>NC_134239.1:79910510-80510510 GCF_965152275.1 Natator depressus
ATTCCCTGTTGTTCACTCTAACGATATACATCACAAATGTCTCTGATACCCAGACGTGTTCTGGAATAACTATCTTCTGAAGTTTGAAATCAGAATTTTTTATGGAGTAGACTTGCTTTTGGTTTCATAAAATGCCTTTTATCTTATATATGTATATTTATATATATATAAAATCTCCAAGTATTTTACAATGAATTTAAAACTGGTAGACAAATGGAGCAGTCCTTATGCATTCAGCAGTAGCATCAGAATCTCTTTTGATGACAGACAATACATTGTTCAATACACGGATTATCCATTATCCCCAGAAAGTTCCATTCTACAGTGGCAGGAAATGGGGAAAAGGAAATTCAGTTTAATAAATCTTCCACAAGACAGTGTCTGTAATAGAGCAGCAGCCTCCTGCAATATTGACATTGGGAACATGCCCAAGTCCTGTTTTGGGATTTGAACCTACGACATTCTCACTCACATGCTACTGAGTCACACTGACACATACATTGTTAAAAAGTGCTGGGAATTACTATAATGAAGTGATGTATTACAGTTAGTAATAATTTATTAAGTAATATTATTGTTAAGGGATTTTAAAGTAATATCCTGCATGAGTCCATTGCAATTTGACCCCAAAATTAACTTGAAGAAGCTATAATGCTATTTTATGACAGGAAGCTGCTGCGCTTTATAAATCATCCCAAGACCGCCAAAGAATTGGTGTTATCAAAGATTACTATTCCATTTTTTTCCTCTCATATTCTGGGACCAAGATGGCTATAACAACACTGCAAACATAATCCCTTTTTTTAACAGATAAGAATTAATTTGCGTTTGCAATGACATTCTCAGAGGTGTACCTTTTTTAAATCACATTTATTTGAAGTACAATAATTCAACAATATAAAATGTCAGTAATATTAAAAGAGACTGATTTAAATGCACAAATAACAGGAAATTCCACATTATGGATGAAATTTCTCCCAAGCTGTTGCAATCTGGTGGACTGAGGACTACTTGGAGCCCTTATAGCTAGTTGATCATTGACCAGATGGAAAATAATGATTGCTTCAGACTCATCACGGTTTACATATTCAATCCAGGTATCACTGACACAATAGTTTGCAAAGTTTTTCCATAGTAATTTGATTTTTATCATGGTAGTCTAGGGAATAGCAACCCAACTTGATAAAGAACTGATCCTGTATTTTGTGTGCAGGGCAATATATTGAGGAACTGTTTTTCTTCTTTTCAGAATTTAGGCTTGAGATTGAAATTGGAAATATTAATAAGTCACAAAAAAGTAGTTCTTGCTATTACTAATCTGTCTAGAATCAGGAAGTATTTTGTTGGAAATCTCAAAGGAGTATGTATTTTCATGCGATTTGCATCTCAAAGAGATTAGGCTAAGCAGCCATAATTTTGTATGTTTAGCAAAACCTTTAAATTATAGGTGAAATCATGCCCTTATTCGTGGAAGCTGTACTGAGAGGAATGGAGGAAAGACAGCAGGTCAGCATTAGTTGTCCATATATTTTAAGTAGCTCTGGGCAAATTTTTTTGGATAAAACATTTTTGCCAAAAAATGGACATTTGGTTTGACCAGCACATTTGTGAATCTGTATCAAATTTGTCGAATTGTTTCAGTCAAAGGAAAAAAATCCAAAATACAAAACATTTTGCTTCATCATTTTCAAAATGAAATATTTAGGGTATTTTTTTTATTTGAAACAACTTTTTGTTTTGAATTTTGCTTCAATTTTATTTTTAAAAAGGTAAAGCAGCACCCAAAACTAAACAAAATATTTTATTTCGGGTTGCATTAAAATTTTCATTTGACATGAAACAAAACATTTTCAACTTTTTTATTTTGCTGAAAAAATAAGAAAAAAAGTTCAGATTAAACAAAAAATTTTCCTCCCAATTTTTTGGTATAGCCAGTGGATTCAAAAATCAATTATTCACACAGCTCTGGTTCCAAGAGCTACCTGTTGAGACAGGACAAAATGTCTCAGCCTTATCAAGAGGAATGCATGGTGGGGTGTATTTGGCTGCTGTTTTTAAAAATGGTAGTGTGTGTCCCTAGTGGGGGCGCACTTTAGAGGTACTGACCATGACTCCCAGCACAGCGCTCTTGGCTTCGTGTGGTGTTGGCAGACACAAGTAACAAGGCCACAGGTCAGGGAATTCCTCATAAACTAGGTATGACTTGTACCCTTCTGTTATGTGGGTACATTACGAAAATGGAGACAAGCAGCTTCTTAAAACCTGTTCACACTGACATATTCATACAGCATAACCAGGATTTGCACCCTTGTGAGGTTCACCAATCACTGTTGCACTCAGCTTGGGAACTGACTTCCCTTATTGGTCTGAAATAGATGTCATTTATTGGACATGCTGCTACACTCATGTTTTTACTTGGAGATTTGGGAAGGGAAGGACTTAGAACAAGGACTGAAATTATTAGTCTGAGAGAAGAGAGCTGGATTTGTATAGCTAAAGCAGGGAGTTGCTGTGGGCTGTGTGTTATACTTGGGGGCTATGGGGGCGGGGTGCTAGATCTCAATGTTTATTTGTTTTGAGAAATATGTCTGATAGTTTTTCATAGTATTGGAAAGTTTTGTACTAAATCAAAATAAATAAGGTGTTGATTGAAGAAAACATCTCTATTCAAGACAGCGTTTAAGCACGAACATAAATTTAAGAATGTGCTTAAACGCTGTCTTGAATAGAAATGAACTTAAGTACGTGCTTAAGTGCTTTCCTAAATTGGGACCTAAATAAATATGTCAACATTCTAATTAGAGAACAATTGGTTCGTGTGTCAGTGCAATGGCTCTATTTGGCACAATTATTGCCTATTACTCAAATACCTGCTGATAGAATTTGAAAAGAAAATATTCTGCCCAGGGAATGTAAAGAATCATTTACTGACAGACCGTAATGGCTGCTGTAGGGCAACCAGGTCTCTTGGGGCAATATAGTGCAAAAAGTTCATAAGCTAATGATCCTCATGTTATTTTATACCGATAAAAAAGCCACAAATATGTCCAATATTCAAGGTGATTAATTTTCAGAAAGGGATAAAACCCTTTGGCACATATTTTGGAAATACATAATACCTGGTGCAATCCGGTGCACAGCAAAAGCTAAAACTTGCTCTTCAGAAGTAGCTTTATGAGACAGTGATAAGTCATCCCTGGCACAGAATGTTTGAGTCATATCCAGAGAAGAGAAACAGCCCCACTGCTTAAACACATTCATTTCAAACACTCCCTATAACTCATTTATTTTCTGTTTTTTACAATTTATTTTTTTAAAAGAAACCAAAAGAACAAAAGTGATTTATTCCACATTATGAACTAATTGCCTGTGAAATTTCATTTTAATTAAAAATATTTTAATTATATGTGCAGCAGTACAATAAAGCACCTTAAACAATTACACTGTTATTAATTTGTTTTACTTTTACAACTCAAAAACCCCAGTTTTTATCCTTCTCTCAAATATAGTCAAACTAGTGCTCTTAGGGGGCTAAGACTTAATATGCTCAGCTTTCTCCTGGAGCATAGTGTTGCAATCAAAAAAAAATTAGGAGCTTATAACGGATATGCCACAAGACCTTTAACTACACAGTTATAATAAAGGGTCATGTCAAGCAGAGAGAGATCATGATCTCTGAAAAAAAGCTCTACAGAAATATCTCTGAGCTAAAGAGGAACAAGAGCCACTGATTGGCACTTTGTTACTTGAATGGTGCCCCACTGATGAAGCAGAAAGGCCATTAAGGATGATTTTAGCACAATCTAAAATCTAGCTGATGTCAAACTTACAACTCTGAAAGTCATAATGCATTTCTAAAGAATGTGCTGAATCAAGAAAGCATTGCCTTTCCAAGGCACCCAAGACCTATTCTTCTTCCTCTGTATTACTTGGAAAAGGCACTCTTCATCATTATGTCTCCCTTCATCTGCTGTGCAAGACAAACCAGAGGGCCATCTTCAATTATATGCTGCATGCTCCTGCTGCTACTGCCACAATATAAATGTGTTTTATTAAAAATTTAAAATATTGGTTTTTACTTTCTATCCAGATGAAAAGTGAACTTTCATTCTCATTCGCAGCCCCATTTTTGCACCGCTATTCTTCTTGTATTGTACTGTGGGACAGAGCCATTAGCAGATAGGCCAAATTCCCACAGACTTTAAATTATCCCAGCTGTACTCTGAACTTGTACTCACCTGACATCAGATACTGAGGAAAGCAAAAGACTTTTCAAAGGGGAAGAAAGAAGTTCCTGCGCTTCACTGGGAATTAACATTTTTCTTGATCTAATGTCAGAATAATGGTGAAAAGAAGTGTATGGGATGGTTTATCTTTTTAGCACATGGTTCTTAAAAGCTGAAAAGACTATTGTGTGTTTTCAAAGATGAAAGACCCAGGCAGTGACTCTTTCTGTGCCACCAACCAACCTTTTAAAAATTAAATAAAATGCCTGCTAGATGGATACCTTAGATACTTTGTCCACTTAGATGTTTGATTATTTTCTTTGGCAGTGGCAATGTTCAGGTCCCCATTTATGTTTTCAGCTAAATGGGGTTAACTTTTGAGCTGACTGCAACACTGGCTCTGCAGAGTAACATGTTTTATAATTTGAAGGTTAAATTCTTTTCAGAGAGACTTGCTGGAGTTCCTGTGCTCACTCCCAGTAACTGTTGGAGCTGCCTGACCTTTATAAGTGCAAGTCAATATTCGCACTGTCAGAAAGAGCATCGGTGGGAGTAATCTTCACAATCACAAGGAGAAACGGTTTGCCACAGCCAGATCATGACCAGTGAAGGGGAATCAGTGAATAGTCAGATAAAACTGTTTTAACTGGATTCAAAGAGTGTCTTTTATACAACTTCAGGTTCTATTCAGAAATCTGCAGATTGCAGTAACCACATCTCTCCTTCAAATTTCAATGAGATCTGCTGGGAATAAAGAAAAAAAAATGAATTAGGAATGAAGTGCTCTAAATGTTCTGATCTCTACACCATCTTGTATGCTATACTCTAATAAACCGCAGTGACCTCCCAGGCAAACATACAGACATGTAAGTGGAAAAGCTAGCTGTAAAAAAAATCCCTAAACATTTCTGTCCACAGTTCAATGTAATTACAAAAATTGATGTCCAAATTAACATGAAGACCTACATGGCTTCAACCTGGCCTCAGAGTTTCTCAGGGTGATCAATTGTGTATGCAAAAATCCAAATTTGGACACACAAATAAAACTTGTAAATGCCAACCAAAAATGTCAAATGTCTAAATTGCATGTACAAGCCAGATCTTCAGTTAAGGAGAACAAATAAGGAGTGGGATGATGAAGAAGCTGGTACACCCACATTACTCCAAAGGAATAACCCCTATGCTGAGTTGCTCATCCTACGACTAGCTACACAAGCCTTTGTGCTGTTTTTTTTACCATACACCCAGCACAGACTGAGGACCAAGATGTTTTTGTCTATTATTTTTTATACACAGGTGATTGTGTCTGAAAAATTGTGGGCATAAATGTAAAGGCTATTTTGTTAACATGTGCTGCAAAGGTGGGTTAAATCCAGACCACCAAAAAAAAAAAAAGAAGAGCTGAAATTACATGGAAGTTGTAGATTGTAAAAACATTTTAGGTCATTTTGCACATACTTCAAATAAAAGCCCACTCCCTAAATCTTTAATTAGGGTTGTAGAGTAAATGGGACTACAAAAACATGCAAGTTGAGGTACATTTTTGACTGGTTAACTTTTAAATAAAATATACAGCTATAGTACTGGTAATCTCCATACATAGCTGTAACAGTAAGATTACTTACCAAAATGTTGTAGAGGGAAGATTTATGCCTGGTTTTGAAAGAAAGTGAAGCAATAACGATATTAAGCGGGGAACCCAGGCCTGTGAGAAAATGTACAATAATATTGGAAAGGATGTGTCAACGGTCAGAAAAAGAAATAGTAGAACAAAAAAGGAAGCTGCAAAGTTAATGGGGTTAGGAGCCAGCTCTCCTGAGACCTAGTCCCAGATCTCTCACTTACTCAATATGCACCTTCGGGAAATTTTCACTTAACCTTTCTGTGCATCGGTTTCTCCATCTGTAAAATGATTTTACTATACGTTATCTACCTCACAGGTATATTTTGTTGGATAACTCATGTGAGATCTCACTACTGTTAAATATATCCTTAAAACTTGTGTCTTCCAGAAATCCTTCCCATCTTCTCATCACCAGTGATTCCGACACATTCCTCTTACACAAACAATTTTCTCATATCTTGTCCACCTGCTCCTCCTTCCACTGAAGTAAACTTCCTATTGAATTGAAAGGAAATAGGGTTTGGGTATTAGATTGTCAATTCTTTGGGACAAGGATTAACTTATTGTATGTCTTCCAATCACTGGGTTGATTTACAGTGCTATGCAAGTGATCATTATTTTTGTAGTAACCAATTAATAGTTGTAAAATTCTTTGAGATCTTTTGGTGAAAGGCACAATATTAGTACAAAGTAGTTTTAATGAATTTATTACATCTCTATACATATTACATATCCCTTAGGAATAATGGGAATTATGCATGCATTATCAGGAACATAGTGTCACAGTACAGATCAACTTCATTTGTATTCCTGCTCTGGGGTCCCTTGAGGACACCCACTCTAGACTCCAAGCTCCTCAGCCATCACCTCTCTGGGGCAGAGACCCATGCCCAGACTCCCTCCAAAATGGGGTTTTTCTGAGTTGTACAGTCCCCTTACACTGTGATATTCCCAGCAAGCCAGACTGCTTGAACAGCTTTCTGTTTGAAAGCTAGGAACAACATAGTTGCCAGCAGTTATGTTCCCACACAGCTCTCTCTAGGCCAACACATTTATTCTTAATATGAAAGCATGACAGAGAAAACATATTAAAAACAATAAAAGAACATACATGTGTACTAAAAAGCTTACCAGATGTCACTCCAGCTCCAACCTTGAGCTCTGGTAGGTGTCAGTCCTTCCAACTCTTCTCTAAGGTTCTGGCTCCCCAACCCCTCGCCCTTTGGACAGAAGTCCTGTCCATTTACTGGATCAGAAAGAGGGCTCTAACTCAATTTAAACTCAGGCTATTTATCCTAAAGTCCTTTCTTTGTCTGTTGGTCTCTGGAGAATCCAGTTTGCACCAGTACATGCGAACCGCTCCAGGTGGTAGTACCTCTCTGGAGGTGTTACAACCTGGACGAATTTGTGTATCCATTCCCTGCTGTTCTTAGTTTCTGGGAAAGCCATGGTCACTTCCTGCCATGGAATTACACACAAATGAGGCATAAACTTCATACAGTAAGATCTTCCAAAGATATTGCAGGCTATTGCGGTATCTGTCACAGATAATAAATGACCTTGTTTCTCAAACCATAAACCCAGTTCAGGATCCATGCAGTGAATGCAGGAAAAGGGAGTGCAAAGCTGTGAAAAAATATTTTTTTCAGGGCTTGGGAGGGATTTGTCATTGAGGACTGGGTTTGTGTGAACAAATTGCTGATAGATGTATGTTAGCTAAAGAGAAAGAGATTGGTGGGAGTGGGGCAGCACCAGGTGCTATTTTGTGCCAGAGCTTGCCCCGACACTACTCCTGTCAGTGGCACAAGGTGTGACCTCGCATGTCTGGTGCGGAGGAAGCCATTTTAAACCCTGACACCTCTTTTTTCCCCAAATTAAGCACTGGGCAGCATTAACCAACTACTACCAATAATGGAGTGATCAAGAGGATATCACAAGGGTCAGAAATCAGTTTTACAAAAAGAAGTTTTGAGCAATTCAGGACAGAATACTTTTAGGAAAATTTCCTCTGTCAATCCCTCCCTCTAAAAAAGGTCTGAGATAATTAGAGGTCTAATTTTTTAAGAGAACACCTTGTCCAGAATAAGAAGTTCTTGAGCAAATCCTTCCTCTCCTCTCTAGCTCCAGGAAATGAAATGTCAGTGCTTACAATTTCATAACAGAGAATAATGGTGACATCTGCAAGTTGGCAGCACAATGTAAGTTTGAGCTTGTCTGACTCAAGCTGTATTTCTGGCTCTTGCTTAAAAAATGAGACAAAGGAGAAAAAAATGATTTCTTAGCTGTCATAGTAACCTTAGATATTGTTTCATGACGGGTTTTCTTATTTACTCAGTTCCAATGGCTCATGTTCTGGCTCATATTCTCATAAGGCTCTTTTAGAGTGCAACTCAGGACAACCAACAAATGCTGGAAGTGTCATAACAGCAAATGATCTTTGTGGGGAACACCCTAAAGTTCAAGAGGATTTTAGCCAGAAAAAGGTTAACATGAACAACAGTATTAGGCAGCAATCCTGAAGGTGCTTCCTTTCATGGCCTGTGAGGAGCCCCATTGTCTCAAATGGGACTATTACATGCTTAACACTAATTGCATGCATAAGTCTTTGAAGGAGCAGGGCCATCTTTATGAGCAATTAGAGTTGGTCAAAAAGTTGGAATTTCCATCCTGTGGGGTAATTCACATATTGATTTTTGGAAATCTCCAAATGGAATAAAAAGTTGAAATACTGAAATTTTTCATTCAACAAAAAGTTCCAAAAAAATGTCTATCCAGACATGTTAAACTCTTTCATTTTGACATTTCTGATCAAAATGAAATATTTTGGCATGCCTCAATCAATATATTTTGATTATGTTTGCTGAATTGAAAAAAAACACATTTTTACTTAGTTTGACGTTAGTCTGTGTCCCTCTGAGCGCTTTGCAGGGCCTTATGGCAATTGTAACTCAGGTGCCTCCATGGGCCAGGGTCTCTGGACAGACTAGTTCTCCCATGATGGACAGTGGTCATGTGACTCCTATAATGCACCATGGTTGTTCAATTAAAGAGGAGACCATTGTGCACCATGGGAGTCATACTCCAGCCAGGGAGACTGGCCTATACAGGACAATGGGGGAAGAGGGAAATCAAATACAACTCATATGAGACACCATAGCAGCTCAGGCAAACACTGACTAATGGTGAATTGATCTGAAATTACATATTTAATTTTTATTTTCCTGATGGAAAATTAAAAACAATCCAACAACATTTGATTTTGCAGAAACTGCGTTGTCCAGTTTTATTTTGGGGAGGGACGAGAGGTCGGGTATTTTGAATAAAATGCTCAACCAGCTTTATTACCAGTTATTTTTTAGAGTGGTGGTGGTATTTAGTGATTATCTGTAGCTTATCCCTGTGTTGCTCACAGCTTTTTCCCCTCCTTTTTAACGTAGGTTTCAGTTTACTGATTGCCCAGGAATTCTTTATGATTTGAAGGAAAAATACTAAAAAAAAACCAAAAAAACCCCCCACAAAGCTTCCTGGCGGTGATTTTGCTGTTTTTGCCTTGTTGCTTTTAGATGGTGCTATGCTTCTCCCACCCCTGCCTCGCAGCTTCCCCCCTTCCCTCCTCCCCCCCTGCATCTCTCTCTCTCTCTGGGAAAGATTTTTTTTTTAATGTGAAATACACAGTGCTGCTATATATTTCATACAGTCAGTTGTAAAGTGATACAAAAGAGTCACCCAACTTTCTCCCACAATGGGTAACCTTTATTCTGGCATTTTCTAACTTTTGAGTGCTTGACTTTGCAATTGTAAGACTCATTTAAAGTAGTTCTTTATCCGTAATATTTTCATACAGACTAAGAATCTTTTATTGTGCCTTTAACATCTAAAGCAGGGTTTTGTGAACGCTTCCAAGTTTAATTAATTAGGGATTCCTGCATTTTTGGTACAACTAGTTGAAATCTGTTTGCAGGAGTTGAATCTTGAAAATATTATGTTTCAGATGTTTTCCCATTTTGAGTCTCATCATGAGCCTTTCGCTAAGGTTTAGGCTTGTACCCATTTACACAGATTCACTAGAAGTGGGACTTGGCACCTCCAGGATTCTGAACTCTGAAACAAATTCCTCCTTGCAAAACTGGGAGGCAATTATTATGGAAGCCAAAATACTTTAATCAAAAAGACAATTCCCAATAAATAGGAGGAGTGGAAACTGAAGATTATAGAAGGCAGTGAGGTAACAGATTGTTGACCTGCTAGGCATATTTCAATCCCAATAGTTTATCCAGGCTTTAGAGGAGGGTAGCAGTAGGCAAAAATAGGCTTTTCATATATGATGAGAGATTTCTTTATTCTGTTGCTTTGATTATATAGGTTGATTAGTATTATGGGATTGGCCTGATGAACTGAGCTGGCTTTCGATATCGATACTATTATAGATTGAGCTGGTGGAGCTGCTGACAGTTTAGGTTGCCTGACACTTACCATGCTGATTTTTTTGCTTTGCCCATGTTTTTTTTATTTAAAATTTATAACTGTAGCATCTATATGCTTTAGAGCAGGGATTTCAAGTCTGGTAGGGGCTGGTTTGGTTCCATGGAAAAAAGCTGATACTATCCTATAAATTATATATAATATCACTATAACTTTATCACACTATTAACAATCACTATATTTTATAGGTGGGGCTGGTATCCCTGCCTATTAGGGTTGCTAGATACTTCCTATTATAAGACCCTGTCCTGTGGCATGCCTGCCCTGTAGCACACTCTGCTGGCCAAGTGCAGTGATTCAGGTGCTCCCTGCCTCAGTTTCCTCCTCCAAGCATTTTCCGTTTATCCCAGGGTTCATGTGTCTCAACCCTTCAGTTTTGGTCACTCTTTGAGTTCAATCTCCTCTCAGGTAACAAGATCAAACAAAAGTCCAAAGTAAACAAACAGAGATACTGGCCTTCAGTGCTTCTCCACAGCCTGGCCTCACGACCTTCTGGGTTACCTTTCAGTTTCCCTCTGTGGCTCTTGGATAGAGCCCTGACTCCTTTTCTGGAATCACCTCAAGATCTCCTGCAGACACTTGCTCAGAGCTTTCTGCCAACTAGCCTTAATTCTGGCATTGTCTAACTTTTCAGTGCTTGACTTTGCAATCTTAATATTCTTTTAATGTAATTTTTTGTGTGTACATATATTGTGATTATTAATTGATGTCAGGTGCTTTAAGTTAAAGTTAACTGGAACTTTCAACAAGCACAAGTTTAAGTTCTTTGCATCTGTTCATTTAATGGAATATCTCATTCATGTGCATATTTGACCTCCAAGGGGCTCCCTTACACCTTGGCCCCAATCCAGCAAACAACTAATGGAATTGGTACGAAGATAAATTTATTCTACGTTGATTTTATTTTCTTAATTTTCTGAGTGAGGCAGTGCCTTAGGTGTTTTCTGTTCCACCGCTTCCAGTGGAGTAGAGATCAACTAAAGTGAACACTCTGAGAAACAAAAGGAAAAAAATGGCTTCTGCTGAGCTGACTTGATTTTCTTATTTGTCGTGTTGTAGCTCTGTTGGTTCCAGGATATTAGAAAGACAAAGTGGGTGAGGTAATATCTTCTATTTGACCAGGACAAAATGCCTTAATGAAACAAATTATTTTAGAATCTCAAACCAGGATCCCAGATCAAAATGGGGCATTTTGTAAAAACAATCAGAGCATAGGGAGAGACAAAAATGAAATTATTATCTATTGTAACTGTCACAGAATTAATGATTAAAATATGAAGGAATACATTATATTTGGCTGAACAGTTGAATACATTATATTTCCAAAGCTAAGAATTGAAATTAAAATGATTTTTGTTGTTAAAGGGACCCAAACAATGTTAACACTAGAGATGCTAATAAGACAGTGTTTCTAAAGTGCAAATTATGGTGGGTTTTTTTAGCAGTTTTAATGTGTAGGAATTTATAATAAGGAAAACAGCTATTTACAAATAATGTATTAGTTTATTGTCAGAGAAAATATGTGGTGTTAACTACTTTATTAAACCTGGTAATCTTGAAATGTTTATCAATGAAAAAAGGCAGATATGTCTGTACCCTTCATTTTCTGGCCCCTGTTCTACTCTGAGATATACATGTTCAGCCCCTATTGATTCGGATACTATATGTCAAACTGGGAGCATAGGAAATACACTTTGGGCCACCTTAGAGACTAACAAATTTATTAGAGCATAAGCTTTCGTGAGCTAAAGCTCACTTCATCGGATGCATACAGTGGAAAATATAGTGGGGAGATTTTATATACACAGAGAACATGAAACAATGGGTGTTACCATATAGACTGTAAGGAGATCTGAGTTACTACAGAAAATTCTTTCCTGGGTATCTGGCTGGTGAATCTTGCCCATATGCTCAGGGTTTAGCTGATCGCCATATTTGGGGTCGGGAAGGAATTTTCCTCCAGGGCAGATTGGAAGAGGCCCTGGAGGTTTTTCGCCTTCCTCTGTAGCATGGGGCACGGGTCACTTGCTGGAGGATTCTCTGCTCCTTGAAGTCTTTAAACCACGATTTGAGGACTTCAATAGCTCAGACATAGGTGAGAGGTTTTTCGCAGGAGTGGGTGGGTGAGATTCTGTGGCGTGCGTTGTGCAGGAGGTTGGACTAGATGATCATAATGGTCCCTTCTGACCTTAGTATCTATGAATCTATGAAAAAAAAAAAGAGTGATCAGGAAAGGTGAGCTATTACCAGCAGGAGAGCAGCGGGGTGGGGGGGAGGTGGGGCTTTTGTAGTGATAATCAAGGTGGGCCATTTCCAGCACTTTACAAGAAAAGTAGGAGGGGAAACAAACAAGGGGAAATAGTTTTACTTTGTGTAATGACACATCCATTCCCAGTCTTTGTTCAAGCCTAAGTTAATTGTATCCAGTTTGCAAATTAATTCCAATTCAGCAGTCTCTCCTTGGAGTCTGTTTTTGAAGTTTTTTGTTGAAGAATTGCCACTTTTAGGTCTGTAATCGAGTGACCAAATATAGACTAACACGGCTGCTACTCTGAAACTTTGGGCCAGTTTGTGTTGCTGGATAACACTGTATTCCATGTGAGTTCCCACTGGAGTTATTGGCTAGGTGCTATTCATTGCGAAATAATCTTGCCTTTTTGGAACATAGGCATTTCAGAGATGCTTTTATTCATTAAAGGGCAAATCCTGCCACCTCCAGTTGTAATCATGGAAGGCCCTGAATGTAGTTGACCTTGTATATGGGAATAATAACTATTTGTATTACTGTAGCATCAAGGAGCCCTAGTTACGGACCAGGACCCCTTGTAAGCACATAGGTAGCACATGCTCCCCAAGTGCTGCCGGGTTGCTAGCACCCTAGTATGCAGATTATTGATCAGTGGGAAAAATATGAATAAGCTACTCTCAAGATCCAAAGCCACAGCCCCACAAGGAGCATGGTAGACAGGGCATAGTGCAAAGCCAAGAGCATGCATTAGCATCCCCAGAGCAGCTACACTGCTACTTCCTTTACCATGTCTGCCTCCTGAACTTCCTCAGAGCACAGCCTATTTATTTCAGGCTGCATTTCCCCAGTGTCTAAGAGTGGAATACAGACAAATAACTATAACAAAATTATGATCATGTTCCTCATACCCTCAATTATACCTGTGTGACTCCATTGAGAGATAAGGGCAAAATATGGTCAGAAGAATCACTTGCTACTGATGATGATGCAATAAGAAAGAAATAACCCAAATTAATTTACAGATCCCCGATTGAATTTGCAGGACTGGCAGTTAGGAAGAAATCATCTTTTTACTTGTAAATAAGCAAATTTGTTCTGGAATCAGCAAGTAGAGCTTGACAACAATATTTATTAAACCTGGTAATCTTGAACTATTTATCAATGAATCAAGGAATCAACTCTGAAGCACTTAGAGGAGAGGAAAGTGATCAGAAACAGTCAGCATGGATTCACCAAGGGCAAGTCATGCCTGACTAATCTAATTGCCTTCTATGACAAGATAACTGGCTCTGTGGATGAGGGGAAAGCAGAGGGCATGTTGTTCCTTGACTTTAGCAAAGCTTTTGACACGGTCTCCCACAGTATTCTTGCCAGCAAGTTAAAGAAATATGGGCTGGATGAATGGACTATAAGGTGGATAGAAAGCTGGCTAGATCGTCGGGCTCAACGGGTAGTGATCAATGGCTCCATGTCTAGTTGGCAGCCAGTATCAAGTGGAATGCCCCAAGTGTCGGTCCTCGGGCCAGTTTTGTTCAATATCTTCATTAATGATCTGGAGGATGGTGTGGATTGCACCCTCAGCAAGTTTGCAGATGACACTAAACTGGGAGGAGAGGTAGATACGCTGGAGGGTGGGGATAGGATACAGAGGGCCCTAGACAAATTAGAGGATTGGGCCAAAACAAATCTGATGAGGTTCAACAAGGACAAGTGCAGAGTCCTGCACTTAGGACGGAAGAATCCCATGCACCGCTACAGACTAGGGACCGAATGGCTCGGCAGCAGTTCTGCAGAAAAGGACCTAGGGGTTACAGTGGACGAGAAGCTGGATATGAGTCAACAGTGTGCCCTTGTTGCCAAGAAGGCCAATGGCATTTTGGGATGTATAAGTAGGGACATTGCCAGCAGATTGGGGGACGTGATCATTCCCCTCTATTCGACATTGGTGAGGCCTCATCTGGAGTACTGTGTCCAGTTTTGGGCCCCATACTACAAGAAGGATGTGGAAAAATTGGAAAACGTCCAGCGGAGGGCAACAAAAATGATTAGGGGACTGGAACACATGACTTATGAGGAGAGGCTGAGGGAACTGGAACTGTTTAGTCTGCAGAAGAGAAGAATGAGGGGGGATTTGATAGCTGCTTTCAACTACCTGAAAGGGGGTTCCAAAGAGGATGGATCTAGACTGTTCTCAGTGGTAGCAGATGACAGAACGAGGAGTAATGGTCTCAAGTTGCAGTGGGGGAGGTTTAGGTTGGATATTAGGAAAAACTTTTTCACTAGGAGGGTGGTGAAACACTGGAATGCGTTACCTAGGGAGGTGGTGGAATCTCCTTCCTTAGAAGTTTTTAAGGTCAGGTTCGACAAAGCCGTGGCTGGGATGATTTAGTTGGGGATTGGTCCTGCTTTGAGCAGGGGGTTGGACTAGGTGACTGCTTGGTGTCTTGGTGTCATCTGCAAATTTTGTAAGTATACTCTTCACTCCATTAACCAAGACATTAATTGCATATTATGTGCTTACGTATAGGCAGAGGCTCTAGTAACTTAGATGTCCATTTTCATGATCCAAAATTATAAAAGAGAATTACATTTTTGAAGCTTATCCAAATATCTATATCTACCCAAGATCTGCACTGGAAATCCTCAATCGGATACCAGATTGTTATTTAATAATAATTATTAAAGATTTTAAATGTTAAATGCTATACTTGACTTTTCCCTAGACTTTCCCAAAACTCATACAGCTGCTCTTCTTTTTCTATCTCTGAATGCTCTTTCTTCTGTTCTAGACAAGTGCATGACCTTTCTTCAGGATCTATTTATACTTCAGATCCCAGAAACAGTGTCTATTCCTCAGTCTGTCATGTGAAAACGAAACACACCATTTAACACCATGTTCATATCTGTAACAGAAAAGGTCTCTAAATTCTATTATAAAGTGTACTGTTTGACATCCTGGTGCGGCTAGGACAGTTTGTCTAAGAAATGTTCCTAGAATGCTGCTGACCTAAGCCCGTGTTAGCTACTATCTGGATAAAGCTTCCTTTTGTCCATTAAGCAGGTGATCAACTTTGAAAATCCACTCTTTGTTTGCACACACTTTATCTATTTTTGAACCTCCCTTTAGATAAAATTCTTATCGCTAGGGTAACTGCTGTTGAAATGTGTTATTTGCTACAGAATTACATTATTTTGATGATCAGTACTAATGAAACCCTAAGAATTTTCTGTAGTATCTGGCTGATGAATCTTGCCCATATGCTCAGGGTTTAGCTGATTGCCATATTTGGGGTCGGGAAGGCATTTTCCTCCAGGGCAGATTGGAAGAGGCCCTGGAGGTTTTTCGCCTTCTTCTGTAGGATGGGGCACGGGTCACTTGCTGGAGGATTCTCTGCTCCTTGAAGTCTTTAAACTACGATTTGACGACTTCAATAGCACAGATATAGGTGTGAGGTTTTTTGCAGGAGTGGTGGGTGAAATTCTGTGGCCTGCGTTGTGCAGGAGGTCAGACTAGATGATCATAATGGTCCCTTCTGACCTAAATATCTATGAATCTATGAAACTCTGTCTTAGGAGCCTGATTCTGGTCTCACTTACAGGGGTATAAAATAAGAGTATCCCCATTAATGTGAACTGAGATACATCAGTGTAAGACATGTAAATGAGATCATAATCAGGTCCCTAAAATCTTACCTGAACATCTAACACTATATATTTATAACAGCAGTGATACTTGCCTGCTTTGTAAAGTGCATTGGGAACCCCAAATAAAGGTGCTATTCAAGTGCAAAGTATTACATATATTAACATTCTCTCTCTAATTCATAGACCACAAATACAGTTTTTTAAAACCATATAGAATAGACTTAAATGAGGGTGCATGGAATATAAGTCGCAGCAAATAATTTCATTCTTCACAATTTCCGTTTTTTGCAAATGCAGATATCCAGTTAAGCAAGATAGCTAATACCTGTCTGCAATATTTTTGTAGCTCATTGTATTTTAAGGTTTTAAGTTAGAGGTCCTGGGAGCTGTCCAAAGAGGCAAACAGGATTACACACCCTTTATAATTTAGACCTTGATCCTGCTATGAGCTCCATGCAGGCGGTTCCCTGCAGCCATTAAAATCAAATGGGGTTTGCCTAGGTACAGGTGTGTCCCTGCAAAGATCATGGATGGGACCTCCAGAATCATCAAAGCTGCCGAAACTAGAGGGAAGTTCTAAGGTCATTTTGCCATTTTAAACACTGCTTTCTATTTTTTCTCTGGCTCTCCGTGCAAATGAGAGTCAAGGCTTGAGTGTTAAGGGCTTAGATAGGAAGAGAATTAAATCTGTTAAAACTTTTAAATATTTCCATTTTCTAATAACAAATTACCAAATAACAGCTTGTAAAGACAGCTGTAGCTAACAGGCTTCTCTAATATCCCTTGCATAAACTTGCAAACTCCATGCCATTTGCAGGTTGGACTCAGGATAGTAAGGTAGATTGAAAGCTGCCAATATTACATATTTATACTTGGAGATTCATCTGTTTTAAGAGAGTGTGAAATCAGTGGGGGAGGGTGGAAAGGGAAAAGACTTTGAGAGCCAAGAGCAAACAAAGAACATATGCACATGAAAGAAATGATCCACAAATCACTATTTTGTCTTTAAAAAGACTTGAGTGCTGCTGAATGCCAGACTTACAGATCTGGAGAACTGAGGACTTTATCCACAGAATACATGCTCCACAGATATTAGCAGCAGATGGGCAATGACCTTCTAATGTCTCGGTCTTGAACCAGAGGGAACAACTCATGAGAGGCCTGTTCAGTTTATACTAATTTAATCCTTGGCCTTTCTGCTAAAATTCTCCACCAGGGTGCAGGGGCGCAGGAATTGAAATGAGTCCAGAATTTATTGTAAGGGTATGTAGTTTACATGAAATGAATTCTGGGCTCACCAGAACTGGCAAGTTTGAACCACCCATTATTCAGGTAGCATGACTGATCGTTGGTCCTTAATATGGATACATCATACCATTAATAGCTTGATATTTTCTGATTACAGTAGATGTAATTAAATTAGGGCTGTCGATTAATCCTAGTTAACTCACGTGATTAACTAAAAAAAAATTAATCACGATTAATGGCAGTTTTAATTGCACTGTTAAACAAGAGAATACCAATTGAAAATTATTAAATATTTGGGATGTTTTGCTACATTTTCATACATATTGTATTCTGTGTTGTAATTGAAATCTAGTATATTTTATCTTTTATTACTAATATTTGCACTGTAAAAATGATAACAAAAGAAATAGTATTTTTCAATTCATCTCATAGAAGCACTATAGTGCAATCTCTTTGTCGTGAAAGTGAAAATTACAAATTTAGATTTTTTTGTTATATAACTGCACTCAAAACCAAAACAATGTAAAACTTCAGAGCCTACAAATCCACTCAGTCCTACTTTTTGTTCAGCCAATTGCTAAGACAAAAAAGTTTGTTTACATTTACAGGAGATAATGCTGCCCTCTTCTTATTTACAATGTCACCAGAAAGTGAAAACAGGCATTTGCATGACACTTTTGTAGTTGGCATTGAAAGGTAAATGGTGCCCCTTCATGCTTCAGCCACCATTCCAGAGGACATGCTTCCATGCCAATGACGCTCATTAAAAAAATTAATGCGGTAATTAAATTTGTGACTGAACTCCTTAGGGGAGAATTGTATGTCCCCTCCTCTGTTTTACCCACATTCTGCCATATATTTCATGTTACAGCAGTCTCGGATGATGACCCAGCACATGTTGTTCATTTTAAGAACACTTTCACTGCAGATTTGACAAACGTAAAGAAAGTACCAATGTGAGATTTTGAAAGATAGTTACAGCACTTGACCCAAATTTTAAGAATCTGAAGTGCCTTCCAAAATCTGAGAGGGATGACATGTGGAGCATGCTTTCAGAAGTCTGAAAAGAGCAACACTCAGATGCAGAGACTACAGAACCCAAACCACCAAAAAAGAAAGTGGACCTTCTGTTGGTGGCATCTGACTCAGATAATGAAAATGAACATGTGTAGTTCCAGACTGCTTTGGTTGGTTATCGAGCAGAACCTGTCATCAGCATGGACACATGTCGGCAGGAATGGCGGTCGAAGCATGAAGGGACATATGAATCTTTAGCTCATCTGGCATGTAAATATCTTGTGACACTCGCTACAACCCTGCCATGAGAATACCTGTTCTCACTTTCAGGTGACATTCTGAACAAGAAGTGGGCAGCATTATCTCCTACAAATGTAAACAAACTTGTTTGTCTGAGCGATTAGCTGAACAAGAAATAGGACTGAGTGGACTTGTAGGCTCTGAAGTTTTACATTGTTTTATTTTTGAATGCAGACGGGGTTTGTACATAATTCTACATTTTTAAGTTCAACTTTCATAATAAAGAGATTACACTAGAGAACTTGTATTAGGTGAATTGAAAAATACTATTTCTTTTGTTTTTAACAATACAAATACTTGTAATCAAAAATAAATGTAAAGTGAGCACTGCACACTTTGTATTCTGTGCTGTAATTGAAATCAATATATTTGAAAATGTAGAAAACATCCAAAGATATTTAAATAAATGGTATGCTATTATTGTTTAACAGTGTGATTAATCGTGAGATTAATTTTTTTAATTGCTTGACAGCCCTACATTAAATTTATTGGGTAGTATTTACTATTACAATCTGATATAAAATGTATATACATTCACATAGCAATAATTAATAAAAATCTACAATGTATTGCTCTTTCTAGAAGAGCCCAGGAACTTTCAACAAGAAAAATATAACAAGTACTAATGACTTACGACATATATACTGGGTGGGCACTACATTATGGTGTGCAATAAAAGTATTATCAATATGAGTTTGCTACAGTCACATTAAACATAACTGGCAATGCCACTAATGTGTTGTGCAGGTCACACTGAGTGTGTGCCAAGAGCCTTTATACTATACCAACAAGTGTTCTGTATATGCCACCTATTTTAGAGAAGAATTTTTTAAAAAGAAATTACTGGTGTCTAAGTATGATTTTCACGTCTCTTGCAACTCTATTGCAGGTCTCATTTTAATGAAGCATGCAGCTTCCAATCTACCAAACTTCCATCTACAGAAGTGCCTCTCTTTCCTAAGGTGTTTCCTCTCCCCATCCTCCATACAGGATTCTAGGTTCAATGCAGAGCAAAAACATCTCATGAGAATACATTTCTCTTGATGAGATGCTCTGTGTAATTTTTTAAAAATATTGCTACATATTGGCTGATTGGACATTTGCTTCAAGACAAATTTCACATTTCTAATCTTTAACATTTAGAAGGCAAGGATCAGATAGTACTGTCATGCTAATATCATCTACCACAATTACTGCATTGTGCTTAGTAATGCTGGATACTAGTATTAGATAGTTATTCAGCTGGATAATGCCCCAAAGCCCATGATTATTTAAAATACCAAACTGCTTCTCTTGGTTAGTATTACAAAAGTGAGACTGGCGTTATTACAAATGCATGATGAATGGGGCTGAATGTGTAATTGCATTCCACATTGCCCTGTGCACAGCTGCTCCATCACAGGTATACGATCATTCACTAGACTGCATGACACACAGTTTACTTTATACAATGCTAAAAAGTAGCTCTCCTTTGAAAATTACAAACAGGAGTACTAAGGTAACTCACATCACAATATATTTCAACAGTATAATAAAGGACCATGGCAAAAAGCGTTAAATAGGAGAGTGACGTTATTTTTCATAGTGTTATTAAGGACAGCAGTTCATAACTTTTATGGCTCAAGTTTCCAAGCTAAAGTCTCTGTTGCACTAGCAAGTTTCTGCTATATTTCATTGTTGTACATATTCTGTTCCATCATGGAATTTGGGGTATCTGTGATTGTAAGACTGGTGTCTGAAGCAGCCCAAATTTCACATTGCACAAGAATGGACACAGATGAATGGCATATGGAGAGAACCGGGAGAAGAGCTGATTTTTCTGTTCTGTGGCAGTTCAGAAAAATAGAATGAAAAAGAAAAATCACCTCACTTCAGGTCAACCAAATCTGAAATGATTTTGCATTTTCAGTGATTAAAAATGTCCATTTTGGGACTGTTCCAGAAAAGGTATTTGAGCCCAGGTCTCTCTGATCTCGGGTGAGTACCCCACCCATTAAGTTAAAAGACATGGAGGGGGGGGAGAGAAAGGGAAGAGTGACAGTAGAGCCAGCACACCATCACCTTCTCCTCTGGCCATTTTGTAAATAGTTACAACTATCCATGTCAGATTTGCAACAACAATCAAGAAGGAGGATGCTAAGAGAGATTGCTTTATTTGGTATCTTTTACCAAGTGTAACACCTCTGTACAGCTGATTGGAGATATTGGATGTTGAGTATGGTGCTTTAAGAACTGGGGCTACTGTTTGTATTTAATGCATCTTTAAGGTCTGGGCCTTTTATGAGGTGCAGAGTTCAACAGATTTGTTGGTTTTCAGTCTGTCTGGCAGCTCAAGCTGGGCTAGAGACTGAACCTAAGAATGAAGTGCTTAATGTCTATGTTTTCCTTTTTTTATGTTTCTGTTACAATTGTTGCTAGTAATCTTCTTGAGCTAGGGTTAGGGCAGGGAACCTTATCGTTTATATCTCCAGCCCGAGCCCTTACCCCATCTTGGGGGGGGAGGGGGCATATATTTTGTGACCTGAACGATAGCTCAGAGCACCCAACTGCCCCAGTACAAACCGTAATCCAGAGAGCACTACCCTTTGCATTCCTAACCCTACTTCACTGAACCCTACCATCATCACCCCTAATCAATTAAACTTTCTTCATTTAACACATTATCGGATCATATTAATTTCAGATGTCTTTCTGCCTTTGTTTTATTTTCCATCAGATACCTTGTTTTTCTAATAAAGACACCAAAGGAAAACATGTAATTATTTGGCTTTCATCATTGTTTAAGAGAATTCTTGTGAGTGCATTACTTATGTTAGTCTTGAACATTTTGGAAATAGAGAATTTATTCTAAAATTCAAAGTCACTAGGCACTTTATTCATTCTGCCTTACATTATCTCTTCTGCACTCTTTAAACTAGTATGGCATTCTTACTCCTTGACATAATAAATACAGAAATGTACAATCTCTCAATTACTCTTTCTCCAAACGATAGGGCTAAAGCTCAGATTCTCAAATGTGTTTAGACACCCAACTCCCATTGATTTCAGTGGGAGGTAGGTGCCTATATAGCTTTAAATGAAGATCTTAGCCTAATCCCTTCTCTGTATCTGGAGTGGTATAAGCAAGGAAGAACTAATAACCCATAACAATTTTTTTTCACAAAAGGGTAAAATTCAAAATGTCTGTTTTAAATGAACAAAGATGCCTACATTCCAAACACTTTCCTAACTCTCTCAGTCTCTAGTGAGAGAACCAAAGCATTTGAACTCTGCTTTTAGAAAAAAAAATTATGCGGCAACCCTTTCTGAATATTTATATTTATCCCTGCTCAGATTTAGGTTGTTCAAGTTTCTTGAGTGCCATCAGCTATTGGCCAGTAATATTCCTCTGCTATTCCAACCACTAGTTTTTGGTAAAACATATTCCAGAATTAACATTGTAAAGTCACCTGTAAACTGCAGCAAAATTTGCCTGGGAACAAATCCTTTTCTTATCAAAAGGGAGTTGTTTTGCTATTGAATTCAATGAGAATGGGACTGGGCACATAAACAGTAACAGAAGGACTGGTGTCCTTCTCCCTATGTTGTTTTCATGCCAGGTAAAGAGACACCTGTCCACTGCCCCAAATCATACCCAAGTGAGCACGAGAACTTTCTGCTGCAGTAAAATTCACTCCTATGCACAGCTCCAGCACAATGCCAAAGCATCACTTACGTCCTACTTACAAGCTCAAGAATGGCATGAATTAAGTGGTGCATAGGACCTTGTGCTGGCTTTCTGCCCAGGCCAATTTTCGCTCTCTAAGAATAAGTCATTGTTCTATGATCTTTTTCTCTGTTTTACTTAGTATAAATTGAAGTATGCAGGTATCCTTTATGATTTTCCAGGACTCCTAGTTTTATAATGCCCATTTTACAGCTGAGATGGGAGTCCTTTCAATTTATTTAAAAATAGTTCAAGGCAAAGCTGGAAATATGCTATTATAAAAGATTTCATATTATCACAAACTTTTACAGCCTCCATGTGTTGATGAAGATTCCAGGATCAGAGTTGCAACATCTGCACAGCCGTCTATGAGTTCCCTGAATCTAGAGGGAACATTTAGGGGTTGAGTAGAATGGTTCCTAAAATGGAGGTATAAGAGCCGAAGTTGGCAAACTCGATGTGAAGTGTTAAGGCAGAGTGGGATGCAAAGAGAAGAAATCTGGGTAGGCCTGCATATTGGAAGTCCCAAAGAGATACAATGGGATTGTGTGATTGCCTGTGTTAAATGCTGTTGAAAGGTCAAGTAGCAGTAAGATAGTACTATAATCAGTAATCAGGACATAGCCACCATTACGCTTTGACTCAAGTATCCACTCCGATCCACTGCTAAACCAGATACTATTGTGTCATAAAATGTTCAAGCTGAGTTGAGCCCAAGCTGAAATACCCTTTACACAACACAATCAGGGAGCTGGTAGAAAAATTACCAGGAATAATGTATTGGATTTTTTTCATCATCTGCCATCCAATAAATTATGCAGAAACAATTTTGTCGTTCAACCAGTTCTATGAGATGATGAGATAATATCCATCAAATAAATGTACAAATGCTCCTATCAATTTAAAAAATATTTGTAAAGACATTTTTTCCCTTTCATTATTCAATTATTCTCCTATAGCAGCTGCAGGATTCAATTTGGTAATTATTCAAAATATATTTTCCAGTAATACTGTGGACTCTAGTTTATGTTTAACAGATCTCCCTCTTCCTTATGCCCTAAGGAAGGAAACTGACATGTCCCATAAAATGTTGTAACACTTATACACAATATAACAGCTACTGGACTTTCGCTGTTTCAGCAAAACTCAAGTAATTCAGCTCCTGTCTATACAAATGCTTCATAGCCCTGTATTTTTAATGTGGGCACTAGCTAAGACTCTTTCATGTGGGAATTTGTTACACCTTTAGTAATAGCTTGTTAGTCTTAGATTTGAAATAATTTTTTTGCAAAAATGACTGAGAATAAATCTCATTTTGAAAGGAGACATAGGCAAAGTCTCATGGAAAGCCAAGGTACATTAGGCTCCAAAATGCTCAATTCTCTCTTGAAAAGGGGATTTAATACTTGTCTATATGGAGACTCAGGAAACAGAAAGCTGGAATGTAAGTCTACAGCACACTAGCCTGCCACATACCAAGTCTCCATGTGGACAAGATCTTCGGTTCTTAAATCTTTAGGCTGCTTTTGAAAACGTTACATTTGGTAAATACCTAAAGATTCACACCGAACAATACTTTGCTTATTCACGCCAGGCTAGATTCACAAAGAAAAGTAGGCCTGAGGATGCTCAGTGAAGTCACATCTAATTTTTAGATTTCTAGAATATCACTGGGATTCACAAAGCCTTAGTTCGGTGCCTAGGCTCCCTATACAATGAATGGGATTCAAAAGACAAAGCATGCTAGTTGGCTCCCCACTCAAGGTGGTTAATGAGAGATACCAAGGCATAGGGTATATGAATATAGGTCGGAATATGAACAAGAGGCTGCTAGGCAGCTCTCCAACACCACATTCTACAAGCCATTATCCTCTGATCCCACTGAGGGTTACCAAAAGAAACTATAGCATCTGCTCAAGAAACTCCCTGAAAAAGCACAAGAACAAATCCGCACAGACACATCCCTAGATACCCGACCAGGGGTATTCTATCTGCTACCCAAGATCCATAAACCTGGAAATCCTGGACGCCCCATCATCTCAGGCATTGGCACCCCGACAGCAGGATTGTCTGGCTATGTAGACTCCCTCCTCAGGCCCTACGCTACCAGCACTCCCAGCTATCTTCGAGACACTACTGACTTCCTAAGGAAACTACAATCCATCAGTGATCTTCCTGAAAACACCATCCTGGCCACTATGGATGTAGAAGCCCTCTACACCAACATTCCACACAAAGATGGACTACAAGCCGTCAGGAACACTATCCCCGATAATGTCACAGCAAACCTGGTGGCTGAACTTTGTGACTTTGTCCTCACCCATAACTATTTCATATTTGGGGACAATGTATACCTTCAAATCAGCGGCACTGCTATGGGTACCCACACGGCCCCACAGTATGCCAACATTTTTATGGCTGACTTAGAACAACGCTTCCTCAGCTCTCGTCCCCTAATGCCCCTACTCTACTCGCACTACATTGATGACATCTTCATCATCTGGACCCATGGAAAAGAAGCCCTTGAGGAATTCCACCATGATTTCAACAATTTCCATCCCACCATCAACCTCAGCCTGGACCAGTCCACACAAGAGATCCACTTCCTGGACACTACAGTGCTAATAAGTGATCATCACATAAACACCACCCTCTACCGGAAACCTACTAACCACTGTACTTACCTACATGCCTCCAGCTTTCATTCAGACCACACCACACGATCCATTGTCTACAGCCAAGCTCTACGATACAACCACATTTGTTCCAACCCCTCAGACAGAGACAAACACCTACAAGATCTCTATCAAGCATTCTTACAACTACAGTAGCCACCTGCTGAAGTGAAGAAACAGATTGACAGAGCCAGAAGAGTACCCAGAAGTCACCTACTACAGGACAGGCCCAACAAAGAAAATAACAGAATAAAATAATGCCACTAGCCATCATCTTCAGCCCCCAACTAAAACCTCTCCAATGCATCATCAAGGATCTACAACTTATCCTTAAGGACGACCCATCACTCTCACAGATCTTGGGAGACAGGCCAGTCCTTGCTTACAGACAGCCTCCCAACCTGAAGGAAATACTCACCAGCAACCACACACCACACAACAAAAACACTAACCCAGGAACCTATCCTTGCAACAAAGCCCGTTGCCAACTTTGTCCACATATCTATTCAGGGGACACCATCATGGGGCCTAATCACATCAGTCACACTATCAGAGGCTCGTTCACCTGCACATCTACCAATGTGATATAAGCCATCCTGTGCCAGCAATGCCCCTCTGCCACGTACATTGGCCAAACTGGACAGTCTCTACGTAAAAGAATAAATGGACACAAATCAGATGTCAATAATTATAATATTCAAAAACCAGTTGGAGAACACTTCAATCTCTCTGGTCACTCAATTACAGACCTAAAATTGCAATTCTTCAACAAAAAAACTTCAAAAACAGACTCCAAAGAGAGACTGCTGAATTGGAATTAATTTACAAACTTGACACCATTAACTTAGGCTTGAATAAAGACTGGGAGTGTATGTGTCATTACACAAAGTAAAACTATTTCCCCATGTTTATTTCCCCCCGCCCCACTGTTCCTCACACGTTCTTGTCAACTGCTGGAAATGGCCCACCTTGATTATCACTGCAAAATGTTTTTTTTCTCTCCTGCTGGTAATATCTCACTTTACCTGATCACTCTCGTTACAGTGTGTATGGTAACACCCATTGTTTCATGTTCTCTGTGTATATAAAATCCCCCTACTGAATTTTCAACTGCATGCATCTGATGAAGTGAGCTGTAGCTCACGAAAGCTTATGCTCAAATAAATTTATTAGTCTCTAAGGTACTCCTTTCCTCAAGGCATAGGGTGTGTCCTAAGCGCCATCCCTTTCAGGGAATTCAGTTCCTAAGTCCAGGCTGCAGGGAGGCATAGCTACAGTGCTCAGAGACACAAATTTTTCACATGCCTGAGTGCTCTAGCTATGTCAACCTAACTTTTAAGTGTAGACCAGGCCTTAGTGCATACTAAATCAAATCAGTCCATTGGACATCAAGAAAATATTTTAAAGAAATCTCCCAGTATGGAGGTACTGTGACTGTTGTAGAAAGCATGGTGTGATTTCTTCACATGCATCTCATTAAGAATGAATATTTTATCTGAGAAATTTGACTGGTTGAATAGTGGTTCATGGACTATACTGAAAATACATTAATGTAATGGCCTTCTCCAATGTCGAGGTCATTGAAATGCAGAGTTCGGGATCAAAGCCATAATAGTAGGGTAGGATACCAAACCATTCTAATAATGTTATGTATAGTAACCATCAGAATCTAACAATGTACCCATACGCTTATCCCTGCCCACTTTCATCCACATATGGCTCCCATCATTGCAGTAGCTGAGTGCTTCCCAAGAGTTAAAGTGAAGGGTTAATAAAGAACATTTTAGATACAAATTTATGCACAGATATTTGTTATAATAGCTTGAAAAAAACTATAAAATTTGCTATGGGCCTCTGAAATCATGAACATACTTCAATCTGAAATTGAAAAATGTATCAATAGAGTGAGAAAATACAGTAATTAAGAGGCATTTCTGCAAGCCTCAATTAAGTCAGAAAAGGAACTGCATGATTATAGTTGGAAACTTGCATGTCTTACAGATGAATTAATAAATCATGGTGAATAATTTGAAAATCTTTAATTATTCACAAATATTCCCCCCTTCACATTATTGTGAATATTCATACTCAAAAATCTATGTTCTGTTGTTTAGCTACATACATCAAGTTTTGTTTCTGTTTCCGATTGGATGACTTCAATAACTAACCAACAGTGTGCAAAGTTTGAATATTACTAATGAGTATACAGTTCAATATTCACTTTGATACATATCTGAACGTCATATGTTCGGTTTGTTGTTAGTGAAAGGTCAGCTGCTCAGATGTTTGCAGAAGGCAAACAAGATTCATATTTTATTTTGAATGAATATTTATGGTAAAAATGTATCTGCTAGTAGGAACATATGTTTTCAGGGAGGAGTAAAGTACGTAAGTTTCTGTAAATCTCTTAAGGGCCTGATCAAAGGTGTTTTTTTTTAAATTATATGCAATAAAGGCTAGGAAAGGCACTAACCATCCAGACTCAGCAACATAGTTAAGATGCCTTGAAGTCAGTGGACCTAATCACATGCTTTAAGTGAGGAACATGCTTACGTACTTTGTTGAATCCCAAGCATGACTAGGATAATTCAAAATGAACAACAGCTATAGCAATCGTAATAGCACAGTACATACAATTTATATATAAATGTGATACTGTTGCCATTGTATGTACTTGGAATAAGAACCCTGCAAACACCAGGCTGGCAAAGTGTGTGACCTACTGCATACTATATTTTTCATTAACGTTTCTCTCTGCATCTCTGATTTCATTTATTTATTTATTTTTGGTCATGTCTGCCTTCTCTTGTTTCTCCCTGCCTCATTTTCACCTGAGCTTTTCATTAGGTCTTCTCTTTGCCCTGCTTTTTGCTTTCATCCACAGTCTAAGCAGAATATAAACCCAACCAGTTCTGAATTTGAATTGAACTTCTGAACACCAAATTTTGAATGGGTTTGAGTTTAGACAAAATAAGTGTGTCTGTTTCTTGTAATTATAGTCTATCCTTACATCAAGCCCAGAAGTTCACTCCACAGTTTCAGCTCATTCTTTCTGTGGTCAACTCAAAGTTGTGCCAAGATGACACCTGTGTGCAGATATGTGACAGACCAATTAGGGATAGTTTAACTATATGGCGCTAGTCTTACTACAATTCTGCATGACATCACCCACGCTGCTGGAGAATAAAGAAATCAAATTTAAATCAGCAGAGTCCCTTGTAAGGTTTTAGACTTTGAGTGTTGGTTGTAAGATTCAAGGATTTGGCACAATATAATCCAAGGAAAGATATTGGCAAGTGGGAATGAGGTGTTTAAGCAATCAATTTATCAGCATATGCCCCTAAGCAATCAAATCTAAGATGTGACCTTTAATGTAAATAGAGGAGGTGCTCCAAGATGATGTTGCAAATTAAGAATTATAAAACTGTAACAAAGTCCATGGGAGAACATTTGAGGTAGTGTCCATATGATTAACATTGCACCATACAAAAAGCTTATAATGATGAATTGTCTACTCAGACAGAAGCCCAGATACTTTAACAGACCTGCTTAAAGGCCAGTTGTATTGAGCCATTGCAGAGATAAGAACTGAAGAACAGAAGCTATACATGCTGTATGGTGGCAATGAGTGATATGACACCATCTGTAGTGTGCTATTTCCAGCCCAGACTCTTTCCTGCTGTGAAGAGGGGGGGCAGAATCTAGTTACAACTCAGGGAAGGTGCTTTGGTTCAAATAATGCACCTGTGTTGGAAGAAGATTGTTTCTTCTAATGACAGCATATTATTCTCTGAATTACCCATGGGAAAGATCCCTCAAAGCATCTGCTGCTGGCTAGCTGGAGCACTGAACATAAACTACTATTGTTTTCCATGCCTGTATGTGCAGCATATGTGAAGCAACACTACATGACAGATGTGCTAAGAAAAGAGATTTATGGTGCTAACCTGTATGTGCAATAAAGAACTGTCACAAACATCTTGGATTGCACTGAAGATGGGATACAGCTACACTGAGTCATATACATGGACTGTGATGTACATAGATTTAGGCCAGACGGGACTGTTGTGATCATCCAATCTGATTTATTGAATAACAAAATCCATAGAACTTCCTGAATTAATTCCTGTTTGAACTACATCATATCTTTTAGAAAAACATCCAATCTTGATTTAAACATTTCCAGTGATGGGCAGTCCACCTCAACCCTGGGTATATTATTCAAATAATTAATTACACTCACAGTTAAACGTTTACACACCTTATTTCCAGTCTGAATTTGTCTGGCGTCAACTTCCAGCTATTGGGACTTCTTATATACTTGCCTGCTAGATTAAAAAACACATTATTGAATATTTGTTCCTCATCATTGTACAGAGACATCTAAATCCTTTGCTCATGCTGTTGTGGTTGGCTGGACAGTAGTGCATTTTTACTACTGGCCTTTCATTCCAGGCACCATTAGGCAGATCACTATCCGTAAGAACACTATGGAACCTATCAGAGATGTACTTAATATGAATCTTAGGCTGAGATTTTCAAAGTTGTGCAAGGGCTTTGGCGCTCAGTGTCATTTAGAAATTAATAGAAAGTGGGCATCCTAACCCCTTAGGCATCTTTGAAAATCTCAGCCATAGAAACCTAGGGATGGAGGAGTGGAATGCAGTGTTGTCAAAGAATTAGCTTGGGTAGGGCTCAAGCAGCTGGGCCAGGTTATCCATTACCTTAAGACTGCAGTTCCCCTGAGTAACGATTACTTTGACTCTGCCCTGGGTCATAGAATATCAGGGTTGGAAGGGACCTCAGCAGATCATCTAGTCCAACCCCCTGCTCAAAGCAGGACCAATCCCCAATTTTTGTGCCAGATCCCTAAATGGCACCCTCAAGGATTGAGCTCACAATCCTGGGTTTAACAGGCCAATGCTCAAACCACTGAGCTATCCCTCCCCTCTGTCCAGTTTTCTTAAAACCAGTTGCAATAGGCTGAAGTCCTAAATACAATATTACTTTAAGTTTCTGTAATTCTCCCCTATGGACAACATTTATACTGAACAGAGTATAAACAATCTGCAGAGAGAGAGATTGTATTAGCAAAGCTTACCTTTTATTTGATCTGATCATTCAGCCAAAAGGCCAGTTGTGCAGGAGGAATTATGCATAATTGTAGAATACCTTTGAATAGCAGCCAAAAAATCACATTCTAGTCTCATAGAATATGGCCTTATCTAAATAGTTTTCTCTCTCAATTTTGAGTATATCCTTATCAAGCTTCCAGGTACTTTATTATGTCTGCAGTTTATCCTACCATACACTCTTGGTTTTTAAATAATAAATCTATGAAATTCAATAATACTTTCTTCGAGCCCGTTTACACAGCACCTGTTATTTTTGGCATGTATGTAAAGATTTGTATTTTTTATTGAAATATCAAACATCTATATAAACATCTGCTCATCTAAATTTCTCTCAGAACAATGAAAGCCTGAAAGAGGATGTTTAATTTCCTGACCAGACTAATGGTTTACAGTCCTTGATTGCATTGCTAAACAACTATATACCCGTTCTCACTAAGAAAAACTAAGGCTGGATCAAAGAATAGCTTCTTGCTCACTGCAGACAGGGTTTTCCCAATGTAGGGTACGAGGGCTTGATTTTCTCCTGTGTCCGATCTCAGCTGGGTGCAAGAAAGGGGAAGGAGGGGATTAGGGAGACAGAATTGCCTTCCTGATTCTCAGGGCCAGCCCTAGCCCCATTGAGAGCTAATGCTTCTTCCTGGCAGGTCTAAGTTGCACCACTGCCACAGGGTCCTAAAGGGACTGTGGTCTACATCCATGGAGCATATGCATAGCAGAGCTGAATTCTACCACGCACAATCCCTACAGGGATTGGAGCCAGTTCCCTTGTGAAAGGAAAAGTTTTTTTCTGACCCTGATGGCCATTTTCTCCTTTCTACTTCTTTAGAGGTACAAGGGAGCCAAATCCAATTACAGAACCTGAGCCTAATTATCCAAATCCCAAAGCAGAGGCAGGTCATGGAATAAAAGCAACAAAGATCCTACACTTCCAAAGCATTTTCTGTTTTATTGCTAATATTAAATAAAAACCCTCATTGGAGAAAAAAGCAGTATTGATGAAGAGCAAGGGCATGCTCACTTTTGTCCCAAAAAGAGGTGTGATGTTTTGCTACGAGGTTGCTACTCAGAGCAGTAAGAAAAACCTTAATGATTGTTTCAGAAAATTCTGTGTGAAAAATCTACCTCTTCAAATATGAAACCTATCTAATACTAAGAATCTACTTTAGAAGCAAACCCACTCATTTCTTTACTAAGGGCTTAATAATTCTAAAGGAAATACCTTTAATATTCCCTTTGAATCTGATTTTTCAAAATCAATTAAATCTTAATTCTAATTCCAGTTCTTCTGGGCCATTGATTTTTTTCCTCATTAGGGTCCTTTAATCATTTGACTTCCTTGCACAGAAACTCTTCTACTTTCCTAGAGAAAAAGTTATCTTTAAAAAAAGAAACAAGTAAATGAAATATAACAAGAATGATTTCTTTTTCCATTTCTGTTTAAGTGTTTTCCCCCATAATGGTTTGCTAAATCATCAGATGCCAAAAATGACTTATTCTGTACTCTGGCTTCCTCAATTGCTCTTTTTAGTGTTGCCCTTACAGAACTAGTGATGTCTCATGGGAAATTTTAAAGTGAAAGATGGAAATCTCCAAGTAAATATGAGAGAATAAAAATACATACAATATGCATAAAACAGGAAGAAATGACACTAAATAGAAGTTTATTTAGATCTCATATCTTCTTCCTGCTTATTATATTATTATATAACTTAAATTGTAATCACCTTTGTTACCCTAGAAATGGATATGATGTTACAAATTTTCAAATCAGATAGCCTCATTAGGAATATTAAATGATCTGGGAATCTTTTGGGGAAGAGGTTGTCCTTAATGGTAGCAAGAAAATAACAGGAATATATTATATGGAGGGGTGGCCTGACCAGAAGTAGAAGTAATCCATTCCTTGTGACAGAATGTGACTGCAGAATCTAACTTTCATTTAAAAGAAAATAAAGGATTTGATTTATTTATTTATTTATCTATCTGATTCTGCACTGACTTTGCACTGTATGTAGACGTACATCTGTTCAAACTCAGTGCAAAATGGTACTATTTTGATCTGGCAGAGTTCTGTAGTCACTTTGCACAGGAATAAGGCCCTGATCCAAAGCCCACTGAGGTCAATCTTCAAGTCCCCCTATAGACGAATGGTCTCACTGCTGACATGACCCCTCATGGCTGGGTGTGGTGTAGCAGGTTCTCCTTCTGTAGCATCCCCTGCCAACAGCTGCTCTGCTCTGCCTCTCCTCGTCACTTGGACCTCCAGACAGGTCATGTTTAGTCCCATCCCTTCCAGGGTGGCAGAGAGTCCAATAAACTAAAATCCAAATGTAACTCTTTATCTCTACCCAGTCTCAATCCTTTCTGGGCTCTCTTGGATTGTCCTCCCACTCTCGTAAAATGGCTCACCTCCCACAGCTTTTTCCCTGGAATCCTTACTCCAATTCAACAGTCCTCCTCCATGTAGGAGGGTGCTTCTGCATTACCTTTTCCAGTGTCCAGGCACTCCCTCTCCTTGGGGTTCCAGTCTGGTGGAGGGCCAGGGGGGTCCGATGACAAGTAGATAAGGTCTGCTCCCATACTTCCTCAGTGCATCCTGGGACTTCTTCTTACCTTGGTCTTCCTTCAGAACCTTTCCTACAGCCTCTCCCTGGACTTACTGTACATTTGCCTCTCTCTAGACCTTTTCTCTACACTCTAGCACCCAGAGTGACTGCAGAATTCTTCTCTCTTGCCAAAGCCGCCTTCCCACCTGGACTTCTTCAATTTATGATCTCCTCCTTCAGCTGAGCTCCAACTTTAGTTGATCCCGGTCACCCTCCAGGTACAATCACATGCTTTAATTGTGCTCTCAAATTCCAGTTAACCTTTTAGATCCAGTGTAGAGTATATACTCTGCCACTTGCCAATTCAGCAAAACACTTCGGCCTGTGCATAACTTTAAAGAGTTGTTTAGTCCATCACTATTTAAACAATGTAATAGTTACATAGTGGGCCTGATTCCCTACCCTGTTATTAGTTTAAGGGCTGTGTAGTGCCATAAAAATCAGTGCCATGACACTGGTGTAACAGAGTGCAGAATCATTGTATTCGCAAAATATTTTCTATAGTCACTCAGTAATCTGAGCATTATATATGTTCTGACTGCCAGAAGTTGGGACTGGACAACAGGGGATGCATCACTTGATAATTGCCGTGTTCTGTTCATTCCCTATGAAGCATCTGGTACTGGCCATCGTTGAACCATTGGTCTAGATGGACCATTGGTCTGACCCAGTATGTCCATTCTTATGCTCTTAAAAGCTATAATTTAGAGTAACCTTTTCAGTTATTTAATTGTAACTATTACATATGATTTGGCAAACAAAATGCAAGGAGAGCACCAGGGAGAATTCCTTGGAGATGAATTATACAACTCCTACTCTTTACTTTTGCTCTATGCCTTTATGCTTCCCATAAGAGCTTTGTAACTGGGGAGCGTTATGTCAACATTGTATATTATTTTCCCAATGAAAAGATTCTGAAAGGTCAATTTCCTAAGTTGTTAATATGATTGGCACTATTATGTTTTTGTTATTAAAATCATGAAAATTCTTTTGAATGTATGGATAATATACAGAGAAATTTTCAGTCACAATTCTGCATTTCCATAGAATCATAGGATTGTAATAGACTCGATAGGTCTTCTAATCCAGTCCCCAAGACAGGACTAAGCATTATCTAGAACATCCCTGACAGGTATTTGTCTAACTTGCTCTTAAAAATCCCCAGTGATGGACATAATGCTTGACTCATATTTAGCTTGTGATCCACTATGACCCCCAGATCCGTTTCTGTGGTACTCCTTCCTAGGCAGTCATTTCCCATTTTGTGTGTGTGCAACTGATTGTTCCTTCCTAAGTGTAGTACTTTGCATTTGTCTTTATTGAATTTCATCCTATTCACTTCAGACCATTTCTTCAGTTTGTCCAGATCATTGTGAATTTTAATCCTGTTCTTCAAAGCACTTGCAACCTCTCCCAACTTGGTATTGTTTGCAAACTATATAAGTGTACTCTCTATGTCATTATCTAAATCACTGATGAAGATATTGCACAGAAACAGATTCAGAACCAATGTTCCCTCTATTTTTTTCCATCTATGTGTGGAATGAATTTTGTTACATGCACCATATCAAGGTAATGTGTGGATGTGCACCACCATTAGACACCAAAAAACCTAGATATAATATATATTTTTTAAAAGTTACCATAGGGATAATTACTCCAACCAGAACAGGTTAGGCATTTTAGAACTCACTATTCAAAGAATTAAATTTAAACGTAAGAGAGAAATAAAAATTATAAAATTTATAGACCAGTCAAACAACTAAAATAACACACCTTGATAGAAGTATCAAAAAGAAACAAAAACAACAATGTCCCAAGTATGTGTTGGGAGGCGAGTGTGAAAGTCAGAGTGTGTGCTTGTGTGTGTGTGTGTGAGAGAGAGAGAGAGAGACAGTGTGTGTGTGTGAGAGAGAGAGAGACAGGAGAAAGAGACATACTGTGTGTGTGTGTGAGAGAAAAAGACACACTGTGTGTATGTGTGTGTGTGAGTGAGAGAGACTGTGTGAGAAAGAGACATGTGTTGCCCCTTTAAGTACGTTGCCCTTTTAAGTAGATCGGCACTCACCAATCTGCTGCTTGTTCACAGCAGCAGCCACCAGCAAGCTCCCTCCGTCCCACTATGGAGCCTTGTCATGTCCCCACATCTACTCGGCAATGATGGGGTACAGGGGCAAGGGGAGGGGGACACCCTGACATCAGCACCCCTCTCTGTCCCCCCCACTCCGCACAGCAAACAGGAGGCTCCCAGAAGCAGCTGGCCAAGGGCTCCAAGGCAGAGGGCAGGAGCAGCGCTGCCGTGAGGGGAGGGGCACCTGAATTGCAGGGCACTTGATAGACTGCTGGGCGGCTGCACATCCACACAGTTTAGAGGGAACTTAGCCCAGAACTGATCCCGGGAGGACTCCACTCGATATTGGCCTTCCAGCTTGACTGTGAACCACTGATAACTACTCTCTGGGAACAGTTATCCACCCATCTTATAGTAACACCATCTAGGTTGAATTTCCCTAGTTTGTTTATCAGAAGGTTTTGCAAGACAGTATCAAAAGCCTTACTGAAATGAAGATATACCACATCTACCACTTCCCCCTATCCACAAGACTTGTTATCCTGTCAAAGAAAGCTGTTAGGTTGTTTTTCAGTCTGTCCAGACTAATTTTAGAAACCTGTGGAACTCTGATTTTAATGAGATTGCTGAAGGAATATAAATTCTCATCTATGCTCACAAAGTATAGATTTGTTGTGGGCTATTCCCAAAGCTGGTATACACAGCTAGTATTTGTGGGGGAGGCGGAAGGGGGGAGAAAGCCACATATTTCGCCATACCAACTATGACAACACTTATTAAAATATAGATTTCCTAGAACACTTTATTTTGCTTTTACAAAAGCTCACTCAAGCTGCCAACATTTTGATTGTTGGGATACAAAGAGAAACAAGGACTGTGTGTACTACTGTTCACATGAACATCTCCAAACCTTTCATCACCCATCTGAAGGCCACAAACATAATGTGAGAAATCACATTTAGGGCTGTCAATTAATCACAGTTAACTCACGCGATTTACTCAAAAAATGTAATTGTGATTAAAAAAATTAATTGTGATTAATCACACTGTTATACAATAGAACACCAATTGAAAGTTATTAAATATATTTGGATGTTTTTCTACAGTTTCAAGATTATTGATTTCTATTACAGCACAGAATACAAAGTGTACAGTGCTCACTTTATATTATTATTTTTATTACAAATATTTGCACTGTAAAAATGATAAACAAAACAAATAGTATTTTTCAAGTCACCTCATACAAGTACTGTAGTGAAATCTCTTTATCATGAAAGTATAACTTACAAATGTAGATTTTTTTTGTTACATAACTGCTATCAAAAACAAAACAATGTAAAACTTTAGTGCCTTCAAGTCCACTCAATCCTACTGCTTGTTCAGCCAATTGCTAAGACAAACAAGTTTGTTTACATTTATGGGAGATACTGCTGCCTGCTTCTTATTTACAGTGTCACCTGAAAGTGAGAACAGGTGTTCACATGGCACTTTTGTAGCCATCATTGCAAGGTATTTACGTCTAAGATATGCTAAACATTTGTATGCTTCTTCATGCTTCGGCCACCATTCCAGAGGACATACTTCCATGCTAATGATGCTCGTTAAAAAAATAATGCATTAATTAAATTGGTGACTGAACTCCTTGGGGGAGAATTGTATGTCCCCTGCTCTATTTTACCTGCATTCTGCCATATATATCATGTTACTGCATTCTCGGATGATGACCCAGCACATGTTGTTCATTTTAAGAACAGTTTCACAGCAGATTTGACAAAATGCAAAGAAGGTATCAGTGTGAGATTTCTAAAAATAGCTACAGCACTTGAAACAAGGTTTAAGAATCTGAAGTGCCTTCCAAAAATCTGAGAGGGACGAGGTGTGGAGCATGCTTTCAGAAGTCTTAAAAGAGCAACACTCAGATGCAGAAACTACAGAACCCGAACCACCAAAAAAAAAAATCAACCTTCTGCTGCTGACTCCGATGATGAACATGAGTTGGTCCATTCTGCACCCATCATCAGCATGGACGCATGTCCTCTGGAATGGTGGTTGAAGATGAAAGGACATATGAATCTTTAGCGCATCTGGCACATAAATGTCTTGCAACGCCAACTACAGCAGTGCCATGTGAAAACCTGTTCTCATTTTCAGGCGACATTGTAAACGAGAAGTGGGCAGCATTATCTCCTGAAAATTGTAAGCAAACTTGTTTGTCTGAGCGATTGGTTGAAGTAGGACTGAGTGGAGTTGTAGGCTCTAAAGTTTTACATTGTTTTATTTTTAAATGCAGTTTTTTTGTACATAATTCTACATTTGTAAGTTCAACTTTCATAATAAAGAGATTGCACTACAGTACTTGTATTAGGTGAATTGAAAAATACCATTTCTTTTGTTTTTTTACAGTGCAAATATTTGTAAAAAAATAAATATAAAGTGAGCACTGTACACTTTTATTCTGTGTTGTAAATGAAATCAATATATTTGAAAATGTAGAAAACATCCAAAAATATTTAAATAAGTGGTATTATATTATTGTTTAACAGCGTGATTAATCATGATTAATTTTTTTAATCCCTTGACAGCCCTAATCACATTTTTTTTATAAATATATAAAGCTTATTTTATAACAATATTAAAACGACAAGGAAGGACATTTAAAAATAGGACCAAAAATTCAGACTTGTTTTTCCCATGTGCCTTTGTGTTTGTGGCACAGACTATTATATTTCAGAAGCAGAGTCTTTGGGGGCATCTGATATATCAGAACATAAAGTATGTTAGTATGTTTCAATAACATTCTCACAATTTAGTTATGCTTCATATTCCTACATACATTAAATAGTAGTCTTTTAAAAAATGCAATACTTTACAAAACTGACAAAGAATGCTTCTAAATCTAAACCAAAGCAAAAACTGTGTTATCTGAAAAGGCAGTTCATCCCCAAGATGTTTTTTCACCTGGCTACAAAGCTGCAGCCCAGGCCATATAACTCGTTGTGAAACCAGACACCCACCCTCACCCCGAATTTAATTCACACTTCTCCTGTGGGTTTTACATCTTTCTTTGGTGTATCTCATGCCATTCTCTCAGGTACTACCAGGAGCCCAGAGATTTCCAGAACCCTCAGCTTCCACCGTGGGACTACATAAATGAGTCCCATTTTAAAAAAAAAAGGCTGAAAACAACCCAACTTTTTCTTAAGGTTTTGCTACATTGTCACCATGCACCCACTGTCCTTCCATTTTCATACCCCTCATTGGGTACTAACTGAATCCCTCTAAGCTCCTTTAAAGCATTGAACTAGGTTGTGCATTTTACATTATTTCATAGAATCATAGAATATCAGGGTTGGAAGGGACCTCAGGAGGTCATCGAGTCCAACCCCCTGCTCAAAGCAGGACCAATCCCCAATTAAATCATCCCAGCCAGGGCTTTGTCACGCCTAACCTTAAAAACTTCTAAGGAAGGAGATTCCACCACCTCCCTAGATAACGCATTCCAGTGTTTCACCACCCTCCTAGTGAAAAAGTTTTTCCTAATATCCAACCTAAATCTCCCCCACTGCAACTTGAGACCATTACTCCTTGTCCTGTCATCCGCTACCACTGAGAATAGTCTAGATCCATCCTTTTTGGAACCACCTTTCAGGTAGTTGAAAGCAGCTATCAAATCTCCCCTCATTCTTCTCTTCTGTAGACTAAACAATCCCAGTTCCCTCACAATCCCAGTTTCCTCCTGACTGATATAAAGTACAGGCATGTGAGAGTTAATCACATTTCATACCAGCTTCCTTTCTACTTGTAATTTTGTGTCAAGGAGTTCAGGCAAGCCTACCAAAAGACAAAGGAGGCAAAGAGTCACTCCAGGTCAGAGCACCATACATGCTGCTTCTATGATCAGCTGCATGGTATTCTAGGGGGGGACCCTACCACTACCCCACCACTGTCCGTGGACACCTGCAAGGGGGAGTCTCACGCAACACGGAGGAGGATTTTGTGGATGAGGAAGAGGAGGAGGAGGAGGAGAATGTGCAGCAGGGAAGCAGTGAATCCATTCTCCCCGGCAGCCAGGACCTTTTCATCCTGGAGCCAATACCCTCCCAAGGTGGGATCCCCGAGGCAGAGAAGGCACCTCTGGTGAGTGCACATTTGTAACTACAGAACAGGGTTTAAAGGCAATAGTGCTTAATTTGCCCTGAAGACTTGGGATGCATTCACAGTCAGTACAGCTACTGGAAAAGTCTGTTAATGTGTCTGGGGATGGAGCGGGAATCCTCCAGGGACATCTCCATGAAGCTCTCCTGGAGGTACTCTAAAGCCTTTGCAGAAGGTTTCTGGGGGGGGCTGCCTTATTTTATCCTCCACGGTAGGACACTTTACCACTCCAAGCCAGTAGCAAGTAGTCTGGAATCATTGTGGCACAAAGCATGGCAGCGAATGGTCGTGGGTTTTGGTTGCATTCAAGCAACATTCCATCTTTATCTTTCTGTGTTAGCCTCAGGAGAGTGATATCATTCATGGTCACCTGGTTGAAATAGAGGAATTTTTGTAAGGGAACAGTAAAAGGACCCCATTCTTGCTGGCCTGTTTGTGCTTGGCTAAAAGGGATCATCCCATCGCCACGTGGCGGGGAAGGGGTGAAGGGATCATCCCAAATAGCCACCTGGAGGGGTTGGGGGAGAGGTGTGCTGCACATCCACCTGAAAACCGCAGCCCCTCCTTTTAAATGGCAAACCAACCGGCATTGCTTGCCATGGGAAAGGAGGATGCTGCAGTTTGAAATATCTTAAATTTTACTCTCCCTTTTTATCCCCCTGCAGGTGCAAATGTTTTTATGTTCCCCCTATCATCTCCGTCCCTGAGGTTATCGCAGATTAGAAGGCAAAAAAAAAACGCACTCACGATGACATGTTTTCCAAGCTCATGCAGTCCTCCCGCACTGATAGGGCACAGCTGAATGCATGGAGGTATTCAGTGGCAGAATCCAGGAAAGCATTAAGTGAGTGCAATGAGAAGAGGCAGGACGCAATGCTGAGGCTAATGGGGGAGCAAACAGATGTGCTCAGGTGTTTTGTGGAGGTGCAGGAAAGCCAACAAGACTACAGACCACTGCTGCATCCACTGTACAACTGCCTGCCCTCCTCCCCAAGTTCCATATCCTCCTCACTCAGATGTCCAAGAACACTGGGGGGAGGCTCCTGGCACCCAGCCACTCCACTCCAGAGAATGGCCCAAGCAGCAGAAGGCTGTCATTCAAACAGTTTTGATTTGTAGTGGGGCTACAATAAGCAATATGCCCTTGTCCTTCCCTCCTCCCCAACCCCACCTGGGCTACCTTATCCGTTATCTCCCCTTTTTTTAATTAATAAAGAGAGAATGCATGGTTTCAAAACAATAGTGACTTTATTTTCTTTTCCAGCTGTGATCGAAGGGGGGAGGGTGGTTGGCTTACAGGGAATTAAAATCAACAAAGGGAGTGGGTTTGCATCAAGGAGAAACACACACAACTGTCACACCATAGCCTAGCCAGTCATGAAACTGGTTTTCAAAGCCTCTCTGATGCGCAGCGCGCTTACCTGTGCTCTTCTAATCACCCTGGTGTCTGGCTGTTCAGAATTGGCAGCCAGGCAATTTGCCTCAACCTCGCACCCCGCCATAAACGTCTCCCCCTTACTCTCACAGATATTATGGAGCACACAGTAAGCAGTAATAACAATGAGAATATTGTTTGTGCTGAGGTGTAACCTAGTCAGCAAACAGCACCAGCGAGCTTTTAAACATCCAAAGGCACATTCTACCACTATTCTGCACTTGCTTAGCCTATAGTTGAACTGCTCCCGACTACTGTCCAGGTTGCCTGTATATGGCTTTATGAGCCATGGAAGCAAGGGGTAGGCTGGGTCTCCAAGGATAACTACAGGCATTTCAACACCCCCAACAGTAATTTTCTGATCTGAGGAATAAGTCCCTTCTTGCAGCTGCTCAAACAGCCTGGAGTTCCTAAAGATGCGAGCGTCATGCACCTTTCCCGGCCATCCCACGTTGATGTTGATGAAATGTCCCTTGTGATCCACCTGTACTTGCAGCACCATTGAGAAGTACACCCTGTGGTTTATTTACTGGTTGGCAAGAAGGTTCTGTGCCAAGATAGGGATATGCATTCCATCTATAGCCCCACCACAGTTAGGGAAACCCATTGCAGCAAAGCCATCTACTATGACCTGCACATTTCCCAGAGTCACTACCCTTGATAGCAGAATGTCAGTGATTGCACTGGCTACTTGAATCACAGCAGTCCCCACAGTAGCTTTGCCCACCCCAAATTGATTCTGGACTGACCAGTAGCAGTCAGGCATTGCAAGCTTCCACAGGGCTAACGCCACTCGCTTCTCAACTGTCAGGGCAGCTCTCCTCTTGGTATTCCTGAGCTTCAGGGCGTGGGAAAGCAACTCATAGAAAAGTGGCCTTACTCATGCGAAAGTTTCACATCCCCTAGGAATCATCCCATACCTGCAAGACTATGTGGTCCCACCAGTCTGTGCTTGTTTGCCGGAACCAGAATAGGTGTTCCATTGTATCAACCAGCCCCACTGCCGCCGTGATGTCCCAATTGCCACATCCCAAGCTTTCAGGAATGTCTGTGTCCATGTCCTCCTCACAATCATCCTCATGCTGCTGTCTCTTAGCCAGGTTCTGCACATACTGCAGTATAAGGCGTGAGGTGTTTACAATGCTTGCAACAGCAGTGGTGAACTGAGCGGGCTCCATGCTTGCCGTGCTATGGAGTCTGCATGGGTAACCCAGGAAAAAAGGCATGAAATGATTGTCTGCAGTTGCTTTCACGGAGGGAGGGATGAAGGGAGGGGAGACTGATGACATGTACCCAAAGCCACCTGCAACAATGTTTTTGCCCCATCAGGCATTGGGAGCTTAACCCAGAATTCCAATGGGCAGCGGAGACTGTGGAAACTGTGGGATAGCTTCCCACAGTGCACCGCTCCGTGAGTCAATGCTAGCCACGGTAGTGAGGATGCACTTCGCTGACTTAATGTGCTTAGTGGGGACATACACAATTGACTGTAAAAAATCAGTTTCTATAAAATCGACCTAATTTCGTACTGTAGACATATGCTGAGTGAGGAAAGTGGGCTGTTAGAAAGACAAATGTTCCGTGAGGAAAAAAACCCAAGCTTTGGACAATTGAAAAACAGAATCAAAAGGACTTATCGTCAGCTGGAATGAATCCCAAATGGTAACCACCATTTGTGGTGTGGCAGAATTTCACATCTCCTGCAATTCAGCTTCCTAAACGAGGTAAGAGAATAGTGCTGATGATAGCTGTCGTCATAAAATGAAGATCTCTTATGTGTGTTGTGTGCTTTTTGTAAAGCCTCTCAGTACTCAAGGGAGGAGGATATTGAGCACAAATGCTTAGCGAAAGGAGGGATATGATATAAGTGAAAGACTTTTAAAACCACCTGGTAGATCATTTGAGACATTGCATTGCTATATTTGTTCAGTTTCTTTTGCTCTGTACTATTTAAGCAAATAGCAAGATCTGCCTCTTTGTATATGTTGCTAAATGGGATTCAAAAGAAGAAAGAAAGAAAGAAAGACCTGGGATCAAAGTGTAGCTTGGAACCGAGACTTCTTCAAGTTTAGGGCTGTTAATATTGGGGTTTAATAGTTTGCATCCTTCTCTACTGAAAAACCAAACCAGTGATAACATTGTTTTACCCATGTAATTGGAATCCCAAAATTACAAGTAGAAAGGAAGACAGTGATATGAAATGTGATGTACATTAAATTGCACATACCTGTAATTGATATCAATCAGGAGGAATTAATGTAAAATACACAAAATGTACTTGATTGCTCTCAAGGAGTTTAGAGTGATTCAGCTGGTACCTAATGAATTCTTGGTTCATTCAAGTATTAATAGAGAAAATGAAGCAAAGACACTGCAAAATTTATGTTGAGATACACTTAATTTCAATTAATTCACTGCACCAATGACGCAGAAAACAGCCTGCTCTACATTTAATAGTAATAACCCTTGATTTCATGACACCATATACATTACATTTGACTTCTGCTACGTTGCACACTATAATGGAAACTGAATGTAGTGGAGGTGGAGTGCAGTAGGATTTCACTCCACGTGTTCAGTACTTGTATCAATGTTGCTTATTAAATTGTTAGAAATGTCAGGCCAGCTCCTCAGCTGGTCTAAATAAATGTAGCTCCTGGATTTGGCCTCTAGATAAGCATTTGATTTTATGATTGATAGAATTTGCATTATCTACTTTAATGTTTCTATTTTTAAAATAGCATTAAAAACCACTTTTCAAAATAGATCATAATGGAAAGGATTGCTACAATGGCTGTGATGAATGTGGGAATTTTAGTAGTACTTTTATGAATCCTATGCACACCTCAGTTTCTCTGTGCTTTGCACAGCTCTGCACTGAGTGTAAAGGGAAGGGATGAAGTGTTGGACTCAGATAGCCACCTGGTTGGAGATCAGAATCATTAACAAATATGAACCAAGGAACTGGAAGAGATGATGGAAAACCCAATGCCTGGGACTTCACAGCTAGTGATAAACAGTCAAGAGAAGGAGATTCCCCCCACCTCTCCACAGGGAAGCAGAGCTAAGGCCCTGAGCATCAGGACAAAGAGGAAAGGTTTCAGGTGGCTGTGTTAAGAGCTGATCTCACAGAGATAGGGCTCTCAGTTAGAGCTAGGACAAAGGGACAGAGACAGAGAAAGGAAGCAGAGATGGGTTCCTACTTTAGCCAGTATGGACTATGTTGAACCTTCTCTATGACCTAAGGATTTTCAGGTAACTAACACATTTTTACCTCGTTTTACCTGCCTTCTGTCACTGCAGATATTTACTGAGAGCATTGCACCCTGAATGGGTAAAGAACAAGTCTCTCACAGGAGTCTGGCTTGGCTGAACTCAGTTCAGGAAGCCATTGAGAGAGACAGGAATCGGTGATACCCAAAGGCCCAGCTTTGCAGTCATGGATGCCCAAAGGCCCAGCTTTGCAGTCCTGCCCCTATGGAACTGTGTGGATACTTGGGATCCAACACACTAAAGCAGTGGTGGGCAACCTGCAGCCCATTTGTTTACATTTGCACGACTGCCCTCAGCTCCCAGTGGCCACAGAAAACAAACAGTCTCGTGGCCCACACGTGGATTATCCTAACGGGCCACATGCAGCCTGTGGGCTGCAGGTTGCCCGCCACAGGTCTAAGTACTTAAAAAGCTTAAACTGGAATACTTAAAAAGTATTTCCTTAAAACAATACATATATTATGAATTAGTGCATTAGTTTGGTTACACAAAGAACTGTCCTGGATCTTTACTAATCCCTCAAAATGAATCTAAACTTTTTAGAGGAAAGTTTGGTTAAGAGGCCTTTCATTTCTCTGCTATTTCTGCTGCATGGTCCCTTTCAAACAAAGCCCATCATGACCTCTCCATCCTCAGATATGATCACCCCTCTGCTCTATCCAACCACCACAGGAGGGATCAGTAAAGAAGATGACATTCCTTTTCCCTCCACCTGTCATCAGCAAATATTCACACATTCTGGTTAGGAGAGGAGTGTACTGAATTATGGAGTATCTCACATCAATTTTTCTACCAAGAAGCTTCTATTTTACTAGGTATTAACACTATGCAAGGAGCAGACCACCTTCACAAACTCCATAGAAACAAACACTACTTAAAATTTTATAGGGAATCTTTGCTATATAGAACTCACATGGCCCCATGGTAGATAGTTTGACAAACTGCCTGAAGGGAAAGAATGATATTTTTTTTCACCACTTTACACAGAACCAGCAGTGTGGATTTTCATGCAGAAATCCACATCAGAGTAAACAAGTGTGACTGGTGTATGATGATGACCTGCTAAAGATTGTTGTACAGGTCATTGTTTTAAATTTGCTATTTTTTTGAGCATATGAAGTTGCTGACATGGCCAAACATCCTTCATTACAGAAAAATGAAATACTGGCTGAACTCAGAAGCATCACATGATGTCAGTTGTCTTGCACAGTACAATATGACATGTCTACCAAGTAATTCAGTGTGGAATGTGCCAGTACCATCATCCTAAGGTCATTTTAAATGATTTCTCTCACTCAAACATATAGACAAGGTTGTATACTGTATTAACTCTCGCTTTTTCAGCTCCCATATTTATATACTATGCCCGAAAACATACTTTTGACATTGCAGAAACTGTGGACTTGCTGAGTTGTGTGTAATATTCTGCAGCATTTCTAAGAAGTTAAGTTGAACGATATCTTTTCAGTGGCACAATATTGGAGTCACTGGCCTCAGTGCTCTACGGTGCCTGAGTAGAGCAAGTTAGGGACCTTATGCCAGTGGAAGGTCTGGCTTAGTGGAGATCTGCTCAACTGCACCCCATCTGCCATGTCCTCACCACAACAGAAAGTTCCCCATAACAGGTGGTGAGTCATTAGGAATAAAGAAGACTAAGTCCACCCATTTGGAGGGGAAAAAATACCAGTTACTATAAAATAAATGTTTGTTATAACCATCAGTACTTCAAATTAAGCTTTTTTCTACAGCTACTCTCAAGTAATTCTGGAAGCATCAGCTATTTTGCTGGAGTGAACTGTGCCTTGATGCACTGACTAAAGTTAAGGATCAGTTCAGTTAATTGTTGATATTTATACTTGGGAGCAGTAAAGAGTGTTTGGCCTTTATACAATACTTAGCTGTTCATTCAAAGACCTTCTCCAGGAAATTTTTTTTCCATACTGAAAAGAAGATTTCTGGTCATGTCCTTCTCAGCTAATTTCTTTGTATTGTAAGATCAGCTCTCTCCGACTACTGAAGTTTCACACTGCCAAATAGAGTTTGCTGCAAAAAGTCATACATAACTTATATAAATTTCCTTCCCGGAGCTTCTTATCCCTTACATGGAACAAATAGCATTTTGTATATCTTATGAAGTCTGGAATTAAATACCAAATAAGTGAGAAACATTAAAGATGACCAGTTCTAAACCATTTTAATAGGTAAAAATCTACTTTTACCCTCTCACTTACTTAGGCTCTCATCCATCAAATCACTCAAGCTTGTGCTTAACTTTAAACTTGTGTGTTCTATTAACTTCAGCAGGACTATTCATCTCTATTCAAGCATAGCACTTAAGCACATGCTTAATGCTAAGCAAAAGTTAAATTTTACATACAATTCTTTACATTTCTGTCATTTCCTCTCTATTTCATTGACTTTTATCAATCAGTATTCATATTTATTTCACTGCTTTTATGAGCTTTGCATAATTTTCCTGCTCATTCTTTCACTGATGTCAGATAATTTCATTCTGAAATTTATTCAGAAAGAATTCCAAGGAGGTGGAAGAGAAAAAGGAATAAAAATAATAGAACTTTCTCACACACCAGCTAAAATCAATTGTTGGCAGTGGGCACCTCCTCCAAATCACAACTATAAGCATTTTTTAAAAACATATTACTAAAATTGTTATACAGTACTAAACATGTTAGGCCATTTTTTCAGATATGGATTCTAATTATGGGTACCTGCATTTATTGGTAGCAATATTTAGACACCAGGGTTCAGGTTCCTGAAATTTTGGTTGCCTAAAAGCTGAATAATAAGAGCAAATGACAGTTGTAGACGCCGATTGTGTACTTACTGCTCTGTATGTATGTTCAAATGATGTTCTTATGTTTACAAATCAGAGACTGGATGCTAGAGAGTTGAGGTGTCAAACACCTGGATTCATCAAAACATAGGTGCTCATAATTTAGAAAGTGAATTTGTGCCACTTAAAAAATATTACAGAAAATTTATTTCATGACAGTTATATTTACTTTCATGATAACAAAACTTAAAACAGAATCAGAGACTTTGGGCACAGCAAAGAATTAAAGCTGGTCCTTTCCTCCGCAACTAATTGAGATACCTATTTCATTAGCCATAGGTGATATGGCCAGCAGAATTGTAGGAAAGATCTTTATTAAGTATGCTGAGTAGCCGTTGATACATGTGGATGCCTGTTTGAGAAATAAAAGTCTGGACTCAGCTTATATTACTGAGTCCCCTGGTGCTATACAGGATGATGTCCTTCCTGAAACTTGACGTTTTTCCTTCAGGTCTACTTTTATGGCAGCACACACCTATTACACTGGAACAGTAGAGAGGCACCATCATATACAGCTGCTGAAGTCCCCTTTGAATAGTTGAGGGACTACACAGTTAACAGGGATATAGGGTGAATCTCCTTCAAGAGCATGATTAAGCATCCAGGGCTGCATATCCTGGTGACATACCAGAGAGGCTCAGAGATCTAAACCAATATTCTACTTGGGCCAAGCTTTTGCACCTATTTACCTAGATCTCAGCATTACTTAAATACTAGTGCCTTGGCCTTTTTAGAATCTCAAATGTGTTGAAATGTATTTAATCACAATGGGACTCCTCAAAGAATAAAGTACTACTCAGCAGGAGTACAGGTAGCATGGCCCAGTGGGATTTTCTTCTATAATAATGATGACTCGTATGTCTCCGTTCTATGATAAACTCTGTAAGATACATGGTTTAATATGCCCCTGCTTACAAGGCATATGAAAATATGAGCTAACATTCAGGGGACTTTGTGATACTAATATAAGAAATCATGACATTTCATGATGATGCCATTGAAATTTTATATCACAAACATCCACTGAGCTATATTATTTAATATGCAATGCTATCCTATGATACTCCATGCTATGAAGTCACTGGGTCCAATTCTCCTCTCAGTGACACTGGTATAAATAAAGAGTAACTCAACTGAAGTCCACTGGTCAAATTAAAAGGACAGTCAGGCCCACAGAATGTAACAGTATCAAAGTACCTCAAAATGTATCCCCAGTAAAATCAGCATTGTAAAATCCTATTTACTCACTGGCTCAAGGTGAGTAATTATTTTTGCTGTGCAAGTAGTTCCCCCCGTCATTATCATGGTGAAAGTGGGTGAGTAGTTTTTGTGCCTTGGCATACATTTTGAAGACAATTATGCAAGGCTGGGTAATGTGCTCTTTCTGTTCATTTTCAAACTCTTTGAAGTATGTGTACGTACTCCTGGTGTTATGAAAAGTCCATTGAATGCACTCTATCGCCTGGAGAGCATAACTTAAAGTGTGCCTCTCTTGCATAAAATTGGCAAAAATAAGAGACACACACACTACATAATGGATGGCAGCAAAGGGCCTTTTAAGCTTTACAGTTACTTAAAGTTTACCCTTTGTAACTTGGAAGGATGGAAAAGGCAAACCATTACAGGACAGTAAAAATATACTCTGAAGATATTAGTCTCAAAGTGCACTATAAAAGTTTCATTCTAGAAGATGAGAAACAGCCTGTCCTCATTAAAGCATCACAAAATTTGCAGAAGCTAGTATTTCTTTGTGTTAGGTGCTATGAAAATAATGATTATGCAGTTATATTACTGGGATAGTGGTATAAAATATTTTTATTTCACATAATTGTTTTCAGTCTCATTTCAAGTTGCCTTCCAAGAGAACAGCCGCTCTCAGTCATTATGAGGGCAGCCAAGTGAACCAAAAGGTCAATCTAATTAAAAAGGAAGAGAACTTCAATCCCTCGGGGAAGAGGCCCAACAAAATGCCAAAGGAATTTATATTAAAGAATGTATGAAGTAAACAGCCCAAAACAATGAGACAAATTCACATAGGTGTCAAAAATGTAAAGAGAAAGAAAAAGGGAGACCATATGACCTTTTCCTGAATTATAAAAGGACAGAGCTTTTTCATTACAAATAAGAAATACAATTAGTTTAGATCTTTTATCTCCTTCCTTTTTTAAATCAGGAGCTGAAGAAATATTTTATTTTAATAAACTCTTTAAGAGGGGGAGATTAAAAGGCAACCTGTTTTAATGTTTCAGTTTCCCCTTCTCCCCCTAAAGAAACAATTAATGAATTGAATATATATGGGAGCCATCCATCACTCAGAAAGCCTCAAAGAAAAGATACAATTGATAATGTGTTCCTAAAGTTCAGTTAAATCTCACAAAGAACAGGAGATTTAAAATGCTAACATTTATAGCTTGCTAAATCAAACAGAAATTAATTAAAATCAAAAATTATTACTCTGAATGCTATGGGGTCTGGCTTATTGTGCAATTTTGCATGCAGTGGAAGGGGGTTACATTCCATGCTTCTCTGTCTTAAAAATAAGGAATAACTATTTGACATTACCCAGGATACAATCTGGACTATTAAACAGCTGTGTCTCCTTAGTTCTGTAGCCTGGGGTGCCTTTTACACTGCTTTACTGTCAGAACAGCCATTCCTGGCCTGCTCACACAGCCTTCAGCATGCAAATTCACTCCCAGATAAGTACATGAGCATTCTGACCAGTCACTCATGAATTACATGCAGGGTGAAACCTGCAAATTCTTAGTTCCAGCTTTGTTCCCCCAGAAATGTGCATCTTGTACTGTCCGGCACATTACTGAACAATTCAAGCTAATAGAACGTCTGCCATTTCATCAAAGAAAAATGATATATACACCAGCTTTGTTATCCCAAATGGAGTTTCCCACAATGCTTTAATCCAAATACATTGGTTAGGATAATAAATTTATCATACTTTTTTAACTACAGAAAGATAGATTTTAAGTGATTACAAGTGATGATGCATAAAAGTCAGGATTGGTTACAAAAGAAAATAAAAAAGAGTAATACACAAGCTAAATCCTAACTTAATCTAAGTGAACTTGAAAGCAAAGGTTTTGTCTCACCATATGGTGTTTTAAATTTCACAGGCTGGGTCTCCTTTCTGTCTGGGACCACTCCCCCTTAGTTCATTTCTTTGAGAGTCATTGATGTCATGAGCAGAGAGATGGGAGGAGGAGAGTTGAAGTCAAGTGTTCTCCTCCCTCTTTATAATCCAATTCCTTGTGCTAGAAACATCCTTGCTGGAACTTGGTAACACGCAATCCATTGTGGATGTGAGGTTTGAATCATCCCTTTGATGAAATGTAAATTTCTTGTTAACACCTTCTCCCCCTGCTGGAGGATGGCCGCTTAAGTAGGTGATGACCCTTTAACACCTATCTGGGATGCTAGTATGTCTCTGAAAAATTGGTTTGTGGGTGTTACCCAGAATTACAGCATATTTCAGTAACAATTATAAAATAGAATCTTACAACTTCGCATATAGTGTTGCTACACATATTTTAACAGAACAATGATATTCAGCAATTTATCACTTTTCAAATGATACCCCACAAGACATACTTTGTGCAGAATTTATCATAGTTGTGTAAAAGTGATGACCATACTAGTATAGACTGTCACAAACTATATCATTGCATATGAATGAGCAATTATCTAGAAGTAGCCTGACCCAATGCACTTTGAAATTAATGGGAGTCCATTTCTTGACTTCCATGGACATTAGTCCAAAGACATTAATGAGTAGTCACATTATAAAACTTGAACACTGAAGTCTGCAGATATGCATTTAGAATAAGATGGTGCACTACATCACTTTCCCAAGACACTACAGAAACACTATGTACAAATCAACCGATGTTGTTTGGAATTTTTCTCTCCTCTGAAAAATAACTTTTCAAGTGGCATTGTAGGGTTCTATAATATCTCACAGAGCTTCCAGATCAAATATCTGCATAAAAAGATGCAATTTAGACAAGGGAATTAGCTCATAAAGATTAATGTAAGAATAAAAAGATTTAAAACATTCCCTACAAACTTCTCCTAGAATCTGAAAATAAATCTGTTCTCCTTCTGGCTCACATGCCAATCACCAATAGTAAAGATTACGCAGGATCAGTTCTGCCATCATTTATATCTGTGGAAACCATTTTCTTCAATGGGACTGAACAGATATAACTCAGTTCAAATTTGGCCTTGCATTTAGAACTGAGTTAACAATTCTGTTGATGATACATGACCCAGAATAGAATCCAGCTCATTCTCTCACCACTGTATTGGCTTTGCAATGTTAAAAGGATTCAAACTTGTACTTGTTACTGAACTAAGTAATTTTAATTCTGAATTCATTCAGGGAGCAGATCTACTGAATAAAAAATGTGCTGATTTTTCATGGTCATTTTTTGGAATACAAAGTTTTTATTATTTATGTTACCATAGTGCCTATGACCCCTAGTCATAGGCGAGGATCCCATTGTGTTAGGCACTTTACAAAACACAGAAAAAAAGACAGCCCCTTTCCCATGGAGTTTACAGTCAAAATATAAGACAAGAGACAGAAGGATACAGACAGGGGAGTACAAAGAAGCAACTTGATAAGCTGTGGTCTCAGCACCGTAGTGGCCTAATCATTGTCAGGTTTTTGTAGGCAAAAGAGAGTTCTGCGGAGGGATTTGAAGGTGGCTAATGAGGAAGCTTTGCAGTTATTTATAGGTAGGGTGACCAGAAGTCCTGTTTTTAAAGGGACAGTACTGTATTTAAGCCCACTTGCAGGTGTCCTGACTTTTTCTTAAAAATGGGCAAATTGTCCCATATTTTCTGTATCCTCCCCATCAGTACTTGTGGGTCCTGCTACTAGCCAGATCCCTGCTTGCAAGCCACCCGCCCACCAATGGTAAGTGGTGGGGTCCAGTGGACGACGATGGGGGTGAGTGTGCAAGGCTGGTAGCATGGCAAAGCTGCAGCATGTGGGGCTGGCCGCTCCCCATGCTGGTTCGTCAGCGCAGCCCCTGCTGAGTGCCAGCTCTCGGCCAGCAGGGCCCATCCCCCATCTCATTTCTGGCACTGGCTGGGAGCTGTGGTGGCCAGTGAGTGCAAGCAGGTGCCAGGCAGTGGCCAGTTACATGTCACCTCTGTTGCCAACCCATCAGCCCTTTACATTCTCCCCCCTCTCGCTGTCCTCTCCCTGCTCTGCTCCTTCACCCCCCTCAGCCCTGCTGCTCCTCCATATCCCCCCTCCCCCCCCGCTGGGGGGTGCGTCCCACTCCCAGGGCTGTGCGGCAAACCAGCCCCTGGGCAGAGCGCTCAGCTCACCCAGCAGCCTTGCCAACAGGCTCCTTCCTTCCCCCACTGCCTCTGGCTGGGCTGATGCCCTGGGAAAGCCTAAGACCCTCCAGCCCAGGGAAAGCCCTACCCAGCTCTGGCATGGGGAAGCCTCTCTGCCCCTCAGCTAAGCTCTGGAGTGGTGTGGGGAAGCGATTTCCATCCTGTTTGCGCCCTAATCCTGCAGGCTCCACAGCAGCCCCCCAGGCAGGGGCTTAGCACACTCTTCACCCCTCCCCCTGCCGCCGTGGGTCCTGCCCCCAGAGAGCGCTGTCCTGCTCTGTCCCCTAGGCACCCTCCCCTGCTCAGCCACCTCTCTCACCGGGTTTGCTGAAGCCCCTAGGCCCTGGTGCACAATGCATCCTTAGGGCTTAACCCCTTCCTGCCCGTGCTGTAGCCAGGGGACAAGAGGTGGTTGGGTTATGTCCATGGCCAGCAGAAGCCTGGAAGTGTTAGCTGCCTTTCAACACTGTGTGGGCAGGAAAGGACAAACTACTTCCTGCCATGGACGGGGGTTGGGTGGGGAGAAAGAGATGAGCTCTGCAAAGACACGGGTCAGGTCATCCCTTTCACCTAGAGTGTGGGTATGACTTCCCCTCCCCCTCCTCCTGTTCTGGCTGCAAGCAGCTCTCGTCCCTTCCCTCTTACACAGTGCCAAAAGGCTGCTGCTGGCCATATTCTGGTGTGAACCCTGGAAGAAATCTGGGGAAACAGGGCATGTGACCTTGTATGCCCCCACATGCAGTGCCTTGGGAAGATGTGGTACCAACTTCCAGGGGAGGCGGGTCCATCCCAAGGCCCAGCCAGGCATGGAGGGTGGAGAGCACCAGGCAGGGAGGGTTGGCTTGGTCGGTCAACTCCCTCCTCCCCAGCACCCGAGAGAGGGGGGGTATGGGAGTGTATATGTGTCATCTCTCGCCATGTGAATCCTAAAGCCTTAAAGATAAGAAGGTAAATAAAAAGACTCCAACTATGCAGTATTTCTTTTTAATAAGGGCTCAGTCAATTTGAACGTTTGTACTACATAGTTCTGGTCGATTGCCATTGAACTTGCTTGAATATGAGTAATTTTACCAGGTGTCCCGTATTCAGCATAGGGAAATATGGTCACCCTATATATAGGGGGCATCTTCCAGGGGTGACATGGAACATGGGAGAAAGCACAAATATATCTTCTTGGGCCTCTTTTACTATTTCAGGATCTGACTAACTCCCATTGAGCCTAATGAAAAAGGAGCCTAAAGGAATTCCCTGTGAGAGGAGAATTGTAGCCCTTCAAATTAAGCCATTTACTATAGTAATTTGGACTAAATTCTCTCTCTTTCCATGGCTTTTTGCAGTTCAGGTTTATTTTTAATAAGTGCTTGTAGTATCTGATTCTCTTGCATGAAGTTAGCAAGTTTGTAAAACTAAATATTACAGACCTAAAAGTGGCACTTCTTCAACAAAAAAATTTCAAAAACAGACTCCAAGAAGAGACTACTGAATTGTTATTAATTTGCAAACTGGATACAATTAACTTAGGCTTGAATAAAGACTGGGAGTGGATGTGTCTACACAAAGTAAAACTATTTCCCCTTGTTTATTTCCCCTCCTACTGTTCTTGTAAACTGCTGGAAATGGCCCATCTTGATTATCACTACAAAAGGTCCCCTCCCCGCCCCTGCCTCTCCTGCTAGTAATAGCTCACCTTTCCTGATCACTCTCCTCAGAGTGTGTATGGTAACACCCATTGTTTCATGTTCTCTGTGTATATAAAATCTCCCCACTATATTTTCCACTGCATGCATCCTATGAAGTGAGCTGTAGCTCACGAAAGCTTATGCTCTAATAAATTTGTTAGTCGCTAAGGTGCCACAAGTCCTCCTTTTCTTTTTACGGATACAGACTAACACGGCTGCTACTCAGAAACCTTTACAGTTCATGAATCATTTGATTTTCTTTTATTAAAAAAGTTCCTATATTTAGTCATGATGGCATTTAAAGAGTCCCTGTTTGGTTCTGAAGGTCATACCCCTGTGAGGGGATGTAACACGATCCACCCCTCTTCCTGGGGCCCACTTGCTGCCCCCAATAAGGCTCAGAGAGGCTTCAGGGTTGTGCAACACCCATGTCTTTATTTACTTACAATTATCTCACCACCAGTGTGTGCCTATTTACAAGCTTTACAGGATTATTCAACCCCTTAAAGGCAGAGCCAGCCTTTAGCTAGAAAACCTCCAGTTCCCTCCCTGGCTGACTTCCCACAGCTTCTGGCTCTCTCCCAGCCTTTATAGCCCTTGGCTTGTCAGGCCAGCAGGTGTTGCCAATCCTCAGGCCAGCATCAGGCCTTTTCCATCAGCCCCAATCTGTTTCCCCTCATTGGAGCTGACAAGGCAGGGCCTAATTAGGTGTTTTTGCACCAGCACCCTGCTATGGGGAGTAGAGTAAAGGAATAAGGCAGAAGTCAGACCTCATTGAGGAATGTATATATTGCATACAGTAAGACCCATGCCACAGTGGGGGTCAAATTCTGTGCTCAGTTATGCAAACCAATCACACTGCCTTCAACAGAGGCTGGATGGGTCTTTAGGAACAAAAAATTTGCCCTTACCGATGTGATATTGCTTTGAAATCTAAGTGACTTTGTATTCAGATATTTTTGGGGCCAAGTCCATCACTACAGTTCAAAGCCTTCAGGACAACCAGAGCCTGACAACAAACATGAATTTCAAGAGAAGCAATTCTTTTGAGCTAGCTGAGCAGGGGAAGAGAGGTGATGACTTCACCCATGACTTTATTCCCCCATTGGGCTGGTGTGAGGAAAGGAGGGTGTATTCTGTATTGATAAATACGAGTGACTGTATTAGAGAAACATGACTTACAAACTTTCTTTGCATATGTCTATTACAACATACCAGTCCCTATTGCACAGAGGAACATTTATATTGTAAATACATAATGGTACATTTTCTCATTGAATTTTGAATCAAGTCCTTCTTTCTTGCAATCACATCTTTATTTGCCTCCAAATAAGTTGGGACTATTTAGACCATGGTACTGCAATCTGATCACTTAACCAAGCCATGAATGCTATCTCTGTTGATTGGCACAGGAGAATAAAATTGTCATCTTGTTTCTGCTCAAAGTGCTTTTCCTGATTTACCACTCTGACTCCATATCTGCTACAGAGCTTGGTATAAGAGGGATCATTAACTATAACTATCAGACATTCTCTCATTTGCTGAAATACCATACGTGCAGGTCTATGCATGAAATATTACAAGGCTGCTCAAGATTTAATTCTCAGAACACAAGGGTGTTATAGAAAGAAAATATCTTTGTATGTGCATTGATATTAACTTTGCATAATTTAATCATCCTGTCCCAACTCTCAGCATTACAAGAACTGATAAAGTAACCCCAACTGAGAATGAAGGTTAAAAGCTTTCTATAGAACTAAATATTTCGGATCTCTAGAAAAATCAGTCTCAGATTAGCATGAGGCTGTCTTCGACCCTTCCACATCAGAGCCATTTAAACACTGTTATGTAATATTTATTTATTTTATTACACTACTCCCTTTTTCTTCATTATTTTTACTGAATAGAGCCAAATGGATCCACCCTCAGAGTGAGCATTTAATTTTCCTATTATTCATTACCATTAGTAGCTTACACGGGAAACATTTTCAACACAAGCTTCTCTTTATCTGGGCTTTGTATCTTTAAAACTGGTAGTCTGACTGGTCTCTTGGTTAAAACGTAAGATCAAAGTCTTAATTTCCCGTGTTCACTGAAAATTCCACCCCAGTAAGGATCCCAGAAATTTTACTACTAAAGCAGAGCTATAATATTCTACCAGTCTGATACGCACCCTGATATTTCAAGGGGGTTTGCTATTTTTCTTCACTTCCTGCCCTAAGTTGTTGTGTAGCACTGCTAACAGCTGTTGAACAGCTGCTATATTGAATCTCAGAGGTGGCTGCATTTCAGTGGTAGATGCAGTGTTTCCTATATACCACAGCTTATAGCAGTAATATATACCCTTTAACCCAGTGGTTTTCAAACTTTTTTCTTGCGACCCAGTTGAAGAAAATTGTTGATGCCTGCGACCCAACGGAGCTGGGATGAGGGGGTTGGTGTGTGTGTGTGTGGGGGAGCTCAGGGCTGAGGCAGAGGGTTGAGGTGTGGGGGTGAGGGCTATAGGGTGGGGCTGGGAATGAGGGGTTCAAGGTGTGGGAAGGGGCTCTGGTCTGGGGCAAGGGATTGGGGTGTTGGAGGGGGTCAGGGCTCTGGGCTGGGGGTGCAGGCTCTGGGGTGGGGCTGGGGATGAGGGAATTGGGGTGCAGGAAGGGGCTCTGGTTTTGGGGGAGACTCAGGGCTGGGGCAGGGGATTGGGGTGTGAGGTTGGGATGTGGGCTTACCTCCAGCGGCTCCGGGTCAGCAGCACAGCTGTGGTGCAGAGGCAGGCTTCCCACCCAATGGGAGTGTGGAGCCAGTGCTTGGGGTGGGGGCAGTGTGCGGAGCCCCGTGGCCCCCGTGTCTACAAGCTGGACCTGCTGCTGGCTGCTTCTGCATAGGGACTACTAGTTTTACTACTAGTTTTTACTGGCCGGCCGCCAGGGACCCAGTGCCTTGCATTCCATGACCCAGTACTGGATCGCAACCCGAACTTTGAAAACCACTGCTCTAACCCTCATGTTAAGTAAATCTCACTGAAACCAGTGGGAATTTTGTTGTCCCTACCCAAGGACATACTTTATAGCAAAGGCCAATCACTTCATAATGGTTTAGGGCAAAAGTCACTATAATAAATGGAAGCTACCACTATTACCAAGTGGCTAAAGGAACTGAAATTTGAACATTTGCATAATATCTGTACCAATAGTGTGGATGTGACTTTTGCCCTTTTTGTGGCAAACATAATGTGAAGGAACCACAGGTGCACTGAGGGGTCCAATAACCATGTTTATTGAATATACACAACATGGAAGGCCTAGCTTCACATACACACTGCAGCTGTGGATGGGTTCTGCTGGCTTCTAAAACTGAAGATGATGAGGGCCACTAAAGGCTTCACAAAGTACTTAAGTTCTGTTCCAACACACTAGTAGCAAATACAGGCAAGATCATCAAGGCATTAAGTACATCACTAACTTTAAGCATATGTTCTTGGAATCAGTGGGATTATTAAGAGTGGAAATTTTAAGAGCCAACTAGGACATTTAGTCACATATCTCCCATCAAAATTAATTTGAGGGAAAGTTTATCTTAACCCCATAGTTAGCTTTGGAAAATCTCAACCCATGTGTTTAAAGTTAGGCATGTGCTCCAACTTGGTGACTCGGGGCCTAACTAGTTGGACACAGATCGCCCAGTGGTTACAGACGGACGCCCAGATCCTCAAAGGTATTTAGAAGCCTAACTCCCATTTAAATCAGAGTGAGTTAAGATTGCTTGCTCACCAGCTAAGTGTCAGGGAACTGATCTGGGAGTACGAAAAAGAAGCCAGATGCATAATGGTTCCATTATAGAGCATCAGGCCCATAGCAAAGGTATTTAGGATCTTGAGGCTCTATGATAGAGCCCTTACTTATCTGGTTTCTTTTCCTTACTGCCACTGCAATTCCTAGAGACTTTGCCTGCACATCAGCGCTCTGATCCCAAACTTCCTTCTTCTGCAAAACACTACATTATTCACCCCCTTGTCTTTATGCAGCAAGGCCCCCAAATGTATTTGGCAGAGCTGAGATGGCTTATGTGACAATGTTCCTTAAAAAAAAAAAAGAATAACTATCAGTTATTCATAAAAGAAAAGGAGTACTTGTGGCACCTTAGAGACTAACCAGTTTATTTGAGCATGAGCTTTCGTGAGCTACAGCTCACTTCATCGGATGCATAGCATATCGTGGAAACTGCAGAAGACATTATATACACACAGAGACCATGAAACAAAACTTCCTCCCACCCCACTGTCCTGCTGGTAACAGCTTATCTAAAGTGATCATCAAGGAGGGCCATTTCCAGCACAAATCCAGGTTTTCTCACCCTTCCCCCCCCCCACAGACACACATACAAACTCACTCTCCTGCTGGTAATAGCCCATCCCTCTTTGAAACCTCTCTTTATCTTGGGAGAAAGGCCAGTCCTTGCCTACAGACAGCCCCCCAACCTGAAGCGAATACTCACCAACAACCACATACCACACAACAGAACCACTAACCCAGGAACCTATCCTTGCAACAAAGCCCGTTGCCAACTGTGCCCACATATCTATTCAGGGAACACCATCACAGGGCCTAACAACATCAGCCACACTATCAGAGGCTCGTTCACCTGCACATCCACCAATGTGATATATGCCATCATGTGCCAGCAATGCCCCTCTGCCATGTACATTGGTCAAACTGGACAGTCTCTATGTAAAAGAATAAATGGACACAAATCAGATGTTAAGAATTATAACATTCATAAACCAGTCGGAGAACACTTCAATCTCTCTGGTCACGCAATCACAGACATGAGGGTCGCTATCTTAAAGCAAAAAAACTTCAAATCCAGACTCCAGCGAGAAACTGCTGAATTGGAATTCATTTGCAAATTGGATACTATTAATTTGGGCTTGAATAGAGACTGGGAGTGGCTAAGTCATTATGCAAGGTAGCCTATCTCCCCTTGTTTTTTTCCTACAAACCCCCCCCCAAGACGTTCTGGTTAAACTTGGATTATTGCTGTGCACATTGTAAGATGAGCTATTGCCAGCAGGAGAGTGAGTTTGTGTGTGTGGTTTTTGGAGGGGGGGGTGTGTGTGGGGGGGTGGTGGTGAGAAAACCTGGATTAGTGCTGGAAATGACCCACCTTGATTATCATGCGCATTATAAAGAGAGGTTTCAAAGAGGGATGGGCTATTACCAGCAGGAGAGTGAGTTTGTATGTGTGTCTGGGGGGGGGGGAAGGGTGAGAAAACCTGGATTTGTGCTGGAAATGGCCCTCCTTGATGATCACTTTAGATAAGCTGTTACCAGCAGGACAGTGGGGTGGGAGGAAGTTTTGTTTCATGGTCTCTGTGTGTATATAATGTCTTCTGCAGTTTCCACGATATGCTATGCATCCGATGAAGTGAGCTGTAGCTCACGAAAGCTCATGCTCAAATAAACTGGTTAGTCTCTAAGGTGCCACAAGTACTCCTTTTCTTTTTTCTTTTTACGAATACAGACTAACACGGCTGTTACTCTGAAACCTATCAGTTATTCAGTAACTATCAGTTTTACTTGGACATGTCTAAAGCTGTACTATGGAGTGAAATGACAACTAATGCATGATATTTTTTTGCATTACAGCAGAGCAAAAATCACTCAGTATTTTCATAATGTGCAGACATATGGGTGGGGGGGGGAGGGAAAGGAAGAACCTGTTCAAGGACAGCTTCTCCTGAAACTCTTAAATGCAAAATGAATTAGCAAATGTAAAGGTTACTCAATTCTCTGCTGCAGCCCTGACCCCAAGCATAGGTTAACAGCCATCAGCTGGCCACATACCAGCTGACATTAGCTGGAGTGTGTGTGTGTGCAGCCACTTCTTCTCCTTGCTTTTTGCCTGCCCCTGCTTTGCCCCCTCCACCAGGGCTGTGAGAAGGGGTATGCAGAAGCTACCTCTTCCAGGGACTTGTGGGGGGTTTCCACTCTTTGTGTACCCCTTGAATTGTGCAGGGAGCCGCTTATGGGGAACATGTTGGTGATATAAGTAGCTTCTAGAGTTAACTTCAGAAATTAATAATGCAGGCTGTAATTCTTACACTCTTCCTCACGACAAGTAGCAACTTACTTCACTAGTTGTCCCACTGGTTGATGCAATAAGGTAAATGATGTGGCCATTTGCAGAGCTGGATAATCACAATACATATGCAGGGGTGGAGGGAAATGGCTGCTATTCTGTCCCCTATGTATTATAATATGTGACGACAGGTGCAATAGCTGCAGGTGACTGCTCAGCTGCTGCAGTACATCATGCTTGCTCTATAGAAGGCCATATCTGTGTGTAGCAAAATAAATGTACACTGCAGTCCCTAATGTTATGCTAGGCTTTATTTTGGCCACTACCGGATACAGACGAATGATTCCACTCAATCAAAACTTACTGCCCAAAAGTTAGAACTTTATCAGAAGAACCCATAAGATATATGTAGATGATGGCACTTTAGGGACACCAACTGGATCAAAGAGGATGTATTATTTATTAATTAGTAGAATAAGCCGAGGAAATTCCAGAGGTCAGGTGTTTTGGGAAGAAAGCTTGCTGTTCACCTGTTTTAGTAGCCCCTCTTAACTGATCTATGAAGAAGTGAAACTGTAAATCTGAGAAGTGCTGTTCTCCTTAAATCCCAGTGACACATTATAGTGCTAAAATGTTATAAACTCCAGCAGGAAGAGTGAAGGTCGAATACTTTTAGACTAGAGAGCTAAGCAATCGCAATTTAGTTCCCAAACCTTATCCAATCACTTTAATCATCATGGAAAAGTACTTTTCCTGCTTTTTTTTTTTAGGTGGGTAGAGGTGTGGGTTGAGACAGACAACAGCCAAAATGAAATTGATGAAGTTCAGGCAAAATAATTTTAAGCCATCTGAAAGTTGAAAATGAATTTAAAATCTAAAACAGAAAAGACTGATTGAGAAAGTGCCTAACAATAAATCAAACCCCTGATTTAAGGCGGGGAGTATGCTGTAAAGAGATCTGAGACCAAAAAAAAGAGTCTGAGGACATTAACTTATTCTTAATTAAGTCTGCTGTGCAGTAGCTTGGAAAAGCTGACGCAGTGGTATCAGAGCAATGATATTTTATATATTATGACAGACTGAATAACCAGTAGGATGCTCAGCAAAATATTGTAGAACCAATTTTGCTTCTGGATCATTACATAAGCTATAAAAAATAATGTTTTAAAAAAGCGTAATACCAAAGTCAGGCCCATGTCTCCTCTCTGCAGTGAAAAGAATTTTTTCCCCATAAGTTGCTTCTACGTAGTTCACACCTTATCTGATGTCATGAGACTACCTAAGTGAAATGTACCATTGCTTCCACAAAATATAGTGGCACAGATATTCTGGTCTAAATCTATATGCACAATCACTCACAGAAGTAAACACATTTCAGATTAGCTATTAAAGCCATTAATACTGGAATACTTAAATTTGCGTTAATTCACAGACCCTCATGGTACTTTCTGGTTAGTGGGTTGATATCTTTGGAAGAGGTATCAGACCTCTAACTAGACACCTTAAATTGCCTCATGTACTGATATAACAAAGTTATTTAAACCTTTGAAAGGATGCAATGTGCTATGATATTTTGCGCTAGTCTAGAAACAGCGGAACCAGTTGTTTATTTTTAGTAGGAAGTAATACCTCTTAATCTCTCTAAGAAGGGTTCCAGAAAAATCATAAAATGAGTTGCTTATTACTTTAAGAAGGTTGTGTGAGAAGCTGTGTGAATACTCCTTCCTGTTCAAGCTCTAAGGACTAGGACATCAGTATTTAAATATCATCAATGCAGCCTCAGCACAAAGGAATGATAAATGAAATCATATGCTAATGAGATTTAGAAAACATTTGCACATGAACATTTCACAGTCTCTGAAATGAACTGCTTAGTGAAATGAACTGATATAGGTTAGTATAGAAATGTCCATTAACTGTAATAGATCATGTTGTTCCTCATTTCCAGTGCTTTTATATTTTTTACTCTTGGGCTACCCAAGAAATTGCTTTGTCTTTTAAAATCCCACGGACTAAGACTTCCTTTGTTTTTTGCTTTTCCATATGCTATGTCTTATATGTGAGTGTGAGCAACAGGAATGGGAGTTGGAGCTTTGTTTTAATGTGAGGAAATTAAAAGTATTTTAACAAAGCTAATTTCTTTCACAGAAGAGCAGCAAAAGCCCATACTCTAATAATTTTGCCATAAATTTAGCTTAGTTCCTTTCCTTTTATCAGCAAGTGGCCTTTGTTGTACTGTTCTTGGCATCTTTTCTGTCATGAATAACCCTACACTCATTTTTATTCTATTTAATTATCCACTCTGGCTTAAAACATAATCAGCATTAAACCATCTGCGTAACCTTGAAAGAACACCATTTCAATAATACATTGATAAAAAAAGAACAAGCAGACTATTAATTTTAATAGAAGCCCTCCCTTCTGACTATAGCCTGAACACAGTTTTAGAAGCAGTGTCCATTTACTGCTAAGCAGTAGCATCCCTAGTGCTCTCATTACAGCAATAGATTCCATTCATGGTCTGACACTGGCTAGCTAGACAGGTACACTGGGCCAGTAAGGTGACCTTTGAGGTGAAGGTTTCCCAGCTAATATGATGGAATGAATCATGGGAAAACTGGTCAGTAGCAGAAGGAAACATACGTGGAAAATAATGAAAAGCTTGCAGTCATTTGTGATATGTAAAACATTTTGTCTATGAAGACTGAAGCTAGAAAACCAGTATTCATAATTCAGAGACATTGATTTTTCAAGCCCATCTACTGCGAGTTTAGACTAGTGCCAGCCAACAAACTTAACTACTAAAGAAATCAGATCATTAATAACACATAACCCACTGAGCCCAAAAGCTACCCTGGGATAAAGCAAAGGATTGAAATGAAATACCTGGATTCAAGTTTGAATTCATAAGATCATCTTTCATGGCACTGTAGAGTCTGCCTATAGCTGCTCATGCCCATTAAGCCAAATTTGTCCTGATGCAGCTGCACAGAAATCAACAGAATTATACCATTGATTATATTTGCCTATGCAGCATATTTGTTGTGCATTGGTATACTCATTTGGGCTGAAACTTTACTGAGCTTCAGTTCTTATCTTCAGTACAAAGACTGAGCAAGTGGATTTTGCATGGGGAGGTTTTGCAGAAGAATTAGGGGGATCAAAATCCTGGTGAGGTCTCATCTGGAGTACTGTGTCCAGTTTTGGGCCCCACACTACAAGAAGGATGTGGATAAATTGGAGAGAGTCCAGCGAAGGGCAACAAAAATGATTAGGGGTCTAGAGCACATGACTTATGAGGAGAGGCTGAGGGAGCTGGGATTGTTTAGTCTGCAGAAGAGAAGAATGAGGGGGGATTTGATAGCTGCTTTCAACTACCTGAAAGGGGGTTCCAAAGAGGATGGCTCTAGACTGTTCTCAATGGTAGCAGATGACAGAACGAGGAGTAATGGTCTCAAGTTGCAATGGGGGAGGTTTAGATTGGATATTAGGAAAAACTTTTTCACTAAGAGGGTGGTGAAACACTGGAATGCGTTACCTAGGGAGGTGGTAGAATCTCCTTCCTTAGAGGTTTTTAAGGTCAGGCTTGACAAAGCCCTGGCTGGGATGATTTAACTGGGAATTGGTCCTGCTTCGAGCAGGGGGTTGGACTAGATGACCTTCTGGGGTCCCTTCCAACCCTGATATTCTATGATTCTATGATTCTTTCTCCACAGTCTGGAGCCACCGCATAGAGCAGCTTTATGCCCTATGCAGCCTCTACACTCTAGAAGCAGCTTTTGCCTACGATGCATTGCTAGGCCATTTGGGTATCGTGGTGGTCATACTCTGACCTGCCACACTGCTGTGTAGAGAACTAAAATAAAGCACTGCTTATTAGACTCATCCCTGTGTTTGTGTTTCATTCACTTGTGGGTCCAAATCAATGTTATTTATGCCCAGTTTTAAGGCTACCCTTAATACTGGCCAGAAATTACACTGATCTGGATTCACTGGTGAATGAAACACAAACACAGGGATGGATTTAAGTAACAATGTGTAACTTTATTAATAATGGGGAGGGACAATATACTCCTAGCCCCTTTCACATTCCAGGCATTTAAGTGGGGCTCATTTACCACCGGGAGCTGGCTCGTTAGCCTTTATTCTCATTGGACAGTGGCCATAAGGTGTGATGATCTAAAAGTTCCTGTATTTCCTTCTAATGTTAAATTCCTATTCGTACTGCTTTTAACCTAAACTAAACCTCCAAAATGCTTCAGGGAAGGCGAAAACCCCTACAGACCACTGCTAGTTTGTTCCAATAGGGAAAATATTTCCTTTGTGATCCCCAAAACAGGCAAACAGTCTGCCCCATAGCATCTTAGAAACACAGTTCAATATACCTCAACCACTGGGAAGAGAAAGTGGACCAGGCAGCAATGGTATGAAGATGCCCACTAGACATCTGCGAAGGCTTTAAGTTGAGAAGGGGGGGGGGGCATGAGAGCTAATCAGCTCCTCAGCTGCTTTACCTAACTGGTCAAGGGGAGGCAGAAAAAAGCCTCTTCTCCTCCTTCTTAAGGCCCTGGGTGACCTGGTTGGAGGCAGCAGGAGGAGCTAGGATGCAGTATATTGAAGCACAAGCTCTTGCCTCCTCCCTTCTGCCTCCTGAGCAAATTTCTCCCCCACTGAGATGGGGAGAGACATTTACACTCACATTCAGGGCACTAGCAAAAACAAGAATCAAGGTCCATGTGTTTTCTATCTGAAAAGCATCATCAATATGAAACTTGTGTGCCCACCACAGCTTTTGATACTAATTGGCAACCTTGCTGGCAATTTCAGCAGGTAGACCAAGAACTGTCCAGGATAAAGACTGAGCTATCTTCTTACACCTAAATATGGATATTTAGGTTAGGTGTGGGAAGAGACTAGCACTGCCTCTGTATTGTTCTGTGTATAATTAGAGGACTTAACTGTAGAGGTTTGTCAATTACACACTTATCCAAAACATTATGTTCATGCACTTTTTCACCTTAATGGCCTTTTCTTGGTTTTTCACCCTTTTCATAAACAAGACTTGCAATTATCCAAGCTGTTGAACTAGCCTTGTATATTACTAAAAGGCAGGCCCTTTTAGCATTTTGGCATAATTAATTTGCCAGTCACTAGAGGGTATAGTTTGTCAGTCTTAGCCACGTTGGCATAGAGAAGCAGTGATACCTTGTGACCAGCAGGGCCGTCCTTAGGATTTATGGGGCCCTATGCAGTATTGTTAAACTGGTGCCTGTATGCGTGATGGCAGCCCAGGCTCTCATGTGTATTTTAGATAAGGGTGGTCTTTTGAAGGATTTATTTAAAAAACTATATGTCTGAAGATCCAAGCATTTAAGGCTAAAGATGAATACTCAGATTGTGCATCTAAAAATCTAAGCAAGGATTTTTTAGAGATGTGATTTTATAATCTTCAGCAACACACTAATTAAATATGTTTAAAGCAAATTTTAGACTACGGTCCTGTAGACGAACATGTTCTGAGTAAATATTACAGTAATGCACAACTGTTTTTGTCAGTAAATTCAGAAACTGACAGTATATACCTGGGGGTTGGCAAATGCCTGTTAAATGGCTTCATTACCACTTGAATGGCTCTTTAACAGTTTCAGTGTTGTGCTAATAGGTCTGGCAGGCTGGAAGCCTTTTTCACTTTTAAGTACTAGATCCCCTCCAGAGGAAGACTCACCAGGCTGCAGCAGCCATCTCTGGTGGGAGCCTGCAGGAAAGGTCAGAATAGGGATAGGAAGCGGTGGGAGGGTAGACATGGACCTAAGACCCAGGGGTGCCCCAAATTTTCAGGTGCCCTATGCAGCCGTGTATGCTGCGTATGCCTAAGGATGGCCCTGGTGACCAGTTCTGAAGTAGATGTGATGTGTGTGTGAACTAGGGCACTAACAGACAAGCTGTCCTCAAGCACTGTAATCAGTTGCATCCACAGCCAGGCACTGGGATATATTTGCTGGTGATCTAGACATGTTGTGTCCCCATTTGTGCAGTACATAGTTATATTATGGGGAATGTGACAAACAAAACAACAATATCAAGGATCCTTTCGCTGAGCATCTTTTGAGCAACTCTCTTCCTAACATCTCTTGAAATAACACCTTTCTATTTCTAAGTTACCACTATCCAGCAAGACAGACAACTCTACAATGGTATCTTTCCATTACATTTACAATTATGGTTAGATTTGGCTATACCAGTAAGAATCTCTTGAAGGCTCATAGACTTGAGGCTCCACCATGTTGCGCCAGAATAACAGTGTGCTCGTGTGAACACGTGCAACAGAGTTGAGCATCGGCCCCCAGTCTCCATTCTTCAGTGAGATATGGATAGTGTTTCGTCCCTAGTGCTGGGCAAAACATTGAAGCAAAAATGCTATTAAAAAAAAATAAAATAAAAAAAAAATGCAGTTTTGGTTTGACTTACTCTATTCACAAATTTCTGTCAAGTTTGCTGACTAGGTTTGATAGAACTGTTAGAGGAGGTGCCTCTCTTGTCAGCTTGTTTCCTGGCCCAATGACTATCCATCATCCATAATGGCAATGCTTAGTCATTCATGATGACACTGGATAGTTATTTGGCTAGGAAATGACCATGAGAATGGTCTCATAGCTTAGTATGTAGGGCACTCACATAGGCTGCAGTAAACACAAGTTCAAGTCCCTATGCTAATCATGAAAAATGGAACAGCTTTACCAGGAGAAGATAAGAACACCCCATACCAAAATAGCCCATAGCTCTATTGCCAGGAGTACGTGCCTGAAATGTTAGAAACCCAAGTTCAAATCCCTTTGTAACATCAGGCAGAAGAGGGAATGGAATTTGGGTCTCCTACATCACAGGTAAGTACCCTACTAAACATTGAGCTAAAGTTACAAGGCTTTGCTTTTTCAAAATGCCTGAAGTCAACATTTGAGCCAGAGCAAAATTAGATGTTTCATTGTGACCTCTTTTTTTTTTACTTTTCAAAATGCAAAATTTTATTTTGCCTACTATGAACTTGTTCTTCAGTTGGATTCAACTGGTGTAGTTCCATTGACTTGACATCCATGTAAACCAGCTGAGGATATGTCCTATTTCCGTATTTAATAGCGTACCATTTAAAAATATTAAACATTTTTAGCTCCATATTTTTGAGGCCATGTATTTTGCAGTCTGTAGTGCTCTGACCACCTTTTTGGGTGGTCAGAGCACTTAGACTTGTAGTATGCCTCATCGCACTTAAAAATCTTGCTAATATCCAGCTTGCTTGTCATGTCTTATTCCTTAACTGTATCTCAGTACATTTATTCAAGAACGGCAATAGATTCTAACTGTCGAATTTCATTTTTTTTAGTGTACACATTTGTATTTAGTGTACACATTCCTCATGGCTGGACTTTACTAAAACTAGACAAGCCATTTACAACACACACTTTGCTTCTCTACAAAAGAGAAAGGACACTAAACTTTCTAAACTACTACATGCCATAAGGGGCCACAGCAATGGTTCCCTCAACCCACCCAGCAATATTGTTAACCTATCCAACTATACTCTTAGCCCAGCAGAAGCAGCTGTCCTATCTCGGGGCCTCTCCTTCTGCCCCTCCACCCCCATGAACATGATACAGTTCTGTGGTGACCTAGAATCCTATTTTCGACTCAAGGAATATTTCCAACACACCTCTGAACAACATACTAATCCACAGAGACCTCCCTACCAACACTACAAAAAGAAGGATTCTAGGTGGACTCCTCCTGAAGGTCGAGACAGCAGACTGGACTTCTACATAGAGTGCTTCCGCCAACATGCACGGGCTGAAATTGTGGAAAAGCAGCATCACTTGCCCCATAACCTCAGCCATGCAGAACACAATGCCATCCACAGCCTCAGAAACAACTCTGACATCATAATCAAAAAGGCTGACAAAGAAGGTGCTGTTGTCATCATGAATAGGTCGGAATATGAACAAGAGGCTGCTCGGCAGCTCTCCAACACCACTTTCTACAAGCCATTACCCTCTGATCCCACTGAGAGTTACCAAAAGAAACTACAGCATTTGCTCAAGAAACTCCCTGAAAAAGCACAAGATCAAATCCGCACAGACACACCCCTGGAACCCTGACCTGGGATATTCTATCTACTACCCAAGATCCATAAACCTGGAAATCCTGGGCGCCCCATCATCTCAGGCATTGGCACCCTGACAGCAGGATTGTCTGGCTATGTAGACTCTCTCCTCAGGCCTTAAGCTACCAACACTCCCAGCTACCTTCGAGACACCACTGACTTCCTGAGGAAACTACAATCCATCGGTCATCTTCCTGATAACACCATCCTGGCCACTATGGATGTAGAAGCCCTCTACACCAACATTCCACACAAAGATGGACTACAAGCCATCAAGAACTCTATCCCCGATAATGTCACGGCTAACCTGGTGGCTGAACTTTGTGACTTTGTCCTTACCCATAACTATTTTACATTTGGGGACAATGCATACCTTCAAATCAGCAGCACTGCTATGGGTACCCGCATGGCCCCAAGTATGCCAACATTTTTATGGCTGACTTAGAACAACGCTTCCTCAGCTCTCGTCCCCTAACGCCCCTACTCTACTTGCGCTATATTGATGACATCTTCATCATCTGGACCCATGGAAAAGAAGCCCTTGAGGAATTCCACCATGATTTCAACAATTTCCATCCCACCATCAACCTCAGCCTGGACCAGTCCACACAAGAGATCCACTTCCTGGACACTATGGTGCTAATAAGCAATAGTCACATAAACACCACCCTATACCGGAAACCTACTGACCGCTATTCCTACCTACATGCCTCCAGCTTTCACCCTGACCACACCACACGATCCATTGTCTACAGCCAAGCTCTGCGATACAACCGCATTTGCTCCAACCCCTCAGACGGAGACAAACACCTACAAGATCTCTATCAAGCATTCTTACAACTACAATACCCACCTGCGGAAGTGAAGAAATAGATTGATAGAGCCAGAAGAGTTCCCAGAAGTCACCTACTACAGGACAGGCCTAACAAAGAAAATAACAGAACGCCACTAACCATCACCTTCAGCCCCCAACTAAAACCCCTCCAACGCATTATCAAGGATCAACAACCTATCCTGAAGGATGACCCAACACTCTCACAAATCTTGGGAGACAGGCCAATCCTTGCCTACAGACAGCCCCCCAACCTGAAGCAAATACTCACCAGCAACCACATACCACACAACAGAACCACTAACCCAGGAACCTATCCTTGCAACAAAGCCCGTTGCCAACTGTGCCCACATATCTATTCAGGGGCACCATCACAGGGCCTAATAACATCAGCCACACTATCAGAAGCTTGTTCACCTGCACATCTACCAATGTGATATATGCCATCATGTGCCAGCAATGCCCCTCTGCCATGTACATTGGTCAAACTGGACAGTCTCTACGTAAAAGAATAAATGGACACAAATCAGATGTCAAGAATTATAACATTCATAAACCAGTCAGAGAACACTTCAATCTCTCTGGTCACGCGATTACAGACATGAAAGTTGCGATATTACAATAGAAAAACTTCAAAACCAGACTCCAGCGAGAGACTGCTGAATTGGAATTCATTTGCAAATTGGATACAATTAACTTAGGCTTGAATAGAGACTGGGAGTGGCTAAGTCATTATGCAAGGTAACCTATTTCCCCTTGTTTTTTCCTACCCCCCCCCCCCGCGTTCCTCAGACATTCTTGTTAAACCCTGGATTTTTGCTGGAAATGGCCCTCCTTGATTATCATACACATTGTAAGGAGAGTGATCACTTTAGATAAGCTCTTACCAGCAGGAGACTGGGGTGGGGGGAGAGAAAACCTTTTGTAGTGATAAACACCCATTTTTTCATGGTTTGTGTGTATAAAAACATCTTCTGTATCTTCCACAGTATGCATCCGATGAAGTGAGCTGTAGCTCACAAAAGCTTATGCTCAAATAAATTGGTTCGTCTCTAAGGTGCCACAAGTCCTCCTTTTCTTTTTGCGAATACAGACTGACACGGCTGTTACTCTGAAACCTGACATTTGTATTTGTGTTCTTAGGTATGTTCTAAGATTCAGTAATCCTTAGCAACGAATTATAGAGGGCAAGTTCCATGGCTTAAAAAAAAAAGTCTAATGGAACATCATAGGTTTGAAAATTTCACTCACAACTGGTATTATTGGACTCTGTGAAGGGGATCAACAACTGCAGGGACCAGCTAGTGGTCAGATGAGGGCATAGCAGGTCCCCTTTTTTCCTCTTAATCCTTCCAGCCCTGCAGTAACCTGCCCCTTGTATATGTAAGCGGGGGGAATAGTCCCGCTATTGTGGGGAACTTTCCTGGCTTCTGCACTACCCCGGTGAAGTGGGCTAGTGAAAGGATCTGAGTCCTCGCTCCCACTTCCTTTACCCAGTGGCCTCCCTGCCCTTGAGGACTCCCCTTCCACTCTCCTGTCTGGCAGAGTCCTCGTAACCCCAACAAGGCTGGGCCCAGGATTCCTGGGGGGCTCGACCCCCAACCCTGCTGTGGTCACCTAGGACAGGGGCTAAGGTGTCCCCACTCCAGGGTACTCTCTCTGCACTGAAAAAAGAAAAGGAGTACCTGTGGCACCTTAGAGACTAACAAATTTATTTGAGCATAAGCTTTCGTGAACTACAGCTCACTTCATCGGATGCATTCAGTGGAAAATACAGTGGGGAGATTTATATACATAGAGAACATGAAACAATGGGTGTTACCATACACACTGTAACCAGAGTGATCACTTAAGGTGAGCTATTACCAGCAGGAGAGCGGGGCTGGGGGGAACCTTTTGTCGTGATAATCAAGGTGGGCCATTTCCAGCAGTTGACAAGAACGTCTGAGGAACGGTGGGGGGTGGGATAAACATGAGGAAATAGTTTTACTGTGTGTAATGACCCATCCACTCCCAGTCTCTATTCAAGCCTAAGTTAATTGTATCCAGTTTGCAAATTAATTCCAATTCAGCAGTCTTTCTTTGGAGTCTGTTTTTGAAGTTTTTTTGTTGAAGTATTGCCACTTTTAGGTCTGTAATCGAGTGACCAGAGAGATTGAAGTGTTCTCCAACTGGTTTTTGAATGTTTACCACACCCAGCGCCGGACTGCTCCAGCCCCAGCTCCACCACTCTGTCTCTGCACTGCTGCTGCTGCTGCTCTGCCTCCAGCTCCCTGGGCTGCTTCTTTGGCCCCTCTGCCTCTGGTTGCTACAGCTCTGCTCCCAGGACAGATCTGCTCTGCAGGCTGCTTCTGTGACTCTGTTCCCAGCACTGACTTGCTTCGTGGGCTGCTTTTCTGGCCCCTCTGGCTCTGGTTGCTGCAGCTCTGCTCCCAGGGCAAGTCTGCTCTCTCTGGGCTGTGCCTCTGGCTTTGGGGCTGCAGCTCTGCTCCCAGCACAGGGTCTGCTCTCTCTGGGCTGCTTTTCTGGTCCCTCTGGATCTGGCACAGCTCTGCTCCCCAGCTCAGCTCGGGCCCCTGCTTTCTCCTTAGCTTGGCCCCACTCTGTCTGACCCAGGCAATTCCAGCTCACACGGAGGACAGGACCTCCCTGGCCTCCTGACTCCCTGATTAGCCTGCTCGCCCTGTCATTCAGGCTGATCTGGAGCACTGGCCTCTCCCCATTGTTCCTGGGGGCTGTCAGTCTCAGGGTCCTGATTCCCCATCCACCCTTCCCCCCTTTTAGTACTGGGAGCTAGCAACTAAAACACCCCCACTGAATGCTAGTAAGGGGGCAACAGTCCCCTTGCATATAATTCAACGCTCTAGCCAGGCTAGGAGTTGTGTCCTGCCCTTTTAGAGTATAAGAGTCCAACCAAGGACAGCCCTGCTCACAGACGAGAGGCTCCAAGCCTTACTGAGCCAAGATCACAGAGTCATGACTCTCTAGGTTATAGGATCTTCCTACTCCAGATCCCCTGGCACCAGGAATAGGATTTTCAGCTTCAGTCCCATTCAAGCTCACCCACTATATCAGGTTCCAGTCCTGGGCCCTGGGGTGGGCAGTAAGGCTGTGTACTCCCAAAGTGCTGTAGTACTGCTCCCCTGGGTTGTTTGCCACCAGTCTCCTCACACAAAAGGGCAAAACAAAGACAGAAACAAAATGAAGAATTAATCCCAGGCTATGCAAGTGTCCAGTCCTCCTTTCCCCTCACCAAGTAGATTTTCAATAGTCAGGGTCCCCAGGTAGCTGCACCTTTCATGGTGTTCAACCCTAAGGAACTAGGAGTGTAGATCTGCTCACCTCCACTGGCCAGCCTACTACTGAGCTGTTCTGTTCCCCTTTAAACTCCTTCTTTAGCCCCTGCATGCTTTGTAGGTGTGAGGGGGTGGGACTGCCTGGGCCCAAATTAGCTCTTTAACCTCTTCTTTCCAGTGTGGGGTTTATACACCCTGTTATAGATTCCATTTCCACTTCTGCTTGAAAGGAGCAGAGAGCAGGAGAGTGAAAAAGTTCTAATACCAAAAATACTACTTGTATGCCATATAAATAGTATCACTTGTGCCAGCCTATCTTTTGCTGTGTCCTTCTCTTATTAAGGAATACCATAGGCTATTTTGGCTTTTATACCATGCTCATCACTAGGTAAGCCTTTAGATGGAAAATGAAATTTTGTCTTTTAAATTATTGAGAAAAATGTTTTAAAATTACAAAAGCTCGATCGGAGATTCACAAAATCTGAAACTTCATACATTTGGTTCATCCTTACTGTGAAGATCATATGACCATTTTAGATCTGTACAATGTCATGTAGGAGTTTGTTTTGTTAAAATGTTTTCCTCCTGTTATGTGCACTAAACTATTGTGCAGTAATAGTTTATTCAACATATTTCAAATATATCGGCTTTTTACAGCCAGGATAATAGAAGCTTTGTTTTCATGCCTTGAAAATAAAGTATGAACTAAATAAAATTAAAAGCTGCAGGGCACTATTACAAAATAAACATTGAAAAATATGAAATGTTGATTAAAGATCAAAGAATAGTAGGATAATTAATTATCCGGGAGTTGTGAAATCAGTTGTAAACTTCATCTATAAAAACCTAAGCAAAAAATATTTAACCTTATTTTTAATTGCTTTTTATTTACAAAATTTTAATAAATACAGACAATAGAAAGGAAAGAGGGTTTTAATGTTTTCAACAGACGTTTTACATTTTCAGCAGTTACCAAATTTATTTCTAAAGAAGAGATAAGTTTCAATTGATTTAGCATTTAAAGAATAAGAAGGGAATCAAATTTAGTTAGAATAAAGGTAACTACAGATCTAAAAAAAGCCATACCTATTGAACAGGTTTTAAGTTTAGACTTAGAATATATAAAGATTCTTGAAGCAAATAAAGGTAAAAACAGAGTTGCAACAAATAACAGATTTCCTCAATAAAATGCTGTCTAGGACAGTAATACAATTCCAAATAAACCAATGATCCTAGAGGAAAAAAGTTACTGAGGCTTATATTACTACAGGCAAAGGAATGGTAAGTGCTAGTGATATAAACGCTGTACAATACTTCAAAAATTCTCTACAACTCATCTCTGAAACATTAGGAATAACCCGAAAGGGAAAACAGCATGCTTTTCATTACTTTTCAAAATTATTTTTTTTCAATCTATATTTTATTAAATTAAATTAAATGAAAAGATTTACTCTGTCCAAAGAGTGGAAACATTTAAAAAATTCAGACTAACGCATACTTTTGGATATGATTAGACTTTAGTGTTTGTGTGTGCAGTAATGGTTTACTCAATATATTTCAAATGCCATGCCACTGTTAAAGAAATCTCAGTGTCGTAGGTATCATCAGTGGTGTTTGCTCTAAATGGAGTGCACCTCTGCAGGAGAGTGGAGACAGGTATTCAAGACACTGACTGACACTATTGCAAAACTGAAAGAAAAAATGTGTATGCTAGAGACGACCTCAGATTTAAATCTAACCACTTTTTGGTGGGATTTAGATTAGATGTATATCCCTATGGTTGAGATCCAAAACTGTGAGAAGCCTATAAACTTGTGAGAATAGATCATCTCATGAGATTTTTTCCAGTTTCTGGAAGAAAAATCTCATGAAGGTCTCAGTCAACACCATCAAGTCCTAGCTGGAGACATAGCCCTGATTTGATCTCAAACCCAAACCCTAAACAGTACTCAGATCACCTGTAATTAATATGATAAGTCAATAGTAGCAGCACTAATCTGCTAATAATAATAATTATTAGTGAATAGTAATATTAAGTATTGCTTAATGATTTGTTAGTAATTATCACATCATTGGGAATTATTTATAAGTAAGCTATTAATATTTACTATTAATGATAATACTAATAGTTTGCATGTATATAGTAGCTGGTGATGTTACAGATATTAAGGGCTAAATTCTTTCCACTGTAGTGAAGTGATAAGGTTTAGGGAGAATCTGCTAGCTTAAGCTTCATGGCAGGATCCTTTCCTGGTATTCAGCCACTCTGCACGTTGCCCAAGAAATTAGAGTTAGAGATCAAAATAGACACTGCTTTAATCAGTAGCTGACTCTCTTCTTTATCATTGGTGGGCTCTTTGCAAGAAAATATAGAGCCCAATTGTGCAAACACACAGGTGAGCAATTTACTCATGTACACTTTGTAGAACTTGGACTATAAATTATTATTATAGCCATCAAATATCAACAATAAGTATTTTCTTGTGACCCTTTATTGCTCATATATTACCTCTCAGGTTTGTAGAATGGTGTGAGAAACTGAGGAACAAACTCCTAGAGGAATTTGAAGAATGCCGACTTTTCCATAACAATGATGCACAAACACAGAGCTCACCATAAAACTAGATAGAAATAAAACTAGGAAATGTCTCTATTTGCCTAATTATAGACAAAGATCAGTGAACATATCTATGGTAAGTAATTTATCAGCAATCCATAGGATTATTTGGTTTATTGAACATTAAAGGTATAATCCTAGCACAACTGAAATCTATGGCAAAACTCCCACTGACTTTAATCAGGCAGTATTTCACCCCAAGAACCTGAGAAAACTATGAGAGGATAATTCAGATACATTTAAACAATTTTTCTGAATGCCAGTATTTTAAACACATGTAATCCATGCCTTTCACCGTTTTATGTCTATATTTTTGCAGTACCTCATATTTCTTAATTTAGATCTATGTAGGCAGAGCTGATGTCTCCACTGAAAGTTGTGGGTTTGGTGCAGAACTTTAAAGATATTTGAAGCTCATTGATTATTCAAAATATTAGCTCTCTGACAAAAGACAGAGAAAACATTGTTGAGCTCCTCACAGATTTGTGCATTTTTGAAGATCTTTTGTCTGTAGCTATCAAAAAATGAAGTTATGTAAGTTAACTTTCCTCTTGATTTAATACTGTCATGTAGCATTATTTTTATAACTATAATTTACTTAAAACTGTGGAGACAATCACCAAGTTTCAACCACAACAATAGTATAATTTATCATAATTCACCAATGCTGACAAATAACTTCTTACGTTTTTATATAAAAGAAAAAATATTCAAGAATATGCAGTGCCTTCTTGTAGTATACAAACACAAATCTATGCCAATTTCCCACTTACTGAAAGGATATAAAAATTCCAAAGTTCAATCAAATCAGTGATTTTTTGAAGATAAAGGTTGAATTTAAAAGCCTTTTTTGGTTCCCTTTTTTTTTTGTAATTCCGAAGTACATAACTTAACAATTCAGCAATATATTTCAGGGCAGATTCTGAGCTAGTGTATGTCACTGTTGCTCCCTGGACTTCAGCTGTGTGTCAGTGCTGTTTATTTTTTGTTTGTTTTGAGTTTTAGGAATAATTAAGATAGGTGTGTATATGAATTAGTAAATGGCACTTGTAGACATAAGAACAGTTTCTAGTTTTTATAGGTCTGATTTATCAGTAGGAGAGTGTTACCTAAGTTATTGGACTCAATACCCCAGTTACTGGATGAAATTCTATGGCCTGTATTGTGCAGGAGGTCTGACTAAGTGACATAATGGCCCCTTTTGCTCTTAAAATCTATGATCTGAAGATGCCATTGGGGCTTTAAATCTTAAAGTGACTGTTTCTCTCAACAATGGGTCAGAAAACACTACCCTTTGTCCCCATCTCCTTGTAGCCTGGATATGCTCTCGCCTATCTCTCACAGGTCCCCGTTTTGCAGAGAAGGGGAATTAGGTGGTGTATAGTTAGCAATACTGATTTTACACCCCTGGCAGGGTAGCTTTCTGGCTACTTTGTTCTGTGACCAGAACAGGAGCCAAAGATCTGTCCCCTAGAGCAGTGTGTACAGTAAAAAATATTACATAGTAGCACATGAACAAATTCCATTATAAAACTAAAGAGAGAAGCATTCAAAAATGCCAGCCTTCCACAAAAATCATTCTTTGTATAAAGTCCTTGAGCATTTGTAGGGGGTAAACACAGCAGTGAATATAGAGTTATCAAGTTAAAGGAAATCAAAAGGTGCCACATTATTAGCATAAGCAGACTCTGTTGTATTAGTTCTCCCACTCTGCTTTGAAATTAAGCAGTTGATGGTGCACCCCACCATTAGGGAAAAGGTATATTTTATGCTTGATTAACTTGCAAAATGTTGACTTGGCATTATAACTTGTGCTCTGCCTTTATATGGTCACCCATCAAATCTTTGTACCTAAGACTGAAATCTAACTATGTATTCAGCTATCTCTCAACTACATGCCAGGCCACTTCTAAAAATGACAAAACTAGAATTGGCTTGAATTTAAGAAGCTCATATATCATTTCACATTTCTTGCAGTTCACCTAGACTTCGAGAAAACTTGTTGCAGTTGACTATCCAAGTTGGATTTACTGTGCAATGAATACTACCAATTTCCATGGACTTCTGATAATCTCTTACAACTTCACTCTTCCCTTACCCCAGGAAATGAGCAATGACTATATGTTTTTAAAATCACCTGTAAACCAGTGACAGACACAAGTAGTTGTAACTCACAAGTACTAATTAGGTCAAAATAAAAGGGAATAAGAAGTCTGGGCTTCCATACTGCAATCCCATTTAATCTGGTTTAGTAAAATGTATAGAGTCATATAGAAGTCTCAATTTTTTGGCTCATTAAATATCAAATTAAGTCAATTTATCTTGAATTTACTGATGATATAGTAATTACAATTTATCAGAACAAAAATGCAGATGCCCAACAACAGCTGATGAAAAAGCTAAAATAGCAACGATCACCTGAGCACAAGGAACTCTGAAACAGTGACATGGAGAGACAGAATTAGAGTGACAGCAGAATTTTAAAGGAAAAACTGCAAACAGCTTTATGAAAGCTGAAGAGGTTAAAAAAAATCAAAAGACTATTGTAAATATTTATATAAATGGTCCAATCCTCATTTGTTATAAATCAATTGAAATCAGCGGAATTACACTTTTTACAATATTTCATTATAGGAATGGCCTATCATGTTTAATCTCTAAAACTGAAGTTCTTTTTAAGATTGTCAAAACAGTATTAAAGCAGTGTTGAAATCTACTTACAGGTTCAAGCTGTGGCAAAGGCAAGCACAGCACAACTCAAAAAACAACTGCAGAGGAAGTGGCTTCTCTCTCCTTTTTATCAGAAATAGCTAATTGCTTATCATTTTGGTTTTGAGAAATAATACACTGCCATATTGCTACCTGAGATATTTTATACGGATTGGTGGGCACCATATACAATATGCTACTCAACGATAAAATAATCTTATATAATAGATATTTACAGAAAAAGAAAAGGAGGACTTGTGGCACCTTAGAGACTAACCAATTTATTTGAGCATGAGCTTTTGTGAGCTACAGCTCACTTCATCGGATGCATACTGTGGAAATTGCAGAAGACATTATATACACAGACACCATATATATATATAATGTGTATATAATGTCTTCTGCAATTTCCACAGTATGCATCCGATGAAGTGAGCTGTAGCTCACGAAAGCTCATGCTCAAATAAATTGGTTAGTCTCTAAGGTGCCACAAGTCCTCCTTTTCTTTTTGCGAATACAGACTAACACGGCTGTTACTCTGAAACCTGTCATTTACAGAAAAAAGATTCAGAGCAGACTAAACCAAGACTGAACTATAGTCTTACCATAAATGCATTTCTTGATTTATCTATGAAGAATTATGTTTGATAAGAATTATGTACCATAATTTCAGTTTGTGTAGCATCCACCCCCGTAGCCCCAGGGACCGAGGTCCAGCAGGGTGGGGATCTTGGCCCATAAGGGCCACAAGGTCTGACCTCAACCTACAAAGGGCACAAGGTCTCACCCTATCACATGAGTTCAAGGCCCATCACCAAAATCCCATGTCTTTTACCTCTGGGAACTGTTCATTTTATTCTCTTAACCGCATTGAAAACCAGCCACAAGTTGCGAAAAGTAAACACCACCACCCGAATACGTCTGTCAGGCAATAAATATGTTTATTTATAACAAACTGTGGCTTGAATTACTGTGAGGAAGGAAAAAAGCTCTCTAGTCCTCTGACAATTGGCCCATGGGAGAAAAAAAATCCTGCCTGGCCCTCTAAACAGGTAATTTGCAAGACCCACAGCATCAGTCAGTCCAGGTTCCCATTCCTAGTTCAGGTGGGTAGGGTGTGCTGCTTGAATGGAACCAAAGGAGGCTCCACATGGCCTCCACACTGGATAAAGTCCTGGGAGCTGGGGAATTCTGGCCAGTCAGCACCCCTGTCCCCCAGCTGGCCAATGGTGCCAGGGAGGAGCAGGGAGGAGCTACCTATTGTCCCTTGGCAAGTAGCTCTCTCTGTTGCTACTGGCATCATCCCCCTTAAAGCCAGCCCCATCAAGTTCACCCACCAGTTGATGTGGGTGGGTGGCACTTCGATAACACATGTAAATGCAATACTTCATTTTTTAAATTAAATGTTAAAAAAAGTTCCAAACCATTCCATATCTAAATGTGCCCAAAAACCTACTTTGTATTACTCTGCAACTAAATTAACATCTTACTGATGCAAACCATTTTATTTTTAAACAGCTGTGTGTAACATCATTTATTTGTCCTCACAGTGGAACTCAGTGGAAATTCTGATGCAGAGATCAAGGGTGATATTCTGCCCCCATTGAAGTCAGCAGGAGTTTTGTGATTGACTTTGTCAAGGTTCCATCCCCACTCTGAACTCTAGGGTACAGATGTGGGGACCTGCATGAAAACCTCCTAAGCTTATTTTTACCACCTTAGGTTAAAACTTTCCCCAAGGTACAAACTATTTTCCTTTTTCCCTTGGACTTTATTGTTGCCACCACCAAGCGCCTAACAGATATATAACCGGGAAAGAGCCTGCTTGGAAATGTCTTTCCCCCCAAAATCCTCCCCAAACCCTACACTCCCTTTCCTGGAGAAGGCTTGATAAAAATCCTCACCAATTTGCATAGGTGAACACAGACCCAAACCCTTGGTTCTTAAGAACAATGAAAAAGCAATCAGGTTCTTAAAAGAAGAATTTTAATACAAGAAAAAGTAAAAGAATCACCTCTGTAAAATCAGGATGGTAAATACCTTACAGGGTAATCAGATTCAAAACATAGAGAATCCCTCTAGGCAAAACCTTAAATTACAAAAAGACACAAAAACAGGAATATCCATTCCATTCAGCACAGCTTATTTTCTCAGCCATTTAAACAAACAGAATCTAACGCATATCTAGCTAGATTACTTACTAAGTTCTAAGACTCCCCTCCTTTCTGTTCCTGGCAAAAGCATCACACAGACAGAGAGAGCCTTTGTTTCTCCCCCTCCAGCTTTTGAAAGTATCTTGTCTCTTCATTGGTCATTTTGGTCAGGTGCCCGCGAGGTTATCCTAGCTTCTTAACCCTTTAAGGTGAAAGGGTTTTTCCTCTGGCCAGGAGGGATTTTAAAGGTGTTTACCCTTCCCTTTATATTTATGACAGATTTCAATGCAGATAGGATTTCACTCATAGGGTAGTGGATGGCACTGCATGCCAAGTTTTGGGCGAATACAAATTAAAATAGCTGAGTTATAATACCAGTGCTTATAATAGTTAAGGGCCAGCAACCATTTCTACTATATAATCATACCACAGGATGAACCTTTGGTCTGACCCAGTATGGCCGTGTTTATGTTGTTATGTTCATATTCCTGTCAGTTCTGCAATGTGACGATCAATTAGCAAGGATAAGGAAATAGCTGAAAATTCAATGTATTCATCAGAAACAAGGGAGATTAAATAGGACTTGCTCTTCTCTCTTGCAGTGTCATTGTTATTCTTATAGTTTTCTAACCCACACCATATTCTTAATGGCATAATACTGGATGCACAGTACCTTTATTTTAAATCACATACATTTAAGAAATGGCATTGCTATTTTCAAGGAGATTCCTGTGTGTATTAGGTACTTTGTTTTAAACGAAGTAAAATGCCAAGCTCAAATTCACTTCTAATGAGCCATGTGTTAATGTCAGTGTCTCTGCTGTCCACTCAAATGCCATAGAACACATCTGACTTTATAATGAGCCAAACAGTTGTCTCCTCATAATCTCGGTTGGCCTTCTGTTAGATATCTGTTTCCAAATTTTACGACACTGCAGTGGAGGTTGTATGCTTTTATGGCTAAAATCCAATCAAAGATGTACTTGTTCTAAAATCTCTTGCATTTTGTCAAAATTATTGGCAAGTATTTGCCTTCATATCCTCTACAGTGAAAATGTTTGACCTTACAGACTCCAAATGGCTCATTGCCTAGTTTTGATCTACTTTGTACACTAATGGAGAGGAGATCAAAACCAGATGACAGACATCAAGGCTATCAGCTAGTGGGCAGGATGGTTGTAATGGAGGCAGAAAAGTGAAATAAATTTGTCACGTCCTCCTTATCTCAAGTGAAAACTACCTCAAACTGATCACATTTTTTTTTCACCTCTAAACCTAGAGTGAAAAGAACTAGACACCATTTATTTTCAGCTTTGGTAATTTGAGACTTTTTCCTTCTCTCTTCTAAAACTGATTTTCTTGCGCTAGTTTTAGAAACTAGGGTAGAACAACTCTAGTTTGATTTGTTGCTCATAAATAGAGACAGACATTGGAAAATTATAACAGACTGTATAGAGATTCTAGTAACAAATATCTTAATTTCCCCACATTATTTTTACGGCAAAGGCAATGTTAAACAACTTCAGTTTCATGGCCCTCTAATCAAGTAGGTCATGGTGGTGTCTTCTACTGAATTATTTTCTCTGATATAACCAGAGGCAAAGTAGTCTGACTGCAGAAATGGAAAAAATTAAAAAACATTAAAACTAATTTTATTATACTTCCTGTTTCTTAATGAAAAGAAAATAAATTAGAATGCTTATGCATTGCAGATTGTTAACTACCTGTCCTGGCAAAATTTAATTTATATTCAGAACAAGTAATATAAAGGCAATCCAAAATTAATAGCTTAGTAAAAGTACATTATTACTATAATTCAAAGTCATAATTTAGCTTTCATAAATTACACTGTTTCTCCTATAGCCTGATAGTTTGAATCACACTAACTGTAAAAAAACTCTGCTTTAGGTGAATTCACAACAAGATTCTGGTGACTAGACAATAGCAAAAAGAAAAGGAGTACTAGTGGCACCTTAGAGGCTAACCAATTTATTTGAGCATAAGCTTTCGTGAACTACAGCTCACTTCATCAGATGCAGCATCCAATGAAGTAAGCTGTAGTTCACGAAAGCTTATGCTCAAATAAATTTGTTAGTCTCTAAGGTGCCACTAGTACTCCTTTTCTTTTTGCAAATACAGACTAACACGGCTGCTACTCTGAAACTAGACAATAGCAGACTGCAGTAGAAAACATTATTGTATTATTTTTTACTGACAGAAAACAATAGGAACAAATACATCAGATAACACACTAAAACTTAACTATGATACATTCGAAGAGTTTTAATTTGTAGATACTATATAAGTAATATGCAAAGATGGGATTTTGTAGAAACAGTAGTCTTTATTTTGTGCTTTAGTTATACAGCAGTCCTAATCTCCAGCGGAGATCCTAGTATTCCATGTAAATGCATACAACAGATTCAATTATATTTAAAACATTGCTATGGGATTTCATAATAAGTTTCTGCATAAGCTACCAGCAATTTGGATTTCATACTATCCTCGAAGTGTGGTAATACTGTAGTATAATCATTTTGTACTTTATATACTATGGTAATTTGTTCAAGAAGATTAACAGAATAATAAAAGTGATATGCAGTAAGTATTAACTACTGCATCTCCTTTCTCTTTGGTCTCCTTAAATCCCATTCCTTCAGGCTCCAAAATGTACAGAATGCTGCTGTACATCTACGTGTACAAAGAAGGATTAACTAATATGTGCTGTACCCTCCAAGCACATCCATAACCTGTTTTATGTATTCCTTCCTAATCTAACTCACTTGTTGTTGTTCGCTTTTCACACTCCTTTATCTGTATTTCCTCAGTGGTCCATTTAATGTTAGACTGTGCCTTTATGTACAACTCTGCATGTGAGGTGGAATATAGCTGCACAGCTCCAGGAAGAGCACTAAGAAGGAAATGTGACTCAAAGTCAGACCCTTCTCAGGCACAAATCTCCAGAGCTCTCACTTTTTATGGTGGCAGAGACAAGAGTACTATGTCTGCCCTTTAAGACACTTCAGTACTCCACCTTGGCGGGCCTTTATGGAGGTGGAGTCATGGTTTACTCATGCCTGTCCCTTCCTGATGCTTCTCATCTCTCCTGTCCAAGCAAGAGGGTAATCAGGCCGAAGGTCTTACTGACATCTGATCAGATCATAAGGGTTGACAATTTGGAGCACAGTTGCTACCACTATCCTGCTGTTTATAACTGAGTGATCAGGTGAGCAAGCTTTGAAGCCTGTGCTCAGCATACAGGGTGTTATACATTTCCATACACGAAGTGCAGTCATATCCTGTCAGTCAGAATGACCTTCATTTTCTATTAAAAGAACAAAAATTCAAGGAAAAAAAAAAGCAAAGTGGCCATGGGAAAGCACGGTTGGGCCCTGTAGGAGGCTACATCTCAAAATACAAAATGTCAGCTGCCTCTGTAGCAGAGATGGGACTTGTCAAGGTTCCTTCCCCACTCTGAACTCTAGGGTACAGATGTGGGGTCCTGCATGAAAACCTCCTAAGCTTACTTTTACCAGCTTAGGTTAAAACTTCCCCAAGGTACAAATTAATTTTACCCTTTGCCCTTGGATTTCCACTGCCACCACCAAACTTTATCTGGGTTCCTGAAACAACGGAGTTTGGACATGTCTTTCCCCCCAAAATCCTCCCAACCCTGGCACCCCACTTCCTGGGGAAGGTTTGGTAAAAATCCTAACCAATTTGCATAGGTGACCACAGACCCAAACCCTTGGATCTTAGAACAATGAAAAAGCATTCAGTTTCCTTACAAGAAGACTTTTAATAGAAGTAAAAAAAGAATAATCTCTGTAAAATCAGGAAGGTAAATACCTTACAGGGTAATTAGATTCAAAACATAGAGAATCCCTCTAGGCAAAACCTTAAGTTACAACAAAGACACACAGACAGGAATATTCATTCTATTCAACACAGCTATTTTCTCAGCCATTTAAAGAAATCATAATCTCACACATACCTAGTTAGATTACTTACTAAGTTCTAAGACTCCATTCCTGTTCTGTCTCTGGCAAAAGCATCACACAGACAGACACAGACCCTTTGTTTTTCTCCCTCCTCTCAGCTTTTGAAAGTATCTTGTCTCCTCATTGGTCATTTTGGTCAGGTGCCAACGAGGTTATCTTTAGCTTCTTAACCCTTTACAGGTGAGAGGATTTTTCCTCTGGCCAGGAGGGATTTTAAAGGGGTTTACCCTTCCCTTTATATTTATGACAGGACTTCTCACTTTTTAAAGACACCATGAAGAGAAAACAGGTCCCAACACATATAAACTACTTACTCCACAGAAAACAAGCCATAACAGATGCAAACTACCACAAGAGGACACTAACGGCCAGATTTCTGGATTACAGCAAAGTTTCTGTTGTTCCTAAAGATCTTCAGTTAATTGAGGTTCTATTGTACTGCTTTATATTGCTTTTCTTAACTCTTATACCATTCATTACATGAATGGATAATATGCCCTTTTTTTACTGAAAAGAAATGAAAATAGATGGGGTGGTGGGTGGAATTAGGATGTCCATGAGAGTGCTAATGAAGAAAATGCCATCCAATTCAAGCAGGCTTGTTAACCCTTTCATTCACATAAACATTAGTCAATGTCTTCTTGTTTTCAGTCTGTAATTATTACTCACCTTTGTAGTGGATCTTTGGATACAATTTATACTAAAGCCACTACAGTGTGTAGAATTAAATAATACTGTGTTGTTGTAGGCATTATGCAACTGAAAACTTTTTCATATAGTAGGATACAAATAACTCCCACCGTATACACATACTGCTGTAGCAGATATCATCCGGTGGTGCTGTTACACATAGTCTTTCAGGTTCTTCTTTTGTTTCTTTTTTTTTTTTTTTTTGGCGTATGAACAAGTTTTGACTCTAGGGAAGATGTTATTAGTTTTAGGCTATTCAGTGCTTTTGTGCATAAGCAGTTTAGGAAAAAGGGAACTGTGAAAGCAACAGGAGAGTTTTCTCTCTGCCTTGGGTTTTGATTAGAATAAATTCTTTCATTGATTCATAGATCCCAAGGACAGAAGGGACCATTGTGATCATCTAGTGTGACTTCCAGTATTACACAGGCCAGAGACTTTCCCAAAAATAATTCCTAGAGCATATCTTTTAGAAAAACATACAATCTTGATTTAAAAATTGTAAGTGATGAAGAATCCACCATGACCCATGGTAAATTATTCCAATTATTAATTATTCTCACCACTGTCCCCATTGTCACAATTCTAATTGTCAAAAAATTACACCTTATTTCCAGTATGAATTTGTGTAGCTTCAACTTCCAGCCATTGGACTGTGTTCTACCTTTCTCTCCTAGATTGAAGAGCCTATTATTAAATATTTTTTTCCCATGTAGGTACTTATAGACTGCAATCAAGTTACCCTTTAATCTTCTTTTTGCTGAACTAACTAGATCGAGCTCATTCAGTCTATCGCTCATTCAGTCTACGGCATGTTTTCTAATCCTTTAATTGTTCTCCTGGATCTTCTCTGAAGAATTTATCAATTTTTGAATTGTGGATAATGGATGTGGACACAGTCTTCCAGCAGTGGTTGCACCAATGCCAAATACAAGTAAAATAACCTCTCTGCTCCTACTCAAGATTCCTGTGTTTATGCATCCCAGGATCACATTAGCTCTTTGGGCCACAGCATTACATTAGCAGCTCATGTTCAAATCTTTTTCAGAGTTACTGCTTCCTCAGATAGAGTTTCCCATCCTGTAAGTATGGCCTAAAATCTTTGTTCCCAGATGTAAATATGTGCATTAGTCATATTGAAATACTTTTTTTTTTCTGGAATCCAGTTTACAAAGCAATCTAGATCTCTCCTAATCAGTAACCTGTCCTCTTTATTATATACCACTCCCCCAATCTTTGTGTGATCTACAAACTTAGATGATTTTATGTTTTCTTCCAGGTCATTGATCAAAATGTTAAATAGCATAGAGCCAAGAACCCATTCCTATGAGACCCCACTGGAAACACAGGCATTTGAAGATGATTCCCCATTTACAGTTTTATCTTGAGACCTATCAGTAAGCTAGTTTTAAATCAATTTAATGTGCATCATTTCAATTTTATACCATTCCAGTTTTTTAATCAAAATGTCATGCAGTACCAAAAAGATACCAAGTTAGTTTTACAGGATCTATTTTTCTTAAACCCATATTGATTTGCATTAGTTGCATTACCCTCCTTTAATTCTTTATTAATCTAGTCCCATAATAGCTGCTATATTATCTTGCCCAGGATCAATGTCAGACTGATAGGCCTATAGTTACCTGCATCATTGTGTTTACCATTTTTTTAAAAATTGGCACAACATTAGCTTTCTTCCAGGCTTCTGGAATTTCCCCCAATGCTCCAAGACAACTCTTGGATGCAAGCTAGCTGTGATTTAAAAAATGTCTAACTTTAGTAGCTTTTGTTTAATATCCTTCAGAGATACTAGTCAAATGGAAAGAGGGTTATCATCACCATCTGATGAGACTATACCATTTGTGTTTTGTCCATATACAGAACTGAAATATTTATTGAATACTTCTTCCTTTTCTGCATTAGTATTGATAATTCTACTATTTCCATCTAATAATATACCAATACAGTTGTCAGGATTATTTTGGTTTCAGTAAGACCAACTACATCAAATGTATGCTCATAAATGAGAAATTCCATTTCTTCTTGTTTGTTACCCAGGCTCCTAGCATTGGTGAATAGGCAATTCAAGAATTTCTTCTCTTCATCTCCTTTGGTTCCTTCATTAATTTTGTTCTCAACATCTCAATTTTGTGCTGAGTGCTCAGAACTTCCCTCGTTTTCCTCCTCCCCTTTGCTATTAGTTTAGTCCACTCCTGACTACTCTAGACAAACTGTCCTTGAGGAGATTGATCCTCCTTCAACTGAAGTGAAAGCCATCCAGACTATACAACACTCTCTCCCCACAGGTGGACCTATCTATAGCTATAGCTAATTCTTGAGAATTGGTCCCTAGGAACTAGACACTGGTGGCAGGCTGAGATTCCTGGAAGAAGGAATTGCCTTGCATGGTGTTAGACCATTTCATTTCTGGTCTGTGTGTAAAAAAAGCACTTAGAGTATATTTAGAAGCCATATCACGGATTTCTTCTCCACTGCAAAGCCAGCCTCCAAGGTCTCGGAGGTCTGCTGCTGTTCAGCAGTTTGACAGGAGCAAGTCAAGAATTAAAAAACAATAGTTAACAAAATTTCTTTGAATATAAAAAAAAGCTTTGAGCTTGGTTCAGTTAAACTTGATGGGGAGGGACAAAAATTTGGGGTAGATTTTATTTTATATGAACTGGTTTTTCACTTCTTAATTTTGAGCCAAATTCTATGTATATTTATACCTATGCAGCCCCATTAAGCTCAATAGTGTTGCATAGGTATAACTCAATCTAAGCAGAATCTGGCCTGTTGTTTCTACATATCACAACAGGAGGTCAAATATGATTTTACTATTCTAGAACTAAGCATAACATGGCTGATTAGAGAAAGGAAAAAATGGAACAGTGGGGAGAACTTTTAAATCGTTACAGGTTGTTATACTTACAGTTTTGTATTGTAAATCATTCGGGGGCATGTTTCTACCGCCTCACCTTCTGAAAGTGATTTTTTTCCCTATTTATCTGTATTTTCAGTTTTTGTAGTTATTTGTCCTTTCATTTTTAAATATAGCACCACTGCCTTGTTTGTAATTCTTTCCTTCATTTCTGATGAATTGCTATTCATTATAACAGACAATCAAAATTTTTGTTTCAGTTTCTTACATGTCATCAGGCTAATAATATTGAATTAATTAATATATAACTATTTTAATGTAACATCTATTAATCCATTGTGCCAGGAGACCTAAACCCTGCTGCAACAACAAAACTTCCAAAAAAACCCTACAAATGTATTTTATTCTGTCTTTGTACACAGTTTGTTGCTTCTCACTGGTATTTCACAGGGATTTAAAATACTATTGCTTCTTTCAATGAATGGAGAAACATTAGTTTATCATCTTATTTGATAATAAGGAAACTCCATATTGTAAGAATTACAGCTTCCCAGTATACACCAAGCAGAGGATAATGCTAATTCTTCAGCATTTTCCGAAATCCTGATTTCAGAATTTTCTGTCCCTGCTGCTTGATATATACAACTTCTCCATTTGCCGTGTTGTCATAGTCATGTTGGCCCCAGTATATAAAAGAGGCAAGGTGGGTGAGAAGAGTTCTGTGTATCTTGAAAGCTTATCTCTTCACTAGCAGAAGTTGGTCCAATAAAAGATATTTCCTCACCCACCTTGTCTCTCCATGACTTTTCCATGTCTTTTACTGTCAGTATTTAAGCATAATCTGGAGACATACACAGGTTCTCTTCAGTCAAGAAAAAGAGGGTGAATTATATGCTAAACTAAACTAAAATGCTAAAAGAAAAAGGTCAGAAAAGATTATAGACTCTTTTACTGAACAGGAGAACTGAAGGTGAGTTCTATAACAAGGGCATGCATGCCATCAGTTCTGTCATCAAATACGGTTCTGGGACCTTAAAATTCTCCCTTTCCTGCAGGAATGTGTGTTTTAACAAAAACTCAAAATTAGTTAATGGAAAATTGCCACAAGGGGGTGGATTTTTTAGGTTCCAGGACTATATGTAGGAGGAGTTGTGAAGGAAACTGTGATGACTGGGAAACATCACAGAGCTAAAAAACACCATACCAGAAGGGACAGTATTTGTCATGCCACTACTTGAATCATTCAGATCTTCTCTCTGATTGATTCAGAGGAGGGATTTGAATCCACATCTCCTACCTCCCATCTGAGAGCCTTAATCACTCAGGCTAGAGAGTCATTATCATGCTTGCCCTTTGGCACAATGTAGATTTAAGTATGTATAAAAAATGGAGCAGTTACAACAGGAGATATGGAGAAAAAATAACCTACAAATTAGTGGTTAAAGCACTCATCTGGATTGGGGGAGAGCTGAATTGAAGTCCCTTCTCCAGCATGGGGATTCAAACCTGGTTTTCTAAATCCTTAACCACTGGAATAAAGGTTATGAAGGAATGAATGGGCACACATGGTTTGCTGGCCCAAAATGGATTTTTCCAATTTGTTGGCAAATTTCAAACATTTTTAGAACAGAACTGAATATTCCCTGATTTTGACTGAACCAAAAATCAATTATTCACCCAGCTCTAACATTAATTTCTTTGCGAGTCAATGCCTACCAAGCTCTGCTCACCAGGTGGGCTGATGGCAGGGCCAGATTTAAGGGAAGACAACCCAGCAACCGCCTGGGGTGTAGGGATTGGTGTGCTGATTTTGTTGTTAGCGACAAAAGGGAAAATAGAATGTTTGAAGTTAAATATTTCAGGTATTCCATATGTGGATTGATTTTTCACTAACCTCCTAGAATGTTCTGGACCTTTGTAGAATCTCTTGGAACCACCCAGACTTCCTTGGACCTCCTAGAGTGTTGTCAGCCATGCCCTCACGGGTATGTAAGAGGCAGGGCATCGCCAGTCAGTCAGTGAGATATAAAAATGAAGTGAAGTGAAGTGAGATGCCAGCTGCGATATTGTGAACCTTGTTTTATTATGTAATTGTGAAAGTGTACTTGTGTTTTAACACTTGAAGAGTGTAAGTAGTGATTAACAGAGGACATATTTAATGAGATGCCAGAGATATCTATAAAACTCCTATCTATGCAACGATATAAAAGAAATACTGTTACTTCTGTTGCAATGCTTAACATGTTTGATGACTTTCTCAGACTGCGGAACATAGACTTTTGCTCTCTCTGTTTGTTTTCCCCAGTAGAAAATAAAAGATGCCCCTGAAGAAGCCTTCAGGAGCTCAATATAGGAAGCAAAAAGCTCAAATGCAATCTAGTTTGCAGCAAGGGGTAAATTTGAGGGGAAAATATCTGAAACAGAACAACATAGACTGGACTTTAGGCAGTAGCAATCCTCCCAGTGCAGAAGAAGCTGAGGAGCGAAGTGTAAATGATGGAAGTCCTATTACTAAGGAATTAGCAGATTTACCTGAAGATAGGAATGGAAATGTGAGGAAAGTGATGGAGAATCGTCTAGTTTTCCTGCCAGTGTAAAGGAAAGTGATGATAAAAAAGAACATGGCTAACATGGAAAGGAAAGGAAAGTAATGACAAAGAAAAATCTGGTTTACATGAAAAGGAGAAAAACGATAAAGAAGAATCAGGCGCGCATGATGACAGAAACAGCGGTGAGAAAAACTGCAAACCCCAAACAGAGATCCTAAACTCTGCCGATATTGCTCATAGAATTTTGAACCAGTCAGGCAAAATCGAGGATATAGCAAATGAGCAAAAGCAACACTTCTCTAAGTCACATTGTGAAAGAGTGCTCAAGAGTGGTTTTTTGCTCACTCGTTGACACTGCACACAAGTCCATCAAAGAAAGGTTTGGACAAATGAAGCACCACAAAAAGACCTGGGTTTTTTTGTATGACCTTAGTAAGCTGCCGGCAGACAGGAAAACACTGTTGCACAATTGTACGGACTTTCACCGGATGCTGATACATGGGGAACGTTCAGACATCAGTGATAAAGACCTCTGTGTTGAACTGGACAACATCTGGCACATTTTGCAACATGGGAAGCATTCACCACTCCAAGTTCTCCAGTTCATTCATGATGCAGAGCTAAAGGACATTTTTTTCCAATGACATGAATAACAACAGTGCACATTTACTGTCTTATCTGACAGGGATAAATCGTGCATGCACGTAATGCATCAAAGTTGTGAAATGGGCTACAAATGCAACAAAAAATAAGGTATTCAAAAATTTAACAAATGCAGGGAGAGGGGTGCCAAAGACCCTCCTCACCTGGGGCGCCATTTGGTCTAGGGCTGGCCCTGGTTGGTGGCTCCAAATGGAGTGAGCGAAAAGCCCAGTTGGGAATTTGATGGTAGATAAAATGCAGCCTGGGCCCTGAGCCAGACTTACTGATGGGTGTGGTGGTATCAGACTGGCAGAGGGGCAGCAGTTGCAGTGGCAGCCATGACACCTTACAATAACAAGAGTCTAACAGTGCCCACACCTACCAATTGGAGGTGGAACCATCCTCTTTATCTCTGGCCCCAAGTCCCTTTGCTATTTACATATGCCCATCTGCTTGTTCTCAGCTGTGGAGCCTGTTTCCTCTTATCCCTCATTCTATAAATGTCACAGTCTAGCAACTAGTTTGGGGAGTCACGTCACCACGATAAATAATCTTTGTCAGACCCTTTTAATAGATAACCTTGCCACTGTAGTCCATTGAAATTGCTACAGTAAAAATTGTCCCTCTCACCTGTTGCTTTGACAATGTGACTCCCCATTTCAGTCATGTCAAAGGATCTTCTTTGCACTGCACATAGAGGGTATGTGTCTTTACAGAAGGTGTGTGTGGAGGTTTTTAAGAACAGATTAGACAAACACCTGTCAGAGATGGTCTAGGTATACTTAATCCTGCCTCAGTGTGGGGGAATAAGCTAGATGACCTCTCAAGGTGCCTTCCAACCCTACATTTCTATGATTCTATTATTCTTTTCCATGGCTTCAAGCACCTCTTGCCTATCTGCCCGCCATTGCCTCCTTTCATGTTTCTCCATGTACTTCAGCAGTGGTTCCAGCTTTGAATACCCTTTCCCAAGCATCTGCATGTGTTCTTCCATGGGGCCTCTTATATTTGAAATGCCCTCCTTAAATCTGTTTCTCTATGCACCTCCCTCACCACATTAAAATCTCCCCTAGTAAATAAATGCGTAACTGCAACCAGTTTATGTTGCGTTAATGATGAATTTCTGCACTTAAGGACTCTAAGCATATGAACAGAGCCACTGAAATCAATGGAAATATTCTTGTGCTTAAAGTTATGTACCTGCTTAATTACCTTTCTGAATCTGGGCCTTAACATATTTAATTTCTGTATTATTTATCTTGAGCCACTAAATGCTTTATATAACTCATGTGAATTTACATTTCCTTGCATATTTGTTTTTTGGGTCTCTTATGTAAGTACCTTTGTATGTTACTATAAAGAAAACAATTTGCAGTCAAACCTGTGAATTTAGAAACTGCTTTAAAAATGCTTCCTGATTTTAGGAAAAGATTTTCTTCTTCCTTATATACTGTTCATCTTTTGTCTGTGTTCATTTGCAAATAAAATTTTGAATTAAAAAACTTGTAAAATTTATATCCATGTAAATATGACTCATTTAGCAATCATAATACAGAGGGAAGGCGGTCTGATGTGAAAATAGGATCACTCAGTAGAAATTTATGCTACAAACACCTATACGCACCTGTTAACTGCTTTGAAAAGGCTTTCGGGGAACACCAAGCATGCCATTAAAATGTACTAGGTTGGCCATTTATACCAGTATATTGTTTAGTACCATTGGAAATGCACTGCATCAAATCTTTTCCCTGAAATCATTCCAGCAAAAATGCACATGCTGTTTTTAAGGGTGCTGATTAAAATGGATTCTACTATATGCATGAAAAGTCCCCTAAAGTAAATACAGAAGATGATGAAAAGCAAAACAAAACAAAAAACTTCCCTGAATTTCATGCCAAGAACTTACCTCATTCTTATTGTTTTGAACATCTGTCTGGACTATTTTCTTATTATTGACTTCATGTTATTCAGTTACTGGGGAGTGTTAGCTGTACAGCACAAGAACACTGGGTTCTATTTAAGACAAAAACCTATTGTTGAATTCAATGTCACAGCAGAGTTTTATAGCAGTGAGGAATTGCCTTGATAAATGGCCCTGACATTAGAGTTTTCACGACTCCACCTTCAATGTCATCGCAATACGGCATAGAGTGTTAAAGTAAGGCCACTGCTGGCTTCCCAAAACATATTAACTTGAAGCTCACTCTATCTCTGGATCCCATAGGCACAATAAATGGAGAAAATAACACATTTACAAACTGATAAAACCCAGCAAAGCTAATAAAATCAGACACTTTATAGCTTGGCTAATAGTGTCCTTTGAAGGGCATCAAATAACACATCATGTACTGCTCTGGGGGAAATCAAATTAGGTACAGCAATGTTCCTTCTGAACTATGCATTTGAATAGGCAGGAGTTACTGTGTCTAATCAGCTCTCTTTGATAAATATTTTATAATTAATATATTGTTTATGTTAAAATGGTATCTGCTGCTTCAATATACAATGGACAGAGCAATTGCCTATCAAATTATTCAGATTATAATATGGAACTTCTTTCAAAGCTTTAGAAATGTTTCAAGCTCTTTGCTACTCTGTTGTCATACTCCATTGATGGACATTATCCTACGTCAGCTGAACATGTTGACCTCTTTTGTTATTTCTAGACACCTGCAACACTGGATACATTATTCATTTGTTCTGTCACCCGATACTAGTACAAATACTTATTATTTTCTGATAGCACATTCTATGTAACCATAAAAATATATGGATTTTCTTTCTTCTCACCAAATCCATGTTGCAGCATAATACAATATTTCTATTCCATTTTGCTTTTAATCTATCACATGTGGATTTCACAGGACAGTGTTGATCCTCAGTGCCAAGCAATAGCAATAATCTTTGCTGAGACTTAGGCATTGATTCCAGCTCCTTGCTCTCTGACCATTCCTCCCACCCTAACTATTACTGGTTCACAAGGAAGCCATGAAAACAAACATGTTCAATAACACAGAAATGTAGTATGGGATACCAGGAAAGGCAGTAACATTCACTCATGCTCTGATTTTATCAGCTCTGACAACCTAATCAAGGTTGGGCTTGGTTAGTGATAGCATAGGAGATTTCCAAGGACACAGCAGGGTATAGAAAAAAAGGTAGTACTCTTCCATTTTTGCCAGTGCTCCAGCATGATGAAAGGGGAACTGGGTTGTTGGAGGTGTTATCTTTCCAGATAATTTAAAACTGAGGTCCTGGATGTTTATCATCATTATTTTAAATGGACTAAACAACTACAGTTTCCTGTCCCATGGAGCTTACAATGTAGAGGTACATCAGGTATTACACAGCACAGAAAAATACAATAAAAACAAACAGAATGGTGTGTGTGTATGGAAACTGGAAATCTTCATGGGACAAGTGAACCTTTAGAAGATTTTTGAAGAAAGGAGGGGTAAGAGCATGGTGTACGTTAAATGGGAGGCCACTAGAGATCCCATGACTCTTTTGGTCAGAGTAGGAGCAGGAGTATTAGCCCATTTGTCCATATTCCAATTAGAGTGATTATAGTTTTCCAACAGAAGGATCATCTGCAGTTTCATCTCAATATGTGACAAACAATGGCTGCCATTAAAAAGTCATTGCCAGGCAACAACCATACCATACTATTGCTAACGATCACCCTACCAACGTATCTGAGATACAACAGTTATATTTTCCTACAGTGAGAATGGACAAATAATGATCATATTTCATATACCACCACATTAGTAAATAATGAACTTCTTAAGGGTGATCACTGTACAATTCATTAGAAATGCTTATAGCCAGAGAGAATACCCTAATTCCTGTCTCAAACTGTTGTGTAGTGTTGCTGTGTGCTGTTGACTACCACCCAGATTTCATCTCTGAGGTTGCTGCCTGTCAGAGGGGGCAAAGTAATGTATATAGTTATGACATTTGTAATTGCTTTGGATTCTTTAGGACACGAAATACTAAATAAATGTCGGATTTTTTCTTAAAGCCACCCATAATTTTTTCTACTGCTATATTTAAAGGTTTCAGAGTAGCAGCCGTGTTAGTCTGTATTTGCAAAAAGAAAAAGAGTACTTGTGAGACTAGAGACCTTAGAGACTAACAAATTTATTTTGAGCATAAGCTTTCGTGAGCTACAGCTCACTTCATCGAATGCAATATTTAAAGGGTGGGTTTTTCCAGAAGCATTCAGCACCGGCCTAACTCTGTCATAGAAGTCAATGGGTGGTTTACTATGGGAGCAGAGTTAGGTCAACATTAAGTGTTTTTGAAAATTCTGCTTGAGAATACAATATAAATTAGAACCAGCACAGTTTGCAACAACTGTACAAAGTTTTGGTTGGCTTTCAAGATAAAAAATTAATAGGATGAGAATGTTCAAATTATTTAAGGACCTTTAAATTATATCCTATTTGTGGTAATGAAAGAAGTCCCCTTCCATGCTCTAATCTCCTGCAATATTGATTTTGGTCCTATCTATGGAATGTAAATGGGTTTTTTTTAAATAATAAATGTCCTTTTTCCTATTTTGATCTAAAAGCTTCAACATTTCTAATATATTTATTAAACCCCAAAATTATGTAGTTTAAGGCATAGTCCAAAGGAGATGAGCTCTGATCCAATTCCCATTGACTTCAGTAGAGATGGATGAAACCCATAGCCGGAAACTCATTTTGTAGAGTATATAAATGTATTATAGGCTCTCAGCATTGGATAAAAAAATCAGAATAGCAAGGGCTGACTTGATATTTTTATCCAATACAATTTTATCCAGACATCAGAGACACTAACTCATAGCTGGTGCGGTTGTAGCAAAGAGAAGATTGACAGGTTATTGTGTCGTGCTCTTGACAACCAATGCTGGAAATTCTTCTGCCCAAATCTTTCATCATGACAAAACTGAAGAGACCTTTCACACTGATATTAAGGACAGGTGGCATAAGCGAATGGAGGAATCTGGTGAAATAAATATTCAGAAAAATTTCCTTTTGACTAATACAAAGCTTTGGTGACAGTTAAAACAGCCCTGTCATAATTTTTTTTAATAGGAAAAACAATCTGTCACAGTAGATAGGGACCAAGTACTTTCTACCTATATTTCTTTGTATAGTTTCCCGCCCCCATCTTTTGAATGTGAAATGTTTTTATATGGTGGTCATGCAAGAAAACTGAGGCAGGACAGCCTTTATGAATTATTCATACATATGTGATACTGGAACAGCTACCAGAAGTAAACAGCTGGATTCATCACTTGAATTAAATGGGTCAGGTTTCTCCTCATGAGATCACAGCATGAATTGTTTTACCAGGAAAAGCGCTGCATGCTGTAGCTATGCTAATGGTTGAATACTTACTAGGTCAATGTAGTTCTCATTCAATTGATCAAAGCAAGTATGACATTCCTTGAAAGATCAAAACAAGCATTTAAAGAAACATTATTTATGCCATCAAAGCACGTCGGTCACACTCTACATCACTCTACATTACTTGAATGTATGATATGCTGTGTCTTGCTATCCAAGGTTACAATGGACATAGGTCCCTGTATAGAAAATTGCTAAAATAAACACCAAAGCTTACATTCCTGAGCTCTTACTGAGGCAAAACACCCATTGATTTAAATAGGATGTTTGCCAGAGTGTTTTGTAGGCTATGTCTCAAGATGATACCATGTTTTTTTCTAGAGAAAAGGATAGTCCTACAGTTAAAACACAGAACTGGAAGCCAGGAGATTTGGATCCTATTCTCAGCTCTGGCATATACTTCTTCGGTGCCCTTGTGCAAGTCATTCAAATTCCCTCAATTTTTTCAACCTATAAAATAGAAAAAAACACTACCTCATCTATTTCTTAGGATTCCAAACTGGGAGGGGTTGCAAGTGCTTTGGAGGATAGGATTAAAATTCAAAATGATCTGGACAAACTGGAGAAATGATCTGAATTAAACAGAATGAAATTCAATAAGGACAAATGCAAAGTATTCCACTCAGGAAGGAACAATCAGTTGCACAAATACAAAATGGGAAATGATTGCCTAGGAAGGAGTACTGTGGAAAGGGATCTCAGAGTCATAGTGGATCACAAGCCAAATGAGTTAATGCTGTAAAATTGTTGCAAAAAAAGCAAACATCATTCTGGGATGTATTATCAGGAGTGTTCTAAGCAAGACACAAGAAGTAATTGTTTCGCTCTCCTCCACGCTGATTCGGCCTTAACTGGAGTATTGTGCCTAGTTCTGGGTGCCACATTTCAGGAAAGATGTGGACAAATTAGAGAAAGTTCAGAGAAGAGCAACAAAAGTGATCAAAAGTCTAGAAAACATGACCTATGAGGGAAGGTTGAACAAACTGTGTTTGTTTAGTCTGGAGAAGAGAAGACTAAGGGGGGATAAAACAGTTTTCAAGTACATGAAAGGTTTTTACAAGGAGGAGGAAGAAAAAATTTTCTCTTTAACCTTTGGGGATAGGTCAAGAAACAATGGGCTTAAATTGCAACAAGGGCAGTTGAGGTTGGACATTAGGAAAATACATTGCTTAGGGAGGTTGTGGAATCTCCATCATGGGAGATTTTTAAGAGCAGATTAGGCAACCACCTGTCAGGGATGGTCTAGATCAGTTGTGGGCAACCTGCAGCCCATCAGGGTAATCCGCTGGTGGGCTGCAAGACAGTTTGTTGACATTGACCATCCACAGGCACGGCTGCCTGCAGCTCCCAGTGGCTGCAGTTCACCCTTCCCAGCCAGTGGGAGCTGCAGGAAGTGGCGGCCAGCATGTCCCTGCAGCCCGTGCCACTTCCCGCAGATCCCATTGGCCAGGAACGGTGAACTGCAGCTTCTGGGAGTTGCGGGCAGCCATGCCTACGGACGATCAATGTAAACAAACTATCTCATGGCCTGCCAGCGGATTATCCTGATGGGCCACAGGCTGCCCACCACTGATCTAGATAATACTCAGCCCTGCCTTGAGTGTAGGGGACTGGTCCTTCAAGTCCTACAATTCTGTGATTCTTCTGAGACTCCATTTGTTGATAATGGAAAGCACTTTGAGATCTTCCAATGGAAGGTAATACAGAACTGTAAAACATTTAAAGATGATACGCATACAAGGACTCCATTTCCCACAGCAGACAGCAGGGTTTCCCAGAATAAAGAGAACTTACATGGTACTGCATACTCACTCATGAGCTATATTCTCTTTTTTGCAGCCATTTCCAAATAATGTGTGTGGGTAGGACTTCAGCTCCTAAACTTCCCAATAGGAGCATACAAGTTCTGAGATAGCATGGTCTCATTTACATGCAGATTACTTTATATTTTGCAATAGCACAACTGGCCACTTCCCCCAGGAAAATTCTGACCCCTTATCTGAAAAGAAAATAGAGGGAGAAGAGGTCATAAGCTGAGGAATGAGCTAGTCATTCAAAGAAGAGGAATTACTTGTAACAGTAGAAATAAAAAACATACCATCAACCAGTGGTCCCAATTCTCAGCTGGTGTAAAGCAGCATAGTTTCACTGAAATCAGTAGAGCAATGCCAATTTACACAAGCTAAGGATTTATTCTTTTATCTTCTTATTGTCCTCACCTTCAATTATTTGCAGCTAAAGTATTTTGTACATCTGACCTTTTAAACTTTACTGTGGTATCAAAAGACAGCAGAGAATAGAGAATAAAACTTGCTGTTTAAGAAGCTGAATTCCATTTCTTACTTCATTTTTCAATTAGAGTATTATAGCAGTTCCAAGTAGTAACTCTTATCGTAACATTGCAAAACAGTTACTGTTATAATCCACATTCAGTCATTCAGGACTTCCTGGACCTTATACGTAGTGGGCTGAATTTTTCCTTTCTTGGTGTCCATCACAAAGTGACTCACAAGATTCCTTCAAACATTTTTGATTTCTAGGTAAATGAAAATTAACATTTCCCCCCATATTTAAAAACTGTTGTTAGCTTAATGCCCAGCAAATGGCACAAAAATGGCGAGCCTAAAACTTAACCATGACATGGGCTATATCTGGCAGTTTCAAAATATTTGGTCATCAAATGAGAGTCATGCTTCTTCAGTGCCTCACCTTTCTCTCCCGATTAAGAACCACACCTCATGGCTTGGTTTTTGTTTTGCATCCCTGCCCATCCTGGCTCTTCTCATAACAAAAAGAAAACCCATCCCATGTACCCAACCCCTACATTGTTGCATGATGCTGATCTGGGATTTGAAACAATACTTTCCCATTTCTGACCTGACCGCCTAACGTGATCCATTCGCCTACTGCTAGCTCCTAGCCTCAGAAAACTGAGTAGGAACTAGCAGCAGGGGAAAATGGGTAAAGATGAGATGGCAGGCAGGGAAAGGCAGAGTTAGCTCAGGTGACTGAGATTTACCCCAGAAAAGAATCCTGAGCAAACCTCACCTTCTAGCGGACTGGCATTTTCCTTGTCTTCACTATACCTGCAAAACCTTGGACATTAGCTGGTCCTCAGATGACTACCTAGTTTTCCAAGGATTACGGTTCCTTTACTGTTCACATTACATATACCATTGAATATTCCTATCAGGAATTTAATAAGACCCTAATATACATTCTTCAGTATAATACCTTTATATAATAACTTTTCCTTTGTCTAGAAGGTAGTAGCTCTGGCTGAGATATGCAGTACCATCATGATATAGTCCTGATTCCCTCCCCTTTTGCCTTTCTATGCCTATGTCTGTCTTACAGTTTTATGTCTAGACCCCCATCCTCCCAAACCCATACAAAATCTCATGGAAGGGAAGACCTAATTTAAAAAGACCTGTGATTTACTGGCCACTTCCAATCAACTACATCATCCTCTGCTATAAATGGGCCCAGCAACAAAGTGAAATGGCCACTGGGCAAGGCCACCCATTCTTTCAGAAGGCCATGATGTTCAGGAATGGCAGATTCAACCCCATAGATCTTTTGAATTCCCCCAGCATCTCCTTATCACCAGCAAACATGATGCCATTTGTTGGCCCTCAACAGCTTCATGCTCCTACATTGTCCAGGTGTATGCAAAACTTCAGAGGAGGTGTTACTGCTGCTGAGGAATGTAGTAACTTAAGATTCAAACTGTACTATGCCTTGCACTGTCCTGAGTCGTTTATCCCAGTGGCTGTCACTTGACTCCTCCCCATGTCTGCTTGGGTATGGTCCTGTCAGCTTTGTGGAGTTCAACTCAGACATTGTGACCATACATATTTGGAAGAGTCTTTTATGATGCATTTCTGAGCATCACGTAACAAAAGGAAGCAAATGGTCCTTAAGTTCCTAAGGAGAACTACCTATCTATCTTAGGTACTTGCATGTCCTCCATTATCATAATAATCTTTAATGTATTTTTCCTCACAACACATCTGTGAGGTAAGGGAGTATGATTATCCCCATTTGACAGATGAGGAAGTGAAGCACAAAGAAGCTAAGTGATTTGCCCAAGGTCATACACTCTGTGTCAGAGCACAGAATTGAACACAGATCTCCCAAGTCCCTGGTTAGTGCCCTAATCACTGGTCAAGTTCAGAAGAAATGCATTTCTTGTGAGAAGTCAAAACATTTCACCCTTAGTACACTGAAAGAGGGATCTTTATTTATTTATTAAATTGAATAAGCAAACTATGTTAAATTTAAAAGTATAGGCTGTAGAAAAGAAACAAGATTCTGATAAACATTTATTAAGATAAACAGAAATAACCATCCTTACCTTACAGATTAGTCTGGTTTCTTTATGTGCTCATAAATATAACTTTTTCTTCCCCTGATTTCTTTGCCTTTAGGTGAACAAAAGTTAATATAACTACCCCAACTGGTTCTAGTAATATAGCCACATTTATGTATGAGATATGAAGCAGATTCTGAGGTATAAGAGAGGCATTTGGGTCCAGGGACTTGAGTAATTCTCTCTCTTATAATCAAAATACAGCAGACTATGATTACTGATGAAGAGGAATGTTGTAAGGGGACAGTTTTATGGTCATGTTGCGGTGTACATGCCCATTTGTGCACTTAGACTGACAGAAAATGTGCCCCTGGTGTAGCTTTTCCCTTCCTCTCTTGTTTATAACGTCAACAAGATTATTACCAAGTTCTGTAGTGAGTTATTGCAAGTCATTGGTGAAGTAACAGAAAGCTTTTCAAGTCTCTATATTGTAAAATAAGAATATTTATAGGTGAAATGTCTGAATTTTCCAAGCATGCCTGTAACTAATGCTCAACCACAAATTTAGTGGGGCAAATTTTTGTAAGGAAAAGAGCCCACTATGACAATTCTATATGCAAATCAGGTAACTGAGCATGCATGGCATTACTATTGTGCCATAAGAGCCTGCTCACCATTGATGTTAATGAGAATCTTTCCATTAACTTTAATGAGAGCAGGCTTAAGGGAAAAAAAGTACACAGCACTTCAGAAGCCATAGATTAAAAAAAAATATATCCTCCCTTGCAGAACTTTCAGTCTACATAGGCAAAATGAAACCCAGGATAAAAATTAAGATAGGGAGGGCAAGAGAGGGAGTATGTATACACAATTATTGGTTTTGTGTGCAAGATGGTGGTAAATTAGTGTACAGTTTCAGGTATATATCGGTGCATGAATTCTTGTATGTGGACATTCACTTTTTAAGTAGTTGAAAATTTGGCTCAGTATTAATAGAGAGCATGAAATAAATTGGATTTAACTTTTAATTTTACTTAATTATAAACTTTAGAGAAATAAGGAATGAACTCTCTAGAGGTCTAAGAACTACAGGATGATCCCGACTTGAAACAATGTATAATAGAGAAACTTTATCCCTCTGATCCCTCTGCCCAAAAAAGCAAAAATAGTGTTCCCTGCATTCTTTCTTTAAAAATTTCAAACATACATACATACATTATATATATAGATATAGATATATAAATATGAGAGAGAGAGAGAGGTAAAATATTGATTACAATTGTGATTTTTCCCCCCATCACTGCTATTTAAATACTATAGAGCTAGTCAACATTTTTTTTAATTTTGAAATTTCAAAAACGGAATGAAAAGAATGGGGTTTTTTAATCATGATTTTCCAGTATTTTTTCAACCAACTTATAAAATCAATATGTGTTTTGCTGAGCTGAACTTTGGTAAAATATCCCTGATTGTTGGTAAGGTGCGGGCAGATGAGGAAGTTTATCAATGTGGCAAGAGAAATGTATGGGAAGTGACTCTTAGAAGGTTTTATTTCTCTGTTCTTGAGGGTTTTGGCTGATCATGGAAGTTTAGGGAATGAAGAAGTAAATACAACTGCCACTGAATTTTTCTCATCTAGTCTCATATCTCTTAAGATCGCCTTGCTGATGGACCTTCCAGTCCAAGAGCAGGAAAATGTAGTACCCAAACTAAATACTTTGGGTAAAGTCTTGGTCGAAATGGAGGCAAGGGTAAAACTTCTATTAACCTTAATGGAGCCAGAATTTCACCCCCCTGACTTACATTTTGTACCCAAATTGGATACAGTATAAGAAAATGGCTGACTGGAATATGAGAGCTTGGACTTGTTTTAATAGAATACCAATACTGAGCATCGTGGCGGGGGGGGGGGGGGGGGAACGAAAAAGAAGGTGGGAAATAGCACATAGAAGGACATCAAGAAAAAAAGTCATAACACTGCAGTGAACAGCATTTCCTCTAACTAATTGCCCTTCCAGCTCTCTGTTAGTAAGCAGCTGGAATGGGCCACATCACCGATCACTGAATACTCAAAAGTAAAAAGTCTGACTTGAATACATATTTTGAGTTTATATTTGCCATCACACAATATTTTGTTCTGTGGAGGTCAGAACTCTCCATACTGTGTAAGGGAGAAAATAGTATGTGTGTTTGTGTGCATAAATGGGGTACGGGAACTGGTTCATGCTTGTTTGGGACAAGAGTTTCACTTGTTCTCCTCACTACTAATCCACTTTTCTCCACAACTGCACAAGGATTGTTTTGTTGAGTTCAGGTGTGCAAGTTCAATGCCATGAGTGCAGAGGTAGCTTTTGTTCCTTCTATATCAACTGAGTGACTCAATGGTAGAACTGTGCGAAACAGTTATTGTCACAGTTCAGGGCAACAGCACCTGTATTTCCAATCTGTGGTTCATCATGGGCTCCTACTCAAGGCTCCCTGCTCCTCAGCAGTCACCTCTCTTGCAGGATATCCCACTCAGGAGGGAGAGAGATGTGTGTATTTCCAGACTGCGCCGTTCTATGCCTATGCTGTGATATCCCCAGGGAAAGACAAACTTTTCAGAGATGGTACACTGTAACTGCCCCAGTTATAAGTTATCAGACTACCTTTTATAAGCAAGCACATTTAGTCTTTCATACCCCACACAGGACTTTTTCCTGTAATCACAAGTTCATCACTGGGTCAGAACCAGCAGCCAGCCTTATGGGGCTTTAGTAGGATAAAGTCCTTCTAACTCTTCCCTAAGGAGTTTTTGGTTAGCTGTTCTTCAAGCTCCTTTTTGGCTTTTCTTATTACATTTTTACATTTAATTTGGCAGTGTTTATGCTCCTTTCTATTTACCTCACTAGGATTTGACTTCCACTTTTTAAAAGATGCCTTTTTATCTCTCACTGTTTCTTTTACATGGTTGTTAAGCCACGGTGGCTCTTTTTTTAGTTCTTTTACAATGTTTTTCATATGGAGTATACATTTAAGTTGAGCCTCTATTATGGTGTCTTTGAAAAGTGTCCATGCAGCTTGCAGGGATTTCACTCTAGTCACTGTACCTTTTAATTTCTGTTTAACTAACCTCCTCGTGTTTGCATAGTTCCCCTTTCTGAAATTAAATGCCACAGTGCTGGGCTGTTGAGGTGTTCTTCCCACCACAGGAATGTTAAATGTTATTATATTATGGTCACTATTTTCAAGCGGTCCTGTTAAAGTTACCTCTTGGACCAGATCCTGCGCTCCACTCAGGACTAGATCAAGAGTTGCCCTTCCCTTGTGAGTTCCTGTACCAGCTGCTCCCAAGAAGCAGTCATTTAAAGTATCGAAAAATTTTGTCTCTGCATTTCGTCCTGAGGTGACATGTACCCAGTCAATATGGGGATAATTGAAATCCCCCACTATTATTGAGTTCTTTATTTTGATAGCCGCTCTAATCTCCCTTAGCATTTCATTGTCACTATCACTATTCTGGTTAGGTGGTCAATAATAGATCCCTACTGTTATATTCTTATTAGAGCATGGAAGTACTATGCATAGAGATTCTCTTTCTTGAGTGGTAACAGCTCATTTAGACCCCATCATTTTATATATATCTATATATATATATATATATATATATAGTTGGGATTACGTTTTCCAATGTGAATTACTTTGCACTGATGAACATTGAATTTCATCTGCCATTTTGTTGCCCAGTCACCCAGTTTTGAGAGATCCTTTGTAGCTCTTCACAGTGTACCTGGGACTTAACTATCTTGAGCAATTTTGTATTATCTGCTAATTTTGCCATTTCACTATTTACCCCTTTTTCCAGATCATTTATGAATATGTTAAATAGGACTGGGCCCAGGACAGACCCCTGGGGGACACTACTATTTACCTCTCACCATTTTGAAAACTTACCATTTACTCCTACCCTTTGTTTCCTATCTTTTAACCAGTTATCAATCCATAAGAGGACCTTCCCTGTTATCCCATGACAGCTTACCTTGCTTAAGAGCCTTTGGTGAAGGACCCTGTAAAAGGCTTTCTGAAAATCTAAGTATATTATATCCACTGGATCACCCTTGTCCACATGCTTGTTGACCCCCTCAAAGAATTATAGTAGATTGGTGAGGCATAATTTCCCTTTACAAAACCATGTTGACTCTTCCCCAACAAATTATGTTCATCTATATGTCTGACAATTCTGTTCTTTATGATAGTTTCAACCAGTTTGCCTGGTACTGAAGTCAGGTTTACCGGCCTGTAATTGCCGGGATCACCTCTGGAGCCCTTTTTAAAAATTGGCATCACATTAGCTATCGTCCAGTACAGAAACTGATTTAAATTATACGTTATAGACTACAGTTAACAGTTCTTCAATTTCACATTTGAGTTTCTTCAGAACTCTTGGCTGGATAGCATCTGGTCCTGGTGACTTATTAATGTTTAGTTTATTAATTTGTTCCAAAACCTCCTCTAATGACACCTCAATCTGGGACAGTTCCTCAGATTAATCACCTAAAAAGAATGGCTCAGGTTTGGGAATCTCCCTCACATCCTCAGCTGTGAAGACCGATGCAAATAATTCATTTAGTTTCTTCCCAATGGCCTTAGTTTTAACTCAGGCTATTTAACCAAAAATACTTTCATTGTCTGTTGGTCCCTGAAAAATTCAGTTTAAGCCAGTATTTGTAAGCCTATCTCTAGGTGGTGGTCATATGCTAAAGGTGTTACAACCTGAGTAAATTTGCCTAACCACCCACTAACTGTAGTTCCTTGAGGTCTGTGGTCAATAGCACATAAACATTTGCATTTTTTAATACAATGAACTCCTAAAATACTTAAACTTAATTTAGTAAGATTTAACTTAATTCAATTACATTTGTCCAGGAGGTTGCAGGATAATGTCATATCTGTCACAGTTAAATCAAACCTCAAACCCACTTAAAGAGAGCCCTGATATGTTTGAAAATGTAAGTCCTGAGCCCTGGTCTACACTGGAGGGTGGAGGGATCGATCTAAGTCACGCAACTTCAGCTGTGTGAATAATGTAGCTGAAGTCGATGTACTTAGATCGATTTACCATGGTGAGTCAACTGCTGCCGCTCCCCCATCAACTCTGCCTGCGCCTCTTGCGGCGCTGGAGTACAGGAGTCGACAGGAGAGTGCTCAGGGGTTGATTTATCATGTCTAGGCTAGACATGATAAATCAATCCCCGCTAGATTGATCGCTGCCCGCCGATCTGGCGGGTAGTGAAGATATACCCTTAGTCACAGATTTTTATAAACACACAAGCTGCACAGTTGCAAAGACAGCAAACCTTCCTCCAATCAGCCAGTTTCTATTGCTTCTTCCCCAAGAGCTTTCCTTCAGCAATCTTCAGACCTCTCAAAGACATGTAAGGAAAGAGGGAAGGTTCAGAGCTTCTTGTGTATAGGGGAGCAGTCATCTTTGAGGTTCATATTAATAGACTATTGTGGTGTTCTAAGAACTGTGTTGGAACTGCAAGCTATCACTGCAAGAGTGGAGAAGGGGGGTGTCTAGTCCAACTGGCAAGTTAGGGAGCTCTGTAGTGAAGCATCTGGCAGCGAGAGTCATGAGCAGCCAGTAAGACTATGGTTAGATGGGTTGAGCTGCACCTCTCTGTTTTAGGGGCATTTGTGTGATATGGTTCTGAATGCTAAGAAATCATGTAGTGTTACACTGCAACCTTCCAGCAAGAGTATTTATGTTTTTATCTAACTTCTGTGTGTATGCGGTGAACATAATGACTATGAGCCTCCCAAAGAAGCTGCAGACCCCTAGCCAATACAACAGTAGATTTCAGTTTGCAAACCCTACACAAATTTAGCCCTTCAGAGGTCACACAGTGCTACTCAATATTGGACTGAAGGAAGCAAGGGCAAAGAGAGAAACTGAATCACTGGTGGTTGTCACGCTGTCTGGAGTGGCTCATGACTCTGATTGCTTACCTCAGGGCAGTCTGTCAAAAGCAGGGCAGACACCTTAAACTGGTGGTACATTCTATAATTAGATTTTACCAAGCCAGTAACAAATGTGAACTCCTGGATCAGTAGGCCAGTCCTACCATGGCATCACAGACAGTCCCCTTAGACTCTCCAGTCTATCTCACCACCCAGGCAAGCTGGACTTCGCGATAAATGGTCACTTACACCAAAAATCATAAAATATTCAGTCCCAAGAGACCAGTCACTTACCACAGATCAGTCGGTACCCTAGATCTTACCCCGAAGGCAATGCCTGTAGCCAATCCTGTAATACATTATCTAAAGGTTTATTACCTAGGAAAAATAAATGAGAGTTATTTATAGGTTAAAGCAAGCAAACACATACACACAAATGCGATACAGACTAACACATGGCTGCTACTCTGAAACCTAAGTTCTAACAGTGACAGAGTTGTAGTGATCTATCAATTCAGAAATCTTTCAGGATGGGCCCAGGGCTAACCTTGGGGATTTCTGCCTCAGTTTAGAGTGTCTATCCCTGTGAGAGTTCAAACAGCAAAGAGATAACAGATTTTCTTGTGACCTTGTTTTGTCTTTTACATTTGGCCTTCCAGTCCATGAGATGAGCTCCCTTGCACACAGCATTTCCAAGGTGGCATAGAGCCATTAACAAATCCTTTAAATTGTGATGTGTCTTAATGGCCCATTTAATCTTGATAGGCCTCCTTAATGGGGGAGAAGGGGACGATTCCTGGGCCTGGGCTCACAAGTTCAGATCAAACATTTTCAAAGTTATAAAACAAAACTTACGTATCTCCTTAGAACATGGAATTCAGGCTTTACAAGTGAGATTAATGTATGCAGCAACCTACAAGCATTTCACGAAGTCTAGATGCTAAATACATTCTTATAAGACTAATGTCTATTTTGAACAAATCTAACATACAGGTGAGCTGGTTTGGTTTCCAGCTATGAGTTTGTCAGTTCTTAGCTAACACCTATGGCCGTGGTCACAGCTATCACTTGGTTTACCAGTGTTACAGTGGTGGTCATTGCATTCTACAGAGGTGCCACTATGCTGTTCTTTAGTGGATAGTTTTGCTTCACTGGATCTTGTCTATGTGATATTTGCTGATGTACTCAGACAAAAGTAGTAAAGCCGATGACATCTAGTTCTGAAACCCATTGTTAGTTGTTATTGCAGAAGCTTTTCAGAGCAGAACCCATCACCCACCCCATCCACTAACCTTCATCTCTTCCTCTCCACAGTTCCTTTACAAAATGTGTTGCTAAGTAATTGCATTTGAGGTAAATATTTTAGCCTGTTTCAATTATTTTAGATAGTATTGATACCTTTGTTCTAGCAAGGCTTCTAGCTTATAGGCTGTGGAACCTGACTCTCATTTATGCCAATGCTCCTCTATAATGCCCATACTATGTAAAGAGGCCTGAAAGGACACGTAAATGACATTTAAGATATCACTTTAAAGGCCCCTTTACATTGCCAAAGTGGCAATGGAGGCCTAGTGCAAATCAGAAGCAGGCCCTGTGTTAATGAAATATTGACTAATCTGAAAGCCACAAGCCTATTAATGTAGCGTGCAGGCGGAGTGAAGACAGTCATGAATGAATGAAATGGCAAACTGTTGAGTTAGTTTCAAGAGTCACTGGGAGGAGATAATGATCAAAGTTATGTAATACAAACCATAAAGAGGAAGGAAAGCTGACCCTGAGTGTTGTGTGCTTAGAGCTATCTCTGATTTTTCTTTTCTTTTCCCTCCAGTTCAATAAAGGGAGTTTTTCCTCTAATGTTTTTCTGACTTTCTTTACACCTCCATCCTCTTATACAGTGATGCTTAATGCTGATCAAGCAGTAGTTCTTAAAACTCTAACCAGATATTTTAAGGGTAGTTTCCAATCATCTAACCTGCAGTGGCTTCTAGAAAGGTTATCGGATTACCTCCATGTGAAAGCTTTGATGTTACCAATGGGTTTCTAGGCAGCTCTAGTATTTCAAATTGCCCATATCTATTCATGGTTTCCTCTGGAAAATTGCACTGAGGCATCACTTGCAGTTCTTTACATTGGATGTAATCCGCACTATAAACTCACAGAAGACTTCAGAACTAATACATCTTTATTAGAGCGACAGCTCTCATCAGATATTTTGTCTGCCAAAATACCTAGCAGCAAGTGAAGCAGCAATGAGACTTTGTGCACATCTCAAACCTGTGAAGACACATATTCCACTACACATTGCAGCTAGCAACAGCTTAAATCAAATCATGTAAACATTCACTTGCAATTATGAACTCATATTAAATTTAATACTACTAAGTGAGGCAGCTCAGGGACTTAAATGAAAAGGATTGGTGGTCTCTTTCTGGTACTAATGGACAAGTGACTATATCACAAAAACCATGCCCACCTTTTTGCTAAACATCTTACACACAGTTGGTTCAATAGATGGAATGTACATCTTTACAGAGAGCAAGGGTTTAAGTGGCACATTGGCCTTATGCTGTCCCTATGAATTTTGCCGTCAGTGATAATAATGGTTAACATTTTTGTCTCCAATCTCAACACAGAGGCCAAGTACTGAATAGGCATGGAGAATTATTTACATTCTCACACTTAGATGTGAGCTCTCCTGCATAGCATTGAGGCACACTGTCACAGTGGAAATATTTCAGAGTAACAGCCGTGTTAGTCTGTATTCGCAAAAAGAAAAAAGAAAAGGAGTACTTGTGGCACCTTAGAGACTAACCAGTTTATTTGAGCATGAGCTTTCGTGAGCTACAGCTCACTTCATCGGATGCATAGCATATTGTGGAAACTGCAGAAGACATTATATACACACAGAGACCATGAAACAAAACTTGGGAGGAAGTTTTGTTTCATGGTCTCTGTGTGTATATAATGTCTTCTGCAGTTTCCACAATATGCTATGCATCCGATGAAGTGAGCTGTAGCTCACGAAAGCTCATGCTCAAATAAACTGGTTAGTCTCTAAGGTGCCACAAGTACTCCTTTTCTTTTTTCTTAGTGGAAATATTGTGAGGATGCTTGTACTGCTAGTGTCTTGTGAAATTTAAAATTTCCTTAAGCTTTTAATTCCTGTAAAACTCATACATTACTAAGTGCCACCTCTATGCTGCATTCTTTCATTTTTCTAAATTCCACACAGCACTCTGTGACAAGAGGAAAAAATGCATGCAATTTTCATTGTAAGTGAGCTGTGGCATTTATCAGGTATGGCTCCTGGCTCATCCCTCAATTCTACGTGATGTTCAGCAACAGGATTTGTCCTTGCAAGAGAAAGAACATTAAAGGCTAGCCAAGGTGCCCTTAGGTTGACTCACAGCCTGGTTCTTCATACTGCTAAACAATGTGATAAAGTTTATGTTCCATCAGTATGTGAATTTGCTGTTTGGAAGCAGTCTTTCTTCATACCAGAACAAATGGCTGTAAAAAGAAAGGGAAGCCCAGTATGTGAGGCAAATCCTATACAGCAGCACCCGAATATCCTTTCTTTGCTCTTTGTCAAATAACGGACGTGGATGTTACTGATCATCATCAATTTTTTAGTTTTGTGCTTAGCAAAAATGAAATTAACACACTCAACAGATTCAAATCCTCCCCACCCCCTTGTTGCAGTGATTCTTTCTTGTAGAAAGTACGAGGCAGCCATTCTTGAGAGAGAGAGAGAGAGAGAGAGAGAGAGTTTGATTGCTAAGCAACATCACAAACCAAGACATAAAGCATAAAATATCTGAGCATGAAATTTGCTTCGGGAAAGTGCAAAGATGATTCAAGTGCGATGTGCTAACTGCTACGCATACCACAGCAGCTTTCAAAGTGTCAGGATACAACATCAACATTCAGGTAACGTGTTCAAATGTATGACAAATTATACATTAAAATCATGCCTGTTGGAGCAGCACAAGCTTGCAGCAAGCATAAGAGCAGCAAGTAGTCATTAATCACAGAAATTAGAGGTGGATGGATCCCACCAGCCTTTACTTTCAGAATAGGTGTAAGGCAACACGCTGAATGCACTTCAGAGGGAATATTAGCCTCCAGATAGCTACCCCAGCTACAGCTGCCCAACATTCTGGGCTACCCATTGTTTTCTAAGTCCCTTAATTACATTTTTATGTAACAGGGCATGGAATAACATTTCCCATGAATAAACTTATAGTGTCATAGATTCCAAGGTCAGAAAAGACCATTGTGATCATGTAGGCTGACCTTCTGTGTAACACTGGCCATAGGACTTCCCTGAAATAATTCCTAGAGTGTATCCTTCAGAAAAAAAACATCAAATTTAGATTTTAAAATAGTCAGTGATGGAGAATCCCCCATGACTCTTGTTAAACTGTTCCAATCGTTGATTAATCTCACTGTTAAAATGGTATGCCTTATTTCCAGTCTGTATTTGTCTAGCTTCAGCTTCCAGCCATTGAATTGTGGTATACCTTTCTCGGCTAGACTGAAGAGCCCATAATTAAATATTTGTTCACCATTTAGGTATTTATAGACTGTAATCAAGTCACCCCTTAACTTTCTTTTTGTTAAGCTAAATAGATGGACTGAAAGCTCAGCCACTATAAGGAATGCTTTCTAATCCTTTAATCATTCTTGCGGCTCCTCTCTGAACCCTCTCAAATTTGTCAACATACTCCTCGAATTGTGTACACCACAACTAGATAAAGTATTCCAGCAGCACTCGTACCAGTGCCACACATATAGAATCAAAATAACCTCTCTACTCCAGTTCAAGATTCCCCTATTTATGCATTCCGGGATCACATTAGCTCTTTTGGCCATATCCTCACACTGGTGCTCATGTACATCTTATTATTCACCATGAACTTCTAATCTTTTTCAGAGTCACTGCTTCCCAGGATAGGGTCCCCAATCTTGTAAGTAGGGCCTACATTCTTTGTTCCTACCTGTACACACTCACATTTATCAGTATTTAAACACATACTGTTTACTTCTGTCCAGTTTACCAAGTGATCCAGATTGTTCTAAATCAGTGACCTGGCCTCTTCCTTATTTTCCACTCTCCCAATTTTTGTGTCACCTGCAAACTTTATCTGTGGGGATTTTATGTTGTCTTCCGTGTCACTGATAAAAGTGGTAAATAGCATAGGGTCAAGAACAGATCCCCTTGGAACCACCTTGGAAACATACCCTCTTTATCCTGATTCCCCATTTATAATTACATTTTGGGACATAATAGTTAGCCAAACAAATAAACATTTTGTTTAGAGCTAAGTTATATGACCTGCCCCAAACTAAATAGCCAGATATGGTGCTAAGGAAGGAATCCTCCTCTAGTAGGTGACAAATAGTAACAAATCTGTTCCATGTCAACTATTGTGCCCCTGTTCTATGAGCGGCCATGGCCAGTGTCTCCATTTGGAGCTGGAGCTCCTCTGTCTGCCCTTAAATGCTGCAGCATGAAGGGAGCTCTATGTAACTGAATTTTGGTGCATTAAGTGACTGTGGACCCTGGTGGTCAGCTCTCCCAACCTGTGTATCCTGGACTCGACTCTGGAGTTACTACATCTGGGCACCTCCAGGATTTTGGAGGATGGAGCAGTATTTATCCCCTTAATGATCATGATAAATAAGTATATAATCACTCAACCCCTCAAATTCCATCAGAAGATATTCATCACTGTGTCACAGGATGACTGCCACCTTTAAGACAGAGTTTGGGCCAATGTACATGGACCATTTACCTGCTGCCCAACATGGTTAAAGAGAAGGCACCTGGGGAAGACAGCTGCAGGTGATTGTTGGCAGATCCCTTGCACACTCTGCAATGAAGTGGGGGGAGGGATAGCTCTGTGGTTTGAGCATTGGCCTGCTAAACCCAGGGTTGTGAGTTCAATCCTTGAGGGGGCCATTTAGGGATCTGGGGCAAAAATTGGGGATTGGTCCTGCTTTGAGCAGGGGGTTGGACTAGATGATCTCCTGAGGTCCCTTCCAACCCTGATATTCTATGATTCTATGAATAGGAAGGCTCCAGCAGAGCCGGAAGGCACCAGTAGGGAAGGTTGGTAGAGAAGGCCAAAATCCAGGCAAGTCGTGCTGGGCTTCCCCAGTCTTCCTGAGATCCTGTGCAATGGGGTAGATCTTTCACTCATGATGCATATAGGGGAAAATCCACCTTGCATGTCCCTGTTACCCACAATATATGACTGGGCAGGCTCCCCACTGCTTTCCCTTTCTGTCTCTGGGGTGGCTGAACTCTTCCTCCTGTTGGATCTCCACAGCATACTGCCAGGGAAGCCTGGGCATTCTCAGCAACCAGAGCTGGAACGTCTGTGGTCGTTGCTCCTGTTCTACCTACCAGCTTGGGAGGGTAGCCATCTCACTGCCAAGGACAACATCTATGGCTTTATGGTGTCTCCTCCTTCCTTAACATGAGAAATCTCATGATCCTACCAATTATGCCATATGTAGCACCCCCTTCTGGCCAAGAGTGTCTGAGTGGCACCCTGCCTCAGTTTCCTCTGAGTCAGTAGAAGGAAGACAACAGCAGGGAAGGTCTGTGGAGAAGGCCAAACTCCAGGTCAGGGAAGATCGCAATGATACAAAAGCAGGTATTTTGTACCCTGAATGCAGAAGTGTAGCTTAAAAAGACATTATTATTATTCTTTGCATAGCATTAGTGTCCCAAACCCCCAGGAGGGATTTAGGAGTCAGATCCATTGTGCTGAGCATTGTACAAGTATAGAGGAGCAAAGGGTCCCTTCCTCAAAGACCTTACACAATCATAATTTAAGGCAAAATGCAGCAGAGTATGTGCACAAAACAATAGGAGTGAATGGGGGAGGGAGCAGTGGTGTTGGAACACTTTTTATAGTGAGGGTGCTTTAAACCATTGAACAAAATGGTAAACCCTGTATACTCTGCAAATCACTTCAAGCTGAGGGTGATGCCACACCTCGAGCCTTAACCCATCCACCCAGGAGGGTGGACAAGAATAATGTAATGACTGGGGTAAAGAGTTTAACTATTGCACAACTTGATGGTTCCAAATCATCTCAGATGTCTTACTTTCAAAGTAAAATAATTAAGTAAGTGGCTATTCCTGACTGGTATCCAATTCAAACAGCATAGGTGGTATGATTTCTGGTAGGTGTCATGGCAAAAGTGGACTTTGGGAAGGGATCTTTAGAAAGAGAAATTCGGAAGAAATTTAATTTTAGGAAGATCATTCCACCAGTAAGGGGCAGCACAGAAGAAAGCATGGGAGAAACAGAGAAATTCAAGGCAGGCATCACTGGCAGAAGGGAGGGGACTGGGATAAGGTACAAAACCCTCTGGTTTGTCTAGTTTCCCTATGATATCTTCTCATCCAACAGTGATCCTTTTAAAAAAATCATCCCAGCCTTAACAAGAATGGCATACAGCTTCCTTTTCTCTAACATCTGTCTTCCATATTCATATGGGCCAATTTCTCTGAAGAGCACAGTGTGTGATAAAAACCGACGGCTCTGTAAATCTCATTCTCACAAAGTACTGTATCTTACACCCTTAATTGATATAACAACATTAACAATATTGTGCTGTTTTATTCATCTCATGCTAACATGGAAGTTGGCTTATTGCCTAGTTCAAATAACCTAAGCTTGTCAAAAGAATTAGGTAAAAGTGGTTTTCTGGAACAGTAATTTGTTAAGTGACTATCTGGCAGATTCCAGTTCCTGAAGTCATGTACTAAACGGAGGATAGGTTTCTAACTTTTTGTTCTAATTCTGATAGTATTGGATAGGATTATGTTGTTTTCTATTTGTACTGATGTGGGCAGAACAAAATCTACCATGTATGCTATAACTACACTGGCACTGGACTAGGACAATCATTAGCAAACATTCTCCTCTAAAAAATTAAAAGGTTTATGCTGTTTGACAAGGTTAGATGTATAATTATTATCCATACACAAAATACCAGGTTTTTGACCTAGGACAAAGATGGGAAGTGACAGTTTAAAGTGGTTTTTTTCTTAACATATTTTTCTTTTTAAAAGGTCACATCATTTACATCAGTTTTGAAAAGTCAATCCTTGAAACAGATCATTTGGAACTCCTTTGAAGAGAGTACACTATTGCATACTTCCCTAACCCTGGTGATCATGTAGAAACCCCCAAATCCATGGCATAGTCCCCTCTGAGCACTCTGGAGACACACACACACACACACATTTTTCTCTTCATACATATATGAAATTCCCGTAAAGCCACTGTCACTGTGCCTCAGTGGGTCACAGCTGAGGGTGCCAGGTTCAGGAAAAACTGCTGAGAAATAGGGTAGACTCTCCCCAAAACTGGTGGTTATTCTTCCATTAGATATGTCAAGCCATAACAAAAACAAACTTTCGTCTCACTACACTGGTTAACAAGAAGTCCAAACGGCAGTCTCCTTGGGCATCCCAGGCCTTGTTTTACCACCCAGACACTACACTTTATGATGAGTGGTTATTGAAAACCAATTTAATCAAACAAAAAGAGTTCGTCTGATCTCAAAAGATCAGCCATATATCCAGGTCAATATATAACTCAGATCTTATCCAGTAATCATGCTGTTGCCAATCCTTTAGTATTTAATATCTAAAGGTTTATTTATAAAAGAAAAGAATAATGAAAGAATTAAAATGGTTAAGGAAATCAAATGCATGCAATCATTGCAAAGTTCTTGCATCAGGCTTGTAAAGTCTTGCTGGCTTGTAAAGTCTCTGGTAACTTCCTAAAGATTTGAAGGTCCTCAGTCCATCGATTAGAATCCTCCTTTCGGTGTAAGTCCAGAGACCAGAGCAGAAAGGAAGCAAAATGGAGATACTTCCAGAATTTTTAATATCTTTTTCCATGTGGAGGGAACACTCTCAGTCTTAGTTTGTGGAAAATTACGGGCACAAGATGGAGTCCTGGGTAACATGAGCAAGTCACATGCCTACATGCTTTGATGACTCAGAAGAATAGCCATGGCCCATTACCAAAATTCTGGTTAAAGCATCCACAGGAAGACTCACTGGATGGGAACAAGTTTCTTTTATGGCCTATTGTGAGAGCTAAGTGTTCTTTGATGGGCCATCAACTTGAACAGTTCATTCATAATGTGCTGGCCAAATTGGCTGTAAATTACCTGGTGGGTGATACCACAGGCTGGACACATTTGAAATACTCGTACATAGTCAATTTTCATAACTTTAGAAACAAAGATGATACATTCATACAAACAGGATAAATATATCCAGCAAATCATAACTTTTCCATTGACACTTCACATGACATAGTTTGTACAAAATCTGTTGCAATTGTCTAACAGTGGCAATATTAATAATATAAATGGTCTTGTGTCAATCATACATCATCACAGACATTATATTATTGGCTGAGCTGGTAGCCATATTTAAAATTAATGTTGCCTACAGTTCCCATTATAAGGCCTGATTTTTCACACTTGCCATCTGGTCAACCTAGTGACTAGGATTCTGTTGGCAAGGGGACTGGGAAGCGGAGCAGAGGAGTGGAGACTGGGATTGGGATGAGGACCAGTAGGGCCATGTGGGAGGAGACAGAACTGGAACAGAGACAGGCTGGGGGAATCAGGGGATGAGGGGGTCATGACTTGTTGGGAACTGTAAGGAAGGCTCTGTGCTCACTAGAGCTCTGTCCCCCCTAGAACCTGGAACGGAACACAAGATTCCTGAATCTCACCATCTCACAGGCTCATCCTGTGCATTGAATGAGGCTCGGGTCAAATGGAAAAAATGGTATGTGATCACATGATTAAAGACTGTATCATAAGGCATACGCATTATGGAATCCCTCACTGGCTGCTACTATGGAAGCCTTCTGCTTAGATGACTCCTGAACCCTGCCTTCCTGCCTGTGCCCAGTTCCTGCTTCTCTGCCTGCCTACTGCTGGTTCCTTTCCTCCTATCCTAGACTCCCATCTACTCCCAGTTCCTGCTGTCCTGCCCTACTTCAGGTCCCTGTTGCTTTGCCTTATTTCTGATGCTGTCTCCATCTCTAACCTTCAGCTTGGCACCTGACTCTGGCTTTGGTTTTGACTGGCTCTGACTACCGGGCCTGACTGCCCAGACCCTGGTCATTGCATTGACCCAGCCCACATTCCTGATAGATCCTGTCTTTCAAATTCACCTCGGTGCAAGCCCCAAACTCATTTTTTCCTAAATGAATAATCAAGACATTATATGGATGTGATTTGCTCACAGTGGAATGCAGAAGAGGCACGAGTTGGTCCTACAACATGCCCCACCTCCCAAACCATTAAAGACAGACATCTTGAGCCTTGAAGCGACCTGCCTGCTCTTCCCGACCACTTGTGTGCCTACTGCACTATCAAGAGACCACAGATCCAGGCATCTATCTTGCTTCTGATTTCTCCTGAATGAAATTTTTCAAGTTGAAACAAAATATTTTGTTTTGACATCACCATAACATTTGGACTTTTTCATTCCAGTCAAAATTATTTGGTGAACTTGAAAAATTTGTGAAGATTCAGTCAACCAAAAACTGCATTTTGACATAGATTTTGCCAAAATAATTTCACTGAGAATTGTCTATTGGGCTCAGTACAGAGGTAATTGATTGAAATTCTATGGCCTGTGTTACACAAGAGGTCAAACTAGATGACCATAGTACCAGTTGTCTCATCACCGAGATGTTGAGTAACAAAAGATTCAACATAAATCTTGATGTATCTGCTAACAAACCATAGAGTTTGAACAACAGCCTCCCACAGGGATCCATTTTAGTGCCTTAGCTGTTCAATCTAAACCAGCAACATTCTGGTCACATCATGCTGTAAATTCATCTATGCAGATGACATTGGACTAGAAATGCAAGTGTCCTCTCTGAAGGCCCAAGAAAAGGTTATGAACAGTGACCTCCACGCACTTGAGACGAATTTCAAAGTTTGGCAACTGAGAACCCAACACTTTGAAAACACTACTCTCTGCCTTCCACTGGGATAACCACAAAGTCAAAGTGCAGCTTCAGGTGGACTTTTGTGATCTGCCTCCATCTCATGACCACAACCTATGGCACCTTGGAGTTATTCTCGATCAGATGCTGAGCTATCAATACCTTGAAAAAGAAGATAAAGACAAGTGTTACCATCATTCAGAAGCTTGCTGGCACATCCTGAGGATGTGATGCATGCATGCTTCAAACATCAGTACAAGGCCTGGTCTTGCCAACAGTGGAGTATTCAGTGCCACACCAATCTCATTGACACTGAAATCAATGCCATGCTCAGGATTGTTAGCAGCTCTCTCAAATCAATGCCAATACCATGGCCCATGCTGGACCAGCCAACATCAGGCGAGAAGCTGCTGTACTCTGATAGAACAATAAGATCCTGGGCACTCTGGACCTGCCAACATATCAAGACCTCAAGTCACTGCCACTCTCCCAACTCAAATACAGGAAGCCTTTCTGGATCCACGTGTCAATGTTCTACACCAACGGAAAGGATGCCAGCACTCACTGGCTTGAATCGTGGGCTGCTTGTGACATCCCAAACAAAGACCTGATTGAAGATCCAATGAAAGAAGTTCCAGGATTCTGCATTCCCCTGGGCAGTGGACTGTATTCAATCACATTTGGACAATGCACAGAAGGTGTGGATATCGCCTCGACAAATGGAAACTTAAAGAACCACCAAATTGTGGCTGCTGAAGTACAAACTACGTGACACATCATGGACAACTGTCCCATTCACACTTAAAATGGTGGCATAAGGGGGATCCACCTATCTACCCCAGAAGCATTAGAATGGCTTTTGAATCTCAAGACTCAATTACAATCTCAGCCCATTGTTTTTTAAATGCCAAAAGAAAAGAAAAGAAAAGAAATAATTGCTGGCCTTAAAATCTAATCAAGTAGTAGTCAGTAGGAGTTGGTTCAGTAAGTAGAGAGACTGCACAATTGGGCCCTTTTTCAGTAAATACCCCTACATCTTGGAAGTGGTGCTGGTCTAACAAGAGTCCAAATCCCTTAAATAGCAATTAACATGGACAGAGTCCATGCTATACATTTTTTTTAAAACACACAAATTACATGACATGTTGGAAATAATCTCATGCCATTAATCAGTATTCCTGGTGCATGTACTTTGTTTCAGGGGGCATTTCTAGGCTAGCACTTTCAAGAGATACTAAAATCCAGCCTTGCAATTATAAGAAAAGGTTTGCAGGGATGGAGAAAGGCAGCAAAAAAGAGGAATCATAGGATTTATTGTGTCTTTAGAAGCACTCACCAAAGGCACATATCTCTAGCTAAACTTTACCATAACAACACTAAAAGCTAGTAAGTGATCTATTCAGAGGACAGGTAGCAGGTATTTCATTGTGTTGCTTACTAGAGATAACTCTTGTCAATTAAGAAGCAGAATGGTGTACTGAAGGGAGTTCAATTGATCCTCAGTTGGATGAATGGAGGTGGGGTGCATAGCAAGAAAAACAGGATGGTGTTACTTTGACAGAGATTTGGAGGTTTGGATACTGCTGGTAGAACAGAAAATGATGATTTCTGTTCTACCAGCAGTATCCATCTAAAGCATGTGAAACAAACATACATATTTCTACAATACTTTTTAAATCTGTTCCATATTCTGCCTTACTTTTCATGAGCTATAACATCTATGACTTGTGATCTTTAAATGCACACAATATTTATTGGATGGAAAATATACACTATTAAATGTGGCATTTAATGCATATTGTTTTCAGTTTTGGAGATTGTGTTCTGAAATATTTGGCTGAAATATATTTAATGCAAAATTATGTGAATTCATCATAAATAATGTATTTTTATCAGTTTTTAACTTTGTAACCATCTTTTTTTCTGAAATTAAACTAGGTCTAGGGCCAGGTCATATATTCTAGTTATATAATCTTGATTTTCTGTTTTAGTGGCCTTCTACAATTTGAAAGACCATGTCAGCCCAGGGGTAGAATATGAAAATGGATTTTGTGTGGTTTGCATATTTTTGGCTTTTTATTAGTTTATAGCAAGTATAATATTGTTTTAAGAAGAAAGAAAAGTAGATTTTCTTCTGTTCATTCTTCGCTGCTCTATCTTTCCTGGGACTTTTCTGAAATAATGCTATTTAAAATGAAAAGCAAAGTTTCCAGTGCTGCTCTAATTTCCTAGAGCAAACCCTTTAAGGCTTAGCAGATATGTTTAAAAAGCTTCTTAGGAACTGAGAAAAAAAAAACTGATAGTGGATTTTTTTAAATCTGAAACAGTATGATCTCTAACTTCTATTGCATATGTAAAAACTTTTAGAATAAAATATGAAATTTTAAAAGGGGTCAGCTACACAATGCTAGAATTGTGTTTCCCATGAGCATACTTATAGCCTTCCAAAAACAGGCTTAGTAAATATTTAGACTAGACCAAAATAATGCTCTTTTGAAAGTTTTAGTTACACTGTTACTGCCTACAAATAGGTGCAGAAAGAAAAGAGAAAATGAAGCTCATAACTGTAAAATGGAATCAAAGAGCAGGCCCAAATCAAAACAGAACATTGAAAGATACTGATTAAATATTGGCCTAAATACTAAATTCTGGACCATTCTGTTAAGATTCAAATAAAAAATGACAAAGTCCAGTAAATAGTTATCAAAAGTTCTACTCAGAGTCTCCTGCTTTAAAAGAAAGATGGGATGGAGCAATTCAGTTAATTATGCTTCATTCAGACTGTATTTTCTGAGGAATTCATGCAAGCCTCAGAGATTACCTTACCTTACCTTTTATTAGTCCCTCTCCTAACTCCTAGGTGTGCTGGTGAAGTGTCCTGAGGTATCCTTCCACTCTCGGACAGAGTTTTAGCTCAGTGTACTCAATCCTGTCAGCCACCAATGGTGCTTTTGGTGTCAAATAAATTTGTTTAAAACGTATTACAGTGTCATGGAAGTTAGAGATGGGAAAGACCTATTTGGTCTTTTAAGCCTTTCTCCTTTGAGTGCAGGATGGTTTACAGCTGTATATTTTGTAGGGCCATATTCTGCCACCATTCTTCAAATGGAGTAGTACCTTATTCTGTGAGTAGTGACACTGATTTCACTTACATACCTGCAACATTGATTTCAATAAGGTTAACTGTGGAATAAGACAATAAGAGATCAGATCTTCAGCTGGTGAAGTCTGCATAATTCCATTGATTTCAATGGAGCTATGTCAACTAACACCAGCTGAGGATCTGGCCCCAAGAGTTTAGTCTAGATTATTTTCAAATTACTCAAGTGAAAAGTCCTCCACTACTGTCCTTATGAGACTATTACACAATCTACTAAATATTGTTTGGCATTCTTTTCCACTATTTAGCCTCAATTTACCTTTGTTTAATTTCATTCCATTACTCCTAGTTATACTGACCCACTCTAGACAATTCCTCTTCCCCATCACCACCATTCATTATACACCACTGAGATGCTTGTACTTGACTGCCAAACGTCCCCACTGCTAAATGTCATTTAGCAAAGCAATTCTATAAATAGCATTTTAACATCTTTGTTTCCTCGTAAATCAACTCTTTTCTCCCAATAGTCCTCCCTTCCCCCGCCTCCTCCCTCCCTCGATCTTCTGGACTGCTTCCAGCCTATTGAAATTCTTTTAAGGGGCCTAGAGATGGACAGCATTTTTAAGTTGTGGTCTCACTAGTCCCATTAAGAACCCTTCTGGTTTGTAGTATAAATGCCTCTGTATACGCAGCCTCAGATCACATTCCTCTGGCTACCATATTACATTGCAAGTCAACACCAGGGAGGGAGAAGAACTATTTAGGGAAAAGACAACATTGTCACAAAATAGGTATAAACTGGCCATGAAGTTTGGGATGAAAATTAGAAGATGGTTTGGTAGCCATCAGAGGAATGAGGTTTTGGAACAGTCTTTCAACAGGAGTAGTAGGAGTAAGATATCCACCTAGTTTTAAGATGGTGCTTGATAGATGAACTGCATTATATAACAGGGTTGCCTGCAATAGCAGGAGACTGGACTTGATGACCCAGGAGGGCCCTTCAGTCCTATTTTCCTATATCAAGTTTACCGTCCACTAGCACCCTTTGATTTCTAATCAAGGTGATTTGCGCACACCACCACAACTCAGTGGACAGAGCAGTAGACAGAATGAAGTTACAGAAAACCTCTCTAGCCCACCAGCAATTGAAGGGGGCTACAAATGGACAAATAGATCATCTTACAGGTAGGTGTAAGGACCCTGAAGATTTTTGTTTGTTTGTGGCTTGTGTTTTTGTGGCTTTGCCTCTTATTTCAGCTAGGTGGAAAAGCATTTTTAAAAAAGATCTTTGGTTGTCTTTGGTTGTCTAAAAGGGGCATATTTTTTCTCTCACAAGACCATGAATTTTTTTTTGGCTGGAGAAGGCATGGAATTTTTTCCCCCTCTAGAGGTCTAATAATTTCCATACTTACTCACCTCCTCCCACTGACATTGTGTGAAAAGTTTGGTAGAGCACAGAATAGCATCATACTAGGTTTTGCAAGAACTATTCATTCCCAGTTCCTACCTCTGATCTTGGAATTGCTCCTTCCAAGAGTCAGAGTCACTTGGCTGCTTATAAACGTTTGTAAATCTAATGGAATAATTTTGAAAAGTAGCTTAGAGGCTGTCTGTGCTATTACATGTTTCCATGTAATAAGAATGAGAAATAAGAATGAGAGATATAACTATACAATTGTCATCCAGGAGATACAATCCCTCCCTGAGCTCCACATTGAGCCATGGGGCTTCTCACTACAGCCATTCTAGCCATTGACTAAATGCCCCATCCTTTCTCTAGATATAGCACCATACAGCTAGATCTCAGTGCAGGACCCTTGCCATGGTTCTAAGGTCAATCCCAAGAGCGGGGACTAGATCTGGAATTATGCTATTGATTTGTTGAGGAAATGGACATGGTAGGGCACATTCAGAGATTATATTAAATAAACGTGGATTTCAACTCTTTACCCTGATTAAAAGGGAAATAATTTACAGGAAAAAAGGGGATATTTTTACCTTCATAAATTTTACAGGATTATATTTTAAAAGTTCCAGAAATGTTCATATTGAGTTGGGAGTGTGCTTGTTTAAACAGGAGGCGTCCCCTGAGAGACTGTGTAAGAACCATTTGATCAGGCATTCAAGAAGGTGACATTTTGTGTTTCCATTGAAGTCAATGGCGAATTTACAACTCATTTCAATGGGAGCAGGACTGGACCTTAAAGGGTACTCTAGGGATAAATTGTGCATGTGTGTGTGTATGTGTATGTGTATCTGTTAGCACTGATTCTTTACAGAACTTTTCTCTATTTGGAGGGGTGGGGGGGAAGCAAATGAGCATCTAACCTAAGGATGTATCCTTTCCCCTTTGATGCTGCTAACCCCTCAAAGGTATGTGAAAAAAATAAAGGTGACTATTTACATAAAGAAAAAGTAGCTGTTGATAACGCTGAGACAATGATGTACTAAAGTGTGAGTAACAGGGCCAGGATCTGAGAAGCTGTTCAGAAAGTGCAGAGCCAGCCCTGGTTAAGCAAACTATATCTTTTCTTGGGTTTCCAGCTTATACAGAGGGTTCTTGCTAGCAAAAGAAGAGAAACCAACAGAGTCTCTGGTCACCTTCCTTTCATACCACTTGACAGTCTTTAAACTCCAGACAAGCAATATAATACCAGGTTTCAGAGTAGCAGCCGTGTTAGTCTGTATTTGCAAAAAGAAAAGGAGGACTTGTGGCACCGTAGAGACTAACAAATTTATTTGAGCATAAGCTTTCGTGAGCTACAGCTCACTTCATCGGATGCATTCAGTGGAAAATACAGTGGGGAGAGTTATATACACAGAGAACATGAAACAATGGGTGTTACCATACACACTGTAACCAGAGTGATCACTTAAGGTGAGCTATTACCAGCAAGGGGGGGGACGGGGACCTTTTGTAGTGATAATCAAGGTGGGCCATTTCCAGCAGTTGACAAGAACGTCTGAGGAACAGTGGGCGGTGGAGAGGAATAAACAAGGGAAAATAGCTTTACTTTGTGTAATGACCCATCCACTCCCAGTCTCTATTCAAGCCTAAGTTAATTGTATCCAGTTTGCAAATTAATTCCAATTCAGCAGTCTCTCATTGGAGTCTGTTTCTGAAGTTTTTTTGTTGAAGAATTGCAACTTTTAGGTCTGTAATCGAGTGACCAAAGAGACTGAAGTGTTCTCCAACTGGTTTTTGAATGTTATAATTCTTGACGTCTGATTTATGTCCATTTATTCTTTTACGTAGAGACTGTCCAGTTTGACTAATGTACATGGCAGAGGGGCATTGCTGGCACATGATGGTATATATCACATTGGTAGATGGCCTCTGATAGTGTGTCTGATATGATTAGGCCCTATGATAGTGTCCCCTGAATAGATATGTGGACACAGTTGGCAACGGGCTTTGTTGCAAGGATAGGTTCCTGGGATAGTGGTTCTGTTGTGTGGTGTGTGGTTGCTGGTGAGCATTTGCTTCAGGTTGGGGAGCTGTCTGTAAGCAAGGACTGGCCTGTCTCCCAAGATCTGTGAGAGTGATGGGTCATCCTTCAGGATAGGTTGTAGATCCTTGATGATGCGCTGGAGAGGTTTTAGTTGGGGGCTGAAGGTGATGGCTAGTGGCGTTCTGTTATTTTCTTTGTTGGGCCTGTCCTGTAGTAGGTGACTTCAGGGTACTCTTCTGGCTCTGTCAATCTATTTCTTCACTTCAGCAGGTTGGTATTGTAGTTGTAAGAACGCTTGATAGAGATCTTGTAGGTGTTTGTCTCTGTCTGAGGGGTTGGAGCAAATGCGGTTGTATCGTACAGCTTGGCTGTAGACAATGGATCGTGTGGTGTGGTCTGGGTGAAAGCTGGAGGCATGTAGGTAGGAATAGCGGTCAGTAGGTTTCTGGTATAGGGTGGTGTTTATGTGACCATTGCTTATTAGCACCATAGTGTCCAGGAAGTGGACCTCTTGTGTGGACTGGTCCAGGCTGAGGCTGATGGTGGGATGGAAATTGTTGAAATCATGGTGGAATTCCTCAAAGGCTTCTTTTCCATGGGTCCAGATGATGAAGATGTCATCAATGTAGCGCAATGTAGCGTCCCCTAATGCCCCTACTCTACTTGCGCTACATTGATGACATCTTCATCATCTGGACCCATGGAAAAGAAGCCCTTGAGGAATTCCACCATGATTTCAACAATTTCCATCCCACCATCAACCTCAGCCTGGACCAGTCCACACAAGAGATCTCACAGTCCCTTTTAATGGTCTGATTCTGGTAAGACTCAGCTGCCTTTGACTGCTTCCATTCATAGAGGCTCTCCAAACAGAGGGGAAGCTTCTGCTGGGATTCAACCCAGAATTACTCTGATTGATGCCTGTCTTGGTGGAATTGCCGCCCAGGGGCACCGCTTTGTCAGTGTGCAACAGGGATGCAGAATCCCCTCCATGGGACAGTGAGGTACCTGTTCCCCCCTTCACAGAGTTAACTTGCTCACAGCAAATATTAAACATATTCCATGCATCCTTTGCATAATTCTCTGAATGTTCAAGTGGCAACCTGATTGTTTTTCCTTGCATGAGGCACTATATTAGAAAAGTAATGTATCATAAAATTGTAATGCAGGAGACTGCACAGACACAAAATTAAACAGGGTCTGTCCTGTAATTGTATAGACTTCCTAAATCTCATTTGATAGATTGAGTTGTACTATGGCTTCCTAGAGTTTCACACTTTCCTACAGTATGGCTTGGAGCTCTGAGATAATAACAAAGTTAATTTGAAACTGCAATGTACAGTAGTTATTTTCACTGCTTTCACAATGACGAGCCTTATTACAAGTTCCTCTACACTTTCATCCTTTTTGTATATTTTAGATAACAGAATTGATTTTCAGGAGCCAATCTTTTGATTTCCGGTTACCTTATTATTGCTTCACAAATTCAGCTGAGATGCTAGAAGATCTTTTAACTTGCCTTCTACACTGAGTAACCTAATTTTCATGACATTGCACAATATAATTTTGCTGTTTATTCAGATGACTAAAATACTGAACACAGAGATTAGTCATAATGCAAGTGATGAATAAATAAAAACCCTAACTAATGGCATATTGAAAGTGCTTGAACATCTCATTATGAAACATCCTATTAATAATAGAAGCTTCATTTGAACCAGGTTTGGGTATAAACAGCATAAAGTTAGGTATCACAGGAAAAATAAAGTTGATATCACTTTACTTATACAGAAAGTACAAAAAATTAAAAATCAGATGTGTACCATTTGAACTTAGAGGTGAACTATATGGAATCAGTTCATTAAAAATATTCATAGGGTGAACTCATTTGATGAACATGAGCCCATCTCATGCACTTCATTGTACCCATGAAGAGCTGGGAACGTAACACCTCTCACTTTCATAGTGAATTGGATGTTAAATGAGTTTCAAAGAACATCTTGTAGGTTCCTTGTTTTATAGACAATTGGAAAAATTCAGTATTTCACAGGTAACACCTTTGTTATGAAAGGTCTAATTTCACAAGAAACAGGTTGAGTGTAGGACTATCAATAACAGACTAACCTGTTGGAACTGTTATGACTATTGGAATTGTGATTAATGACATTTCAGAACATAGTGTAGAACATATTTGTAACACTTGCTATACAGTTCCACATGATGCTGCATGTTGTAAAGTCATTGTTCATTTTTGGGAGATGGTAATTTGCATGTATTTTCAAGGGTTACCGATGAAGATCTATGGGAAAATGTTACAAGATAGGTGGGAACATATTGTTACCCTTTTTGGCTCAAGCACTTAGCCAATACTGCAGGTTTTGCAGGTTGTTTAGATTAGGAGAAATTGCTCATGGAGTCAGGCAACCCTGTTTGTTTACACAGAATGAACATAAAGTTCCGTTTCTCTGAATTCAATATGAATCAAACAACAGGTGGCAGTTCCTTTGCTCACAGTTCCAAGCCTCTGTCCAAAAAACCTTCCCCTCCTTCTTCTCTCTCAGGGCCACATTTTCAGTGCTTCTTGTGCTGTGTGCTTGGCTTTTTGGCTGCTTCTCTCTGACGGCTGCTTCTGTCCGTTTCTGACTGTTCCTGGTCACAGACACATATGCAGTGGTAGAGCCAGATTTTGCAACTGGGGTGGTTGATGAGTCACTGGTGATGAGCTGGACAGCAAGCCCACCTTGCACTTACTCAGCAGTGGTAGCTCTTGTCTCACAGAGCTGGGTCCAGATCCACACTCTGGCTGTTGCAACCTGCTGCACTGGGTTGCAGTGCCATTTAAATTTGGCCTGGATGCTCCTCCACCATGACAGAGGAGCAGTCAGGTCAAATTTAAAAGAGTGACATAGTGACATAATGCATAGGTTTGCAGTGCCATGTAACTGCATATGCCATGTCACACAACCCAGAGGTATTAATAAGTTTATGGAGGGAATGGTATGATGAGACTGCCTACAATGGCATATACCCAATCTGCTAGCAGCAAATATCTCCAACAGCTGGTGATGGGATACTAGAAGGGGACAGCACTGATTTACTATCGATAATTCTTTCCCAGGTGTCTGGCTCGTGTGTCTTGCCCACATGCTCAGGGTCTAACTGATCGCCATATCTGGGGTCGGGAAGGAATTTTCCCCTGGGTCAGAGTGGCAGAGACGATTTAAACTAGTGTAAATGGTGGGTTTTCTGTAATGAAGTCTTTAAATCATGATATGAGGACTTCTGTAACTCAGTCAGAGGTTAGGGGTCCATTACAGGAGTGGGTGAGTATGGTTCTGTGGCCTGCAATGTGCAGGAGATCAGACTAGAAGATGATCATGATGGTCCCTTCTAACCTTAAAGTCTATGAGTGGGGAGCTAGGCCCAGCCCTGTGGGACAGGAGTCATTGCTGCTGGGTGAGTGTGGGACAGGCTTATTTTCCAGCCCTGTGTGAAAATTTGTTTCATACACCTCCTTTTGTCAGTTGCACAATATGCTTGAAAAGATGTCACACATACACCTAAAGGTCACCCTCCTGCCCCCTTCCATTAGCTCTGCCACTGCACACACACCTCCATCAAACAATGTTCGGCTCACATAGCTCAATTTCTGACTGACTTGCATGTGGACTGTGCTTTGGGTGGTGGCTCCCATTGTTTCAGCTATCCCCAAAAGAGGCTTAGCTACTTTTGACATTTATCCTGAAGGAAAAGCAGCTGTTACACCCACCAGCATCAGTGAGGTCTCACATCTGTGCTGTTGCCTTTATCCATCAAACTGGTAATCTCAAAGAATTAAATCAAGTTTGTTTGCCATGATTATTTTCCATAAAACCATACTGACTGGCATTAATTTATATTCCTATTCTTTAATTATTTATCAGTTATAATCCACATCGTTTTTTTTTATTATTTTACTCAGGCTTGCTATTAGGCTAACTGCCCTATAGCTACTCAGGCCATTCTCCTTGACCTTTTTGAATATTGGCACAACATTAGCACTCTTCCACAGTCTTATGGCATTTCCCCATAAGAAACGCCAAGATTTATTAAAAACTGACATCAGTGGGCCAGATATATCCTCACCCAAATCTTTTAGGACACTTGGGTGCAAATTATCTGATCCTGCTTATTTAAAGAATGTTTACCCTTAGTAGATGCTGTTTAACTTCCCTCTTAGTTACTAATGGGCTGGAAAGTGCTTCATTATCCTCATATGATACAAGCACATCATCCTGCTTCTTTCCAAGCACAGAAGAGAAATATTTACTGAATACTTCTGCCTTTTCTGCATATTCTTAACAATTGTATCATCCGCATCTAATAGTGGGCCTACAGCATTGCTAGGATTTCTTTAGTTCTTAATATACTTTTAAAAAATATACTTTTTTACTTATTCTCCTTAATTCCCACTCACCTTGCACCAGTCTTGTGCATTAACTTCAATGGGACTTAGGCACATGCTTAAAATAAAACTTGATTCTTAGTGTTAGGGATAACAGAATATTCAGACAGGATTTAGAATATTGTTCTGATTCATCATCATTATCATAATCACGTATTTTTACTATGCCTTTAAAAAGTTAGCAAACACCTAAATCAGATTTGTTGAATGCTAGAAATTATTAAAATTAACTGTCTATAACCAAGGCAATTCCTTCTTCTTTTCAACAGTACATTAATTTTTTCACCTCATCTTATTGAATCCAGCAGTGTTTGAATGCTAGGATTCTTAGAACAACAAATCAACCTTTATTGCACCACTAACCAATTTTTAGCCTACATTACTGAGAATAAACAGAAGTTTAGTCACAACCCTCCAGCTACTGTTATATCAACCTTACTTTTTTATTGCATTTCTCTCCACTCCAACAGTGGTGCCAGTCTTGATGCCCCATTCAGGTCACACAGGAACCCTGGGGCAGAGTCTGGAAGAGTACCCAGATGTTCCACCTTCCTTCCCATGCCTTAACCACAAATGCGGGTGCAGAGTAGGGCAGTATTTCACATATATAAGCAAAAGAATACGAGTTCCTCAGGGAAGGGATTGTGCCATCTTTTCTGTTTGGAAACTGGCCACCATATTGCAGGTGCTACCCCAAATACCATAAATAAAATAACTAAATAAATTCATTCTTCCCTTCAAGAAAACTATGCAGAGAACAATATCTGGATGATTTAATGCTTCAAATAATCCCATATTTTACTGCAGCTCATTTCACATATTTGTCTCAGTGTTCTCAAGCTGTCCAAATAACCCAAATAAATTTCAGCTGCACTGCTCACAACACAGTTAACACACTTAAAAGTAACCAATGCAGTTCTTTTAAAAAGCACAAACCAATTGAAGTCAGTTTAAGATGAGCTGTAAAGCAGCCCTAGGCTCTGTAAATTTCTTTCATGTTTGTAATTTTTCCATCATTTAAAAAGTTTACCAGCTGAGGATCTTGGCCCTCGCTCCTTTCTGCTCGTCAGGCATTTGTTTTGCAAGCAACTCCCTGTAGATCAAAAAATGCTTCACATCAATCCAGTGACTAATCTAAATGACCAAGAAAATTACAGTGTTGCTGGTCCCTGAAGGGAACCTCATCCAATCCTCCTTCCTGGATATTATTTATTATAAAACATAAAATTGTAGCAGATGCCTCACAATGCACCCAATCACAAATATTCAAAGTCTCTGCCCAAGAGAGTTCACAAATTAATTCCACAGGTGGCACAAAACAATGGGGTAATGGGCAGAAGAGATAGGGTCATCGCCCACTATCTTCAGTGAGACTACTTATTGAGTAAGGCACTACTCAACATAAGGGCAGCAGAATCTGGTCATCAACAATATCTGGATTTATAATGAGATGTGTGTGGGACCACAGAGAAGCACCTCTGGACGAAAGAATGTTAAAGTATTTATTTTTTTTTGTATGTATTGACTACCACTTTGTTGTTTATTCTTCAAAGTGCTATTGCGGGTTTCTCTGTGCTTAATCAAAGATGACAGTATGGCTCAGTTAGTAACACTCATTTCCTTGACAAAAATTTATGGGTTCAAGACCCCAAGCCCCATGCACAGGCTTGGACTCATCTCCATTGCTGACAGTGCAGTGCTGTACTGCTAGAGGTGCTGTCTTTTGGTTGAGATATTATATATACGATTGTCTTTTCCTGCTTGGCAAGAAAATTTATTTATAGTGAAGCTTTCAATTGAATTCTGTTGGAACTCAATAAATCTGGGTCAACAACTGAAATGCCAGAGGGAACGATAAAGCTGAAAGAGATCAAAAAAGGTTTAGTATTAGTCAATGCATGGAGAGAAATTTACTCAACAATTAGAGATTATACTATTTTTTCCCCAATAGACAGAATACTTGCTCTCAAAGTGACAGATTCCTAAGGAGATTCCAAGATCATTCATTTGAAGAGGGATGGCAGCATTGGTTCTGTTAACTTAACCATCTTACCCTATGCCACAGTGGCATACAATGTTAAGTAAAAGTCACACACATTTTGCACAATGCACTCTTCTGAAAGGTCATATGGTGGGCAGCAATTCTCAGCACAGAACACTTCTAAAAAATAAAATTAACATTTATTTCTTGAGCCCATTGTTGGCAGTATCCATTTTACTGAAAAAAACAAAAAAAACCCTGGAAACATACTATGCTCTGTGTGATTATAAATTAGTGAAGCTTCAAAATCAAAAGCTTCAGAAGTTGCACATCAGCTCAGGCAAGCATCAAGCAGTATGGAGGTATATTTCACCTATCCTAACTTTTCAGTCCATGGTTCTCAAGTAGCTCCTAGATGCCTCCGTTCAAGTATCCGTCTGCAGCCTCCAATAGGCTGAAACTCCCTTCTTCACTGCAATCAATCTGTAACCTTAAGGATTCTGTAACCGGGATATTTATAGTTTGTCTTCATCAGTAAATATAAAACAAAACTAAAGCCATTACCCAATAAAAACATTTAAAACCATTGCATGGTCTCAGAAAACAGCAAAACAGGGACTGGGTGCATATTGGAAGTACTGTTGCTGTGACTAAAGGGCAGTAATGGTGTTTGGCAAGATAGTTCTCCATTATAATATTGAATTCATAATACCTATCCTACATCAGATTTGCCTATCTCTCAATTGTTTCTCATGATGGTGAACAGCTTTCAGTTCAGACATAAACTGCATTCATCCCATAGAAACATGGTGTTATCTAATGTTTATCATTGCAGTTATATACTCCCACTATGCATAATCAAAAAATAAACTTGAAAACATTTCTTTTATCGTTTTTAGAGTTCAAATATTTGTAATAAATAAAATAATATAAAGTGAGCATTGTACACTTTATATTCTGTGCTGTAATTGAAACCAATATATTTGAAAATATAGAAAAACATCCAAAAATATTTAATACATTTCACTTGGCATTCTATTGCTCAACAGTGTGATTAAAACTGCGACTTATTGCGATTATTTTTTTTAATCGTGATTAACTTTTTAAAGTTAATTGTGTGAGTTAACTGCGCTTCATTGACAGACCTACAAAAAAAGATATGTTAGAACTGGAAAAAGCACAGCAAAGGACAACAAAAATTCTTAGGCATGTGGAATGGAAGTGAGATTAAAAAAGACAGGGACTGTTCATCTTGGAAAAGATACAGCTAAGAGAGGGTCTGATAGAAGTCTGTAAAATCATGAATAATATTGAGAAGGTGAGTAAGGAAGTTTTATTTGCAACTTCACATTTCACACAAGCCAGGGGTCACCCAATGAAATTAATAGGCAGCAGGTTTAAAACAAACATAAGGAAGTACTTCTTCACACAGCGCATAGTCAACCTGTGAAACTCCTTGCCAGGGAATGTCATGAAGGCCAAAAGCATAACTGGGTTCAAAAAAAGAATTAGATAATTTCATGGAGGATAGTGAACTAGTCAAGACGGTCAGGGATGCAATCCCTAGCTCTGTGTGTCCCTGAACATCTGACTGCCAGACTGGACTGGGACTGGCCAGGGGATGCATCACTTGCTAAATTGCCTTGTTCTGTTCACTCCCTCTGAAGCATCTGACCCCGACCACTGTTGGAAGACAGGATACTGGGTTGATGAACCATTGGTCAATCAAGTATGGCCGCTCTTATGTTCTTAAGGCATCTAGACAATATTAACTCTGCCCTTCGTTGACATCATGAAAAAAACACAACACTAATCTTTTTAAAATTCAGTTTAATCTGATCTGGGAGCACAAACACTAAAATGCCTTAATCATAATCACATGGTTACTGTCTGGGGTCACTACAGGGCAGAGTTAAGGTTGTCTGTGTGAACTAATTTTTCATTTCCATACATTAACATGTTTGGATTTATATGTTCTTGTAATGTATTTTAACCTAAATTACTGATATGTACTTTTGAACCTGGACTTGACCTTAAAGTATTATTTGTCTGTGACAATTATATACACATGATATTAAATTAGACATTTCTTTACACATTGTTAATATTTTTAAAAAGTCAGAAATTGAACATTGTAATATGCAATACTGCTACTTTATAATACAAAATAGAAGTTTTTAAGCATATTGATTTTGCTGTTTTAAAGTACAAAACTGTCTTTTTTATATAAATTAATTTGTGTCAAAAATTTCCTAAGGATATTTAGGGCCTGCTCCAAAGCACATTGGAGCCAGTGGAAGGACTCTCAATTGACTTCGGTGGGCTTTGGGTCAGACATTTAAATACACTTGTTATACTCTAGTCTGGCACCATCACTGATCTGAATGTAAACAGCTTGGAAGGCTGGCTAAGCAAACTAAAAAGTCTGTAAATAGGCCTTGGTACTACAAAAAGTGGAGACCAATTTCATCTCTGGTGTAATGTATTGATAAATTTGGCCCTATATGCTTTAATTGTGCCAATGGTATCTGAATAGACTAGAGTATAAGAGGTCTATGAAGTTTTTAGAGGTCTAATAAGGATAGGACTACAGTGGATATTATACAGTGAGGCAGGAAACACTGAAGAATCTCCCCACTGTATTTTCCACTGCATGTATCCGATGAAGTGAGCTGTAGCTCACGAAAGCTTTTGCTCAAATAAATTTGTTAGTGTCTAAGGTGCCACAAGTACTCCTTTTCTTTTTGAAGACTCTGAGGAATTCAGTTTCCTGATAAAGGGTGCACCCAAATCAGATACATACAAACATTGTTTACTCCCTGACTTTTTTTTCTTCCCTCAGTTTCCATTTATTTGTGTTTTATTTATGAAATTGTAAGCACACCATCTGGTGGCTATTTCAACACTAGAAAATTTTTGAGCATTTTTTAAACAAACAAACACCGTGTTGTCCGGTGGATGTGTTTTTTGAATGTGGTGTTAAAAAATAATATGGTTCCAATCCTGCTAACTGCATCATCAGAATATTACTTCAGTAATGAGGTGGGCTTTGTTTCTGGAATAGGTCACCATTTCCCATTGTTCCCAATAAGACTGAGGTCACAGGCTGACACATGGAAGATAACTTCCATTTCATTAAACTCTACAATCATGTCTCAGCCATTAAACTGGCCAATGCGTGACAGGCCCATAATCTCTGGCTGAGTTACTGAAGTCTGCAAATCTTGATCTAAAGACTTCACACAGTATTCCAGTTGACCAGTGCCCTGCACAACGATAACAACTCTCCCCAATCTCTACTGAGAATAGCTTGTCTGGTGCATCCTAGGATTATGTTAGCCTTTTTCACAGCCACATCATATTGGTGGCTCCTGGTCATCCTGTGATCAAGCAATACACCCAATCTTTCTCCTTCTCTGCTACTTTCATCTCATAAATCCCCGTCTTATAGCACAAAAATCTTGTTAGTTCCTAAATGCATGAACTTGCACTTTGCTCTATTATATTTAATCACATTTTTTATTACTCCAGTTTTTAAGGTTCTTCTTGTCTGATATTCCAGTCCTTTTCCACATTGGCAATACACCCAACTGTGTCAATTACAAATTTTATTCATTCATTCCCACTTTTTGTGCTGTGCTCATTAAAGGAAACATTAAATAAGCCTGGTCCTAGGACTGATTTTTGAGGACCTCCACTAGTAACCATCATCCAACCACACAGTTCACTTTTCAGTATGACCCATTGTAGTCTCTCCTTTAACCAGTTCCTTTCCCACCTTATGAGTCTCATATTAATCACCATATCCTCCACTTTAATGAGTAATTTCCCACATGGAGCTGTATCAAATGGTTTACTGAAATCTAGGTAGATTAGCTCTACTGCATTTCTTTTGTCTAGAAAAATCAGTTATCTTCTTGAAGAAAGATCTGGCATGATCTACCTGTTGTAAGAGCATGTTGTATTTTAACCCAATTACCAATAACCTCCATGTCTTTAATTAATCTCTCTTCCAAAATTTGTTCTAAGAGCTTGCATACAATTGAGGTCAAACTAATGTGGGGGGTAGGGGCTTCCCCAAATCCCCTCCAGGACCCACCTCCAGTCATTTATAATACCCTTCCCCGCCACTCCCCAGTTCATAGCACATGAGGGGTTCTCTGCATAAAACAAACAGACAAAAGAAAGGTCCCCTCCCCTCTCTTTCCCTTATGAAAGTGGGGAATCCATTTGAAAATAAAGAAAGGCAAAAGTGGCCTGCCTATCAGGCAGTCTTCCTGGATTCAGCCCTTTGGGCTTAGTCTATTAGCAGGTTTATTGTCTTTTAATGGGCTCTACCTAAAGCCCCTCCTCTTGGGACATACTGCTTTGTACCTAGGTCATACAGCTTCAGGAAACAGTGAGGTCTACTACTATCTCCCTCTCAGCTGGCTTGCCTCTGCTATCAGCAGTCTCTAAGGCAGAGCAGGCCTCCTCCTGTTTACCACCCTTCTTGTGGCAGGTTTTCCCTTGTAAGCTTACCCTCCCTGCTCCAGGCAGAACAACTCTTGCAGTTGTGCCTTGTAGGTGCTGAACAGGCCCAGAAGAAATCGTTATTCTTCCTCTCCACAAGAGGTACTATATTTGCATCTCCCCAGTCATAGGGTATTACCCCCGAGTTTACAGATTAATTAGAAATCCTTGCTATTGGGCTTGCAATTTCATATGCCAGTTTCTTTAATATTCTTGGATGGAGATTATCCAGGTCCCCTTAATTTTGTCCCATTAAGCTGTTTAAGTTTGGCTTCCACCTCAGATGTGGTCATTTCTACTTCCATACACTCATTTCCATTAGCCACCCTGCTGCTATCATCAAGCTTCTTGTTAGTCTTGTTAAAAATGTAGGCAAAGTATTCATTTAGGTGTTGGGCCATACCTAGATTATGCCTTAATCTCTATCCTCGGTGTTTAGCAGTCTCACTTCTTTCCTTTTTATTTATATGGCTAAAAACCTTTTATTAGCAGTTTAATGTTTTTTGGTAAGGTTCAGCTCTGCTTGGCTTTTGTCAGTTTTTTTTGTTTGTTTGTTTACACTTTCTGACTTCCAAGAGGTAGCTTTCCTTGTTGACCTCACCCTTTATCCATTCCTCACAGGCTTTGTGCTTTCTCTTAAGAACCCCTTTGAGAAGCTTGTTCATCTAGTTTGATCTGCAATCCTTTTATTTTTTTCCCTCCCATTTTTTTCCCCCTTGCTTGGGATGCAGACTCTGAGAGTTCCAGACCCGAAGAAAGCCCAAGTATGGATTAAAGTGTTTAACTTTGGGGACCCATACTGGAAAAGTCAATGTGTTGTGAGTAATTTACTGTACTAAAAGGTTCTTTAAGAAACCGTTTAACCACAGAGGTAATTGTACCAAGGCCTGAGGAGCAACAAACTATGTTCTTGATAACAAGAGCCCTAAGGATGAGAGAAAAATATGCAGCACAGTTTCTTATGAAACACTATGTAATAGGCCAGCTACCATATGAGTGCCTCCTCCTGGCTGGGGTGCCTCTGCAGTGTCCTACCCGATTTTCCCTTCTTCATGGCTCCTTCAACAAACTCCACATTGTCTCTCTTTCAGTCACAGCCCTTCTTGGGGTCTGGGTTGTTTTTATTAAATTAACCAAGTCCTCAAAACAAATGCAAAAACACTCTTCCACCGGGGCTTAAGCTAGGCACAGTCCATCCCCCCCTGAAAAACTGTCCCTTTCTCAGGGACTACTGCAGCTTCACTTTCCAGTCCCTGTTCTAACTTTACCCTCAATGCATATCCTCTGATCATTTATAGCCCAGGAGCAGCCTCACCCCCTTAATTGGCTCAACTCAGAGGACCTGATTCAACCCAAGTGTGGCTCATTCTGGGGAAAGCCACCCAGTTACACACTATAATATAGCTATTTTGTTTAATAATCTTGCATTACTACAGCAATTTCTGTTTTTGCCAAAGCTACATTGTTAGGCACCACTGTTTATGATTTTTCTAATTGTTCTATATGAATATTGCATAAAAATTCTGTTCCCCTTGACATTCTGTAGGTCCACCAAGAGTAAAATGACTAAAAAAGGATTTATATGAACCTAGTTCAGTTGTCCCGTTGGGATCTGGGAAGTGGGCGGGCTTCTGCCCACCCACTGCTAAAGGACTTCCCTGCAACCTAAGAGGAGGATCCACTGGTCCGGGATTCCAAATAATTACAGGGGACAACTAAGGAGATAACAGGAACGGGAGTGAGGTCACAGGGCCAAATGAAGGTAACCTGATGGGGACACTGAGCAGAGAACCCCAGACAGTGCCCACTGCTCCTCGAATGTGTCAAGGGAGCCAGTGGATGCCACCCAGAGGAACTCTGCCCGGATGCGTGAACGGACTGAGGAGCAGAAATAGGCCCCACAGTTGCAGGAAACCCTGTCGGCCAACCTCTTCTTCCTGGTTTTGTAGATGGCCATTTTGGCCAGGGCTAGGAGGAGGTTGACAAGGAAGTCCCGTGACTTTGTGGGACCATGGATAGGGAGTGCATAGATGAACAGGTGAGGGGAAAAGTGCAACCAAAAGTACAATAATATATCCAAGAATAGGGGCTGCAACCTGGTACACTCCAGGTATACGTGCTCCAGGGTCTCCTTTACGCCACAAAAGGGGCAGGTGTCTGGGGGAGGAGTGAACTGCGCCAAGTACACGCCCGTGCTCACATCTCTGTGAAGGAGCCACCCGCTGATGTCCCTGGCAGGCCTCGGGACCAGGGTTGAACATAGGTTGGCCAACAGGGCTCCTCACTCTCCAGAGGTGGCAGGAGGTCCCGCCACTTTGTGTCAGGGCGGGACACGAGGGTGAGAGTCCAGACAGGTAAGCACCTTGGCCAAATGTTTGCCAAAACCAGAGCCACAGGATTTCACCAGCATCTGCTTCCTTGCTATTATGTTGAAACCTGCATCCTTGGTTTGTGCTGATCTCATACTCCTTCAAAATGTCATCACTATTCTTTAGAATGCATGAAACAGACTTTGAAGCACCAAACTTCTCAGCTACTCATGTATGCTTAGCACTGGGCTCACAAAAGGCCTCCAGAACCTGAACTTTATCAGCTAGAGACACACATTTGGAAGCCATGAAACACAGCAGATATGCACAGCTGTGCAGCATAGTCTTCAATGTGCTCTGTAGTCCTGGAGGCACACATCCTGTCCTGACTTCAGGAATCAGAGCCTGCAGCAGAGCCAGTCTCTGGGCAACTTAGCAAGCACAGCTGATCTGTAGTAAACTGCAGATTGCCTACATCACCTTGTTGATGGGAAGAGTCAGCAGACGAGCTGTTAAGTCTGGCTGCTTAAAGCATTTGCCCTTGACTATGGTAGTACCTGTGCCTACTTGTTCCCAGCCTTAGACACAGATAAGCTTCAGTCCTGCTCCTGCCATGCCTCACTCCAGGTAACCCAACTCTGACCCTGAGCTCTGATTCCTGACTTCTGACTTCAGCTCTGGCCTTGTTTCTGACCCTCAGCTTTGATTTCTCACTTTGCTTTGTCATCTGGTCTCTGGCTACAGCTCTGACCCTGGATTCCTATTCCTGGCTGCTCTAAATACTAGGCCGATGCTTGCTCCAACATGTCTGCCCATGTCCTGGTCTCTGACACTTGGACTTGGAGCCAGCAAATTCATGACAAGTGGAACCTCTCCTCTTACAAAGCTGTCAATAAGTGGCATGGCAGTTGCTAATATTGTAATTCCATTGACATTAAAGCTAATGGGATGGGATCAGTTCTCAGGGGAAATGTTACTAAAAACTGAAAGTTGTCTTTATCACAATTGCTAATATCCATCATGATCATAGAATCATAGAATATCAGGGTTGGAAGGGACCTCAGGAGGTCATCTAGTCCAACCCCCTGCTCAAAGCAGGACCAAGCCCCAACTAAATCATCCCAGCCAGGGCTTTGTCAAGCCTGACCTTAAAAACTTCTAAGGAAGGAGATTTCACCACCTCCCTAGGTAACGCATACCAGTGTTTCACCACCCTCCTAGTGAAAAAGTTTTTCCTAATATCCAACCTAAACCTCCCCCATTGCAACTTGAGACCATTACTCCTTGTTCTGTCATCAGCTACCACTGAGAACAGGACACCTCAACGCCAAAGGTAAAGGGTTCACTGTTCTGTAACTGTAACTCCTGACAGGCCTGACAAACGTACTACATCCAACATATTGCTTTCATAGTTTTTATCCAAAGAGCATCAAGTGAGGTATCTAATAAAAGCTTATGTCATAATGATTCTCATACTCATTGTGAAATGTATGGATGATATTTAAGGAGTTGTGCATATGTACTGAAAACATGTTTTAAAATCTGATTCTGAGGCAGAGCTGATAAACAGGTTTTAGATCAGACAAAGGATGCTGATTCACTTGTTTCTCTGTCAGCCATGTAGATTAAGCAATGTAGGCCAACACAATGGAAGCCCCCATTTACATATGAGTCAATAGAGGGATGGGAAGTCAACGGGAGACAAGATATCAGAGGATAAACTTTGGGGATGGAGGGTCATCCTGTTTCTGGAGACAAACCTATGAACTTTGGAGGTATAAGAAAAAGGCAAAAGGACACCATTTTATTTTTCACCGAGGAAGCAAAAAGGATATCTCAGTGCTGTGATGTTATATTGGAGCTGAACCTCAGCTGAATCAAATAAGCTGGTGTGGACACTGTTTTTTTGGGGACAGGTTACCTGGTAATTTCTGTGAGTGTCCCGTGGTTAAGAGAAGGACATTGCAGAGGAATGTTCTGAGAACTCAGAGGTTGCTGTGTGGCTATCACCAGCCTGCATAGAGAGGGCAAGGTCTGCGGATGCTTGGAAGTTTGCATGTGTGTGGTCAGAGGCTGGTGGTTTCAGGGAGCTGAACTACAGCAGACACAGACAAGACTGCTTCACACTAATGGCAGGTAGTGAAGAGCTACCTCACAACCCTGGGAATCCCTGCGGAGAGTCACAGACTGTCACTGTATCTGCATTTTATAGATGGAGAACTGAGACAGACAGATTAAGTGACTTGCTCAAGGTCACAGAGAGTCTGGCAGAGCTGGGAACAGAGTGTCTCTCTCCTGAGTTCCAGTCCAGCACCTTAGCCGAAAGACCATTCTTAGGCACAGAAGTATTATTTTAATCTGCTAAGCATGACAACAAGATTGGGACTCCACAGGACAAAAAAATGAAGACAGGCCCTACCATGAAAAGTTTACAGTCTAAAAGACAAGCCTATTGATTGATCATTCCTAAACCATACCTCTCAGAACTTTTACTCCCAGCATTTGTGGTGCTTTTTTTGAAACTGGCATTCTTGCCTAGAAATGGTTGAAAAATGATATCCCAACTCCTCAGTTCTATATTGTGCAGGTACCCCACCAACCAGCAGCCCAGACCACAGACATAAAGATATTCCTAAAGCAATGTTACCAACATAATTGTGAAAACCATGGCTTCTGCACCCCAGGCTTAATGTTTATTTTACTGTAATATAAACCTAGCATTGTTATGGTAGCAGAACATATCAAGACAGCTTAATACCCCAAGGAACATAAATAAGCTTAAATCTATTTTTCTTTTACAATTTTGTTAAACACATTGCTTTGTTGGAAAACAAACTGTTAGCTGCATATTATGCACATATTCATATACTACTTCCTAAAGATCAGATCTTGTGAGCATTCACTAATACCCTCACCGTTTGGACTTTAAGCCCTAAACATTGGTAGGAAATAGCAAATGTTCCTAATGGCTCTGGATGGCGTAAGGATTATATCACATGCATAACAAGATAAGTCTTTTGCAGTGAACAAATGATCCATGGGAATTCTAGGAGTGTAAACTAAATTTATATTGGTAAAAGCACGTTAGAAAGCGCAATAATATAAAATGTCAGCAATCCTTCACATTGCAAGGTAGGCCTAATGATTTTTCGCAGAACAAAATGGTGCCCAAGCAGCTTCTCATTTACTAAGGGAATTTAAGTGGAGAGGCTTTATACACAAGCGTGTGGAGTAACTAACGAGCTGGTATCAGTGATTACCTTTGTGAAGTGCCAACAACATTGATCAGGCTTCCTTCACTATCATTTTGGCTGTAGCTATCCATAACAATCACACTGCCTGTTGTAGTTTCCAGACATTCTATTTTTTAAGTATTCCGCTTCCCCACTGAAGAACCTTCTCAGCTCAAAAAGTTGGAGATGTAATATTGTGCTTTGTTCTGCTACTTCACGCCAACTTTGGACTGCTTATTGATTTTCAGCAGGTTGTGTCTCCTGAATCTGCTTTGAGCGTTTGATGTGTATGACCTAGCAAACTAAAATAACAGCTCAAATAGATATATGCTGCAGGGAAATTGAATTACCATTACTACAAAAGACTTCAAACAATGAAAACTGAAAGGATTTGATGAATACGTTCAAAATTGTTTTGATGTTGAGATAGCACATTCTAAGCTGTTGACCTCAGCACTTTCTAATTTTCATAGACTGTTCTCATATGCTATCATTTACTTTGGATCTCATCAACCTTTTTGAACCTCTCCTGGTTTTGCTAAACAGAACAAATTTGAATAGCACACAAACATATCATCCTGTCATTTACTATAGGTCTGTATCAGCCCCAACCAGCACTGTTTACACAGGAATAAAAGGCAACATAGTGAGAGATTACAGAAATGAATTGTGTAGAAATAAACTAAATGCTATCTCAAAGTATAATGGACTGTTGATTAATAATACATTAGCAGTTAACACTGAAATCAAATTAGTTATCTAAAGAAGTTTGTATGCATTTTTATTTATTTATTTTTGTTACTGATGGTGCAGTAATAGTTTTTAAAGCAAGTATGCTTTGATGATGAGTTCATTTGGTATTCAGTGTAATAGCACCAATAATAATGAACTCATTTGGCTTCCATTATATAAGCATTAGACAATGGATACCTATATTAAAGTATTACTGTTATGGCAGTGCTTTTTCCCCCTTCATTTGGTACACAGTGCTAAATCTTTAAAGTAAAGCTTTTATGCAAATTGTTGACATTTATATCTTTGTATCTTGACTAATTCTATGGACACTTGAATCCCATTATTGTCAAAGTTGTTTCAGACACTGAGACTTGCAGCAATCTGACTTGTCAAGAGTTTTATTGCTATTAGTTTTATCCTAGATTTTTCCTCTAATTCCCCCCCCCCCCTTTGTCAGCCCTTTGCTCATTGCTAGTCATGATAACATCCCCAGGCAGCATCAAAAATATACCAGGACACTTCTGCAAGTCCTCTGCTAATGTTAGCCACTGTTAAGATGTGATATCTTAACACCCTGTGTTGGCCTCCAAGGAATGACCTAATTGTCTAGCATGCTGAAGACTAGAAGCACTCTGCTAGTTGCTGATGTTGTATTTTGTGTTTTTAGTGGGGAAAAAAGGACTGAACTTACAGAGCTTGAGATTTAAATAGTAAGAAAAAATAGAATGGAACTATGGTGTATATATATTGCTTGTCATGTTCAGTTTTATGATGGATACTGATGGACGTTCACTGCCTTGCACCCATGAGGTTAAGTGACTGTAAAACACTACCAAATCCAGAATATTTCCATTTTTTACACACTTTGCCCAGATGTCAATAATCATACACGATGGAAGGATGCTCCCAGTGGTTAGGGCTGGGAGGGACCTGGGTCCACAATTCCTTGGGTGGCCTTGGGCAAGTCACTTAATCTCTCAGTGTTCAGTTATCTATCTGAGTATAAAAGTACTTCCCTACCTCTAAAGGATTTATGAGGATAAGAACACCAAAGATTCTGAGGTGCTCAGATACTATGAGGACAGGGGCCATATAAGTATCAAAGAGAGATGGTAACATATTTCTTCTGATCATTGTCTACTGACTCCTTTACCACCTCTCATTCCTCAAATTTTTTCCTGTCTGCTGACACCATTCCATTTTCATTACTGGAAGGCACTCAGATACAAGAGTGATGAGGCTAGTTTAAGAACCTGAATAGAATGGATACAAGGAAGGGGGAAATCAGACCTTACTAGTTTGAGCTGAGAGCTTGTCACTCTTAACCAACCTTAATCACTTTTAAATGAATGTTTTTGTTAATGGAATTATCTGTATATAACCAAACTCAATGAGGGGTTTGATGTATAAGTATAATAACTTGAACAACTAGTGTAGTCATGGTGTAGGCTGTCATGGCCAGGTTGTGAGTGGCCAAACCTAGTAGCCAGAGTCCACAGTCACAAGATGGGTTTAGGAATCAGGTGGGTCAGGATACCAGGAGGTCAGAAGAAGGAGACAAACTGGGGATCAGAACCACTAATCAGATGGTAGCAGTCATGCTGGGTCAGGATGTCAGGAAATCAAGGAGCAGGTGCACAAAGGAGAAGGGACGCAGAACAGAGTAGAATCCAGTTGTTCAGATAGCTTTCTGTTCTTGCTGCTGGCTTAAGTAGTTCCAGCCAGTCAATCAGCTGTTCAGGGACTCCACCAATAGGACTCCAGGGGCAGACCAGCAAACTGGGGTGGGCCTTCCGGGTCCCAGATAACACAAGCAACAGCAGACTGCCAGATGGAGGGCTGAAGTGTAGCTCCTCCTAGAAACCTTACAGGCCCAGGTTTGAGACACATGAATCATAACAAAGTGAGTGTAACAGCCATTATTTACTACTACTAACCAACATGCATTTATTCATGATGTTCAAAACACAAAGGCCTAATGAATGCTTCACACAAAAGTATGACTTAAGTCTAAGAGTCCAGCAGACAACATGACCAACTGATCATAAACCAATATAAGTAAATCCCCTGGCCTCCAAATAAAAATACATGTTACCCACAACCTAGAAGAGGGTTGAAGAAAGGGTCTCTGTGCTCAGCAGTGGTTCACACAGAAGCATAAATAGGACTGTTTTATTGATAAATGTCTCTGTTAGTCAATGTTATGGATGATTAAGACACAGAAGTGAGAGAGAAGATTTGCCATAAATTTTGTGTGTGGCCAGAACCAGGTACAGATTTTCATGGTGCCATACCTGCCACGTTAGAGCTGTGCATAAACAGGGCTGTCCATTATGAAAAATTTCAAGATTTTGAAAAAAAAAATCATTCCAAATCAGACCCTGAGATACCAAGGAAATAAAGACTCTGGATGCCTGAGAGTCTCAGCATCCTATAGAACATTTTAATTCCATCAAAACAGCATTTTCCAGCAGAAAATTGTTCTGGAAGAAATGTTTGACCAGCTCTACTGAGATAAAGAATGACAAGTTTAGAGTAGCAGCCATGTTAGTCTGTATCCGCAAAAAGAATAGGAGTACTTGTAGCACCTTAGAGACTAACAAATTTATTAGAGCGTAAGCTTTTGTAGGCTACAGCCCACTTCATTGGATGCATAGAATGGAACTTCTAGTAAGAAGATATATATATATAGATATAGATATATTGTGGCAAATTGCCAGTATGATTATGATGGGTCCCACGCTTCCTCTTCTTGGGTATCTACTGTCCTGCCTCTGAACTAGGATATCTACTTTCCTACTAGTAACCCAGAGAAGGGTAATGGAGAGGGAGAGACCCGAGCCCGCCCGCTACTCTGGGTCCCAGCCCAGGGGCCCTTGGGATAATGGTAAACCACTTGAACTAGTGCTTCCTTCCCCTGGGCTACTTCCCTTTCCTGCTCTTCAGCTTGTGGGGCTTCTTGCCCTCTCTCTCTCTCTCTCTGCACAAGCCAGGTATCTCTTTACCTAGGGTCTTAGTCTTCTAGCTAGCCACAGCACTTCTCCAAACTGCTCTCTGCTCCAACACTAAACCACTCTGCTCCAACTCCTTTTTCTAGCTGATTGAAGCAGGAGGGTTTTGTCAGGTGACTAGCTTCAGGTGCTCTAATTGGCTTCAGTGCTTTTAATTAATCTATAGAAACCTTTCTTCCCTCTACAGGGAATAAGGTTTCTCCTTATCCTGGGACTTACATATCTCTCCTATATCACTCTCCTGCTGCCTTCTGGCCATGCTGTATCACAATATACATACAGAGAAGGTGGAAGTTGCCATACAAACTGTAAGAGGCTAATTAATTAAGATGAGCTATTATCAGCAGGAGAAAAAAACTTTTGTACTGATAATCAAGATTCAAACACAAGTTTTTTTCTCCTGCTGATAATAGCTCATCTTAATTAATTAGCCTCTTACAGTTTGTATGGCAACTTCCACCTTCTCTGTATGTGTATATATATACACATATATATCTTCTTAGTAGATGTTCCATTCTATGAATCCGATGAAGTGGGCTGTAGCCCACGAAAGCTTATGCTCTAATCAATTTGTTAGTGTCTAAGGTGCCACAAGTACTCCTGTTCTTTTTGAGATAAAGAATGTTATGGAAAATTTTATCTTCATGAAGCATAAGAAAGTCCACTATTTTGTAATCATGTCAGTTTCAAGAGACAGTAGGCCAAACTACCATACTTGTCATTCTTCGTACCTTATTGAGCAATTGTGTGAAGTTTATTCAATTTTTCTGACAGTAGGACCCATTTGTGGTAGTTTCCTCATTGATATATAAACAAAGCCTCGTCATTGTTCATCACTAGTTTCTTTGTAACTTTGCAGCTTATTTCTTCTCCTCTTTCACCCAAGATGCTAAAATATTGTATTTAATAAATAGTAACCTTCTAAAATTATATTGAAGATGAAGTTAAATACTTATCTGAATCCCTGGGGCTCTGGATGCTTTTGTGCTTAAGTCTCTTTAATCAGTGGTGATATCAAAAAACTGCACTGGTAATTTAAAACAGGAAATTGAGGGTAACCAGCAGTTTGCTCTAAAAATAAATGAATCAGACTGTCATAAATATAAAGGGAAGGCTAACCACCTTTAAATCCCTCCTGGCCAAAGGAAAAAACCCTTTCACCTGTAAAGGGTTAAGAAGCTAAGATAAACTTGCTGGCACCTGACCAAAATTACCAATGGGAGACAAGATACTTTCAAATCTGCGGGGGGGGCAAACAAAGGGTCCTCTCTGTCTGTGTGATGTTTTTGCCAGGAACAGAGCAGGAATGCAGGTCAGAACTCTGTAAAGAATTAGTAAGCAATCTAGTTAGATATGCATTAGATTCTGTTTTGTTTAAATGGCTGATAAAATAAATTATGCTGAATGGAATGTATATTCCTGTTTTTGTGTCTTTTTGTAACTTAAGGTTTTGCCTAGAGGGATTCTCTGTGTTTTGAATCTGATTACCCTGTAAGGTATTTACCATCCTGATTTTACAGAGGTGATTCTTTTACTTTTTCTTGTATTAAAATTCTTCTTTTAAGAACCTGATTGCTTTTTCATTGTTCTTAAGATCCCAGGGTTTGGGTCTGTGCTCACCTATGCAAATTGGTGAGGACTTTTATCAAGCCTTCCTCAGGAAAGGGGATGTAGTGCTTGGGGGGGGGTATTTTCGGGGGGAGACATTTCTAAGTGGGCACTTCCCCTGTTATTTTTGTTAGACACTTTGGTGGTGGCTGCATAAAAGTTGAAGGACAAAAGGTAAAATAGTTTGTACCCTGGTGAAGTTTTAACCTAAGCTGGTAAGAATAAGTTTAGGGTGTCTTTCATGCAGGTCCCCATATCTGCACCCTAGAGTTCAGAGTGGGGAAGGAACCTTGACACAAACTATACTGAAATATTCTGGTCAGATGGCTAAGGAAAAACTTAATTATGTAATGTGACATAAAGCAGTTAGTAAGTGATGCAAGGTGCTTTAAATAAAAGGCAATTAATATAATCGTTTGACCACTTGAGACCTTACAAGATATAATTGTGAAGGTGAACAGAAGGGTGGACAATTGTGACCCCTCAGTTTTTTTAACGCTTTAGATTTTAAAAGTCTCCATGCATCATATCTGCTTCTTTCAAGTATGGTTAAGCTTCTTACACACTGTGCTCAGTTAGACTCTAGCATCTCTTGTGGATCACTCCACATTTACTGCTAGTCAGAAAACTTTGAATGTTGATAAATGGACCAGGGGAAGCTTTTGCAATGTGCATTGCAAAACACCTATGAAAGTGAGGGAGAATGAAGATATGATGTAAGAAAATCTTGGTATTTTTATAATAAAAATCATTCAGCCAATACAAAGTTTTCATGTCCAAATCAATAACTGGTCTCTGAGATTTAAAAATATGCCAGTGGTGTTTGAACATTATAATGGTACAAGTGTTCATGAGTCAATAGCTGACCCATGTAGAAAGGTAAAAAGAAATAACACAGTGTGTTACTTCCATTTTATGCTGGTGGAACCCAATGGAATTACATCGGCATAAATCTAGAGTAGTACACTAGTAAGTCGTGCCCCAAAGAGGGGAAAAAGGAAATGAAATCTTTGTAAATAATTAGGTACTGTTGAGCAATAATCACAAGCACACTCATTTCTGTATAGTTAGAATATGTCTCTCTCAAATCCTCAGTCAATGGACAAACTGAATCTCTCTTTGGAATACTCAGCAAACTGGCTAATGATAGAAGAAGAATGGTAATCTTCCCAAGGGCTCTGAACTCATCTGTTTTGCAATGCACCCAGCCTCTACTGGCCCAGTTCAAGAAAGCTACACAGAGTTGATTTTAAATTTTAATCTCTCGTGATGAATTATACAATGTGTGTGCTCTGAAGTCAGTTTTTAGAATGCAGTCTAAACTTTAGCTAGTGGATAGAAGAGGATAAATTAATTTATCTTTTCATCCTGAGTTAGCCCATGGAGGAAATCATTATCATAAAAACCTTGTAAATCTATCGACTTGACAGCTTCTGCCTTGAAAAGACAGAGAACTTGAGTAAATATGGAGATTTAGAGATTTACTGTCTTACCCTTTGAAAGGGTGATTTCCCTAGATGGGGGTAAAGAGGGATGGGCATAGCAATGGAAAGAATCCTATGCCTTATATCTGAACTCTGCCTGTGAATTCATTGTCTCCAGTGATATTTATTCATCACATTCAGCCTTGCTATTAAAATAAAAAAAACCCACTGTTTCACTAATTTATACAAGCCCAGAGCACAAGTGTACACAAAGAAAAAAAAAATCCTGAGCTCAGTTCTGCTCTCTCATAGGTATTGAAGTCAATGGAGTTACTCTGGATTTATGCCAGTGCAACAGAGAGCAGAATTTGGCCCAATAACTGTATACCTGCATCCATGGCGAATTGGCATTATTACATTTATTTATAAATTAGACCTGGATTCTTCAAGAAACACTGCCTGGGCAGAATCATGCAGTGAGGGCTCCACATGGGCTCATAGGTCTTTCTTTGCAGATCCAATTGAAAAATACAACTGTAATGATGAGCCACTGGAAGAGAGCTGGTGTCAGAGATGGAAAGAATCAGTATTAACAAATTCTTTGGTGGTGCAATAGCCTATCTAGCAATAAAGTTACAACCTAATGTGAGTCATGACATTGACATCATGGAGTAGGAAACAGAATTTAAGGCCAAACACCCACCATTCCAACAGGTCAATAAGCAACAGCTCTGTACTTAAATGAACAGCTCTCTGTTTTTTGTTTGTGATCATCTGCAAACTGCAATGCACACTTAGAGGATGGTGCTATAGAAATAAACAATAACACCAAATAGTAGTGCACTGCTATTCTATAAAAGGTTTCTGTGCTCTTTGTTGCTACTATGTATAATATACACAATGTAACTTATGGTCCAAATATTATATTCCAGTCAATGTATTCTGTATTCCAACTACTGTAATTTACATGAACAATGATAACAGAATTGTGCCTTGGATGGCTATCAGTAGTTTAGATCAATTACTACTTTAATTTGTTTCCAGCATGACTGAACCAAAGGGCCTGCCTATCAAAATGGCAAAGTATTCGTGAAGCTCTCCAGCAATCAGAAGCTTTTGGGAATGGAGTCCCCAGAGAACATTATATTAGGTAGAGCTCCTTTACTGAGGCACATTCCTCTCCCACTCCCCTTCACTGTCTGGGCACTCCGGCCCAGATCCTTAAAGATATATGAGCATCTAACTCCCATTGATATCCATACCAATACCTTTGGCAATCTAGGCTTCAGATATCAGAGTAATGGATAACTCATAAAAACTTGCTTAGCATACATCTACATTCAGGCTGGAGCTGTAATTTCCAGCTCAAGTAAACATACATACACGATGTTTATCAAGCTAGCATGCTAAAAATAGAGGCATAGCTGGGTGGTACAGTTGTGGGAGGGGCTAGCTACCCTAAGTGCAATGCGAGCTGGGACTCTAGGTACTTACTCGGGTGGCTAGCCCATCCCACCTTCCAACGCTCTGGCAGCTACATTTCTATTTTTAGTGTGATAACTCAATCAGAGCTAACATGTGTACTTCTACCTGCACTAGCAATTGCACCTCTAGATGAAGTGTATGCATATCCATAGATATGTACATGGATCTCCCATGTGAGGTTTCCCCTAGTTTGCTTTCAGTTCTATTAATAGAATGTTTTCACCTACATCTCCATCCCACTGTTTCATAGATTGTCTCTCCTTATTTGGATCTGGACAGTTTAAAGTTGAATATATGTGTTAAACTGTTCCTTTCCTTATTTGATCATTGTAATGAGGCCGAGTGGCCTCCCCCCCACATGGGAGAGGGAGGGTCCACAACATGCCCCTTGGTGGGTGGAGCCTAGCTGGCACCACCCCCCTCACCAGAAGTGCCAGGGCTGGGCCGGAAGTATAAGAGGAAGGCCCAGCAGCTCAGTCGGGGCAGAATCTGCAGTGGAGAAGGACGCTCCTGCCTACACCGGGCTGTCTCCTAGCTACAGAAGTGGGAGACCCCATCGAGGAGTGGCCTGGACTGACGGTCACAGTGTACCCCAAGGAACCTGGGAGCAAGAGGTAACAAATCCCGGGGAGGCAGGAAGTGGCCCAGGGCATCCCCAAAACAGCCGGCTGCAGAGCCAGGTGTGGCTCAGTCAGCGTGTTGTGGCTGGATACTTGCCAATGCAGGGGCAGCCAATCCTACCTCTGCCTGGGCTGCGCTGTGGAGGAGTAGGGTGAGCCCACATCCCCCTGCCACCCACCCTGGGGTAGCCAATGCCCTACACCTCATGAGGAAGCTCCCTCTCTAGAGAAGGAGCTTCCCTTATAGACTGGTGCTTTGCTGGCTGCCTGAGCCCCACCCAGACTAAAGCCAGTCCCTGACACCATTAGTTTGCTGGCAGCCTGAGCCTCCTCAAGCCCCAGCTCACCTGTAGACTGTTGCATTGCTGGCAGCCTGAGCACCGCCCAGGCTTAAGCCAGCCCCTGCGACTGTTAGTTTGCTGGTACCCTGAGCCTCCTCAAGCCCAGGCCCTGGCCAGCTATAGAGACTGTTTGCTAGCTGCCTGAGCCCCACCCAGGCTGCGTTTAGTTGAGGGTAGCCTGAGCCTCCACAAGCCCAGGCCCGCACCAGCTCCATAGACCATAATTGTCTTGCGGGCGGCCCGAGCCCCACCCAGGCTGAAGCCAGCCCCCGGTAGGCTGTATTCAATTGCTGGCAGCTTGAACTACCCATGCCCAGGCTAAAGCCTGACCATGACTGTTTGGTGCCCAGCCCTATTGTGGGGCTGGGAACTAGTGGAACTCCACGTTTGCGGAGAGGCAAGGGCCCTGGACCCTTCTGCAGCTTCGTGCCTTGGCCAGACAAGCCCGACCGAGAGACGGCCTACGCCTTGGGACATCCTGTCATGACCTCAGGATGGGGTGGCAAGCCCAGAGCAATCTGAATGAGGGGCCTCCCTCTGCACGGGAGAGTGAGGGTCCACTACAATCATTCATACAATTTTCAACGCCGGAGCCATTTTGAGTCAGAGATTCCTTGCATTTTGTGATAATTGAGTTGTCTAAAGAGAGAAGGGAGCACCTCGATGCATTTATATTTTATTTTAATCTGTTCAGAGTTTAAAAGGGTACCCTCCTGAAATAGCTTTTGAAAGGAGTCCATTGCTTAAAGCAATCCACTCCCCTTCTTGGATTAAAATCCTTATTTCTTAGAGAAAAGCTAGGATTGAGCAAAAGGGTTCAATTCAGCAAAAAGCAGATCCTGGGTTTTAGAGTAGTCCCTGGTACTGGTATTTTATTAAAATAAGGTTCTATTTTAATTCAGGCAAATAGTTTTGCAGAATGGAGCATTGGGAAGGCCAGCTGGTACACTGTCACACAATGGGTCCGAATCATGCTGATGGGGTTACTTTAGGCATTTTACCCAGGTTGTGCACAAGGAGTGTTTCAAGAGGAACCGCTATACTAGGAATGATAATAATTTGAAGGGCAAGACTGTGATTACCTTTTGTGCAGGCATGCACTGGCAAAGGACATTCAAGGAGCTTCTTCCCCCTCTTGTACTGTCCACGCAAATACTGATCAAACTGGTCATCCCTATGAGAAGGGGTTGCTAGTCCCTTTTTCCCAGCAGGGAGCAAATTGCCCAAATGATGGTGGGGAGAAATAGGTGGTGACATGACAAAGCTTCTTGCTGCCAGCAATGTCCCATAGATCAGGGCCAGGGCACAGGGGGAAGAGGTCTGTGGCATGTTAATAGATGATGTCCTGAGTGAACACTTCTACTCATGCTCTGAGATTATGATTCCTAAGGAACAATTCAAGGAGCTCTTCAAGGAGGAGTGCAACTCTGTACCATGCTTTATGCAAATTATAAAGTCTAACAATAATTGTGGCAATCAAGCTAGAGAATGACTTTGCTTTTTTGTCTGAAATAATGGTGGACTTTTTCTCTTATTTAGAGTTAATACTAAATCCTGAAGTACAACCAAATAATTTTATTTCCTGAATAATTTCTGTAGGGAGCAGCTCAGAATTATAGAGTGGCATAACTTCATATTCTAGAATTTCCCTGGCTTGTTCTCTTGCTGTTTGTTTAGGCCCAATGCAAGATTAATATACTGTCTTCTGATGACAAATTTAGATGTGTCCTATGGTGTATCTTGGAATGCTGCAATGTCATTGTTAAGGTCATTACATGTTGATTTGGAGCTTCTTTAATTTTGTCCATGCAAACTGCATCCTTTCAAAGTAAATTACTTAGATGCCAGCTTTTTTTATATACAATTTACATCAAGCAACCAATGAAATGGGATCTCTGCAGACCATAGCCAGACCATTATATATTTCCTATATCAGAACTTGCAATTCACTCAGGGCGGAGAAGGGAGAAGCTTGGCAAAAGGGAAATAGAATAAAATAAAATTAGAGCTAAAATGTCAAATAGAAAAAATAAAATTTTCAAGGGACAATATATATAAGCAAAATAAGAAGCAAAATATAGGCAGAATTAGAAAAGAAAGAGTCCTTGTAGAGAAAGAAGAGATGAGACAAGAAAAATCTTAGAACAAAACTTATAATTCTTTTTAAAAAATTGAATTTATATGAAGAAATTATATTGAGAAGGAGGTACTTTAAAATATCTTAGAAAAGATGTCAAGCTTTATAGAGGGAAAGAAAAATGGGAAGTGAAAGGATGGGGAAAAAGCAAGGAAAACTGTGTCTTTGCAAACCCCAATAAGTGGGGTTTGCAAAGTAAGTATTCAGCTATTTACTTGATTTGTGCATACAGATGGCTAATTATCCCCATTTGCATGTTCGGTTTCCTAGTTTTTGCATGCAATCACATTAATTGCACAAACAAATTAGGTGCAAAATTGCACACACATAGGTTTATGTGAAAATATACACCTAGGAAGAAAAGTGACCAGTGAGTTTGGGTGCCCAAACTGAGGTACCTTAGAGGGGTCTGATTTTTCATTTAGAATATGGAAAGTCTTCAGGTGTATGTACAAAATTTAATGGATCATTTGAATGGCTTTTATATCCAAAAATGAAATTTGAAAAATTATTGCCTTGTTTCCCACATCTCTACTTATTATAGTAGCCTGGGGCAGCTTTAGCTACTGGAGACTTTGTTTGTTTGTTCTTTCTTTTGTTTAGAATTTTCTTAATGTAAAAATTATCTAGTCAGGAAAGATGCCTATTTTGTTCTGTATGTAAGGGGAAAAATATAGCAATCACTTGATCTTCTTCCGCATAATTATATATTCAGAAAATTTAACCCCTTCATTCCAAATCACAGAATGACTCCCTACTGCTTTCCCCATGTCTCTTCCATTAAACTAGATGGTGCTCTGCCTTGCACTAGAAGCAGGTGATTCAGAGCACAAAGAAACATTTGCCACAGGACAAGATTGCTCTAGAGAGGGAGATAGATCTCTCTCCAAATCCCAGCTCTAGCGTGGAAGTAGAAATAAAGGTGAACTCTGATAAAAGAGTTGAGATGATACCCTGGTACAACTGTACTGGGTCACCATTTTAACTGTGAGATCCTACAAGTTGTTAAGATAAGGTAAGTCTTAATGAATTTCAGTATTTTCGTATACATGTGGTACAGAAGATGATAACTCTCAGGAGATACAGCTACAGCAGAAGCTTAGAAGTTATACCATGGTACCAGCATTTCCTAGGATCAAACAACATAGTGAATCACATAGTGGTGGTTCACATAGTGAATTCATGAGTTATCACCATAGTGGCTCAAGTAATTTTGACCATGGTGACACTTGTACCTAGAAACTGTTCAGAGTCTCTCTGAAAAAAAAAAATGGCAGGAGACTTAAACCAAGCCACGTTCTCCTGTACATTTTCTTGAAGGGTAGTTTGCAGACCCCTGGCATATGTGTCCCATGTACTTCTCAAGTGTCAGTGCAAACCCACCTAAATGCAATAAAAGAATATATTGCACATCTGCTGATTTTTACAACTCCAGAGAGAATGGCCAACATTCAATGTTGAAATTAACAGGGGTGTAAATTATTCATTAGGTGCAAGTCAGTAAGTAAATGGTATTTTTCTGTCCCTGACCGGATGAGCGTAGCCCTTAGAATCAGCTCTCTGTATAAGCACTCAGGTTCACAAATTCAAAATGTGCTTCCAGTGAAATTTCTCCAATATTTGCATAAAATTTGCTGCTTCCAGTTCAGATCCCTGCCCAATAGAGTGAGTTGTTCCACTGATGGAAAGATATATTGGGTTGTGCTTAAGGCCCCTATGTCTTGTTGTTCCCAATCTTCATGTAGCAAAATTCCCCATCATTGGTGACCATAAAGCAATTCAAATGGAGAGAACCTCACAGAGGTTTGCAGAACCTCCCTTATGGCAAACAAGAGGGGTGGGAGTAGCCGGTCCCACTGTTCGGGGTTGTCACTGACAAAGCATTTCAACAGTCCTTTCAGGGTCATATTAAATCACTCTACTAGGCCATCAGTCTGTGGGTGGTACATTATGGTTTTCAGGGACATGACTTTCAGAAGGTAGAATAGTTCACTCATCAGCTGGGACGTGAAGTTGGTCCCTTTTATCTGTTAATATTTCACAGGCAAATCCCAAGCATGAGAAGAGTTTCAAGAGTTCCAGAGCTATTGCTGTAGCTTTCGTGGACTGCAGAGGAACAGCTTCCTGGTACTTGGTTGAATAGTTGAATATCACTAATATGTACTGATGCCCGAGACAGTTTTCTCTAGGGGCCGAACCATACCCATACTGATTCTCTTGAAGGGCATCTTGATCAAGGACAGAGGGACCACAGATGCCTTAAGGGCTCCTTGCTGCTGGCTAGCTGTCATTCCGGGCAGGAGGAACAATATTCTCATGATATACACCTGGTCAGTAGAACTGGGCTAATACCCAAGACAAAGTCTTCTCCCCACCAAGGTGTCCAGCACATGGGATATTGTGTGCAAGGTGCAACATCGCCTGGCAGTACCTGCACAGCACCAGTAGCTGGGCGGTTTGTTGAACTCTTTCAATCCAATACAAGTGCTCCTTCCTGAGCGCAAAGTGGGGATACTGCTCACAGCGCTCACTGCCTCATCATTTATGAAGGCCAGTTGTTCATATGCCTGGCTCAGTGTAGGATCATCTGTTCTTGCATAAAATTCCTGCTCTGCAGGATGCTTCCAGGTCCTGACTGCTTACCTCTTCTTTCCTTGTGGGTGTCGGCGGCTGAGTTGCTCAGGATGTTCCTTTTTCAGGCTTCCCCAAGGCTCACCAAACTCTGGGGAACTGTTATACCAATGGACCCAGACCCTTGCCCACTCTCTGGGCTTATGCATTAATGACTTGCAAGACAAAGGGCCAGTCCCAGCCTATGATCATGGGGTAGGTCAATTTTTTAGCTAGGGCTACCATTACTACTGCCGTAGGAACTCTCACTGTCAGTTGTAGCCGGTGGCTGGGGGTATGTTTTGATATCTCCATGTAGACACTGCAGTCAGATTGTATGCTTCGGGGGTGTCATTACCTCTCACTATGGAGGTCTGAACCACCATCTGGCTACAACCACAGTCCAAGACTCCTCGAAACATCTTCCCCTGGACCATCACCAGTACCATCAATGTAGGGGGAAACTGTTTCCATGCCCAGGTTTCTGCCGTTCAGCCCTGGGCATATTGACATTCCATCAGAGGACACACACTCTATATGCATTTGGTCTGACCACAGGAATAGTATGTTAATGGGCTGGTGCCATCAGCATCTTTCCAAGGTGAAGATGGACCCAGACATAGAGTGGTGGCTGTACCCTTGTCTGTGGGTTCTCCTTCCATTGTTTGAGGTCTCCGGTGGTCCCATGGACAATGTTGCATGTGCATCTGACCGCCTTGTCTCCATGGGACTTCCCCTATTCCAAGATGTGATCTGATTATCTGGGAGACCCCTTTGGGGTCAGGGCCCTTAGGGAGGTTGTTGCTGATAATGAGTCCACCCTCTCGAATGTAACTAGGAAGGCTTCAGGGTCACTGTCCATCCCAATATTGGTTAGCTTTACTGGTTCTGGTGGGAGAATACCCTTGCTAGATGCATGAACTGCTTGGGACTCCGTGGGGGTGTAGAGCTGGCCCATCTGCTGCATCATCTCCTTTTGAAACCCCTGCTGCTGGGCCATCAGTTCCCTCAGCAGCTGTTATTGTTGTGTGTGTTAATATTAAGGCTTGTTTGTCAGCCTGAGACAGAATTTAGGATTTGACTTTTTGATACTCTTATCCTTACTTATATGTGTGAACAAAGGACAAAGACACTGTGTGTTACATCTGCCTACAAGCAGATGGGGTGAAAACAGATAAAAGATGGAACTAAAGTGTTGCTGGATATAGTGGGAGTTTAATATACAAACATACACTGAAAGTCTGCCTGGCTCTTCTCTCAAGCCAAGGTCAAGCAACCAGTTAGAGGGGCAAGGGAGGACGGGGGTGGGGGGGCAGGTATAAGAAACACTAAATGCCAAAGAAAGGCCTGGCTTTGGCCAGAGCACAACCTCACTCCTTACCCCTCCCATGGGATACAAAAGAGGTGGGATGAAGACCCCAGACTCAAGACCCCCCAAAACTGAACATGACCATAAGTTGTAAGGGGTGGGACCGAGGGCATGCATTGCAGGTATATTTGGGCCTGCTAAGGAGGAGGAGGGGGAAATGGGAATGGCCGGGGCAGGGGGAGAACGGGGACACAGGCAAGGCTCTGTGGCATCAGAGCTGGGAATGGAACACTGGGAATGGAAACAGACTCTGCCAACATGTAGCGTTATGGATATGCTTACTTGGAACTAACCCCAAAAAACATTGCATTGCCTGCACTTTGGACTTCAGGTTTTCTGCTTTCTGCCTGCATGACAAGAACCAGGGGAGGAGGTGAAGGGAAAGCCCTCTAACAGTGTGGTCTAAACTTGCTGCTGGGTGATCAGCTGCTGTTGCTGAGTAGCCTGCTGCTGCTGCATCTCCACTAATCATTTATACCACAGCTTTGGTTCCATCTTGTATGGAGCAGCTGAGCTTGATTTCCTCTAAGGCTTTTTTAACCCCTTGTATCAGGTGTGGAGGGCAGAATAAGGCTTGCAGGTGAGCCTCATTGGTGATGAACAGACCCAGAAGAGCTCATTAGTCTCCTGTCTGTCAGTGTGAGGGTGTGCCCCTTCACAAGAGGGTAAAGATGTTGAAAGCCCCAAGGCAAGGGTGAACCATGTATAGGGGTCAGGAGGTGGATTTAAAGCCTTTCCTGTTGTGAGGATGCAAAACTCTTATATACTTCATTGAATTTTGTTATCCTGGAAGAGCGCAAACTGAACTGGTGACCCGGCCAGAGCGCCACGTTGCTGCCTACCAAGAAGAGGGTTCTCACAGCATTGGACTGGTGGCCAGTGAGAGGCACCAGAGATGGGGGAGATTGGAGGCCCAGCAACTTTACTACTAGCAGTGCTACTGGTAACCCAAGCCCCTGTCACACTACCGTTAGTATAACATCCCGTGAACACTACTGTCTCGAATGGATTCTAAGAAATGTGTCACATTTCTCAGTATCCTCTTCACAATTGAATTTAGTCCTTTAGGTCTATTGTTTGGTGAATTCTCTTCTTCCCCCTTTCTTTTGCTGTGCAAACTACATTAGCCACCTTCCAAGTCCTTTGGTGCTATCAGAACCTTAGTGAGCTATCAAAAACTACTTGTATGTGCTAAAGCGGATGCCTAGAGCAATAATGTAAAATCAAAGAAAATGAACTCTGTTGGCACAATTGGAAACATGCACTCTGCACCACCATATAGCCTTTCAGAATGTAATATTGTCTCTGTAAAGCTCACACAGGAAGCTCTGTTTCTTTTTATTTGTAAAAATACGCCACTGGTTTTTAAAAAAGAAAATCTGAAGCAACAAAAGAAATCTGTGCATTCACCATGTATGTACCAGACTATATATTGCATGGGGTATGGAGCAGATCCTCAGCCCGTGTAAATTGTCATAGCTTTATAATGTAGCTATGAAAATTTACACAAGCTGAGGATCTACTCCTTAGTGTTCGTACTTTTATATATGGTGTACAATTGAAAGGCCAGAATTTTATCAGCATCTTCTTGTATTGCTAAAAGAAGCTATGTTACCTCTGTGTTTATTTAAAAATGAGATGTTGTCAAAACAGCTGTAAATTTTGCTACTCTAATTGAAAATGATTTTGCTCCATGTTCGGAAACCGGATTATGATTGATTTCTTTCTTTAGATATTTGAATTTGATATACTGTCTATAGTACCAAGCACTGAATCTCTTAACTATTTAAAGAAGTCTAATTCACATAGTACCTATTGCTGTAAAGAAAGAAGCAAATGCAAGGAATTCATTTATCATACTTGTAATATAGCTTTGTCTGAGCTAGTGACATGTTAATCACAAAAGCTTCGGGCATTTGGAGAAGAAACAAGTTGTGATTATCTGCTTTGATTTGGGCCATAAATAGAGTAGGAAATTTTGTAAGAACAGGTTTTGACATGAAATTTCTGATATCTTCTGTGTCATATGGTCAGAAATATTGTGAGAATGGCTCATGAAGAGCTGGTTAGGAATTTTCCTTAATTTTGTTTTTTGGCTGGTTTCTACAAAATATTGGGTTTTTAATTTTTGCAAAAAAAAAAAAAAAAAAAAAAAAGAAATTTGCCATGGGAAATTTGAGACAAAATCTTTTGTTTCAGAATGGGTCATCCCGAATCAAAACCTTTCAGTTTGCTGGACTGAATCAAGATATTTAGGTTTTGGCCAGTTCCACATTCTGTCTGCCTGAGATACCATGGTCCCCTAAGGTAGTTGTAGTTTGGCTGCCTCATGCCCTGGCTGAACTGTGCATCCAGGGAAATGTAATCTGGCCAGGGAGCACACCCTCTAGAGAAGACTGGGGACATGAAGCACTGAAACTACAATTTCCATGAGGGAAAGTGGCAGTTCAGGTGGATGCAGTACTGTGTCAAAGAAAGCCAAAACAAAATGTATTGACATTTCTAAATCATATGGTTTCAGACCTTTTTGTTGTGAGAAAAATTTCAATATTTTGACTTTTCATCCTCATTCAGAATGGAAATAAATACTGAAATAAGAATTTCCTGGGGATGGAAATGGTATGTTTGTATTTCTACATCTCAGTGGAACCTGGAAGTGCAGAGTTTCATGAAAATGAAGATAAAACAAAAAACAAATGTTACTCCAACATTTTAAACCCTCGAAACACCTTCAGTTCATGTTTTGGTTAGGGATTTGGGTGAAAGTTTCAGGTCTGTTATTTTATCTAAACTAATATGCCCTCCTTAGTCATTTGACCTAGATCACCCTCCTGAGATCTGCATGTAAAAAAATGTGAGGATCAGATCTCTTTAACAGCTAGCCTGTGATTCATCTCTCTCTCTCTCTCTCTCACACACACACACACACACACACACACACACACACACACACACACACACACACACACACACTCACTCTCCTTACATAATGACAGGTTTCAGAGTAACAGCCGTGTTAGTCTGTATTCGCAAAAAGAAAAGGAGTACTTGTGGCACCTTAGAGACTAACCAATTTATTTGAGCATGAGCTTTCGTGAGCTACAGCTCACTTCATCGGATGAATGAAGTGAGCTGTAGCTCACGAAAGCTCATGCTCAAATAAATTGGTTAGTCTCTAAGGTGCCACAAGTACTCCTTTTCTTTTCACTCTCCTTAGCAGCTGTAATACATTGATACATTTACCCGAGAGGTTTCAGTTTTGTTTTTAGCAGCTCTCTATCCAATTTAGACATGCTGTTGCAGGCTGGTTGTTAACTTCAAAAAAGAATCATCTTTCTCGTACACAGGCTTTGGACTCCATCAGAACACTAAAAAGAGCACAACAAAAAGGACACATGCATGGAAGGGAGGGCTCAGCTGCCTCTGAGACCCAGTCCCCTCCCTTCTGGATCCCACAGAAGTTGCTAATTTGCTCCTTATGTTAAGAGTTCATGTTGGAAGAGATAATGGAGCCTAGACAGGCTGGACAAAGGAGTAGGTGGCTTGGTGGCAGCACACATCATTCCCCATCCACCTTCATGGAGATTCCCAAGAAAACACAGTACAGTCCAGGACTGTATTATATTTTTCCATGTAGGATCCTTCCTCCCTTGAGGGACACTGGCAGAAACTGCACCCTGAGAGTCCCATGGTTCCAATAAGAAAGTGTAGAGACTAAGGTTCTCTGTGTAGTAGGCTTGGGATTCATGCCATAACCACCATGTTTGGGGACTGGCCATGTGGCTTTTCCTACATGAGACTAAGCTCCACCTCTCTGATGGGATGATGTGAAGGGATCTCTGCAATGGGATCCTGTGATGTTTGAGGGATCACCCAGACCAGTAAGGGTTCTGAAACTGTCTGCCTTGTAACCTTGGCTGCTCTTATGCTATGCAGTCAGAGGCAGAGCACTGACACCAGCAGCCCACCCAAAAGCATAAGGTCTCACTCTGGCTTCCAGCCCCCTAGTTACTCCTTGCAGGTTGGCAACTCCTCAGTCTCCCCAAATCTGTCCTCCTCGAGTTCCTGAGTACCAGACAATCAGACTGTTACCCTCACATGCCCTCCAAATGCAAGATCTCTTAGGATTTAAAAGCAGATCTAAAAAATTGAGGGAGGACAGACTTACTTAATCTCCTGTTTTTGGATTGCTCATTGAGACCTGCGGCATCCAAATCACTTCCTTGTACATCAGATCTGTGAACCACCTCTGCTTTGTCAGTAAGCAAATACCTTGAAGGTTCTGTGGTACTTCTCAGATTCTACAAGAAGAAAGGACTCCATTCTCCAGAACAGGAAAAGAAAAGACAAGGGGAAATTCACCACCTCCATCAGGATCTCAGGAGAACTCATGTCCCAATACAGACTCCTTTTCCTTCTGGTACCGTGACCATGGTACCAGCTAAGAAGACCACACTGTATACCGAGAACTCATCTTGAGTGGCACCAACATCAGGCTCAGTGCCTCTGAAATCCAGAGCCACGATGAAAATCTCATTGGTACTGTCTTCCATAGCCAGAATTGAAAGACATACCATTCCCACTGCAGTACAGTCTCTGATATCACCCAACAGTCTCACATCTGAGAAGCCTCACCCAGAGTCCCTTGTACCATACAGGATTCTATCTGATAAGGACCTCCAAATCCTCAAAGAGCCTGAATCACCTATAATAATAGGTATTGAGAGGTACTCCCCAGCAGTACTAACTCACCTCCCAGAACCTACTTATTCTTCATTCATGTCTTTGACAATGACTTCCCCTCTTGTACCTACGTGGTCCCCACACAGAGTCTTACAGGGTGCCAAGGGACACTTCCAGCAGGTACCAATACAACATTCTCTGGAATGGACTCAACAGTCTTCCTTTTCACCTTCGTACAAATACAAGTACAGGTCTCTTCCTGGGGCTCAGAACCAATTTGACTACTGGTACCAATACCATCACCTTCCCCCATGGACTTAGGAGATGACATCTCGTATGACTCAGAGGTATATACCTCCACCTTCCACCCTCCCTCTTTCAGAGTTCACACTAAAAGGTAAACTCCTAGCAGGAAGCATACCTGGCTACCCTGGCAAGAACAACCTTAGGGTCCTGCCCCATTCACTTATCTCCACCACAAGGGGCTCCTTATGGTGACCCTTTCTACAGGCTACCACCTCAAAAAAGGTTTCATCAGGAGCATCGACCAGTGCCCCCAGGTCCTGTCCCACAGGTATATCTCTCAGAGCAGGAAACAGCAGAAGAGGAAGAAATTCTACTTTTCCACAAGGTTTTTTTTTCCCCTCGTCATCAGATGAGGCCATCATGCCTCCCACACCATCTTATCCTGATGACTTCAAGACCTTTCAAGATCTTATAAAAAGAGTAGCAGACACCTTTACGGTCCCATTGGAGGGGTCCCAATATTCCTTTTTGGATATCCTTCATACACCTCCTCAGGGCAACATTGCCTTGCCCTTCAATGTTGCTTTACTTAGACCAGCTTGCATGGTGTGGCAAATTCCAGCTACTGGCTCACCCACATGTAAATGAGCCAACAAAAATTACTGCATTCATCCCAGAGGCTATAAGTATTTTTTTTTCTCCCATACTAGTCCAAAATCTCTGGTTATGGAGACGGTCAATGAACAGAACAAGCAACACTGGTCCCATTCTGTAATCACAGAAGTGTAGGACAGGAAGGGACCTCATTAGGTCATCTAGTCCAGTTCTTCAAGGAAGCATGGCTAATCTACACCATCTCTGACAGGTGTTTGTCTAACCTGTTCTTAAAAACCTCCAGTGATGGAGATTCCACAATCTCCCTAAATAGTTTGCTCCAGTGCTTAATTACCCTTACAGTTAGGAAGTTTTTCCTAATATCTAACTTAAATCTCCCTTGCTTCAATTTAAACCCATTATTTCTTGTCCTGTCCTCAGTGGATAAGGAGAACAATTTATCACCCTCCTCTTTATAACAACTTTTTGCATTTTTGAAGACTGTTATCATGTACCACCTTAGCCTTCTCTTCTCCAGACTAAACAAACCCAGTTTTTTAAAATATTTCCTCATAGGTCATGTTTTGTAGGCATTGATCATTCTTGGTGCTCTCCTCTGGACTTTCTCCAGTTTGTCCACATCTTTCCCAAAGTGTGGTACCCAGAACTAGACCCAATATTCCAGCTGAGGCCTTATAATGCTGAGTAAAGTGGAAGAATTACTTCTCGTGTTTTGCTTACAACACTCTTGATAATACACCCCAGAACTATGGTTTGTTGTTTTTTTTTTTTTTTTTTTTTTTTTTTTTTTGCAATAGTATTACATTGTTGACTCACATTTAATTTGTGATTCACTATAACCCCCAAGATTCTTTTCTCAGTATTCCTTCCTAGGCAGTCATTTCCCATTTTGTATCTGTGCAATTGATTATTCCATCTTCTGTGTAGTACTTTGCACTTGTCCTTATTGAATTTCATTCTATTTATTTCAGACAATTTCTCTAATTTCTCAAGATCATTTTGAATTCTAATCCTGTCCTCCAGAGCAATCCCTCCCAGATTGGTGTCATCTGCAAAGTTGATAAGTGTACTCTCTATGTCATTATCCAAATAATTTATAAAGATATTGAATAGAACCAGATCCAGGACAGATTCCTGTAGGATCCCACCCAATATGCCATCCAACTTGACTGTGAACCATTGATAACTACTCTCAATATTCAGGTTTCAGAGTAGCAGCCGTGTTAATCTGTATTTGCAAAAAGAAAAGGAGTACTTGTGGCACCTTAGAGACTAACCAATTTATTTGAGCATAAGCTTTCGTGAGCTACAGCTCACTTCATCGGATGCATGCAGTGGAAAATACAGTAGGGGGATTTTATATACACAGAGAACATGAAACAATAGGTGTTACCATACACGCTGTAATGAGAGTGATCAGGTAAGGTGAGCTATTACCAGCAGGAGAGAGAAAAAACCTTTTGAAGTGATAATCAAGGTGGGCCATTTCCCGCAGCTGATAAGAACGTGTGAGGAACAGCAGGGGGGAAAAATAAACATGGGGAAATAGTTTTACTTTGTGTAATGACACATCCACTCCCAGTCTTTATTCAAGCCTAATTTAATGGTGTCCAGTTTGCAAATTAATTCCAATTCAGCAGTCTCTTGTTGGAGTCTGTTTTTGAAGTTTTTCTGTTGTAATATTGCCACTTTTAGGTCTGTAATCAAGTGACCAGGGAGATTGAAGTGTTCTCTGACTGGTTTTTGAATGTCATAATTCTTGACGTCTGATTTGTGTCCGTTTATTCTTTTACATAGAGACTGTCTGGTTTGGCCAATGTACATGGCAGAGGGGCATTGCTGGCACATGATGGCATATATCACATTGGTAGATATGCAGGTGAATGAGCCTCTGATAGCGTGGCTGATGTGATTAGGCCCTATGATGGTGTCTCCTGAATAGATATATGGACACAGCCGGCAACGGGCTTTGTTGCAAGGATAGGTTTCTGGGTTAGTGTTTTTGATGTGTGTGGTTGGTGGTGAGTATTTGCTTCAGGTTGGGGGGCTGTCTGTAAGCAAGGACTAGCCTGTCTCCCAAGATCTGTGAGAGTGATGGATCGTCCTTCAGGATAGGTTGCAGATCCTTGATGATGCACTGGAGAGGTTTTAGTTGGGGGCTGAAGGTGATGGCTAGTGGCGTTCTGTTATTTTCTTTGTTGGGCCTTTTCTGTGGTAGGTAACTTCTGGGTACTCTTCTGGCTCTGTCAATCTGTTTCTTCACTTCAGCAGGTGGCTATTGTAGTTGTAAGAACGCTTGATAGAGATCTTGTAGGTGTTTGTCTCTGTCTGAGGGGTTGGAGCAAATGCGGTTGTATCGTAGAGCTTGACTGTAGACAATGGATCGTGTGGTGTGGTCTGGGTGAAAGCTGGAGGCATGTAGGTAAGTATAGTGGTCACTAGGTTTCCGGTATAGGGTGGTGTTTATGTGACCATCGCTTATTAGCCCTGTAGTGTCCAGGAAGTGGATCTCTTGTGTGGACTGGTCCAGGCTGAGGTTGATGGTGGGATGGAAATTGTTCAAATCATGGTGGAATTCCTCAAGGGCTTCTTTTCCATGGGTCCAGATGATGAAGATGTCATCAATGTAGCGCAAGCAGAGTAGGGGCATTAGGGGACGAGAGCTGAGGAAGCGTTGTTCTAAGTCAAGCATAAAAATGTTGGCATACTGTGGGGCCATGCGGGTATGCATAGCAGTGCCGCTGATTTGAAGATATACATTGTCCCCAAATGTAAAATAGTTATGGGTGAGGACAAAGTCACAAAGTTCAGCCACCAGGTTTGCCGTGACATTATCAGGGATACTGTTCCTGACAGCTTGTAGTCCATCTTTGTGTGGAATGTTGGTGTAGAGGGCTTCTACATCCACAGTGGCTAGGATGGTGTTTTCAGGAAGATCACCGATATTGTTTTCAAACCAGTTGTGCACCAACCTTATAGTAGGTTAATCTAGGCTCTACTTCCCTAGTTTGTTTATCTGAAAGTCATGTGAGACAGTATCAAAAGCCTTAGTAAAGTCGAGATATATTACATCTACTGATCCCTCCTCCCACCCCACTCCCCATCCACAAGGCTTATTATCCTTTCAAAGAAAACTATTAGGTTGGTTTGACATGATTTGTTCTTGACAAATCCATGTTGACTGCTACTCATTGTTAGGAGTGCTAGTGACAGTGTAGGATTCAGTCCTATGTTTTTGCCTGAGATAGAATTTTAGATCTTGTTTGCCTGTTTGATTCTTGATACACTTCTATTCTTATTAATATGTGTAAACAAAGGACAAAGACCCTGTATATTGCTTCTGCCTAGCCAGATGGGTTTGTTAATATAATAGGAACAGTTAAAATGTTACTGGGTGGGAGTATAATATACGAGCGCACACTTGAAGACTGCCTTAACTCCTATCTCAAGGCAAGGTCAAGCAACCAGTTGGGAGGGGCAAGGGAAGATTGGGGGGGAAGGTATAAAACACTAAAAGGCCAAAAACGCCTGTCCCTGACTAGTACAACCTCACTCCTTACCCCTCCCATGGGATACAAAAGAGGGGGGATGAAAACCCCAGACTCACAACCCCCCAAAGTGGAACATGACCATAAATTGTAAGGGATGGGACCGAGGGTGTGCATTTCAGGTATAATTATGCCTGCTAAGGATGGGGGAGAATGGGATGCTGGGAGACAAGGCTCTGCGGTGTCAGAGTTATGGACACGCTTCCTGGAAACTAACCCCAATAAACATCACATTGCCTGCACTTCGGAGTTCTAATCTTCTTCTTTCTGTCTCTGTGACAAGAATCAGGGGAGGAGGAGAAGGGAACACCCTCTTACACTCATCATCCTATTATCTTCTAGGTGTTTACAAATTGATTATTTGCTCCATTATCTTTCTGGGTACCAAAAGTAATCTCACTGGTCTATAATTCCCTGGATTGTTCCTATTCCCCTTTTTATAGATACTATATTTGCCCTTTCCAGTGCTCTGGGATCCCTCCTATCCTCCATAAGTGCTAATGGTTCAGAGCTCTCTTAGTCAGTTCCCAGGGCTGGCTCCAGGCACCAGCGAAGGAAGCAGGTGCCTGGAGAGGTCAATAGAAAGGGGTGGCACTCCATGTGTTATTTGGAGTGGCACATCCGGGTCTTCGGCAGCAATTTGGCGGCGGGTCCTTCATTCCCTCCCTTCCTCTTCCGTGGCATTTCGGCAGCAGCTCAATAGTTTGTTTGTTTTTTTTTCCTTCGCTGCTTGGGGCAGCAAAAAAGCTGGAGCCGGCCCTGTCAGTTCTTTAAGTATTCTAGAATATATTTAATAAGGCCCTGCTGACTTGAAGACATCTAACTTGTCTAAGTAATTCCTAACCAGTTTTTTCTCCCTGTTTTAGCCTCAGATCATACCCCATTTATACTGATGTTCACTGTGTTAGTCATCTGATCACTCTTACCCTTTTTGCTGAAAACTGAAACAAAAAAGGCATTTAACACTTTGGCCATTGCTGCATTTTCTGTTACTGTCTTTCACTCCTCATTGAGTAATAGGCCTATTCTGTTCTTGGTCTTCATTTTGCTTCTAATGTGTTTGTAAAATGTTTTTCTTGTTACCCTTTATGTCCCTACCTAGTTTAACCTTGTTTTATGCCTTGGCTTTCTAATTTTGTCCCTATATGCTTGTGTAGGTTTTTTTTTTTAATATTCATCCTTCATAATTTGACATTGTTTCCATTTTTGTAGGACTGTTTTTTGAGTTTCAGGTTGTGGAAGAGGTCCTGGTTAAGACAGGCTGGCCTCTTACCATACTTTCTATCTTTCCTATACGTTGAGATCATTTTCTCTTGTCTCCTTTAAAAACTGTCAACTCTCCTGAACATCGTTTTTAATGAGACGCTAAAACCATTGGGCCTTTTGGGCCACAAGAGCTACTCCTCTGCCTCCTTGTAGTTCAGAGTAACCAATTATCAAGCCCTGATGGCAAAATATGACTTCAGAGTTATTCAAAATTATCATATTTTATTGAACACCTGCCTCAGCAGCGGAGAGAACAATTTCAGGCCCTCATTACAGAATGTCAGACAGTTGCCAAGGCATCTCTCCAGGCCTCACTCGATGCTGCTGACACAGCTGCACATTCCATGGCTACTGCAGTAGTCATGCACGGAGTTTCCTGGCTGCAGACTTCTGGCCTCCCCATGGAATGTACAAAATACTGTTGAAGACCTCCCATTTGAGGAGCCCACCCTATTTAGTGAAGCCACAGAAAGATCCCTCCATTACAATACCTTAGAGGTATTTGGGAGATGCTACAATCTTTGGGCATCTATACATCTACAACAAAAAGAAAATACAGCAAATCACAGATGGCTCAACAGTTGCACTCGATCCAGTATCAGCCCACCAGACCAGCTGAATGCCCTCAGGAAGAAGCTCCAATTTACTTAGAAAGGGGCCTCCTCTACAGACATCTCTCAGTTGGCAACATCCTCAAAAGTCCTGTTTTGACCCATTGGCTGAGAGTCATGAACTACCATAGAATCATAGAATATCAGGGTTGGAAGGGACCTCAGGAGGTCATCTAGTCCAACCCCCTGCTCAAAGCAGGACCAATCCCCAATTAAATCATCCCAGCCAGGGCTTTGTCAAGCCTGACCTTAAAAACTTCTAAGGAAGGAGATTCTACCACCTCCCTAGGTAACGCATTCCAGTGTTTCACCACCCTCCTAGTGAAAAAGTTTTTCCTAAATCCAATCTAAACCTCCCCCACTGCAACTTGAGACCATTACTCCTTGTCCTGTCCTCTTCTACCGCTGAGAATAGTCTAGAACCATCCTCTCTGGAACCACCTCTCAGGTAGTTGAAAGCAGCTATCAAATCCCCCCTCATTCTTCTCTTCTGCAGACTAAACAATCCCAGTTCCCTCAGCCTCTCCTCATAAGTCATGTGTTCCAGACCCCTAATCCTTTTTGTTGCCCTTCGCTGGACTCTCTCCAATTTATCGACATCCTTCTTGTAGTGTGGGGCCCAAAACTGGACGCAGTACTCCAGATGAGGCCTCACCAATGCCGAATAGAGGGGGACGATCACGTCCCTCGATCTGCTGGCAATGCCCCTACTTATACATCCCAAAATGCCATTGGCCTTCTTGGCAACAAGGGCACACTGCTGACTCATATCCAGCTTCTCATCCACTGTCACCCCTAGGTCCTTTTCCACAGAACTGCTGCCTAGCCATTCGGTCCCTAGTCTGTAGTGGTGCATTGGGTTCTTCCGTCCTAAGTGCAGGACCCTGCACTTATCCTTATTGAACCTCATCAGATTTCTTTTGGCCTAATCCTCCAATTTGTCTAGGTCCCTCTGTATCCTATCCCTGCCCTCCAGCGTATCTACCACTCCTCCTAGTTTAATATCATCCGGAAATTTGCTGAGAGTGCAATCCACACCATCCTCCAGATCATTTATGAAGATATTGAACAAAACCGGCCCCAGGACCGACCCCTGGGGCTCTGCACTTGACACCGGCTGCCAACTAGATATGGAGCCATTGATCACTACCCGTTGAGCCCAACAATCTAGCCAACTTTCTACTCACCTTATAGTGCATTCATCCAGCCCATACTTCTTTAACTTGCTGACAAGAATACTGTGGGAGACCGTGTCAAAAGCTTTGCTAAAGTCAAGAAACAATACATCCACTGCTTTCCCTTTATCCACAGAACCAGTAATCTCATCATAGAAGGCGATTAGATTAGTCAGGCATGACCTTCCCTTGGTGAATCCATGCTGACTGTGTTCCTGATCACTTTCCTTTCATGTAAGTGCTTCAGGATTCTATCTACCCCCAGATCTTAAACTGCATCTATGCCCACCCCCATCTCTATGAAGATTGTCTCTCCCATTTTCTACCTTTCTGGGAACTCATCACCTCAGACAGATGGATCCTACAGGCTATTCCATCCAGTTCAGCACCTTATTACCGTCCCAGCCTCCTTCCCTGTCCTTTTCACAAAGACCTCTTAATGGCAGGAGGTACAATCTCTCCTAACTCTGGGGGCAATCAAATCTGTTCCACTGGACTTCATCTACTGAGGATTCCATTCCTCTTCCCAAAGAAAAATGGGGTGTGGAGACCAATTTTGGACCACAGGATTTAAAACACTTTTTTGTCCCACCCAATGATTCAGAATGGTAGCAAAGATAATTCCCTCCCTAGATCTGGGAGATTGGTTTGTTTCCCTTGACCTTCATGATGCTTATTTTCATGTTGTCATCCATCCCTCACACAAATGATTCCTACTATTTGTGGTAGGCAGTGACCACTACCAGTATTATGCCTTACCCTTCAGCCTTTCGATGGGTTTTTATCAAGGTTCTGGTGGACAAAGCAACCTATATTCACCAAATAGTCATAATTGTCTTCACCTACCCAGAAGACTGGCTCCTGAAGGGCCACTCACTTCTCAGAGTTCAGTCAGAAGGGCCCTAGCTATGTTTCCCTCTCTGGGGGAATGTGGAAAGGCCTCAATGTGGAAAGGTCTATGCTAACACTCACATAACGTATAGACTTCACTGAGGCCACTCTAGATTCTTCTTCAGCCAGAGCGTAATTACCCAAGGACAGATTCACCACAATGTCCAACCTTGTCTCAGCAAAGCCAACAAACCACAGCAAAGACTTGCCTATCACTTCTGAGCCATATGGCAGTTCATGACTTCCTTAGCAAGTCTTCCCTCTCAGCATCTTCAAGGACAGTTGATAATTGTCTGCACCCCCAATAGACACAGTCTATCCAAGCGGGCATCTGTTCCTTGGAAGAGCCTCATTTCTCTAAATTGGTGGAATAACCCACAAATATGTGAGGGGGATTTCACTTCCTACAACCTCCTCCCATGAAAATTATCACTACAGATGCCTTCAATAGTTTGGGGCACACAATTCCAGAACCGCCCTGCCCAGGACTAGTGGACTTCTCAGGACTCAGAGCAGTTTGTTATGCTTGCCAACAGTGCCTTCCACACACCAAGGGCCGCCCAATGAGACTAATACTGGACAACAGAGCAGCAATGTATTATATCAATCAGCAAGGAAGAGCAAGATCGTGATTCTTATGCACCAGTTCCATAGTTTATAGATTCAGCGCATATCTCACTGCATAAACATCTCAGCAGTTTATCTGTCAGGACTACAGAACACAGTGAGAGATTCCCTCAGCAGATATTTCGGGATAGAATATGAGTGAAGGCTGACCAATGAGGTATTCTAAGAGAGATGTCACATCTGGGGCCATCCGCAGATAGATCTCTTTGAAACTCCAACCAGTGCAAAGTGCAGATGAATCTGCTTGAGGGGAGAGCACAGTCTCATCTCAATGGGAGATGCCCAAGTCATTATGACACCTCATGTTCTGCTATATGCTTATCCTCCAATGCCTCTACTATTCAAGTTCTTAAACAAATTTAAACAAGAGAAACTAGTAATCATTCACATAGCACCGTCATGGCCAAGACAGATGTGGTTCCTGGAGCTGGTTTTCATGTCCCTGAAGACATCTTTCTGCCTTCCTCTGATGCCTTCTCTCCTCACTCAGGAGTCGAAATCAGTCACCCAATCTCTCAGCACTTCACCACAAGGTGTGTCTTTATGGCACTCTAGTATAGAACAAATCTGTTATATAGAAATTCAAATGGTGCTGTTCAGTAGCAGAAATCCCACAACTAGGAAAACGTACCTGCAGAAGTAGAAATACTTCCAGGCTTCATTGAAGCCATCATGCTATATCCCATCTGACTCATCCTCAATTACTTGCTAAATTTAAAGACCACAGACTTATTGCTGAGCTCCATTATGGTTCACTTAGCTGCTATCACAGCTTTTTAACCCTCTCATAGAAGGTTTTTCAGTCTTCACCCACCCCATCACTACAACATTTATGAAAGACTTGTTCAATATCTTCCCTCCTATCAAAGAACCAACTTCACCCCGGGTCCGGGTCCGGGTCCTCAACCTAGTCTTTAATGCACTGAGAACCCCACACCCCCTTTGAGACTATGTGGAGTTGTTTCCCCCTTCATTTGTCCCTCAAGACTCGTTCCTCATAGCCAATACATTGACCAGGAGAGTAGGAAAGCTTGGAGCTTTGATGGTGGACCCATCACACATAGTGTGCTACCATGATAAGGTGAGTCTATGTCCACAGCCTTGCTTCCTTCCTAAAGTTTCATCTGAATTTCACATTAATCAGGAAGCTTGGGGAAGAGCCAGGAACAGAAATCAGAACTCCTATGTCACAGGTGGACACTTCTACAAGAAGACTGTCCTTCTTTTTGTTGATTAAGATGTAGCAACTGACTCCTTTACGCAACAGCAGTTAGACATAAGAAGTGCTGCATACAATTTTACCTCATTTTCCAAGAATACTAAGTTTCACATATATGTACATGGCTGTTGAATCACTCAAGGAACTCTCCATTAAATCTTTGTATTTAAAATTGGCACACACAAAACGGGATGTAATAAGTTGGTTGTTAGCAGCTCTCTACACACAAGAGACATAACTGGTTCTTAGTACCAATTATAAAAGTGCTGAATAACCCACTCAGAATCTGTGCCATAGTATAATAGCTGGTGTGTCAGGGGATGGCAGGATTTCATTTATTCCATGGAGGAAGAAAGAGAGGATAGAGATTAAAAGCTATTTTGCTCTGTTAATCCTTTTTGTGCTATAAATTCCTACCACATCTCTTGCCAGAAATTGACTTTGTGCTCAGAAAATCTGACTGTGTTCATCATGGTGTTCAAATAACTTTAATGTGCTGTACTAACTTAATGTTCAGTGAAAATAGAGCTCACTTTTAAACCATGAATTCAAGAGCTACTCAATGCAGCACAAGAGCTAGAATTGGTTTACATATCAATACTGAAGCAAAGAAGATGCATAGATGTAAATGTAAAGGTGATACGCCTGGTATAATAACCTATAACAATTCTTGATGGGAAAAGGTAAGAAAAGGAGACAGAGAATTATACTAAACAAAAGGAGAATTATGCTAAACAAAAGAGCTTACTGATATGGTTCAAGGACTCTCTTGAAATTATATTTGGTAAAAGCAGATGATGTGGAACCAGAAATTAATGAACCAAGATTGTTGTGTCGGAAACTAGGCCTAATTGGTGGACAAAATAATGAGGGAATGGATTCTATCCATCACTCCATTTTTGGGTCCTTAAAGAAAGAACTATACGGAAAAAAAAGAGGAGAGCAGAGGGAGGCTACTGGAGTGAGCTTCACTATCCTGGCTGCCACCCTCACCATTTCCTGTGACCTTGGGACTTCATCACCCTGATTCTGAGAGGCATGCTGATCATGCCAAACTAAAGAGAGGGATTCGGATGACATCACCACCAGCTCCAGCTGAAACTCAAATACAGCCTGGGGTGAGAGCCTTAGAGAAGACTCACCTTGTGGTGAAGCGCTGAGAGATTGGGGTGGGTGACTGATCTCGACTCCTGAGTGAGGAGAGAAGGCATCAAAGGAAGGCAGAACGATGTCTCAAACTTCAACAACAGCTCCCACCCATCTCAGTTAACTTCTTCTCGTTTCCCCAAAAGGACAGTTATTACCATCTTTGATACCATCTCAGAGACTGTCAAACAAAGGGGGGGGGGGGGGTTCCTTCTAAAACTCTGTCCAGCTGAAGGGAAAGGGAACAAAAACTGTTGTTAAAATAGAAGTGTGATGTAACACTTCAACTGTCTTTCCTTCTTTTCTGTATGTTTAATAAAATGTTAATGATTTTTAATGGTATGTTTGCCATGGTATTAAACAGGCTGAGGTCTCTGTATACCAACCTCCAAACCTTGTTTAACACTGTTTAATGTTGGACAGTGACTGGGTTGTTAACACCTTTGGCCATTTATTTTCTCTAAATTAATACAATACGCCTCTCAGGGTATGTCTGCACTGGAGTTAAACACCTGCAGCTGGTCCATGTCAGCTGACTCATGCTCGCAAGGTTCAGGCTACGGGGCTGTTTAATTGAGGTGCAAACATTCGGGCTTGGGCTGGAGCCCGGACTCTAGGATCTTCCCCCTCACTGAGTCAGTTCACTTGCAAGACATCAGTAAATACAGATATCACACTTTGGTACTCCTGTGTAGCATTGTGCCGACATACAGAAAATTAATGCCTTCCTTACACTGTATTTTACACTTACTATTTCAAATACATCTCTTCTTTCTTTGCTTAGCTAAGTCAGAGTTTCCTGGGAAACTATTTATTTTCATGCTATGGCCTCGACCTTGCACTGAGAGCCATGTGGGCCAAAGTCAATATGGTTCTCTGTACGTGCAGTGGTCCAAGTGTATAGTTCTCAGTGAAAGACTGGAGCCTATAAGTTCCCTTGGTAATGCTTTGTGTTTACAGACTATTTGGAGATTCCCTAAAATTAACGAAGAAGAATAGCATGTTACACTTCTAAAGACTTTACAAAAGAGTATTTTTCCAAAGGCTAGATTTGCAGGTTTAAGGATTCATCAGTTGTAAAAACATGTTTTTTGCAAACACATAGAAGAGGAAGAAAACTAGCTCTAGCTAGCTCTTTAGCTACTCAGTGCAGAGCTCCACCCGCATCAGAGGTTCTCTTCCCTTCTGATTACCACAGAACTATTTTTATAGGGCTCCCAGATTCAGTTCTGAGCATATACCTGACAAATCAGTCACTAGCCCTACTAGATCACCACAATCTTCACCTGCAGGAAATTAATTTATTTGTTAGTGTTCAGGTAGAGTGTCCCACTTCCATTCATGTGTGGTGGGAATATTCCAGTATTTCACACTGCTCCATATGTGAACCAAGAGAGATTTACATTCTGGATTGAGTTGGGGTGTGTGTGTCTAACTTCAAAGTTTGGAGGAGTGAAGAACCAAATGGGATAATATTAATAACATGTCACCATGTGATGTTGCAAAATAAAAGCCATCAAATTATAACAAGCACAGAGAACATCCCATGCTCCAAGAAAAAGTGGCTGGCCACCTTCTCTTTGCATTTTGGGTATGTTTATTTGACGACCAAGGGTTTGATGCTGTTATGCAGCTTGCCTTCTATTGTCACGTGTGTGCTATGGGTAAGCTTTTAAAGAACAGGTTCTCCTGAGGTGGTGTCATAAATCAGACTGGGCTCTGATTTCAGAATTGAGATCCAAAGATCTGGGGATCTGATTTAGGACTGTCTCTTGTTAAAATGTGATGATGGTGCATTTCAAGTGTCATTCCATAATGACTTGATATTGTGTCACTTGAGTCAAACTCTTAATATTCTCATGTCATTTGATGAAACTGAATAAGAACAGTTCAAATGGGTTAATTTCTTTTGAAATATTCACACAACCCTAGGGTTTACACTGGGCCTGATGCTGAAGTCTAACTGCTCTCTTCACATAATTTGAAATGCCTTTCAAACTCCTACTCAAAATTAAAGTGCAGCTGCTAAAAAGAATGATAAACATATGTCTAAAACTATTAAATTTTTGAGGCCTGAATAAAATCAATTTTCAAACTCACCGGTTGAGATTTAGCATGAGTTTGTGTTGAAACCCAAACACGTACGAAAGAGCAATAGCAGGCTGAGGAGTGGCATGGAATATTTTTGATACGAGATCAAAGAGACTTTTAAGAAGCCTGGTGCTGTCATATAACATAGTTACATCGTGCTTCTTTACATTTCCACAATGTAATGCCAGATAATGAGACGGATACCCACAGCACTTCCTTTGACTCATAAATGGTGGAAAATGTGACACTTTTAAGTAATTAATCACTTCTATAGAGCCTTTCTTCAGAACCATATCAAAAACAGTAACACACACTGGGCTGCCAGCCACTCTGCTTACACTTTAGGAATAGTTTTGTTTATGACATACAATAAGAAACTGATTATAATGTATGATAGATGAGCAGCTTAGCTCAAAATCAGCATAAAATAGCGATGGGAACAAGCTGCAAAATTTAAAACCTGGCCTGGATCCAGATTTCAGCCCCATGAAGTTCAATGGTCTCGGAGTTGTTATTCTTTCCTAAGTCTACCCCTGGGACAGGGAAGCTATACGCTGTTCCATATTCAGGAATTGGACACTGATCAAAGTTCACTGTAGCCCTTTGAGTATTTTTTTTTTTTTTTTTACAAACAAACAATCAACAAAACTGAATCAGGTTAGACTAAAATGTTTTTAACATATAGTGGGGAAAAGTGGTTTGTGACTAGGACTTGTTGGAATGTTTTCAATTAAATGTATTTTCATTGAAATAGGATGTTTTGTCAAAGGCAAATTTCATAGAGTCCCTGATTTTGACTGTTTTCTTCTACTTGAGAACTTCTGAGGTCCAAAATGGACTCTGATAATTACTGACCAGAGTTAGAGGACCCCCAATCAATAACTTGACTTTTTCAGTCTGAAAACAGACATTTCAACACAATTCTGTTTTGTTAAAACATTGAAGAGGTTTGGTTTTTCATTATATGAGGAACCAAACCAAATTTTGAAACCTCAAAAGTTGTTGTGAAATGAATTGTTGCCCTCTGGCCAGCTCTGTTTCTGCCTTCTCATTAGGTATGCAAAGCTCATAAATAGTTTGAGAGATTTGCAAAGCCTGAGTTTTGGGCTCACTTATCCTTGTCTCTATAGTCCAGGCAAGAATTAGCAATGGCATGCTGAGATTGTGAAAGCAAGTACTCAAAAGCTAAGAAAATGCAGTTTAGGTGCAAAAGATGACTATATAGGGATATGGCGTAACTGCATTTCCTTAGTATTTCCCCTTCTACTTGTACATACAGCTGAAAATATAATCTTTATATCATTATAAATTATTTGTCAGTTCCTACCACACATAATTATACAATACAATATGTTTTTATCGTTAAGAGATCTCAGATATAAGGCTGTTCCAGTTAAGGACAGGCCAAGTTTGAAGAAAATCAGTGCTGTATTTTACAGCTATAAAACTGCAAAATTAGCGAGGTGAAGCTTTTTCAATTATTGTTTTCAGATCAGTTCAATCTTACTGTGGTTTAGAATGCAGGACCATTCCAATCTCTGCCATGTGTTAATGTTCGGATTCTTTCAACATTTGGCTCAAACTGTCAAGTTTGTCAAATGGATTGCACAAGTAGGCTGAGATTTTTTCAAAGGGACCTCAGGGATTTGGACACGAATTGAGAATTGGGCATCCGAATCTCTGAGGTGTCTTTGAAAATCCTAGCCACTCTGGGATAACCAATTACACAGACACCGGCTGTGTTCTAAGGCAAAAGCACTAGTGGGAAAGTTGCAATTAATTTTTCAACTGTAACTCTGGATCACATGACTTTTTTGAGTGCTTAATATCTCAGACTCTCGATAACGTGATATTGCATGGAACACAGCACCACTGCTTCGTGATACACTGTACGCAGCAAGCCAGCATGTTTCTACACCTATATTTTAAGGGAGAGGTCAGAGTAGGAGTTACGTCGCCTAAATTTTGTAGCACGTACCTTGGTATTGCCTGAAATTTTATGTTGCTGTTGCTATGGCTGCAGTGTATTCACTGCATACCCTCACTTCTCTATAGCTAAAAGGCTTCACGAAGTATCCATTTCTACTCCAGCAATACAAGAGAAATGGTTTAGCAAAACTGCCAAAAAAATCTTTCCTCATTGCTGATCCAACCTATAACACCACGTTTAGAATTGTATCAGATTTTTTTTTTAATACAGGCACAATTAGTTACCAAGAAATAAGACTTCTTTTTGTACTAGTGCTCAAGGAAATAGTTCCTGTGTCACCTTTCCCTTCTATATATCACAGACAGCAATATGCTTGCACGTATTTATCTAGCCTAGGTTGTTTTTGTAACTTGTGTAGTGACTTGTCTATTTTTTATTTTATAATGCTTTGTACCTCCCAGTTAAACACAATTGTTCTAAACTTTTCAATGCTGTTAAGAGGTAAGTGCCAGGATTTAGCATGTATAACATTGTCTGAGGCATTTGTTCGGCTGTCTGTTGAATCCCTTGAAACTAATGCTCAGTCTCTATTATTGCCTCAGTCCCTGGAAACCATAGCCCATTCTCTCCTATAATTAATCTTGCAGGTACTGGCTTGACATTATTGGTTCACCAGCAGAGCAGAACTGCCTCAGCCATCAATAATAATTCAGCACATTAGGATGAGGCCTACCTACACAGCCCACAGATGTAGCTGAATTGTGTGCAATCTCCAGCATTTCTCTCTGGCTGAAGGGAGAAGAAAAAAAACACCCCTCTGCAATCAAAATTAGTTGTTTCGGTTGCTTGATAATTTGCAGTACAGGGGTCTTGGTGTTACTAATTATTTTGCTTTATGCCTTTTCTCAAATTGTAGCCACTACTTGGCACAATGCTTGTGATTATCTGTTTACTAAATCTTAATACTAAAGCTGTTATAAATTGTCTTTCACAGATGGTGGGAGTTTTTACAGATCAGGAAAGGCAGGGAATTTATTACTCAATATTTCTGTATTACTGATTGGGACGTGAGGAGCATGGGCAATCTGTCCTACTGCAGGCTTTGGGCTTTTCTCCCCCCTTTACAAAATTATGTCTAGCTGGAGAAGTTTCTTCTCACTTTGTGTCGATAGCAGCTGTGCAATTTCAAGCAGAATGTTTGCTTTGATCCTCCTTTCTTTAATTGAAATCCACAATTATGAGATTTGTTTCTTTTATGTTTGCTTGTTTATTGGCTTAATTTACAAAATGTGCTGTCTTGACGGTTAAAGGCAACAGCACAGTTGGGACTTAAATGACAAACTTGGAAGGGGTTTTCTGTCTCTTAGTTATTTGGGGGGGGGGAGGTAAACTTCTTTCATCTGATTTCAGTTCATTTGATATTTCAAGAAGCAGCAAAAACACAAAAATTATATAGCCTCTAATTACGAAGTATATCCCCAGGTAGCCACTTCTTTATGTAAACTACCCCAATGAAAGGAAATTTTAATATGAGAAGAAAACAGTTTATTTTGGGATTTCCATTTATAGGAAAGCTTTTGCATAATATAGCAGCAGCAATCATTATAGTAATGTTTTGTTAGCCTTTCCAATACCAACTCCTATTTTAGAGAAGGCGACAGACATTTTTTAAACAACCAACATATTTACAATCTGAAAGAAATGCCTGAGTTTGCATAATTGTAACCTTCTGATGCAGTAGCTGGGATTCTAGGCTAAATAATCCCCTATGAACCAGAGGAAGGGAAAGAGCAGCTGGATCCAGATTTATAAGGGATTCTATTCTGTTCTGCCTAACTGTGATGGACTAACAAGAAGACTTGGGCCTGTCTACACTAAGCGATAATGCTCATCAGTGGGCGTGAATTCTAAAGCGCACCACTATGATGTGCAGTAACTGGCCTGCATAGACCCTGGTGACGTGTGTTAAAAGTTCCTTTAATGTGTGTTAACAGTACTACCTTAACACATACTAGGGAACTTAATACATGTCAGCGGGGTTTACACAGGCCAGTTAGTATGCATCATGTTTGTGCACTTTAGCATCTACCTCCCACTGGTATACATTATCGCATTGTGTAAGCAAGTCCTTAGTTCATATGGGGGTTGTTTTATTTTGCCTGCAGTTATAAAAGCCTCACTCCCAAACTATCAGGGATTCCCTTATGGGACGCATCCTTGAGAGAGCCTCTCCCCGCCCTCCTCTGAAATATTTTCCTTGCAGGGGTTTTGTTTGGAAAGGTTTTCCCCAAAAGCATTTCCAAGAGAGAGGGGCCGGTGGAGGGGTCAGATACATTATATACAGAGATTCCCTATAATTAATTTCCCTTTCCGGAGGTTTGCCTAAAAAGATATTTCTCAGAGGATTTTTCCTTAGCAGATGGACTTGTTTATGGTAAAATATTTTGGATGGATTTTAAATATGGTATAATATATTTTTGTGTGATCTGAATTTTCTTTTTTTGGTGTGGCATAAATGCTACAGCACAGAATGGCTGTAGCCGTGGGACTACCTAGTTTACCCCAAACCACAGATTCTACCGTGCCAGCATTCATTACATTCAGAGTTAGTGTTTCAGTGATGTCATATTTTAAGTTTACCGAGAATTATTTATTGGTCCAGAGAACTGGTTCTCAGCCCCAAGGCCACTTGCAGCCCAATTAGCACACAGTGGACCATGTGACATCCTCAGGGCCATACAGATAATATATATTTTGTGTGAATGCAGCCCACATAACAGTAGAGAGCTGCATATGTGGCCCACAATGGTAAATAGGTTGAGAACCACTGGTCCAGAGGTTCAGAAAGATGCTGCTTTTGCACACCCACTCTTACACATGCAGATGATTTTGAAAGCAAAAGTGGTAACTTTCTTTCTTTGCAAGGCTCATATTTGTGCCCGCAGATGAGCACCCAACTGCTCAGCTGGTATAAATAAATAATTATGCACACGAAGTTGTGCACTTGCTTGAGGTCTGGATCCAATAGCAGAGAAGTCAATAAGACTTCTACTGGCCCTAAAAGGGGCCTCATCCAAATCTTAGTGCTGATATACTGTTTACTATATGAAGCTCAAATAAATATGTTTTTGGTCACGAATGGCTTTGTCCATACTATACTGCAAAAAAAGTGTTCTTATCAACTAGTTCTTTCATGGGGATGTAACTAGTAGAGTCCCGATGCTTTAAAGATCCACCTATTATTCAGGAGATGTTCTGCCATACAAAATATATCCCACTGAATAACACTGAGTGCCTGTAAAAAAGAAACTCTTTTATAAGTCAGGTGGAACAGTAACACATCAAGGTTGTATTTTATCATCTGGCTATTATAGCTCCCACCACTGTAATATTTATTAAAATTAGAAACATTTGGCCATGTGAAAAGTATAGCTGTGTTACCTTTAGAAGCTGTCATAAAAATGGTGGCTAACTACATTTAGAATACAAACATGGACATTGGAGTAATCAAGTCTGTAAAATCATGAATGAATATTAACATCTACTGTAAAAAGTGAACACCTGGCTATATGCTTGAACTATTAGACTAATTTAAAGTGACAATTTTTTAAGCTATCAAGTCAGAAGTTTAACATCAAGGTTGTTTTCAAAATTTGAAACCAGATCTAGCCCTCTTAAACACATGGCAGGACCAACACAGCTTTCTCCCAAAGTGTGTTGTATTGAACAATAGCAATTCGTTTTTCTTGGATTAAAGTCTATTCCCAGTAATCCAAGACGAATTTCAGTTAAGCAACTAGACAGAGAGCCAAAAGATTGCCCTATTTCCATGTTAAAAATAAAATCTGAATGCCATCTACTGCATATAATAATGCAATCTCAGCTCATGCTACCTAATAATGGCTCCAAGCAGAAACAAAGAATCAAAACAAGGTGTTATAGAGTGCACTCACCAGAGTACTCCCTTGTGTCAGGGCATGGCATTGCAGGGATTCTGCCTCTCTTGCCCCCATATCCCCTTGTGTCCTGGTTCTGCAGTGGTCTGCTGCTTCTGTGGCCTAGCCCTTCAGCTATGACAGCTGTTAGTCCAGTCCTCTTCCAGGGTTAATAGAAGACAATTACAATCTTAACTCAATATAGCCACCTGGGCTTTAAAGACCAAAATATAAAAACTCACCTTTTATAGACCTCCAGGGCCAGTGTTGTCAAGGTTGAGTCCCTGACTGGGCCAGGTTCCTTGGGGTAGGGTAGGGAGAACCTTCCTTCCCTGTCCTGGCTTCACCCAGAACTGACCCCTTGTAAAAGCAGCCAGCCCATTTTATCCAGCTAACTGAGCCCCTGCCCCTTCTAGGTGCTAGAATCATAGAATATCAGGGTTGGAAGGGACTCCAGAAGGTCATCTAGTCCAACCCCCTGCTCGAAGCAGGACCAATTCCCAGTTAAATCATCCCAGCCAGGGCTTTGTCAAGCCTGACCTTAAAAACCTCTAAGGAAGGAGATTCTACCACCTCCCTAGGTAACGCATTCCAGTGTTTCACCACCCTCTTAGTGAAAATGTTTTTCCTAATATCCAATCTAAACCTCCCCCATTGCAACTTGAGACCATTACTCCTCGTTCTGTCATCTGCTACCATTGAGAACAGTCTAGAGCCATCCTCTTTGGAACCCCCTTTCAGGTAGTTGAAAGCAGCTATCAAATCCCCCCTCATTCTTCTCTTCTGCAGACTAAACAATCCCAGCTCCCTCAGCCTCTCCTCATAAGTCATGTGCTCTAGACCCCTAATCATTTTTGTTGCCCTTCGCTGGACTCTCTCCAATTTATCCACATCCTTCTTGTAGTGTGGGGCCCAAAACTGGACACAGTACTCCAGATGAGGCCTCACCAGTGTCGAATAGAGGGGAACGATCACGTCCCTCGATCTGCTGGCAATGTCCCTACTTATACATCCCAAAATGCCATTGGCCTTCTTGGCAACAAGGGCACACTGCTGACTCATATCCAGCTTCTCGTCCACTGTCACCCCTAGGTCTTTTTCCGCAGAACTGCTGCCTAGCCATTCGGTCCCTAGTCTGTAGCGGTGCATTGGATTCTTCTGTCCTAAGTGTAGGACCCTGCACTTATCCTTATTGAACCTCATCAGATTTCTTTTGGCCCAATCCTCCAATCTGTCTAGGTCCTTCTGTATCCTATCCCTCCCCTCCAGCGTATCTACCACTCCTCCCAGTTTAGTATCATCCGCAAATTTGCTGAGAGTGCAATCCACACCATCCTCCAGATCATTTATGAAGATATTGAACAAAACCGGCCCCAGGACCGACCCCTGGGGCACTCCACTTGACACCAGCTGCCAACTAGACATGGAGCCATTGATCACTACCCGTTGAGCCCGACAATCTAGCCAGCTTTCTACCCACCTTATAGTGCATTCATCCAGCCCATACTTCCTTAACTTGCTGACAAGAATACTGTGGGAGACCGTGTCAAAAGAACAACAACTTTTGCTGGTTCTGCCCACAGCTTGTCCTGGGAGGCTTCTCTAGGCACCTCTGGAGGTCTGAACTCACTGCTCTTCCCTTCCAACAGGGCACGTCCACAGTTCAGGGTGTGCCAAGGTGGCGAGGCCTCTGGCCAGTGGTAGCAAATGCAGAATACACCCAATCAAGGGTATTGAATAGCTCAGGAAATTAGTGTTGAGTTATAGAATCTCTTGCTTTTAGGTCACCCATTTGACTCTAGATGTAGCTGATAGTTCATTCCCATCTGCATCTCATAGTTCTTTGGTTATCTGTGTGAAAGGACATGGTGATATCAGTCTAAACCCGAATAGAGAGTCATCCACATCACCATTGCAAATGTCAACAGTGGGTAATCATACCAGATACATTGATTAGATTAAATGGACAGAGAAAAAAGTATACCCTGAGGAAAATTATGTGCAATTGCAATTGGATAACTCTACAGTTGCTTAAAGTAACAAATAGACAAAAAGCAAAACAATTCAGAAACTTACAGAAAATCCAACACAGATATTTAGATAGTCCAGTAAAATGCAATGGATCATGGCATCAAAACAAGAGAAATGTTTAACAGAAGTAATTTAGTTTCATTACATACCATGTATACAACTTCACTACCTACCTTACTACTGATAGGAGGATAGTCAGTACCTCATAATCTATTACAATGTAGCATTCTCTAATAATTCTCTGTTAACTTAAAATATCACATCACTGAAACACTAACTCTGAGTGTAATGAATGCTGGTGTTGTAGGAAGACAGCCTAAAACATAAGCACTTGTATCAGAGGCCTGGTATGAGGCAGGACCTGCTCACAGAATCTGGCAAGAACAGGGCTGATATTTCAGACATACACATTCCTAAGAATTGCTAGTCACAGAATACTCATGCAAACACATTCTGATATCAAGGATGGTACAAAAACATTCTCCAAGGATAACAGGAACACACTAACCCCTCTTAAAAGATATGGTCAGGATGACAGTATGTAATAGAAATGTTTTGATTGAATCAACATGTACAAGGTGATAACTAGCCACGTCAGCGGGCAGTAACTAACTATGTCAGAGGCAGTACTAACTTGTTTGTATCAGGGTGTAAAGATGTATCTCAGAGGGAGTATCTTTGTTCAGCAGAGTGGGGAATGGAAAGTCCTGCCATTCACTGAGCTGCGTCCACTGTCACGGACATATATGTCTTAGTATCTTCATAGAGTCTACCAGGTGCTATTACTGTGCTTTGTTGACAATGAACCTGGCCTGGCACCTTCGGACCTTAACAGATCTTGTGGTCATTGAGCAGTTCTGCTGTGCCAGCTGTCTGCATAGAGCTGGGGCACCACACAGGGAGAACACATACATGCAGCTGAACATCTAACCACAGCTAGCGTGGGTAGAATCTAAAGTGTGGGGTAAACTCGGTAGTCCCAAGGCTACAGCCATTCTGTGCTGTAGCATTTATGTAATTGTAATGATTCTCTGGCTCTTTACTGGGTACCTGCCCTCCCCCTGGTGTAAATGGAGGGAAAAGAACTAGCCAGTAAAGGCACTGTTATCCAGTTCCCCACCCAGCCAGTAGAGGGCTCAATAATCCCCACAGGACAGGAAAATGACATAATAGCCTGAAGTCAGGGCCCTGAGGACTGGGGTCAGGAAAGTGCCAGAAGCTGGGCATGAGCAGGAGTAGCAGCAGCCTGTGGGCTGTCAGAAGAAAGAAGGACAATTACCAGACATCCTTCAAGCTGAGAATAAAAGGCTGAGAGACTGGCAGGCAAGTAGCCAGTTGCTGGGAAAGGCCAGCCGTAGCAGCAAGAAGAGGATATAGCACAGTGGCCTGCAAGCAGGAGGTGTGATAACAACTGCATGTGCACAGCAGAAGGATAGTGTGCAGGGGACCCCAACAAGACCTACCTTTATACCCTGTACTGGACTGCCCCTAGAGGATGAGTTAGGAACTGTTAGTTTCTAGAAACCCTACTAAGTAATCATCTGTTACTCAGTATATGAGTTTTTAAAGGAACCCATGGAGGGCTAGAGTCTGAAGAGTTGGGTACTTGGAGCACCTAAAACATTTGCCTCTGAGCTCATGGTACACAGAGTACATTACCAGATAGCTAGAGGGAGCTGGTGTACCATAGAACTGGGCAACCTTAATTGCAGGAACCTGCAGTGGGGTCAGTTACTCTATGCCTAGGGCCCTACCAAATTCATGGTCCATTCTGGTCAATTTCATTGTCATAGGATTTTAAAAATCGCAAATTTAATTACTCCAGCTATTTAAATCTGAATTTTCATAGTTTTGTAATTGTAGGGGTCCTGACCAAAAAAGGAATTGTGGGGGGGGAGGGAAGGGGCTCAAGGTTATTGGGGGGGGGCAGTACTACTACCTTTACTTCTGCGCTGCTGCTGGTGGCGGCGGCTGCTGGCTGGGAGCCCAGCGCTGAAGGCAGCACCACTGCCAGCAGTAATGCAGAAGTAAGGATGGCCTGGTATGGTATTGCCACCCTTACTTCTGTACTGCTGTCTGCAGAGTTGGGCCCTCAGTCAGCAGCCACCACGCTCCGGCCACCCAGCTCCAAAGGCAGCAACACAGAAGTAAAGCTGGCATGGTGCTAACAGCCACTGCTCTCTGGCTGCCCAGCTCTGAAGGCAGTGCAAAGGAGAGGGTGGCAATATCGTGACTCCCTCTAAAATAACCTTGTGAACCCCCCCCCAACTCCTTTTTGCGTCAGGACCCCCAATTTGAGAAACGCTGGGTCTCTCCCGTGAAATCTGTATAGGATAGTGTAAAAACACATAAAAGACCAGATTCACAGGGGAAGACCAAATTTCATGATCCATGACATGTTTTTCATGGCCGTGAGTTTGTTAGGTCCCTATCTATGCCAATCAGACCAACTAAAGTGGGTTTTTTCCACTTACTCCTGCATTCTGGGACACCATTTCCTTTTACACGGCACTTTCACTACTGCTTGGATTTTTTAGCTGTTTCTGCATTTTGGCATTCAATCTAATGGCGGAGTCAAAAGTTCACACTGAGATTATTACACTGTTTTAAGCAGGTCATTATAATTGTCCAAAAGTGGAGCTGATGAATAATGGGTAAAAAACATTCACAAACGGTTTGGGTGAAATAGAAATTGAATTTCTGTTCACTATGTTCATGCTTTTCTTATATTATTAGCTTTTTATGAAATCTGCCATGAATAGGATTCTTACTCTGGCTTTAAAAGGTTTGTGTACCCTGCAATAAAAGGCTGTGGCATAACTGACTCGGGCTTGCGAGGCTCCAGCTGCAGGGCTATAGAATGTAGTGTAGTTGTTTGGGCTCAGGCTGGAACCTGAGCTCTGAGACCCTGTCCCCTCGTGGGGTCTGAGAACCTGGGTTCCAGCCTGAGACTAAATGTCTACGCTGCAATTTTATAGCCTCACAGCCTCAGCCATGTGAACCCGAGTCAGCTGACCCAGGATCTAGACTCAGTGCCACGGGCCTTTTATCACAGTGTAAATATACCCAAGAGGTGGTGGAAAAGAAAACCTCTCCTGGTGTAGTCATCATAGCCACCCACTCCACCATTCGCTGGTATGGGGGCATTGAGGGTAGGGTAGGGTAGGATGGGACCAGAACACACAGCACTCCATCTGATCCTCAGCTAACAGAGTGGTCACTATGGGACTAATCCAGCTAATAATTTAGAGCAGTCTTAATGCCTTCAATAATATATCAGTGGGCAAACAGTTCCAATTCTACCTGATGGTGCCAGTTGGAGTTAACTTGAAAGATGCTGCACTGTAGTCCAAGGTAGAAAGAATGTTCGGTTGTAGTTTTGCAGTGGAGATGGGGAAAATGAGAGCAGGTTTAAGAAAATATATAGAGCTAGATGTGACAAGTTTGCAAGAATATGGGTATGAGGACAGAAGCATAGGCGCCGACTCCATGGGTGCTCTGGGGCTGGAGCACCCACGGGGAAAAATTAGTGGGTGCTCTTCACCCACCAGCAGCCAAGCTCCCCGCCCTGCCCCTGCCTCACCTCCTCCTCCACCTCCTCCCAGCACGCCATGTCTCTGCTCCTCCCTCCCTCTCAGCCACCTCCAAACAGCTGTAGCAAGCTCTGGGAGGGAGGGGGTAGGAGTGGGAATGTGGTGAGCACAGGGAAGAGCCAGAGCGGGGATGGGGATCTGGGGAAGGAGTCGAATAGGGGCAGGGAGGGGGTGGAGTTGGGGCGGGGACTTTGGGGAAAGGGTTGGAATGGGGGCAGGAGAGGGCGGAGAGGGTGGCGGCAAAGGGGGGTCGAGCACTCACTGGTGCCAGAAGAAGTTGGCGCCTATGGACAGAAGTGTGTAGCTGTTGGTCTCACTCACATGGTCAGGGTCTAACTAATCGCCATATTTGGAGTTGGGAAGGAATTTTCCTTCATATTAGATTGGCAGAGACCATGGAGGTTTTTCACCTTCCTCTGCAGCATGTGGCATGGGTTATTTACTAGTTTGAACTAGAGTAAATGGTGGAGTCTCTGCTACTTGCAGTCTTTAAATCATGATTTAAGGACTTCAGTAACTCAGCCAGAGGTTATGGGTCTATTACAGGAGAGGGTGGGTAGGGTTCTGTGGCCTGTGATATGCACAAGGTCAGACTAGATAATTACCATGGTCCCTTCTGGCCTTAAAAGTTATGAGTCTATGAAAGGGAGATGACCCATGGTTTCAGCCTTGAATGAGTAGGAGGGAAGTGGAATTGTCATTGGTGTTGAAGAAAGTGGAGAAGACAGGAAATACAGGTGGGAAGAAGAGTTTAGTTTTTGATATGTTTGGTTTGAAAAAGTAGGAAACCCCATTCTGCTTCTGCAGATGCTGCAGAGATATGAGCACAGACAGATTAGCAGAGATTTGTGAGTCATTGTCAACACAGAGGTGGGGGGGAGAGAGAGAGAGAGAGAGAGAGCATGAAATGTCATTTTTTAACTGTATTACCCTGTATGGCTCTAAACCTTATTAGCTACTCCCTAAGTGAAAACAGACTTTCTGGAAAATTAGACTTTTTCACAAACCATTTTTTGTTGATTTGGAATTTTCCATTTTTACAAGAAAATTGGAAAATGAAATATTTATTAGGGTTTTTAAAATTTTATTTTGGGGGTGGGGGGTTAGATTTCTTTTTTTAAATTATTATTTTTCTTATTTTCTCCCCTGCCATCCTTTTTCTCTCCCCCCCCCCTTTAATAGCAAAATGGTAAAAGGAAAAGAAAGGGTCAGACATGAAAAAGTGTGGGTAATAGGTGGAAAAGTAAAAATGAAATAATGCATACTGAAAAAATGCAATATTTCAAAACTGAACATTTTTGAATCTGAGTATATCTATATCTATATATAAAAATTCCTTTTAGAATCCTACAGAAGGAAAATGACTAACATTGTTGCAAATTTTGTTTCTATTTTTAGACTATCTCTATTACTAACAGCTGGTGGAAATTCCCCCTTTAACTCAAGTGGCAGAGTCATGTGGTTTTGAAGCTGAAGGCCTGTCACCAGTGTCACATATATGTGGTCTAGCTGGAAAATAGGGGGTAATATTGTCTGTAGGAGGCAGTGTGGACCAGTTGACAGGGTAATTGACTAGGAGGTCAGTGATCTTGGTTCTATTTGTGACTGTGCCACTGACTAGCTACATGACCTTTGGCAAGTCACTTTGCTGCCTTGTGACTTTTCCCCTTCCAGACTTAGTCTATTTTAAATTGTAAACTCTTCAGGGCAAGGATCATGTCCTACTGTTACTACGTCTTGTACAGTACCTACCACAATGAGTTCCTGATCACAGTTGTTCTATAATACAAATGATGATGATAATAATTAATAATAATAATGAGAAGGATGTCTGTGTGCAAGGGGTAATCGATTTAAACATAGAATAGATTCTAGATAAGACAAGTTGCATACAGGAATTTGCACCTGAACTCTTTTCCTAGTCTTCATGAGAGGCAATGGGGACCTCACTTTTAAAGCCATTTCTATACTTACCACCCTTTGAAAGTCATGCTCTACAAACATATATTGCAGTAGTAGGGAAAAATGAATTTCTAATCATAGAATCATAGAATATCAGGGTTGGAAGGGACCTCAGGAGGTCATCTAGTCCAACCCCCTGCTCAAAGCAGGACCAATCCCCAACTAAATCATCCCAGCCAGGGCTTTGTCAAGCCTGCTAGGACACCACTCACAGAATTATCACTGTCTGGATCAGCTCTTCCTGGCAGAATATGGCTACTTGATTTAAAAAGGTAACATTTTCAGGTACTGAAGGCAAATGGATCCTGTCCTAGCTCAGCTTTAAATTAAATTTAGTTTAATGATTAAGAAAAGTAAATATTTCCGGTGCAAAATAAGGGCATTTCTTTTTAACATTAAAGAAAGGACTTCAGGCCTGATTTACAGGCAAATTTTGACCCAGTTCTGAGCAATTATTGTGTTATGTATGCAAAAAAAAATGAGTAACGGAGATCACTTTTTTCCACAAAGCACTTTTTGTTGAAATTCATGAAAACCATTTCCCATCCATTTGAAGTCAGTATGGGTGAAACATCAAATTACCAGCCGTTATGCAAATGCTAATTATTCATCAAAGATAAATAGATATACTCACAACATTTCCATGAAGTTTCAGAAAAGCAGAGAAGAGTGACAGAGGCAGAAAAGAGTGAGCAACACAGGGCTAGGCAGATGGTTGCAGAGCATGCTCATATAAACATTTCCTCTATTTTCATATATGTATACGCTCACAAGAAGGGTAATACATTATCAGAGAGACCCCCTTACAGTTTTCTGATAGTCATACACAATAAGTATATTTCATTGTGTCCCATGAATTAGTCATTCTGAAAAAAGTGAAGAGTCAGACAGAATATTTAACCCTGAGTATGTGCTTTTAGCATGATGAACAAGCAATGCATCCAACACTAATGTAGGATACATTATTGAAGAGGTTTCAGAGTAACAGCCGTGTTAGTCTGTATTCGCAAAAAGAAAAGGAGTACTTGTGGCACCTTAGAGACTAACCAATTTATTTGAGCATAAGCTTTCGTGAGCTACAGCTCACTTCATCGGATGCGTACTGTGGAAAGTATAGAAGATCTTATTATATACACACAAAAAGCATGAAAAAATACCTCCTCCCACCCCACTCTCCTGCTGGTAATAGCTTATCTAAAGTGATCACTCTCCTTACAATGTGTATGATAATCGAGTTGGGCCATTTCCAGCACAAATCCAGGTTTTCTCCCCCCCCCTCCCCCCCCCACACAAACTCACTCTCCTGCTGGTAATAGCTTATCCAAAGTGACCACTCTCCTTACATTGTGTATGATAATCAAGGTGGGCCATTTCCAGCACAAATCCAGGGTTTAACAAGAACGTCTGGGGAGGGGGGGTAGGAAAAAACAAGGGGAAATAGGCTACCTTAATAGCTATATTAGACCTGTGCAAGTTAACATTTGCATTTTCTAAAGTTACAAATACTTCATTTTTTGCTGGCCACTGGGTCACATTATATAGTAGCAAGTGAAGATTGCACCATATGCCATTCCAGTAGCAAGGAATTGACTAGAGATAGTGGCTGCTAGCCAAGAGTTCTTTCCCATGGCATCACTCTCAATATGTCAGAAGCTGTGAGGAGAGGTAACCTACAGCCACCTACTGGAACAGTTCAAAGCAGCCGTAGTGAATGCTACATAATCTGGCCCAATCAGTATAAAAGTCTTTTTTAAAAACAAACAACTCAATGAGACATTTAAACAAGGTCATCACTGATTTACCGGTCCCTTTGTTTGTAACTGTCTTAAATTAGATTTGCAATTCAGATTCGCTTAACTGAGAATATAATATAATTAGTTGAATCTGACCTGTCTCCCACCAAGCTGGAAGTATAGTGTGGCTACTTGAATGTTCATTTTTTAAAAATAATTCTTCACTAATCAGCCCACCCTGGGCCCTAAAAGTGCTGATGGCAAAGATGATTGGGTGATATCTATTTAAATATAAATGTTTGATGTTTGAGGGCAGTGATATGACCAACCAGGATGGGAAAGCTTAAGTCACCAATATATTTCCTGAATCTACTAAAATAAGTGGTTGAAAGGAGACAGATTTGAGACTATATAAGCAGTTACAAATAAGTCTTAGTGGCCAGAAAGGGAGAAACTCAATTTTGGAGTAGACAGTCAATGCTGTTTTTTATTGTTGGAGAAAAGCAGATATTCAATTAGAAGGAAGTGAGATTTCTCCTGTGCCTTAAGGACCACATTCTACTCTGTTTCACCAGTGCACCCCCACTGGCCATTTGAGAGGTAGTAGGCATTATTTTACAATGAAGTTTAATGTACAAGTTCACAGACCTGCACCTTAAGGAGAAGTGGTATGTTTAAATAGTAAGGGCCACATTTTCCCATTGGCTACACCTATCCAGTTTTTCCCTTTGGCTACATTTGCTATCCCTTGTGGAAGTCGATGGGCTTGCCTGGGTATCAGTGAAGGGAGAATTTGCACCTAATTTACATTTATTTTCTGAATCTTTTTCTCTTTGTAGCCTAATTGGATCTTAAAAACCCAATTACAGACCAAAAATGACCATGGTCTGTTGTCAAGGGATATGGAACTGTCTGACACCTCTGAAGAAACCATCAGCCTGTCATCTGACTTGAGACAAATAAAACTTGTGAGAGTGACAGCCTGCTTACTGGTTGCATATGCAGAAAGAAAGTGGAGGTATAGGGTGGGCTAAGATGGTAAGAGATAATGTCACACCCACAAAGTTCTGCATTCTCTTATATGTTAAAGACATTTTGCTTTCATATTGCAGTCTTCTGAGAACTAAAATTTGGGTTCCATTCTTTGACAGTCAAAATCAAGAGTGTGACCTGAGAATTTGTATTTAATTATGCAATCCTACTTCACCTTTGTCATAAAAAAAGAATACCAAAAAAACCCACCATAACAGGGATGGGAGACAGAAGGCTTTGGTTTGGGAACATGGTTTCCCCCTTTTGATGATCTGCTTAGGTTGCTTCTCACACAGCACATCTAATATCCCCCAGTGCAGTGACAACCATCTCACTTGTTTTTTCATTTAAATAAAATCTCATTTATTCCTATTCAAATTAAATCTTGGTAAAATGTAATTTAAGTTGGAGCTGGGATGAATTGACAGGTAGAGAATTTATACAACAGCTGACTGCCGCTTATACTATCAGTCTTCTATTATCATGATCACTAACGTTTATCCACACACAAAACCAACCAAACAACAAAACAAACATCAAGTAGATCAAATCATGTTTCAGAGTAGCAGCCGTGTTAGTCTGTATCTGTAAAAATTTATAGATCAAATCATGTTTCTATTTAAAATAAATTAAAAGAAGGAGTCACAAAGCTATTATATATCCATCAGAGAATGCACAGAGAATCAAGAATAATGTAGCACTGGTAATCATTACTGAGAAAGATGACACTTAATCTGAAGTGCAGACTAGATTTTCTTGAGAGGGACATGTAAGATAAAGAAACTCAATCACTCCTTTTGAAATTCAATATTTTTTTTATCTCTGCATTGAAATCATTGTGTTACTATTCCCTCCATCTTTATGGAGGATGATAAAGGCGTTGCTTTGGAACTTAGGGGAACTAAGTTCAATTCCCAGGTCAGTCACTGGCATGCTATTGAGCAAATCACTTACTGTCTCTGAGTTTCTGTTCTCAATCTGCAAAAAGGGGATAATAACACTTCGTTATTTATAGGTGTATTGAGAGGAAGAATTCATAAATGTGTGTTAAGTGCTCAAATACCAAATTGAGGAGAGCTATACATCTATAAGTAGATATATTGTATATTCCTGCGTTATTTCAACATCTTTCTTTCTAAATTGCATCTTTTAGTTCCTCAGTGTTACTTAACCAAGGGATGCTTGCAGACATGGAACACCTTTTGCACAAAAAACCTGGCTTGCAGTTTCTAATGTCACATAAACAGGTAACAACATAAAATAAGTCTATAATAATATAAAACAATCTCATATTCAATAGACTAGACAATGCAAAAAAATGTTATGCTGACTCCCTTAACTTACACATCAATAGAAAATACATCGTATATTGTATTATAATAAATGTATATCCCATCATCTTGGAAACTCTCCAGTGCACAGAAACCTTGGTTCTTTAGAACAGTGCTTGTAGCCAAACAACTCATATTGTTTAGATGGAAGAACAGACTGCCTCCAGTCACTTGGCTGACCTGGAAACTAAAGATCAGGTAACGGTTTGGAGAAGAGGGACCTCAGACAAATCTGAAAAGATTTGGTCTAACTTTTTAGAAATCTTTAATTAATCCCTAGTGGATGGAAACCAAGATGTTGCTTTCCTTTCCCCCACTACTTCTCTTCCTTCCTTTCTTTCCTGCCCTTCCCATTCCTTTTCTTTTTGTTCTGCCCTCATTTTTGTAAAAATAAATCAATAAAATATAAATAAAAGAATCATATCTGAATCCCTATCTTCTTGTATGTTATCTGTCTCCAGTCCACTCTGTAGAACTATCTAAATGGTAAGATAAAATTGTGTAAGTTAGTCTGGTATGAAGTTAGTCTGTTATGTTAAAACCCTTTCTGCCTGTCTGCCGTTAGTTGTCCTTTTATCATCATGCATAATCTACATGGAGAAAAATGAAATGCAATATTCCCCTTAAATGATATCATGCACAGGAAAAATGAAATCATATTATGAAAAAGCTCTAATCTATGTGTGAGAAGACATGATTTCACATGTCTTTGGAACACATAACATGGTTTTGACTATTCTGGGAAAGGATGAATGAACCTGATTATGGGAAACATAGCTATATTAGAAAAGATATATGGTCCCCTAGGGTTTCTACAAAAGAAAAAAAGAGTCTGTAGGTCTCAGGGAAAATTACTAAGCATTATAATTTTTTTGTTGCAAGATGTTTTAATAAGTCAATTGGTGCCCTCATGTTTTATATTTTTCACTTCAATAGCACCTTGCATCTGATGATCTCAAAGCACTTAACACATATTAATGAATCTATCCTTACAAGCTCCTTTGACACAATCAAGAATTATTATTTCTGTTTACACATGGCAAAACTGAAAGATCCTACAGGAAATCCATGGCAAAGCTGGAGACAGACAAATGCTGCTTCTCTGTCCTATATATTGCTATCACTGTGACTGTGAATTAAACAGGGCTACTGAAGATAGAATTCATGGTGATGTGCTCGCCAAATGTGGTCCCCTACCATTTAAACTAAAGAAGTGTTCCCATTAGCTTAGGGTGGCCAACAGAAAGTGTGAAAAATTGGGACAGGGAGCAGAGGGTAATAGGCGCCTATATAAGAAAAAGCTTCAAATATCGGGATTGTCCCTATAAAATCGGGACATGTGGTCACCCTACATTAGCTACCAAGGGCAGTCAGGCCTGTTTCTTCTTTGTATCCTATCCACTAAAGTAAAATATAGAGACAAACACTTGAAGAGGTCTGGTATTCCATCCAGTACATGGCTGTGTGGCAGGCATACCAGACAAAACATTACAAAGTGTAATTATTAGCACCTACAAGCAACAGCCCATAACAAAAGAAAAACAGCACAAGCAAGTCTATGCATACAGACACCAGAATATTTATAGTGTCTCCTTACAACTTGCAGTGGATTTTCACAATTTTCAGCTGTCATATAAAGACATCAGCATAATTACATGAAATTATCCTTGTACATTGTGATTATTGCAGTTTGGGCTGAATGTATTTCTCAAGGAATCTTTCAATGAAAGTTAATTTAAAAATATATTGCAAAAGAACAACTGCAGAGACTGCAAAAGAGAAAAGGCAAGTGAGCAGTCAAATTTATTATTTTTATGTTTTATTGCCTCATTAATTAGGATATAGACAACAATACTGTATGGAAAAATGAAATGCATTAAATATTCATCAGCGAAGTATTTATTACTCAAATAGTCTAATGTAGACTTGTTCATTAAAAATTATTTGACAAAACAACAATTAAAAGTAAGCCAGATATCATTGCCACAATGGTACCTGGTAACCATTCAGCTGAAAAGCTTATTTTTTTCGGTTTTAAATAATATTTTATTCACCATTGATAGAAGCGCCAGAAATGTATAACTCAACAACAACATATTATTTATGGCTTTGGAAACCTCTATAGGCAGAAGCTCTATAATCATATATCCAAACATAAAAATAAAATAGATTGGCTAGAATAACTTATATAAAGTACAAATCATAGTTCAAGCTGCAATAATTTTTCTTCTTTACTATTCAGGATGGAAAGGACTTTATCAACAACATTAAAGTGAAAAACGATTTTTTGTTGTTTTTGGTTTCTGTTTTATGTGCGTGGAACCTATTTGATTATCAACCATTCCTGCTGTTGCAAATAGCTCTTCTCTTCTTTTGATTTTCATTAATACTGTTTTTTCATTTGGTTAACCCTGGAATCCTAGCAACAGTCCACTTTGCCCTGTGCTGAAGCAAAAAGCTTTAACTGTAGAAAAGCACACAGCAGTATGTATATGTTATTGTTGACTAGAAATCAAACATTAACTGAACGAGAGAAATATCTTTTGGCAGTAATTATTTGATGCTCTAATTTTGGGAACTTCTTTTGACATGAAGTTAACAGAGTGGGTTTTTATTAACTTAATCGTTTTGCAGGTGATAAGTAGAAGCTAATACACTGCAGACTTATAGAGGCTGTCTCTCAATTTGTGACTTATTAAAACTCTCCAGGTTGCAAGGAGCCCAACACAATACAATTGGAACATGACATAGTAGCTGGCTGATTCCATTACATCTAAAATGTATTTTACAGAGTAACATAGTGTACATAAGCATTTCCAAAACCAATAGTATAGTGGAACATGTGAATTACGAAGGACAACACCCTGCAGTCTGTATCATGTCTGTTTTGTACTATACATGTGTGGGTTAAACCTCAATATTTATGCACAATGGTTATTAATGAAAGTATTCTAATTTATTTTTATAATTTTAGATTACAAACTTGCCTTTGCTTTTACTGATTTTTAATAGCTACTTACAGTTTTTTCATAGACATAATGCTTGGAGAATATGATAGCTTACATGCTTAGGTTTTAGTTGCCTATTTGATTACATGAAATATTCTAACTAATTAAGGAAATTCCTAGCAGTTCTCTTTCTGTCAGTGAGATAGGCCCCTAAGTCTCAAGGAAGATAACACCATATTTTATTACTAACAGGTTTATACAACCTCTTGAATGCAGCTTTATAACTTACTTTGCTTTAACCTTCTATAGTATATTCTCTTATACTATGTTTTGAAAAGAAAGAGTTATGGTGATTCAGGTTGTGTATAGAATATTTGACAGGAGTCCTCAATTGCAAATTGTAAATGTATTGCAAATTAGTAAGTTTCAAATCTAGAACCAATATGGTCAAACAACAAATAAACCAACAGAAGTGTGTTATTGACAAAAAGGACACATCACTCTTGTATAAGATACCAGTTTGATGTAGATATGATGGCTATCTCAAGAAAACACACTTTGATATACATGTGTTAGGAAAAGACTTGATTGTGTAAACGCAAGGCTGTTTTTTATTCAGGAAATTCCAAAGAGGAATAATGCTTACAATGTGGTATCAGCAGAGCTCGTCGGATTTTTTTGTTGGAAAATGCCAATTTGTTAAAAACAAAACTTTTTTGTGAAAATGTATCTTTTTTGATTAAACTTTCATTGGGAAGGTTTCTCAGGTCCTGGATAGAATTTCTGAGGAAGCCCCCTACCCCCACACTAGACTAGCCAATAGCCTAGTGGTTAGGGCACCCAGTGGAGATGTGGGAGTGGATGGGTCTTTGCATGTGTGCGTGTATGTGTATGTATGTGCTTTCATGAAAAATTTCACAAAGTCCAGTTTTCATTCAAAGGGGGAACAAAATCAAATGCTGAAAGCTTGAAATTTTTCACAAAATGAATTCTTGTTTTCTGGATAGCCCTAGTTCTCAGAGCTCTAGATTAAGGGTATGTCTACACTGCACATTCCTTACAGAGGCATGTTGAATATACATACTGTGCAGGACCCTAACATGGCTATGAATAGCAGCATAGATGGTGAGACACTGCTTAGGCAACTAGCGTAAAGACACACCTGAACCCTCAAGGTATGGACCCTCTGTGGCTCTCTGCACACCCAAGCAGTACCTCCCCCAACTACACTGCTATTTTTAGCAGCAGAGTGGCAGAGGCAGCTCCCTGCAGCAGGGAAAGGCTCTGACCGCAGGGAGCTGCCAAAGCCTTTTGCTGCCATGTGTAGCAGCACACCGCAAAAGTGTGGACACGGCCTGCGCTTTTCACTGCAGCATTCAACTGCAATTACTCTACACACCTCTGCCAATGGGGTGCAGTGTAAATGTAGCCTAAGTCATAAAGTGAACCTTTTAGTCCATCTCCCATTTGCAAAGAAAAACCTCTAATTTAAACCCACACAAAGAATATTAGATATATCTTTACTGAAACTGATTTCTTTTACAAGAACTCTAATGTCTTTGTTCTACAGATGTTAAGGAGAACCTTAACTCCAGCAACTTTACGGCTGGAAAATATTTTACAAAGGATACTAATTACTTCTAATTCATTTCCATTTAAAGATGAAAACCTTGTTGTTCCTCAAATGTCTAAGATGTCACAAACTTCTTTTGAGATACAGATTTGAAAATATTCTGTATTTAAAATTCAACCTTTCTCATACTAACTGCCCGATACCATTGTTATATGAATAGTAAGATGTTTTATGTACAAATATAGGAAGATCAGTTGATGTTATAATTTGTTACTAATTTAAGAAGCCATTTGTATATTAAAATATTGATGTAAATTGGGGAATTAATTAGTTAACCAACAATGCTCAAGCAACTCCTTACCATACTCAGAAAAACAAGAAACATCTCTCCAAAGATGTTAAGAAGAAAAGTCAATACATTCTTTGATGATCATTTAAGTTAAAGACATTCTTTAAGAATCATTTTGGTTTAAAGAAAATAGAAGTGGTTAGACTCATTTGAAACATAATTTTAACTCCTGTTAAATAAACCCTGATGGAACTAAAGGTTATCTCATAAAATGGATGGAATGAAAGAAAGAGTTAAAATTCTGTATTTAAAGATGTTCTGAAAATTTCTGGCACAGAGATAAAAAGCAGTAACAACTCTGCTGCCTAAGCGTTAACAGAGTGCATATTCATAAGCAGAAGATATTGTGAAGTCCAACCCATGAAGGTGTTGAGCCAATCAAAGATGACAGTGGCTAATATTTGAATCTAGCCATAGCCCTGAAGATGTGTGCCTTCCTCCTTTTAGTGTGATTATGGAAAGAGAAAGAGTATACATTTCTCTGAATTGAGAGAGAAAACAGAAGCACTTTCATCACAGTAGTATCATTTCACCACAACCTATTCATCTCACCTCCACAAGCCAATAGCAGCAGCAACCAGACAGCTAAGAAGAACAAAGAAGCAACAACAACACCACAGCAAAAAAGGAAGAACCTTCCAGTCCAGCACTGTTTCTGCAGCAGGTTGATGTCACCTAGACGTCATCTCACTGGTGAGGTGGAGTTTGCAAAATTACTACCTGGGGAATTACATTTAAATTTTTCTTGTAATAATTTTAATGGGTTATTAAAATGCTGTTTGTAACCTGGTGCCTTACTCTGACTCCCTGGTATCCTGATCCAGCTACTCATGTCTTTGACTGCAACTTGGTAACTGACCGGTGCATACAGGCTGCCCATGGCCTGGCCCTGATGCTGTGAATTAAAGTCACCTGAGTGACTTTACTCACTTAAGCCCTGTGGGTACGTGTAGGTGTAGAAACACAATTAAAGTATTCAACCTGGATCTCCCCATGTAAATCCATCCGCAGTTAACAATAGAACTCACATTGCTGTTGATTAAAAGAGATGTTTCTAGAATGAGGTAGCTTTAACTTACATTGGTGACCAAAGCCCCCATGATTGCGGGGAAAAAAACCTCAGCCTTCTGCGTGAGCTGTACTGAGTATGATTCTAGAGACTGGCTTTAGTGAAATTCCTTTCCTTTTCACTCTGAATAACTGTACTGTATCTGATAGCAACACTACTAACCTCAATAACTTACTTAATACAAAAAGTGTTAAATGTGCTATTTTTCTAATATGAATTTCAGGATCTTTTTGCTTTGTCCTTAGTGCTCTGTTGGTCAACCAGAATAAGCCTAGAACAGCATGATGTTTCGTGACTTTGTGGAATTTGCTGGGGCTGACACAGGTGAGTATGTTCATGTCTGCTATGGAATGCAAAAACCCTAGAGCCAGTCCCTGTTTGTTCTACTTGGATGGCAAAGGGGAAGCCATCAGTAATGATGAATGTTAAATGGACTGAAGCTAAATTATTTATATTTTGATGTTTCTGATGAATGTAAACAGCAGTAACACCTACAATAAGCATATTATTTAATACTCTCCAATACGTGCTTTTAAGTATCTAAACTAAATGATTTAGAGGCGGCATCATTTTAAAACCAGTCCTGCAAACCAATATTCCCTCACCTATTGATTGTTTAATGTCTTCTCTTCGTGTGCCATTGTTTCCATTTACATGCAATTGAATGATAGTTGTCCCCCTATTGTGTTTAGAGAAGAGACTATTTTTTCTCCTTACACCTGCTGCTTCATTACCATGAGCTGATGAGCAATGGGACATATCTAAGTCATCTCCACTAATAGAAAACATTTCTGCTATTTTCCCTATGTAATACAGTATCTTTAGGCTATCTTCTGCTCCAACAGGAAGATTTTATGAAAAACTTCCCTACTTCCCATGAGTTTTGGGTTTGGAAAAGGAAGAAGCAGACATCCTCCACTGCCTTCCTCGATTTTACCCAATACATGTATTTTTCTTTTCTTTTTTGCAAGAGTGACAGTCTAAAGAACTATGGAACATTCACTTGGAAATCTATAGGACTTTTCTACCTTCTAGTTTCTCTAGCTTCTGTTCAACTTACTGCTGACTAGTACTAAACAACATACCCAGACAATATTTGGGCATTAAGCATTTCATTTGGCAGAAAAATGAATCACTTTTGATAAACTATACTTTTGAGTTGTTCATGGAAAATCCTTATGCCATAGTTATCAAATACCTGCTCTCTCTCTTCCCTCTGACCCCCATTCAATAGAATTTGACAGTACAGGACACTTTGTCTATAAGAAACCAATATACTAAATATTTTGTAACATAAAAGAGCCTAATTTTTAAACAGAGGAGGTGTGCATCTTCTATGTGAAAGTTGGACCTGATTTGTACACACACTAACTGAAATCTACTTGCAGATCCTCTAACGTTTGTATGAACAATTACCAAGATATCATGCACAATCATAGTATCTGAAAGTGCGAATTACGCATGCTTTTGCATTTGAAGTTGCACCTCTAATTTCTCTAAAAATTAGACCTGTTGTAATATATTTATAACTATGTAAGCATATATATATATATATATATATATATATATATATATATATATATATATATATTGAATGGTACTTATACTGTGTATTTATACTGGTAAATTTGTCAAAAACAATTACATAATTTCATTTTTTAAAAATCATAAAATGCTATTTCAGTATAAGGAGCTGTTACTAACAAATTACTGGCTGAACCTAAATTAGCAGACAATACAATGTAAAGGAATGTAAGATTCAAAGTCTTGAATATAACTTTTAAAATGGTACATACATTCAGCAGTCAATATTAAAAGCCAGTGTTCTCTAATCGGTTGCATATAGCTCCAGATAAACAGAAGAGCTGTGGCTGAATAAATACTTCACCAGCCCATGTATTTAAAAATCTTCTCTAAAAGATAACATTTGAAGTGAACCATCATTCAAGTAACTGAGATATCTGTCTTAAAGGAGGATGTTTACCTACAATTGGTGGCTAGAGTGGTGACATTGCCTGTTTCAACAAAACATCAACACAGAGGACCAAAGAGGGAGTTCCCCATGTTAGAAGTTGTCAAGGAACCAGAAGGTTGGAGCTTGAAAGGAGTTGTGACCAAGCAGACTATCTTTGAGAGCTAATTTATTAATTAAAAGACTCAACATTGTTTTCCTATGTAACCTTTTGATTTATATTCATTATTTTGTAACAATTTATTCTTTCCAGAATATACACTTTGGCATAGAATTTTACCTAATTATTGGCCTATTATTTACACTAAGCACAACTTTCACTATTCCACCAGTTTAAATGGGAAATGGGGGAAATATATTTACAGCTAGTTTAAGATCCCTTTATACCACTAGAAAAGAATAAAATGGTCCTAGTAGATATGAGAATCAGGCCTTTTCCTGTTGTACATTTTAAACATTCCTTCATGTTTCATATCTATAACCAATTTCTAATATTCGTAAGGAAATAAGTGATAGGTATAATTTTCCATAATCCATCCATCAGCCAAGAGGTGTCAGCACAGTAATCCTTTCTCTCTTTCACTAAGAAGATGGAGCAAGTTGATTGTTCGAAGCCTAAAGATAGGAGAGCTTGTGACAGGGAATCTTGCTGGAGGGAATAGTTTTTGATTGCCTAAGGAAAACTGACACAGCCAAACTGCATGAGTGCAGATTCCAACATAATTCTTTAGCCTTTGGTGCAATCAAAATAACTCTAGAACGAAAGACTGATGATAAGATAAACTATAAATATGCACAAATTGTTCATTCTTCATTACATGAAGAAGGGTCTTTAGAGAGCGCTCAATACAAGATCAATGCTTCATTTAAAATTGCCAATATAATAATAATAATAAAATTATAACAAATAATTGCTCAAGACATCCTACTTTAGTACCGTACCTTCTCTGCCTCCACAGACACCCCACTATGACCACACTGTAGTATTCTTGAGGAAGTAGGAAGCCTAGGATGAAACTTGTTTCGGGGTATGACTCAGAGAATAAATCAATCCTGTTTGTCTCCAGGGCTCTTGATAGCCTACTTCCTATTAGACATGTATGTGCCGGGTCTGCAAGATGGCACTATGCAACTCCCATTTTCTCCTACCATGTCCTCAGCTGCAGATACTAGTAACTCTGGTGGTGGAGGCTGGGTGTAAGGAAAAACGATTCATTGGACGTGGCACTCTACTCTTATGTACTCCTTAGTAGAAACTCTACCCTTGGAATTTCATCTCCTGTACAGGATGTATAATGTGAGGACTCTATGCAGAGAACATTGACATGGTGCATGGACACAACCTCATCTCCAGTACAGATAGGGTTAACTCAGCTTCCCTTTCCCTTTCTGTGAACACCTGTGCAAAAGGAAGTGACCAAAGGGGAGAATGCTAGAGCGAAGCCAATGCTCTCCAACCAGAGCTGAGTTAAGATTTGTTTTTAGTTCCTTCTGCTTGGTTTGTGTTCATAAATATTGCCAGCTGCTGAGCCAACCTTACTGTCTGTGCTTCTTCTCAGCTATTCCACCAACTTATAGGCCCTGTTCTTACTCAGCCCTTATTCAAGCAAAGCTTGAACTGAAGTCAATGAGAGTTTTGCCTGAGAATGAACTTCTGTATTGGCTCAGTGACCATAAGATATTAGGCCAATGCCGTGTAATTTTATTTTGCTATTTGTATGGCCTCAATTCAATACAAACTATGTGTTTATACTTGCTATCATTAAAAAAAGGGAGAACAGGAGAAGCTAAATATTTAAAATATAGTAGTGTTTTCACTGTCTTGAATTTATTCCACTATACTTGTTACAAATAGGACATCTTATGTTTGTGTTTTCTGAAAGTCTTGTCAAGAACACATTTAGAAGAGCCACTGCACTCATTAATCTAGATCTCTCTAGCTACAGTAGCTTTAATCTATCCATGCATTTGTGTGTCACTTCTGTCAACTTGCAAATGGCTGAATCATTGATGCAGGCCTTTAAACTGACTGACTATGAAAATGAGGCAGAAAGTGCAAATAAAATTAGAACAGAGGCATAAAATACACATTGAAATGTTCCTCTTTCAAGCCTTTCGTGTAAGACTTTCTGGAATCAATGGGATTTGGGATTCATGAAATTTGTATCAAGCAAGTTTTATAAACAACTGGTATCATGTTGAATCCATCAAGCCCTTTTGGATTCAGGATCCAAAATAAAGAATGTAACATACAAAAAAATAAAGGCTTTGAAGAGTTCTGAGTGTAGAAATTCTTCTATCATAAAAGGCTCTGTCAGTTTCTAAGCAACCTAGTTCTCCTAAATCCCTTTCACGCCCATCAAGTGACCCCGCTAGAAAGGACAAGCTGGAGCAGCCACAGGCATCATAATGATTTCTGTTTCCCAAGCTTGTTTGTTATGCAGGGCTGTTTGCGGGATGGCTGCTGTATAACCTAACAAGCCCCCGTAGGAGTCAATAGCTAAGTTAATTCCCCTGGTGGACGATCTCTGTTTTCCACTACCAAAGAAAGTGACTTACTGATAGCTGGTGTCCGCCTTTCCCTCACACAACTGTGTACATCCACACCCACCCACACCAACAGAGACATAGACCTGAGAACTTGCCGCACTGGTCCTTCAATATGAATCCCTGCCTTCGGTATATAAGGTTGATTTACTGTCTTAAGTACTAGGGAGCTGAACTGAGTCACAGCTGATTACAACAATGTAAGGTGCCTAACAAAGATTAAAAAGACCCTGTGCTTTAATTCATTAAATATTGCAATTCAACAGTCCTGCTAAACTTGTAAAATGGTTCTGGTCACTGAAATGCCTTTTCAGATGCACAGTGCTACATTATAATCACAATCTGTTGCATAACTGAAAACCTGATTTATGGTATACAGCAATCCAACAGCCCTACATAGTATATTGTGCATCCTTGACAGGCAATTAGATGTTTATGAAGACACTTGTTGCTTATAATTATAATCCTGCTAATTTCCTTCATTCCCAAAACAACATTAGTGGTTGCTAATGAACTGCAGATTAATTTGCTTTGAATTAGTCTCTTTTTTCCCCCCCAAACATACTAGACAGCACTAATTTACTTTGGGGACCTTAAAAGGATTTGCTGTTATGAGAGTACATTCAAATAGCCTATGCTATTATTATTTAAGAATTTGGTTTACCTTAATGTGAATTCAATTATTTTCTAATGTTCCCCTAAATTGTAGCCAGGATATAATACATTAAAAGGGAGAAGTTTTAGAATTTAATAAAAACAAATCTAATTGGTGGTGTGGGAAGGGTGGCTCAAAAGGCAACCTTTTCCTCTGAGGTCATGGATGGCATAAGGCTGTAAAGTTAGGTGAACGCGGTGATCTCAGCTCACTCCCTAATGGGGCTGGTAGCATATCAGAAAAGCACCCAACATAATACAACTAATTTGATTATATGAGGGTTCTCTTCTTGTTTACACAGTGTATCATGTTCAGACAAAGCTCTTATAGAAAATGCAAACACTCATCCACTTATCATTTTGTTTTTAAAAACAAAGAAAATATTTACCCCATCCTCCTCCCCTTAGTTTTTTAAGGCAATGCGATCTAGAGACACCTGGATGGGATTCAGTGTTTAGGTGGGAGCAAAAGCCTCTCAGAATTCATGATTTAAAATAACAGGTTCCTGCTTTCAAGCTTCATATCCTTTGCCAGCCCCTCCTCCCTCCCTCCCCCCCACCGCCCGCCCATATAATCCCCAGTTCACAGTGTATGAAAGGTTTCATTTTATGCCAGCAGCTGCTTTGTGAGCCTCCCTCCCCTTTTCCCCCCTGGCAGATGACGTGTTAAAAATGTACTAACCGGAGAATGCACCAGCTGCAGGTGTACAAATCTGGATTGGTTTGAGCCCTCATATGAATCAAAAGACTTAGGAGTGGAGTGTCTATCAGCAGTGCCATAAGCTTGAGGAATTTGTGTCTCAAAGAACTTAAGTGCAATTTTGTTGCTTGCCTATTCCACACATATATATTTTAAAGTATATTATTAAATGGAATATGACAATGAACTATTCTATTCAGGTTTTCATATTGTACTTGTCACCATGGTATTTGTACACTTCAAATTAAATTTTGTTGCCAATAGGCTCTCACTTATGAAAAATAACAGATTATGTCAGAAGTTGCAAAACCTGATATTCACTTGTACTGATACACAGCTGTTTGCATTTTAACTCATATTGTACCATAACCCAGTAACATTTACTATGGTACCTTGTAAAAATTCAGAACATTCGATACATTCTTCATCCTTTTGCCTCTGTATGCCTCTTGAATTTCCTTTGAGGTGAAATTCCCTTCATCTTCAGAAAGCCCAACTAATCAGGCTTCAAGTTCAAATATGAGTTGGTGGGAAGGCAAAATTTACCTCTCCTCCCACCCTACCTTAGGTCAGGGAAAGATTTAAATTATTACCCCTGCTCTCCTGAGTTGCTACAGCTCTCAATGGGCTGGAAGAGCAGCTACAGCTCATCTACACCATTTGCTGTTGAGGGGCCAGTGCAGACACCTCCAAATGGGTGTCCCTCTGTCAATAACCCTTTCCTCTGCACGACCCCATAACACAATGTAAGAGGTGCAGAATGGCCATGTGACTTTAAATCTCTGGAAGCATTCAGAGTGAAATCTTTTTCAAAGTTTTACCTGAAAATGCAAAATTCAAATGCAAATTCATCATCTCTCAATGAAGTGGAAAATGAAAACGGGGGTGGGGGGTGGGGGGAGAAGAATGTGGAAAAAAGTTATATTCAGAGTTATCATGTTGGTGTGGTTTGGCATTTTTTATTTAATCAGATACAAACAGAGTTAAATAAAATGATCTGATCTATAAGAAAGATATATCTTCTTTATAACAAATGATAGAAATGTTACTACCTGCTTCTCAGAATATTGTGAGATGCATTTTGTATGTATGTTGACCTATCTATCTTCTTAGTGGAATATGTTTCTGAAGGGGGTTCTTCATTCTGAGTGAAAGTCTTCAAGAATTTTTGTCTGCAGGGAGCATAACCATCATCAATGTGCAGGAGGTGAGGATTTCACTATGTGCCTGGAATCCAAAGGAGGTGAGTCATCACCCTTCACAGGATTTTATAGCATAATTGCCCAGTGGCAAATATATGGAAGGAGTTCAAAGAACACAGTATGGAAGCACTGCAGCAGACTTCTTGAATTAGTACAGGAAACACTAAGGTTGTATTGATTTGTTTGTTTTGGTTACTCATCGGGGACTGGGGAATGGTGGGAGTTAGAAGCAGCTGGCAAGGATTGATTTTCCTGTCCCATTAGAATTTTTGAGACTTCTGTTTTTTTCTCATCTGAAATTGGGACCAAAAAAAAGTTAAGAATCAGAAAATATTTAATGAACCATCAAACCCAAATGAGTTATATTTGGGTCCACTGAAACACTTTGTCTCAATAATTCCAAAATGCTTTGTTTCAATTTTGACCGTTTTCCCTTTTTTAAGTCTAAATGTACTAAATGTTCTAAACAAAAAGTCTTTTCAAATAAAATACCCATAATTTTTCATTTTTAAAATGTTGAAAAAGTTTTAATAGCTTTGAAACTGCCTCACAAGCAGTTCTGGTTTCAACAAATTGGTATTTTTCAGTGGGGAAAAAATGGATTGTCAAATATTTCCTGACTAGCTCTAGTTAGAAAGAATCCAGCTAGAGGACTCAAGTGAGTCAACTCCTATCATTCTCAGTTCTGAACTAACTATAAAGAAACCATTTTGATCACACAAAACTCTTGTGAGATTTTATTGGAGAAATCTTGTGATATTTCCCTTTCATCAGATTCAGGATGGAAAGAAATGAATAGTACAGATGGTCCCATTTTCAAGCTTGTCTTTAAGATGTTTGCATAGCAATTCATTGAAGCAGATAAATGGTTGAGCTCTCTCTTTTATGGAAACATATTTGTAATATTATATAGAGGCTACCACCTCTCTATAAATAATTTCACATCCAGTTTCCGTTACTATATCCAATTTACATCTTTTCAATTTATAATTTTGGATTGGAAGATTGTTTTGGCCTGAAAATTGCCAAATTTATTCTGGAAGCAAAATTCAAACCCTTGTGGATTTGCAGGTTATTAAACAATTTGTCCTGATTTAAAATGTTCACTTTAATCAAACATTGCTTTTTCACCTGCTAGTTTATGATTATGACCTTTACATATGTCCATGTAGTTGAATCTCCTTGAAAATCTGTGTACTAGCTACATTAAAAAAATAAGTAGCCATTGGAAAAAGTTATTAATAAGGTTTTTTAGTACGTAGTTTGAGAACCAGTCATATTTTAAAAAAAACAGGGAATTCTGCTAAGTCACAGAAATGTCCTTTTCTATAACAACAACAAGCCACGATAGGACGTTAATTAGTGATATAGATAATGTAATTCTTTGTATCTAAAATATAATGGATGTGGTAGCGGAAATCCATGCTCTCGTATATAGTAGCTATGTTTCACCTAACAGGACTCTAGAGCTGACCAAAGCAATGGATTTGTTGACTAACTTGTTTAATAAATAATAGCAATATTTCTGAAATCATAAATTATTCAATCAGCTCTAAAGAATACATAATATTTAACCAGTTCTACAGGAGTCCTTAAAATGAACAGTAGAGGACCTTATAGTCAGAAGGGAAAAAAAGGGATATCAAATATGCGCATACCCCTACTCCATGTCTAACAAAGACTGTAGCTGAAACTAGGGTCTAAATAGTAATTTTATCCTACAGCTGTTGGTGAAGAGATTAAAGCCAAATCACACTTATTTTCAGAGGTACTGCAGCTCCCAGGATATATTGGGGTATACACTGGAGGTGCTGCTATTGATTTCAATGTTATAAGAGCAAGATGCATTTGAATTATAATGCCATATAATAAGTGTTATTCATAAGACAGTATTCTAGGGCATAATTAAAACTTAGTCTAGATACCACAGTTTTTTCAAAGAGGTCAGTTCATTCTCTTATGCTGTAAGTAATTTTCATTCTTTTAACATTTTGCATTCAACAAATTATGAACTCAGAACAGTGTTATAAATAATAAATGGACAATTAAATTCGACAGGAAAAAACTGATAGTAATGAAGCATGAGATATGCATCCCAAAGAAAACTGTTACAACAACACAGACATATGAACTTCATTATGATCACAGTCTTAACTGAGAGAGTAGAGAGTATGAACACACTTACACTGCCTCTCTTTGGTAGTTTTATTATAGCCCTTATTTAAGTCAATGGGAGTTCAGGCCACTCTGCACCATTGCAGGGCCAGGCCAGTAGCTACTTATCATTTCCTTGGGATTTTATTAATGTTCTCTTATATTTTCACAGGTTATCTATAATCTTCCAAAGACATGTAATGTCTAAATGCAACCCCAGCAACCTCAAAGGCTTTGTCTCATCAAGTGGGAAGAAAGGGGTCATGGCTCCTTTAGTGGTTCCCATTGTCCTTTAGGTCTGAAGAGCAATGGGGGCATTGCCTGAAATTTGAGGCCAGTCTGAAGGGGCTCAGGTAAGCCACTGGCCTTCTGTGCACCAGAGGAAGGGCACATATATATATGCCCTGTCCTGCTGGATGGAGCCTTCTCTCATGCCCAGATCCCAGATTTGGAAGGGTGGGGAGTTGACAGCAGCCCTCCCCAAGGTCAAAAAAAGTGAGGACAGAACAATCGCCTGCATTGTATGAGTTATTACTAGATAATTCCCAGATTAGTTGAATTAACAAAGTTTCAGCCTAATTAAACCACTCTTTTGCATCTTGTCTTTCTTCCTGTATGTCCAGGACAAAGTTCTCCTCTTCAACATGTTTCAATGTATTTGCATCTTATGTCTCTCTGAATCTGTAAGGACATCTCCAGCAATGAGCCACTTCTTCTTTAATGGTGACTATAAGAGTATCTGTATGTATAAAAAGAGGTTTAGAAGACTTTGTGAGAAAAGGGAAGGGAAAATCAGGTTCAGATAAGACCAGTTCCCCTGGTATAAATCCATAGTAACTCCACTGACTTCAGTGGCATTACTCTGGAGTGTGACACTGATATAACCAAGAGCAAAATTTTGCTTAAACATCTTGAACAAAGTGCTCCTGTGCAAATTACATAGAAATTAGCAATTCCAATAAGAATTCCTTAGCAGTTAGCTGTTCCTTAGCTGTTAGTCTGAGCTGGGTCCAGTTTTTTGACAAAGCGGTTAATGAAAATTTCTGAACCATTACTACTGGTTTTTAAATGTTCCTATCTAAAATGGATTAGATCACCATTTTTTTTCTGTTGAACATAGCATAGTATATTTGGAATACAATACTTTTAGCTTTAAGGTACAATAATCTTCCTTGAATCTTGGACAAAGTGAAATATAGCACTTGTTCGGAGACCATCTAGGTCTCAATTCAGGAAAGCTCTTAAGCGTGTGCTTAAATCCATGTCTGTTCAGGACAACACTTATGCACATGCTTTATTGAAAGCATGTGCTTAAATCCTATTGGAATAATAGCATGCTTCTAGTTAAGTATGTGTTTAAGTACAGCCTTTAAAGGGGATACCTCTCTGAGCTGTGTCCATAGACTAAGACTTCTGCAATTTAGTACAGTATCTTGTTATAGTTTGTAGAGATCACGGGTAACAAACCCCAAAACAAACAATCTCAAATCCAAGCCTCTCTATTTACCCAATTTATTTTTCAGCTGAGATTCCAAAACTGATCCCTGATTTAAATCTGAAACAACTTCTATGTTTTTAGCTCTTGTTCAGATCCTGCACATTAAGGGGCATGTATGCTTGGTTCTTGTCTTGACATGTATCAAATCTCATGAGAATGGCAATTCTTGTGAGATTTCAGCCTATGGAGAAGGAAATCTCACATGAGCAGCTGATCTCATTAAATATCTGCTATTTTAGGCTGAAATCTTGTGAAAATACTAACCTTATTTTGACAACTTTACTGACAGTGAAATCCTGCTAAAGTCTACAAAAACAAGGGAAGCCCAACTGGAGAGATCATGCTGGAGGAACCTGTAACCCCCTCTGGTAAGCCAACTATCACAGCTGCTCACTCAGTAACAGTGTGCAGGGTGTGAGTATGTGTGCCAAGTCTAGGGGTATTCAAACTGCCAGGCTGTCTCTGCCCTTTGGGGAAGAGGCACTTTTGAGAGGTAAGGGGATGGAGAATTGTGACCCTGTCCAGTGCCCTACATTTCCTATTTTGGGAAGGGGAAAGAAGAATCAATCAGATCTGCCCTTGTGCTCTCCACAAATAAATGGTGTGTAGGCTTCCATTATTTCCACATATCTGGAGGTAGAGAGGTATCTGTGCCTCATTCTTCTCATGCTCTTCAGCTGCATGGGTGAAGGAAGATAGGATGCGTAGCTGATTTATCCTCAACATCAAAGAAAGAGAGGATGAAGAGAAAGTATGAAGGGGGAGGGGCAGATGGCAAGCACAGAGGAAGTTTGTGGCAGAGCAAAGACTTAAAACCAGGTCTCCTATGTCCTAGGCTAGTGCCTTAAGCACTGGATCACCCTTCCTCTAACTTCTGAAAAGTTTACTCCCAGCATTTTAGAAATGCACATATTTAGCCCAGTTTGTATTCTCACTCAAAGCTAAAGGCAATATGCAATGGAAAGGTTGGGCCAGATCATCAGCTGGTGTAAACTGTGGTTCTATGCAGCGATGACAGTTTACACGATTGGAGGATCAAGAACATAGTTTTTTGCCCAGCCAAAACCCCACATTTCAAGGCTCAGTAGCTCTTGGAGGCTCAAGAAATCCCACATTAATTGCTGTGTGCCAGCTGTCAGTGATACTGGGTGCTTTTAACTGGTCCGTTCTTGGTACCATCCCCAAACCCTTGAACTTCCCTGATGGCCAGGATCTGTCTGGCCAGGGCTTTAAAAAAAATTAAATCCCGCAAGTATCATTAATGGAGTGCTTTTCTGGATTTGAATGGAATATACCTGGATACATTATCAACACAAAGTGAATTCACTTTCTATCTTATTGCATTAAGGTATTTTCTCAGGAACAGAAGACATGTCAAATTATTGTATTAGAAGAACACTTCAATGTGATAAGAAAAACACAGTAAAACCAAAAATTTGAAACATTCATCCAAAGTTGACATTTCAAGCAATGTTTCTGCCAGGACTATATGTCTCACAGGGAGCAAGTTCTCCAAAGTGAGTAATTTCTTCGATAGGATTGGTACACTAGCTACTTCTTTGGTTTAGCATTTTAGCTTCTCTTATTGGTTCATAAATCTGGATGACGTTTGTAAGTGTTCATGCCATCTTTTCATTAGCTGTGACCATATCAACAGCAAAGACATCTATCATGACTAGTGGATGACTATTCAGAGACACCACGATGCAAAGCCAGGCAAGTGAAAGGAAAATAAATAGTTGTAGGCTGTAGCTCTGTAGGGTTCTGAACATCAGAATAAGCCTTCTGAAGGAAACAGAACACTTCTCAGTCAATAGACAATTCACATTTACAGCTCTTACACAGACAAAAATTACAAATCTGACTTTTACATTAATGCTGTAGTAAACCGATGAAATAAAGATGAAGCTCTGTAATTCATTTCTTGTGGTCCAGTCATAAAATGCACTGTATTATTTAACGGAATGAGAAATAATGGCTGGTTGGCAGGTAGCCTGTTTCTTTAACGTGATAGATTATAAGTGCTTTCTGTTTTTGATGGTCTTTGTAGTTCAGTGATTTAGGCTTTACAGTTAATTAATAAGAGTGCTATAAAATTTTTTAGAAAACAATGGTGTTCAAATTTGCACTTTTATTTTTCAAAAACATTTACAAAATATCTTGAGCATTTTAAGCTTAGATTGATCTAATCACCCCTGCAAACCATTACTGTAGAACTGCCAACCTTTGAAGCATCTTAACTGCAGCAAGAGATAGTCACCAAGATAACTTCACTGTTTTTTCCCTTCCTTCAACATCCTTGAACAACTATCCAGAGACCAATATTGAGAGAAAGTACTGTTCCTTACAAAACTTGGCTAGAGGGGATAAGCACTAGCCTTTTTTTTTCTTTTCTACAACTTGGCTTTTGTTTTTAGTGTAATTCTAGCTTCTTTACCAGAGCCATCCTGACAGGCATCATCAATGACACATATACACATGCCATGTTAACTCAATGGAGGGAGGTAGCCTATAAAAATGATTATTTGCCGTGTTTTTTCTCCCTGGTGTTACAACATTTTGAACTTGATCTAAAACCCACTGAAGTCAGTGGGAGTATTTCCATTGGCTTCAATGGTTTTTCAGTCAGGCCCACTGATTTGAACTACCATAGAACTGAGTGAACAATGTGTAATGCATAATTTAGCTAAAAATGCTAGCTGCTTTTCCACAAACATATCACAATTTCCTTCTCTTTTTAACTGAATTTCCTCTTTTTAACTGAATTTAACTGTGAATTTCCTTAGTGCAGAGGATTTATCAGAACAATTATCCGTGAGTATTCAATATTTGATAGTCATTCTTCCAGCTATGTTGGGTAGCTAGTCATGATTTATTTATTCATTCCTTTTATTTATATTTTAAATCCCCATACATTGATCTTAGTGCTTTCATAATAATTCAATTTGTACTATATCACAAATAAAACCACCACCATTGATATGCTCTGACAAAAACATGCCTTAATGTGGAGTTAAGGATGAGAGTACAGTACTTTAAAAAAACACCCCACATTAAATTCTGCCTCCATCTGCATTATCAGTGGGAAGGGATGTTTGGGCAGCCTAATGGAATGATGTCCAAACTCAAGAGGGGAAGGGGAGAGAGATGAAGCAGGCCTCTGCTCTTATGTTGGTGTACAGAGGAATGTGCAAGGGGTAGTGGTTTCTCTGCCTCCCCCTGACTAGCCAAAGAACGATAGAGAAGCCAATTGGCAATCACATGCTCCTTCCCCTCAAATTTAAAATATGCCTTGGCTTTCAGGATCCCATCTTCCCTTTATGACTGCCCTGCTATCTCTCCCTGTAATTGAAGTATATTGAGATGTGCTTTCAGGATGCTGGAGGTTGGACCAGTTTTGGCAATCAGGAAGGATTTTTCCCCATTGGGTCAAACTGGCAGAGGCCCAGGTGGTTTTTCACCTTCCTTGCAGTATCATGGAGACACAGTCAAGTTAAAGGATTAGGAATAGGAAGTAATATTAGCAAATAATATCGGACTTTCGGTTGTTGGATTTAGTGTGTGGCTGCAGGGTGGTGTTGGTGACCTTTGAAATACAGTAGCTCAGACTAGGTGATATGACTCTATGACTTTATAAGGAATGTTTAACTTGTTGCAAGTTGTAGCCCGTGCAGATAAAGGCTAAAAAAGGGCCAGCTCCCAGAGGTAAATGAGTCCCAGGATTCTGCTGGTGGATCTTTCCCTGTAAGAAAAAGGAAAGACCTGAAATCTTCACAGGCTGAAGTCCCCCTCATGGGGTGAGAGAGAGTGAGAGTATTCAGAAGTGAGCTGAGTTCTAGGAGTAGGCTGAAGAGGGTCTATCTTGAGTTATTGGTTATATGCTGAAAGCCCTGTAACCCAATGTACTCAGTAAAATGCCTGGCATGTGAGTGGAGGTGAGTGTTTAGTGCCCTTCCCCATTGTTAAGTATATATAGGTGCAGCCTGCTACTTAAATCCACCCGTGTCTGTCTTTAATTCCTGCACAAGGAAGGAACCTTGAGAAGTCATCAACTCCAGCCCTTTGTACTAAGGCAGAACTATGTAAATCTAAATAATCCTTGACAGGTGTTTGTAAAACCTGTTCCTAAAAAACACCAATGATGGAGATTCCACAACCTCCCTTAGAAGCCTATTTCAGAACTTAACTACCCTTACAGCTGGAACGTTTTTCATAATATTTAACCTAAATCTCCTTTGCTACAGATTAAGCCGATTACTTCTTGTCCTATCTTCAGTGAATATGGAGAACAAATGACCATAGCTCTCTTTGTAATAACCCTTCATGTATTTGAAGTTTTATCAGGTTCCTGCCTCAGTCTTCTTTTCTCAAGACTAGACATGCCCAGTTTTTGTAAACTTTCCTCATAGGTCAAGCCTGTTACTATTTCTATTGCTCTCCTCTGGTTGCTCTCAAGTTTGTCCACATCTTTCCTAAGGTGTGGCACCCAAAACCTGCCACAGTATTCAAGCTGAGGCCTCACCAGTGCTGAGTAGAATGGGACAATTAGCTCCCATGTTTTACCTACAGCATTCCTATTAGTATACCCCAGAATATTAGCCTTTTTCTCAGCATCACATGGTTGACTAATATTCAATTTGTGATCCACTATAATCACCAGATTCTTTTGAGCAGTACTACTGCCTCCCCAGTTATTCCCCCTTTTGTAGTTGTGCATTTGATTTTTCCTTTCTGAGTCTAGTACATTGCATTTATCTTTATGAATTTCATCTTGTTGATTTCAGATCAATTCTCTAATTTGACAAGGTCATTTTGAATTCTAATCCTGTCCCCTAAAGTGTTTACAGATCCTCCCAACTTGGTGTCATCTCCAAGATATATAAGCATATGCTCCACTCAGTTACCCAAATCATTAATGAAACTGCTTAATAGTACCAGACCCAGGACTGACACCTGCCCCCACTATATATGCCCTCCCAGTTTGACAGTGAACCACTGGTAACTCTCCTTTGAGTATCGTCTTTCAAGCAGTTGTGCACCTACTTCATAATAATTTCATCTTGACCACATTTCTCTAGTTTGCCTTTAAAAATGTCATGTGGAACTGTGTCAAAGCTTTATTAAAATCAAGATATATCATATATCCTGTTTCCCCCCTATCCACCAGGTGGATAATTCTGTCAGAGAAGGACAGTAAGTTGCTTTGGCATGATTTGCTATGGACAAATCCATGCTGGCTATTCCTTATAACTCTGTTATCCTCTAAGTGCTTACAAACTGATTGTTTAATCATTTATTCCAGTATCTTTTCAGGAATCAAAATTAGGCTGAATGTCCTGATCAGAAAATCTGATAGTTGTTAAACGACCATGGAAAACAAGCATTTTGTGAGAGAAATAGCAATATGATAATCTAGATTTGTTATGCATTTTAATGTTCTTTATCTTAAATGGCATTATATTGGCAAGATACACAGAAGCTTTCTCCTTCTAGATCGAACGTTACTAGGATTAAGCCATGACCTTTCACACAGTTAAGCCACAGTAACTAGTTTTCCAGTTCTTTGGTTTGTGAAAGAGTTATGAGACAGTTGCCATGAGTCATCTACATTTAGTTTAAGAAATGCTGAGAGAATGTGTGAAGATATAGGCAAATGAGTGAATGGCAATAGCCATTTGCTAGGCTATTCATTATACTCACAACCTTGTTAAGATCTTCCATCAGATACCAGTGCCATCTGGTATCCTCTAGCTGGGACCCCACAGGGGGAGACTGGGGAAAGCTTCCTCAAAACTGTCTCCTGTTTGTCCCAACTTTTATATTTTGAAGCCCACATAGCATGTTGTTACAATGGTAGGATATTGCCCAAACTGCCAGTTTGATGGGGACTATCTAATCAGATCAAGCTTGCCCACTTCAGTGAGGATTAGATCATGTCACAGTTTGAGACATGTCATGCACATGATTTACTTGAAAAACTTTTGAAAGGTGCCATAATGTGGAGCAAGCTAGAATCACAGCCCTAAAGGCCAAGGTGAAGATGTAAGACCATACGTTCTTTCAGGACTCCAAGGCACATGGATGCCCCTACTTTCCGAGGCTGGTCCTATCTACAGAGGAGATGAAGACAACCATAGGCCATGCCATTCTAACAGCCTAGCTGACTAAAAATACCCACTAGTCACACCATCACATGATGCTCTTGATGACAGTCCTGATTCTAATGACACGTGAGTCTGGAGATGATGCAAGTCTGAACCTTTTCATCTTATGTACCTTCTTCCCTTTCTCTATATTTTCTCTTTTATTTTGACTGGGAAGATGTCCCCATTTTTTGTCTTTATTTTAGAGGGTGTGGGAGTAGAAGGGGTGTCAGTCAATGAGAGTGTGTGCATATGAGCATTAGGGAAGATAGCAAGAATAATTCCTGACAACTAAAAACCCTAAGAAAGTCCTGCTTTGTAAAATCATTTGTGGGGTCTCTCGGTTTGGTGAAAAGTATTGAAGAAAGTAAGCTGTCAGCTATAAGAGGCTATGAGAGCTGCTGACTCTTATTGTGTTAAAATTGTGTATTCAGGTTGTTGGGAGAGAAAGCAGGATAGCTATTACATACACAGTAACTTCAGGGGAGAGCCTTGATTTACCTTGAGGGCTGAAAGGTTAACTAATTTGGTTTCAATAATAAAATATTCAACTGGTTCAGTTGATTTCCTTGTCATGGGTAGAGCCCTTTAATTAGGGGGTTAGAATAAAACAGATGGCTATCTCCTTAAATTCCTGGGTAAAGAGTTATATAAGCTCACTATCTGCTGTATTATGCTCATGATTTGATTGTTGGTGATAATATGATGAGCTGAGGAATTAGTGATTTAATTCAGTATCACTGTTAATCCATTGATTTATTGATTCAGGTTCCATTGTGAACTTGATTTGATAATTGTGTTGTTTAACATTTAGTAACTTTTGTACATGTTATAGTGGTTTAACCTTACCAATGTGTTTGGTTCTAATTTTGCTCATTTATTAATTGTAAATAACACTCATAAAAGTATACACAGCCATTTTTTTTCTTTCAAACTAGCAACTCAGACCAGAACTCTTGAGAATTTAAGGCAAATTAGCCAGTTTTATCTGAGAGCCTCCCTAAACTAAACCTTTGTCTCTCACACATTGAATTCTGAACAGCACAAAGGAAGCTAGTGCAGGGCAAAAAATCTGGACCTGTTTTACATGTTTACATGTAAAAGTCACATAGTGTTGCTTCTGTTTCCAAAGTAGATAGAATCAAAGAAATGTAGGACTGGAAAAGACTAAGATAGGTCATCTGGTCCAATCCCCTGCATGGGGGAAGGACTAAGTGTTATCTACCCCAGTAGTTCTCAACCTTTCCAGACTACCGTACCCTTTTCAGGAATCAGATTTGTCTTGTGTACTCCCAAGTTTCACCTCTGTTAAAAACTACTTGCTTACAAAATCAGATATAAAAATACAAAACTGCAACTATTACTGTTAAAGTGTTCACTATTACTGAAAAATTGCTTGCTTTCTCATTTGTCTGTATGAAATTTTAGTTTGTACTGACTTCGCTAGTGCTTTTTATATAGCCTATTGTAAAACTAGACAAATATCTAGATGAGTTAATGTACCCCCTGGAAGACCGCTGTGTACCCTGGGGTACATGTACTCCTGGATGAGAACCACTGATCTACCCCATCCCTGACAGGGGTTTGTCTAACCTTTTCTTAAAAACATCCATTGATTGAGATTTCATAACTTCTCCTAGTTAATTTGTTCCAGTGCTTAACTACCCTTAAAGTTTGGAAGTTTTTCCTAATGTCTAATCTAAATTTCCCTTGCTGTAATTTCAGCCTGTTACTTCTTGTCCTATCCTCAGTGGATAAGGAGAAAAATGTATCACCTTCCTCTTTATGACAATCTTTTACATACTGAAGAATGTTGTCCTGTTTTCCCTCAGTCTTCGTTTCTACAGACTAAACAACCCCAGCTTTTTCAATCTTTCTTATAGGTCATTTTTCTCTAGACCTTTAATCATTTTTTCTGCTCTCCTCTGGACTTTCTTCAGTATGTCCACATCTTTTTGAAAGGGTGGCACCCAGAACTGGACACAATACTCCAGTTGAGGCCTTATCAGTTCTGAGTAGAATGAAATAATTATTTCTTGTGTCTTGCTTACAACAGTCCAGCTAATACATCCAGAATGATGTCTGCTATTTTTGCAACAGTATTACATTGTTGATTCATAATTTAGGTTGTGATCCACTATAAGCACCAGATCCTTTTCTGCAGTACTCCTTCCTATGCAGTCATTTAACATTTTGTATTTTTGCAGTTGATTATTCCTTTCTGTGAGTGATACTTTGAATTTGAAATGTGAATACTTGTGCATGTGATATTACATCTGTTTTCCACAAATAACTTGCAAATTGAGATTTCGAAATTCACTTCCAACAAACATTCACAACAGGAAAACTTGATTGCATTCATATTCACAGATCACAAACACAAAAGGGGTGCACACATGGCTGAAGTAAGTTCATAAGCTTGAATGAATGGTTGTGGACATTTTTCACAGTATTATCCAGCTATACCCTGAACAGAGTCTGATAACATGCGAAAGGAAGGCAAGTAGATGAATGTTTTATGCTTTATTAATATTGTAGTAAATTTCTATTAATATTTCAACAAATACAATTTGTTCACATGCAAATGTTTACTAGTATAATAATAATTAGTAGTAGTAGCATAGAATCATCTATGAGGAAAAAAATGTCATTGCTAGAGACATAGTTAAAAGCTTAAGGCTAGAATTGTCATTTTGTCCTTTTTGTAGAAATTGTATTCAGAAATCCATACTTTCAATCAGTGATTTTGCAGAAAACTGACACATAAATGAAAGGACTTACAGCTCAGATCGTATGTGCATTTGACAAGCTATGATGGAATTGTTTGCAAAGTTTTCTTGAAATCCCTGTTTTCATTTATTTTTGTTAACACAAGCTATAGAAATCTGTGATATAATATTTTTATGTAATTTAAGCTAACTATAATGGAATTAACCAAGGAAGTGAAGGGAAAAATAGCATATTTATTCTGATGTAATGGAAAAATGTCTTTGGGAGAAAAATATTATTATACATTAATACTTTGTGAATTTTAATACTAATTGCTTTGGTTCCATTTCTTTAAAATGTGCTTAAAACTGTCTGAAGAAACTATGAGCAAGAGTCTGGAATAATTTCAGAAACTGTATTACTCAATCTGTAGTGCATTAAGTGCAGTTTATCCCAAACTCTTGCTCACATAAAGCTGGAAGCAGAGATACTGGTTTGAGAGGGGTTTTTTTGTTATACAGTACAGCATGAAAAACATATGAAAGGATCTGCCAAATTCTGACAAATGTAAGCCTCATTTAATGATTATTGAACTCAACGATATAAGGTCCCGAGCAATCTAGCAACAAACACATGCTTAAAGTTAAGCATGCAGGAAGCCCCACTGACATCAATCGGAAATCTAGCCCCTTCGGTCCAGAAGTCTCAGCCATCTGCTGCTGGCTTGCTTGGAAAGTCCAGGAGCCAACTTAGCGGATGGGAATTGTGTGAAAGCTTAACTTTGTTTCAACTATATTCCATAAAAAGCTATGAGCCAGATATTCAACTGGTGAGCATAACTCCACTGAAGTCAACAGAGTTCTGTCTATTTGCACCAGCTGAGAATCTGGTCCCATATTTCTAAATCCTCCTCTTTGAAGGCATAATCAGGATTTTAAAAATTGGTTGCTGGGGACATTAAATAAAACGTTAATCATCAAAAAATGATCACTGCCCTACAAAAAGATTTTGTTATATTTTTAATTAGTAAGAATAAATTTTAAAGCATTCTGAAAAACCAGAAGCATTCTGTTGTTCATAGTTCTCTTAGATTAAAAAGGATCAGTCTCTCAGAACAGTGCTTAATGGTGGTCATCCATGTTTCCTAGATATATGCATGCTGGCTGAGTGATTTCTGTATTTTTCCCAGAGAAAGAAATACAAAGATTTCACAGATTTCTGTCTTCTTTCCATCTCCACAGAACACCGGACGTAGGAATTAGTTGTCAGAAAGTGAGGAGTGCACTCCAGTTTCTTAGTCAAGTTTGTGAATGAAGCTGGGAGTGGATGACAGGGGACAGATCACTTGATGATTGCCTGTTCTGTTCATTCCCTCTGAAGCACCTGGCGTTGGCTGCTGATGGAAGACAGGATACTGAGCTAGATGGACCATTGGTCTGACCCAGTATGGCCGTTCTTATGACACAGGAGAAGCACCAGGAGAATTGACTTTGTGTGCTGTCCTAAGCAATAATCAGTGACTTTACTGCTGTTTGGCTTGATCCCCCAAACTCTTAATCATGTATGCCATACTAATTAACTCACTGACCTCAGCAGTAGTATTTGCATGAATGAATGCTTGTAGGATGAGGCCCATTGTGTGTACATTCCATATATGGGCTTTTTAATAAACCCCGATGAGTTCCTGTGATTCTGGTAAGTGTGTCCAATTTAGAAGATTGAAAAAATCATGATTCTGATGAGGCATTTGGGTCTGTGCAGCTGACAAAGGCTTAAAAAGCAAAACAAAATCCTGGAGAGTCTGTACAAGTCCTCTGAGAAATAGAAAACAAATTGCTTCTGCTCATTTGAAGGCTAGTTATATCACAATATTTATCTGGTTTTCATTGTGATACATACATATTTATACAAAATATCAAAACATCCAAAAGGTGTCAGAACATAATAGAAGAATACTTCTCCAAATGCAGTCAGAGTAACAACAAAGGGTAAAAGTCAAAGAGCCCCCAAAAGAAAAATAATAAGAACTCAGGTAACAAATATCTTGTAGCAGTACCTCATAAATTCTGTTTCAGTGATAACAGTCTCTGCATCTATTGTTTGTCTTAATCTGGTAGTGAGAGGGTTTGTGGTTGTTGTTGGTTTTAATTTTATTTTTTCTTTCCTTCCTTCCCCCAAGCAAATTACTTTGTGCCATAACTACAGAAATTAGTCTAAATTATTTAATTATCTGAAATTAGCTCATTTTAAATGCTTAAATTGTTTCATTATTAAGATCCATTGGCTCCCATGAAAGTCATGCAATGTTGTTGAATATTCATCACAAAATGTGGCACTGTAGTTCATTAAGCAAGGATTCTTTTTCACACCAGCTCAAAACAACCAAAATAGTATACAAATAAAAAGTGGATAAGAAACCAAATGCACAATGTGCACATTTTGATGTTCCTTTTAACCTAGTTACATTAAACACAAATATCTATGTTAATGAAAGACTAAAGTAATATGGCTAAAATCAGGAAAAATCCAATATTAAAAAATTATGGTTCCAAGAGCATTATTAATTCAGATGCTTGCACAATATATGTTGAATGGGATACATTTTACAATACACAGAATAGTACATTCAGTTTCCTATTTGAGGACCCAAACAACGCTCAGTCTAACTGATTTTAATATGAATCAGTTTGACCACTTGTGTAAATAAGGAATATGGGCCAAATCCAGGGGGATAGCATCCATCTTAAACATTGGGATGTACACTAAACACTTAGGAATGGTCTACATGTTGGAGAATGTGCTTGATGGGGGTGTGTTTTCTAAGTGAATTTATGTATTGTGCATTAATTGGGCCATGTAGAACCTGCTGGTAAACATTCCCTAATGTGCTTTACTATTAAAAATGGTTCCTGTGACCTTTTAAGCTTCTTTATGATGATGTATGAGAAAGTCTGGAGTGTTCGCATCAGAAAGAGAAAATATTTTATTTGTTTATTCTTGGTTTTCTGCTTGTTTTTTATATTAGGAATTCAAGCCTTGTTCTCATTAGACCTCTAAGGAGAAATGAAGAAATACAGAAATTATTAAATCATAAGAGACAAAAAGCTGAGTAATATTTTTTAGAACTCTCTATATAAATAGCTATTTTCAGCACTCTTCCCTGCCCCCGCCTCTCCACTACTCAGCCTAGCACCTGGGCAGCTTTCCTATTGGTAACTGGAATATCTAGGTGAAATGGGGAATGATGTTTATTACTGTGTTGTCTACTATTAGATGTCACATCAACAAAAACACCTTTGCCTTGTCTATACTTGACCTTCTATCATTGGTTAGAACTGGATGGGTGTTAATCCAACACTGGAAAAGGTACTAGTGTCAACAAGACCTTTCATCTACTCTAGCTCTGAAACCCTGGGTATTCCACATTTTGACTACAGCCATCAGCTACAGAAATTTGGACAGATAGCATAGAGTCCTGGCCCAATTGACATCAATGGGAGTTTTGTCATTGACTTCAATTGGAGCCAAGATTTCATAGAAGACTGAATCATAGAATAGAGTACTGGGGTTGGAAGGGACCTCACGAGGTCATCTAGTCCAACCCCCTGCTCAAAGCAGGGCCAATCCCCAATTTTTGCCCCAGATCCCAAATGGCCCCCTCAAGGATTGAACTCACAACCCTGGGTTTAGCAGGCCAATGCTCAAACCACTGAGCTATCCCTCCCCCTAAATTTCATCCTATAAATTAAGTCAAACATTTTTGATGCTCTTTAGAAAATCACAAAACCCTCTAATGCTCTCAGAATCTTGCTAAGTCCCCAAAAGTGCACAGCAGGGATTCAGCACTCTTTATTTGACAGAACTTGCATAATTTCACTTCACAAACACTAGATACTCCTGCAGTTTCTCCCAGCAGTTTGCTTTCTTTCTCTACATGATCTCCCATAGTGTCCTGCTCTCATTGAGAAGAGACGCTTGCTAGCGAGCAACATAGATATTCAAGGTCGGCTTGACGTTTTCGGTTTCACATTATTTAAAATGTACTTTTTATAATATTTATCAGTATGTTCATCAACACAGCAGTGTGTCATTGCAGGGGATCATCACACTGTTGTGCCGATGCTGAAGCAACATGTAAAAGATTGCTTTATCCACAGGTTGATATTTCCAAATTGGAACCTGAAGCAACTGAAATTCTACTGCTGTGAGATAGAAGGCTGACTTAGAAATCACACGCACCAACTGTGCCTCATGTGAAATACCTTGCTGTGCTACTTGTTCAGATAGCCTGCCTAAACTTCTTGAATGACCGTGCTGCTATTTGTGTAGCCAAACGGAGCCACGGAAGATGTGAAAAGGGTGCCCAGGATTTTTACATGAATATGGGGCCTGATTTTCCACTCCATTACACTTTTTATGCTAATGTAACTCTATTGTTACTTCATCAGCCTAATTCTGACAGCCGTAAAGGATATAGTTAATACATCATACCCTTAAAGGCTTTCTTACATTTATATAAAAATATGGCAAACAGCTGATTTCAAAAGGAATGATCAATTTGTCAACTTATTAGCATCAGATAGTCAGTGTCGGACATTATAGGTTTGATTTTCCTTTGAAATGTTTGTATGCTGATGTAACTTGGTGTAGAGTGTAGAACTGGGGACGATGGCTTAGGGTAGGTCTATGCAACCCACAAACCTCCTGGGTCTGGTGCTCTGTCCTCTCTAGTGGCACCAAGACTACTTAGAGGTTAATGAGTCTGCTACAGCCTTAACTAAGTACCATGTGGCTTTTAGCTCATGCAGTAAAGGCTCAGGCATTTAGCTCCAGAGGTTCCAGGTTTGATCCCTCCTGCTGACAAACGGGGTCTGTCGGTATTATATCTACAATGCAATTAGATACCTTCGGCTGGCACTTGCCAGCTGACTCGGGCTCAGGCTAGAGGGCTGTTTAATTGCACTATAGACTTCCAGGCTCAGGCTAGAGCCTGGGCTCTAGGGCCCCTCCAGGGGGGAGGTCCCAGACCTTGGGCTGCCTCCCAAGCCTGGAAGTCTACGCTTCAACTGAACAGCCCTGCAGACAGAGCCGCATGAACCCAAGTCAGCTAATACAGGCCAGCCATGAGTTTTTAATTGCAGTGTAAACATACCCTCAGGGTATATCTACACAGCAGCTCAGAGTTCGCTTCCCAGTGCAGGTAGACAGACATGCTAGTTCTGCTCAAGCTAGTGTGCTAAAAATAGTAGTATACCCAGTGGTAGCACAGACAGTGGCTCAGGCTAGCCTCCTGAATACATAGCCGGGGGTTAGGGTGGATTTGCACTCAGTTGGCTAGCCTGACCTGCTGCCCTGGCTATGGCGCTATATTTGGTGCACTAGCTTGAGCAGAACTAGCAAGTGTCTAGCTGCTCTGAGAGGCATGCTCCCAGCTGCTGTGTAGACATAGCCTTTGTTGAAGTCACAATTATATTACTGATGATGAGTCATACATATCTGATTGCTTGGCCAAACAACCACTATAATACAATTCCTCCACTGTCTTCTTTGTAAACCTGGTAATAATATATATAAAGGGTGAAATCCTGACTCCATTCAAATCAGTGAGAGTTTTGCTATTCACTTGGGCGGGGTCAGGATTTGGATGATTCCAGGCAAGAGAACTAATATGCAGAAGGATTATTATACCACGGTTCTGAATATTTACAGATCACTTGGAAAGTATCCTAGTCTATTCCACTATTCCACTCTCATTTCCAACTTTTAAAAAAAATCTGCTTGGACAATAGCTTTTCAATGAGCTCATGTAAAAAGTTTGCTTTCAAGCACTGTATTTGTTAAAGAGTTAGCTACCGTTTTCTGTGTTCTTTTCATTTGAAGCTAAATTCTTTCTTAAGGGGACTGTCAGTGTTGCATTGTTGCTATCTCTGTCAAGAAGTGCAAAAAGAACGAAGCAATGGTGACCGAGATGGTGGTATTCCTAGCATTCTGAATGTCATTTCCCTCTATCATATTAGTCACAGTTTTCAGAGCGGTAATTGTGTTAGTCTGTATCAGCAAAAAGAACGAGGAGTACTTGTGGCACCTTAGAGACTAACAGTTCTCTAACACCCATTCTACAAGCCATTACCCTCTGATCCCACTGAGGGTTACCAAAAGAAACTGCACCATCTGCTCAAGAAACTCCCTGAAAAAGCACAAGAACAAATCTGCACAGACACACCCCTAGAATCCTGACCCGGGGTATTTTATCTGCTACCCAAGATCCATAAACTTGGAAATCCTGGACGCCCCATTATCTCAGGCATTGGCACCCTGACAGCAGGATTGTCTGGCTATGTAGACTCTCTCCTCAGGCCCTACGCTACCAGCACTCCTAGCTACCTTCCAGACACCACTGACTTCCTAAGGAAACTACAATCCATTGGTGATCTTCCAGAAAACACCATCCTAGCCACTATGGATGTAAAAGCCCTCTACACCAACATTCCACACAAAGATGGACTACAAGCCGTCAGGAACACTATCCCCGATAATGTCACGGCAAACCTGGTGGCTGAACTTTGTGACTTTGTCCTCACCCACAACTATTTCACATTTGGGGACAATGTATACCTTTAAGTCAGTGGCACTGCTATGGGTACCCGCATGGCCCCACGATATGCCAACATTTTTATGGCTGACTTGGAACAACGCTTCCTCAGCTCTCATCCCCTAATGCCCCTACTCTACTTGCGTTACATTGATGACATCTTCATCATCTGGACCCATGGAAAAGAAGCCCTTGAGGAATTTCACCAGGATTTCAACAATTTTCATCCCTCCATCAACCTCAGCCTGGACCAGTCCACACAAGAGATCCACTTCCTGGACACTACAGTGCTAATAAGCGATGGTCACATAAACATCACCCTATACCGGAAACCTACTGACCTCTATACTTACCTACATGCCTCCAGCTTTCATCCAGACCACACCACACAATGCATTGTCTACAGCCAAGCTCTACGATACAGCCACATTTGTTCCAACCCCTCGGGCAGAGACAAACACCTACAAGATCTCTATCAAGCGTTCTTACAACTACAATACCCACCTGCTGAAGTGAAGAAACAGATTGACAGAGCCAAAAGCATACCCAGAAGTTATCTACGGGACAGGCCCAATAAAGAAAATAACAGAACTCCACTAGCCATCACCTTCAGCCCCCAACTAAAACCTCTCCAGCGCATCATCAAGGATCTACAACCTATCCTGAAGGATGACCCATCACTCTCACAGATCTTGGGAGACAGGCCAGTCCTTGCTTACAGACAGCCCCCCAACCTGAAGCAAATACTCACCAACAACCACACACATCAAAAACACTAACCCAGGAACCTATCCTTGCAACAAAGCCCATTGCCAACTGTGTCCACATATCTATTCAGGGGACACCATCATAGGGCCTAATCACATCAGTCACACTATCAGAGGCTCGTTCACCTGCACATCTACCAATGTGATATATGCCATCATGTGCCAGCAATGCCCCTCTGCCATGTACATTGGCCAAACTGGACAGTCTCTACGTAAAAGAATAAATGGACACAAATCAGACATCAAGAATTATGACATTCAAAAACCAGTCAGAGAACAGTTCAATCTTCCTGATCACTCGATTACAGACCTAAAAGTCGCAATACTACAACAAAAAAAAATTTAAAACAGACTCCAACGAGAAACTGCTGAATTGGAATTAATTTGCAAACTGGACACCATTAAATTAGGCTTGAATAAAGACTGGGAGTGGATGTGTCATTACACAAAGTAAAACTATTTCTCCATGCTTATTTCCCCCCTACTGTTACTCACACCTTCTTGTCAACTGTTGGAAATGGGCCATCCTGATTATCACTACAGAAGTTTTTTTTCTCCTGCTGATAATAGCTCACCTTAACTGATTACTCTCATTATAGTTGATATAGCAACACCCATTTTTTCATGTTCTCTGTATGTGTGTATATATATACATATATATATATCCCACTGTATTGTCCACTGCATGCATCGATGAAGTGGGTTTTAGCCCACGAAAGCTTATGCTCAAATAAATTTATTAGTCACAGTGTTATTACAGTCAGAACTGCTAAATATAAGTCACTCTTTAATACTGGATGTTTCCCTTATTACATGAATCACCTGCTATTACACAAATTATTATCCAAATCTAAGTCCTCCAGCATATGAAGGGGAATGTGTGGAACTGTTTTTTCCTGCTGTTCTTTTCTGCATTGCTCCAGTGGTACACTGGTGAAACCATGGAGTTACACTAATGTACAACTTCAGTAGTGTAGTGTTGAATGAGGCCTTAAGTTTGATAGTTTTAGGTTTAAAGATCTTGTGCCAGCTTCTGATCCTCTTTATAGTGATATAAATTAAAAGTCAGTCCACAGGGTCAGTGAAGTTACTCCTGAGTACAAATAATTTAGGGTACTGAGTACAAATAGTTGATCAGAATCAAACCCTTTATCAGAGTTTCATTTTAGATTCACAGGGCTTGAGATTCAATACTGCTCTACTCCAGTTTTACACCAGATTTCAGTGGAGCTAGGCCAGTATACATCTGGAGAAACACAATGGTGAATCAGACTTACAGTTTCTCGTTCCCTTTCATGGCAGTTCTCTGAACCTGATTTTGATTGAGCAACATATCACCTTTATCCTCCTCAACATCCTTATGTTATGTCTTTAGCTTTAACTTTTTATGTAGTTAGCCCATAACTAAGGATGTTGAGGAGAATAAAGGGGATATGTTGAGGAGGATATGTTGCGGAGAATAACAATGATATTAGTACTGGCAACTTTTTAATTTGCAGGAAAGGCACAAGAAAACCTGAATGAGGTAAAACAATTCCAAAGCACAAATTGTCCTATCAGCTGGGACATTGGACTTCAGAAACCACATTACATGTTAGGCAGGAAAAATACTGAATTGTATGTTTGTTTTCCTTTTGGAGTATTGTGTCTTAAGTTATTATTACCCTTCCCATCACCACCAGACACTTTTTTGATGGGGCTGAACACTTGCTTGAAAGGAGAAGCTGCAATTGATTAGATCTGGAAATGATGAGTTCTGTTTGTGTCACAACTAATGAGAATGCTTGGGAAGTTGGAAAAAGACTGACAAAGCTAGCATATCAGTTGCTGGAGAACAAGTGTAGCAGACAGAGTACCTGACTTGCTGACAAAAGTTTGGAAACTCTTGACAGAAGACATACAAGAAAAAAGAGAAATAAAAAGATTTCATGGCATAAAAGATCTGACTTAAAGATCTCTGACACAATTTTTGAATACATGGAAATTTCAATGTGTTCTTAAATCTTCATATGCTCTCAGTCCCCTTCCCCATCAAAATTGAAGGTTTCCATTATCCCTTATTACACTAAGCTAATAGCGTTCCCTCAACCCTTACTTTTTAAAATAAATCTGCATTACATGTATGTACAGAGTGTCTCTCAGTCATTCAGCTTTTCTTCCTCACCCTTCCCACAGAATAGTTAATGCCAGAAGCATGCAGAAGCCCATATAAAAACTTAATTGACTGGAATTAAAAAGCTTTTCATTCAGAGCCATTCAGTTTTCAAATGCAGAATATATTTTTGTAAAGAATGCAGGAAAATGTGATATTAAGCAAACATCTTGAAATATCTTTAGCAAAAAAAGTTCCACTGAACTGCATCTGCAAAACTACAAATCTAGATTTAGGAAATGAGAGAGTGTCTGTCTTTGAGTTTAGTTAATTTATTTTATTTCTCTGTATGGCCTTTGGCAGCATATTTTGATATGGAGGATTTTTTTTTTATTATTAGTAACATTGTATCACAATGCTGCTATGAGGGGCATATGTCTATGTTTTTTGTGATAATTTTGGAGAGCGAGGACACCAGCAAAGGTCTTGAATGGATGTAACTTTGTCTCCAATTGTATTTATTTCATCAGAATGCTGCATCTTAAGGTTATATGGCATTCAAAAGATTGTCATTTTCAGAAGCGGTCCATTCTATTTCTGCATTCTATTTGGAAACTCCTATTTCAAACCCCATGCTAAGAACTCAAGACTCTCTCAAAGGCCGTGCTGCCTTTATAAGGCACAGTACTTTATGAAAACTCCATTTTAATTGGTATATATTGTGTTTGTATATTGCCTTCATTGCTGACGCATCATGGGAAAAGAGAAATTGCTGCTTTCCTTTTGGGATGCATCTCTGGGCTGTTTAATATAGGGATTTCATTGTTTAGTGTTTGGTTTCAGAGTAGCAGCCGTGTTAGTCTGCATCCGCAAAAAGAAAAGAAGTACTGGTGGCACCCTAGAGACTAACAAATTTATTTGAGCATAAGTGGCTGTAGTTCACGAAAGCTTATGCTCAAATAAATTTGCTAGTCAGTTTAGTGTTTGCGACTCTACAATTATTTGCATAGTATTCAGCTGTGATGTTCACAGAGACTTGATTGTAATGTGAAATGTATGCCAATGAAAAGATGGACAACTTAAGCAACAAACCCTATACTTAGGAACCAGGTGAGTTAGTCAGGCCTGATACAGGAGAGGAGAGGAACTTCCCCAAACCACTGAATAACTTCAGAACTGCTCTATAGTAGTAACAGTATCGGAATGCCTGTTGTAGCCTTCAGAGGCCCTTAGATGTCCTTCCATAGGAGGAGAAGGCAAACCTACATAGTAGCAGATACTCTGGCTCCATAGGGATGGTGTGCTGGCCCTCTCAATCTGTTCCACAAGAAATGGGAAGGATCAGTCCTGCTTTCACTGCCAGGGGAACCTCAATAGCATGGAAGGCAAAGTAGGATTTGCTCCTAAAGGCTGACATGATATACAGGACATTATGTAGGACCTCAGGGTTTCAATATAAATGTGGGCGTGCAATTATACACCCTTTAACAGGTATTTATCTTACTGGGTGTTTAAAAACTTCTCATTTCAATTCAGGAGTTTCACAAATACCAACTGAAGACCCACTCCAATCCTGAGGCCTTTTATAATGCGTACTGATCCCTGGGATATGGGAATAATACTTACTAGGAAATACATTTGGTTAATGGAGGGAGCATGCATTAACTTCAGACACACATCAGTAAATGCACCAAGTCTCTCCTGCCCATTCTGCAGTTCCACAGCCACAGATTTAATCTTTTGTAGCAATGTCTTGGCTTCCATTCAAAAGTGAAAGGTGGGATTTTCAAAAGTGCTTACTATTGACCTAATTCTGCTCCCACTGAAGACATTTACCATTCATTTTGATGGGAGTAGAGTTAGCTTGATGCTGAGCACTTTTGAAAAGCCCACCCTACATCAGGGGTCAGCAACGTGTCCGAAGTAAAAATGTTGAGGTCTGTGGTAATTTTTCAAAATATGTTGAATGACATAACCCCCTCTCCCCCCACCAGTGTCCGTCACTAAGTATGGTAATTTTGTCAAGTGTCCGTCACGTAACATGGTAGTGCCTACCCCTGCCCTACATTTCTAGCCTTTATAACTCTGAAGATAACCTGCCAGTCATGAACTCAGTGTAGAGCAAAGGCATTTTGTTAACTTGCAAATGCAGAAATTATGCGGGGGCGGTGCCTTAGAAAATGTATTCCTTCATCCCCTTCATTAGCCTAGTTTTGATTCGGAGTAGGTCCACTGAAATCAATGGAGTTACATGGGTGCAAGACTTGTGTGAGATGAGGGCCAACCAGTTTAAAAATAAATCACCTAAAATGGAGGTGGTTTAGGCTGCCATGCACTTTACACTTTATAACTTTAGCACAGCTGCTCTGCTCTGTCCTCCTGCCCATTATTGGTTCCCTTGTGAGCCTATATTTAAAATACAGAGCAATCACAGAGCAGGCTGTGAGTATGTGTGGGGTGGAGAGAGAGTTCAACATAAAGCTGCTAGTGCCATGGGGCAAATTCTGGTCATAGTTATAGTGGTGTAAATAAGAGCAGAAACTGGCCCCTTCTTTTTATGTTCAAGTTCCACAGAAAAATCAAAGTCATATAGTGCACACTAGGAAGTACTTCCTCTCCCCAGATATGCCATTAATTAAGGAGTTCTATTTCCTCCAGGACCCTAAACATCATAAGTTTTGTTTCCTAAGGAAAATTAGAGTGGGTTCAAAGTGATCTCAACCTCATTTCTCCCTAATCGAATGGCTCATTAACTGCAACCACCTTATGTAACTTCTCTTATGTTAAATAAATTATAACAGAGAATCAATAGTAAAGCTAGCAGGATCAGGAAGAAGATCAAAGCTTTAGTATAGAGATTATTGGTTGTATGTCCTTGAGATATGATCCATATGAAATTAGGGCAGATACAAAGTGATTATATATAATTTGTATATAACATTGTGCCCAGTCTCTTGTGCCCTTAGGGGTTTTCAGCCAGACATGGTAGAGGTCAGAACTTAAAATTGCATATATTCTTCATATTTTAAGTAGCTTGAAATGTATCCACTGGATATATTCACAACCTTAAGTTAATTTGTATGCTATTGCCTAACTCAAGCACTACTGACTTGCCTTTTAAAAATAATAACTCCACTCTTTGCTGTTCAACTGTTTTGGGGCAAGTGGAAGTTCCCATGTATTCTTTCCTCTACCATTTAGATGTACTAATAAAACACACATTTTCTTGCTGCAGTTCTAACACTGCAATTCCAAGAAAAGAAAGTTAACTTTTGCAGTCCTGGAAAAATAGAAATTACAGCTGGTATTACCTAATCACTAAATATTTAATAGATACTAAAATGTGCAGATTCATCACATCTTGTGCACTGAAAGAGAATAATAAATATGGGCAAGAAAATGAAGAGTTCTACTAAAGTTCTTTTGATGAAGGCATTCTGCCAAAACATTAACAATCTTTGCTTAAAGTGCAGTTTGACTACGAAAGTGACTTTGTAAAAATGGCTTTGTGGGCTAGAGAGTGTTTATTGTGTCTCAGTGATTTCTATATGAAATCTTCTCCATTTACAAGTAAAAAATACAGTTTTTCTGACTACCAGACCTGCAAACTCAATTTGGAATCTGAAAGCCAGGAATCTCTCTCTCTCTCTTTCTTCTCCCTCCTCCCCCATTTGGCTCATGCATCACAATGTATTTGTAACTGGAACTTTGTTAGCAGTTCTGTTATGAGAACCATAATAGAAAGATGGTCATTCCTTCAGAGCTGTGTGGGAGCCACCAGGTTTATAGGGATTAAGATGCATTAAAAACTTATTTAAGTTAATAAAGCCAACGGATGAAATTCTGAATGCACAGGAGAAGTAGATTTGCTCAGAAAAAGATTGATCCTGTAAGAGGCTGAGCAACTCTTGGAAATGCTGAGTCCACTCAAGTCCCAGGCATTCACAAGCTTGAATCCTTGCACCCTCCCTTGAGCCAGCTGTTTACTTAATTATCTTGTCATGTCTTTACCTTCTTTCCCTAGGGACTGGAAATATTCCACTGAAAATCACCTGGCTTCCACTTCTGTAAGCTTCTTACCCAACCAAGTCTAGTCATCCTTCATCTGCTCCAGCAGGAATTCTAGCAGTGTCATTTGTCCCAACATAAAGTACAATCAGTGGATTTTCCCTGATCCCATTAAGATCCTCTTCAGCCTCATATCACATCTCCTATCCTGCTCCTGGTGAACAGCATACTCTTCTGTTCTCTGATATGGTCTGGTGATAGGCCTTTTGATTTTTCTATAACATAGATGTGTCTCTTGCTGATGTTCGTATGAGTCTGTTTTATGTTCTCTTTAGCAGTCCCCTGTACATCATCCTCGTTTTTTGGGGCTCTGTTCCCTGGCTACTTCCATCATCTCTTCGTCTCATCTGAAGAGACTGGCTTTTCCTCTTTTCTTCCTTGCCACCCCATCTTTTGCCTGTTTCTCCTCCTCATTCCCCAGTGCAGGAAACCAATTACTCAACTCGACTTGACCATCACTAGATGATCTCTTTCTCTGCCTTGTCCTCAGATTATTGCATGGATTATTCTACTCTTCTGGCAGTCTGGTTACTTTTGTTTGGCAGGTGTCTGCAAATCTTAAATTGTCTGCAATGCCTCATCTCTCCTCACTTTCACTACACAGGCAAATCCCCATCTGAATTTCATCATTGTATCCAGCCGCATCTCTAATCTTTGAATCTTCTCTGCCATGAGCCCTAACTGGTGACATTTCATGCATAAATGGTTTCCATCAGATACACATTCAAAGTTTATGTACATCCTGTAGCTTCTACATATGACCATCTTTTATTCTTCCTCAGGTCACTTCTAATGCTGCCACAGAAACTCCACTGTTAGATGCTTGCTAGAGATTGGCTTAAAGCATTTAGCATGAGATTTAATATCCCTTCCAAAAATGGTGATATCATTAATTATAACTCTGGGTATCCTTGATAGCTATGTAAATGCTCAGTCCCTTTTTTAATCTTCTCAAGTTTTGCCCTCCATAACCAGTCATTCTTTTATATACTTTTATCATGTCTCTTATTAATCGCTTTCCAAATGTAAACAGTCCTAATCTATTAAGTTTTTTCCATTCCTTTGATCATTCTCACGGCTCTTCTCTGAACTCCCTCTCTTTCCTTGCAAAGCCCCTATTAGTTTTGCAATATTATTGTTATTATTTGTAATAGTTATTCATGATGAGGTCACTCTGCATTTTATATATTTTTGCAAATATTCAGATGACCACCAGGCTTTCAAGAATCACCAGAATTTCCTAAATTTTAACATTAATTATTATTCGTCTGAAAATCTATATCCAAAGTGTATTATTAATTATTAGTCAGTCATTCATATATTCCTTGTTAAATGTTCCAGTTCGCCAATCAGAGAACAGAAACAAAAATATGTGACTAGATCATCATGCACACACCATGAATAATATATAGTAAATAGTCAAATGTTAGGATTCTAAGCCCCAATTGAAAGTTACGTGACTTTGTTGTTTTTGAAAGGGAAACTTTGGTTCCTAAGTAATTTAAGGACTTTTTAAAAGTTAAGAGTTTTAAAATGAACAATTTATGAAAAACCATAGGTTGAAATTGCTAAGAAATCATTATAAAATGGTTACCAATATCAAATATATTTCTAGAAATCAGGATGAGTTCATGAATTATTTGGATTCAGGAAAAAGGGTGATAAATTCATTGGCTACCTTTGTTTTTAAAAAAATAGGTGCTTAAATAAGGCTTCCAAATCCTATGTCTAAGCATTTAGGTCTAGATTTACAAAGGTATTTAGATGCCTAATGATGCAAAGAGGTACCTAGCAGGATTTTCAAAAGTACCTAAGTCAATTAGGCACCTAACAGCTTTCAATCAAACTTGAACTCCTAAGTCACTTTGATGCTTTTTGGAAAATTCACCCTTAAATAAGTGGATTGCTCTCAAAAGTGCAGAATATCCAGCAACACCAGCTGAAATCAAAGCAGTTCTACTAGGGCTGTTGATTAATCATAGTTAACTCATGTGATTAACTCAAAAAAATTAATCGCAATTAATCACAGTTTTAATCGCACTGTTAAACAATAGAATACCAATTGAAATGTATTAAATATTTTGGATGTTTTGCTACATTTTCATACATATCGTATTCTGTGTTGTAATTGAAATCAAAGTGTGTATTATTTTTATTACAAATATTTGCACTGTAAAAATTATAAACAAAAGAAATAGTAGTTTTCCATTCACCTCATACAAATACTGAAGTGCAATCTCTTTTTCATGAAATGTACAAAAATTTACAAATGTAGATTTTTCTTGTTACATAACTGTATTCAAAACCAAAACAATATAAAACTTCAGAGCCTACAAGTCCACTCAGTCCTACTTCTTGTTCAGCCAATCACTAAGACAAACAAGTTTGTTTACATTTACAGGAGATAACGCTGCCCTCTTCTTATTTTATAATGTCACCAGAAAATGAGAACGAGCGTTTGCATGGCACTTTTGTAGCTGGCCATTGCAAGGTAAATAGTGCCCCTTCATGCTTTGGCCACCATTCCAGAGGACATGCTTCCATGCTGCTGATGCTCATTAAAGAATAATGTATTAAATTTGTGACTGAATTCCTTGGGGGGATAACTGTATGTCTCCTGTTCTGTTTTACTCACATTCTGCCATATATTTCATGTTACTGCAATCTCAGATGATGATCCAGCACATGTTGTTCATTTTAAGAACACTTTCATAGCAGATTTGACAAAACGCAAGGAAGGTACCAATGTGAGATTTCTAAAGATAGCTACAGCACTCGACTCAAGGTTTAAGAATCTGAAGTGCCTTCCAAAATCTGAGAGGGATGAGGTGTGGAGCATGCTTTCAGAAGTCTGAAAAGAGCAACGCTCTGATGCGGAAACTACAGAACCCGAACCACCAAAAATGAAAATCAACCTTCTGCTGGTGGCATCTGACTCAGATAATGAAAATGAACATGCATTGGTACGTACTGCTTTAGATGGTATCGAGCAGAAACCATCATCAGCATGGACGAATGTCCCCAGGAATGGTGGTTGTAGCATGAAGGGACATATGAATCTTTAACGCATCTGGCACGTAAATATCTTGCGACCCCGCCAGAACAGTGCCATGAGAATACCTGTTCTCACTTTCATGTGACATTGTAAACAAGAAGCGAGCAGCATTATCTCCTGATAATGTAAACAAGCTTGTTTGTCTGAGCAATTGCCCGAACAAGAAATAGGACTGAGTAAACTTGCAGGATCTAAAATTTTACATTTTTTATTTTTGAATGCAGGGTTTTTTTGTACATAATTCTACATTTTTAAGTTCAACTTTCACGATAAAGAGATTACACTTCTGTACTTGTATTAGGTGAACTGAAAAATACCATTTCTTTTGTTTTTTTACAGTGCAAATACTTGTAATAAAAGAAATATAAAGTGAGCACTGCACACTTTGTATTCTGCATTGTAATTGAAATCAATATATTTGAAAATGTAGAAAACATCCAAAAATATTCAAATAATGGTATTCTATTATTGTTTAACAGTGCGATTAATCGTGATATTAATTGCGATTAATTTTTTGAATTGCTTGACAGCCCTAATTTATACATATATCAAAGATTAACTTGGGAGCTCAATTTTAGGCAGACATTTTTAAAATCTTGCCCAATGAATAATTCAATCACTCTAACCACAGAATACAAAGCCATTTTTATTCATACAGCTTTTATATAAGATTATTATATTATATTACCATATTATTATATAAGAGACAGACACAGAGGTATACGGTCAGAAACATTAATGTGCCTGTCACAGTAGTTTTTTGTCCATTGGGAAATTGCTCATTTATGGTGAGCTGGACCTCAGCTGTAAATGGAAATTTGCTAGCTATTTCCTCGCCCCATCTTTGTAAAATGAATTAAATAATCATAGGAGACTTTGGAATAATACTTTAAAAAAAATTGTCACTGAGAGAGTAGATGACTGATGAGTGACCTGAAAAGAATGAGTGCAATGTTTAGCCTTATAAGATTATTTATTGACTAGACTTTTACCTAGTTTATTTTTGATTGACCTTTTCTGAAATGAAAGGATTGCCCTATGTCTATCACTATGATTATGAGGTTTTGGTTCCAGTGATTAATGGCTAAAAAGAATAGAAATAATACTACAGATTCAATTCTTTTAAAAAGGAGCAGTTTAAATATTATGGCCAGCATTACATTTATGGTAATATCAAGTCTGCAGATTCTGAGACTCTTTTGCTTGTGTTGCCACAAACCTCAATAACTATTGTCCAATGAGTTTTGAAATAAAAATCCCAGTAATCTGCATAAAGAACGCTATAACTTCCCATTTCAACACATATGTGGGCTAAGATAAGGTAACCCAACCAATAGTTATGCTGCAATCTAATTTCCATATGAAGGCCATACATAGGAGGCCTTTTGTAAGAGGATGACAGAAGGAAATTAATACAATTGAAAATTACATGGAATTTTTCTTAGGAAAATAAACAACTTTGTTTCCTTCTGTAGAGTGAAGGGTTGTTTCATATTTTTATTAGACCATTCAGTGAATAAAACATATTTGATAGCTCAGCAGCAGCCAAAGCATTTGTATTTAAATGAGGACAAAAGACATTGGGCAGGAATTGATATGATTATGCCTCAACTGATGAGTCATAACTAATGACACAGTCTAATGCTCATGAAGTAAAACAGATGATGGAAGTGAGAGGAATGCAATCAGTAAGACTGGAGAGACAGCTGAGAGAAGTATGATCACATATGCATGTGATGGAGGGGTGTATTAAACAAGAAAGCTTATTGTAATGTGTTTGTTGAAGACAGTGTCTTTGATAACTTATTGGAGGAATTCATATTTCCATGAAAGGAACTTGATACCCGTCAGAACTTTCTGCAATTAGATAAATAATGAAAGGAAATTAGAGAGTCTGTTACTGAGTAAAATCACCTCATAACCTTAAATTGAATTACAGTCATGTTTCATATGCTGAAATGTTAAAAACAAAGGCTGATGTAACTTGTACCATAGAATTCAAGAGTACATATTGTGCCATTTTTAAAGTCTACATCAGTGGTTTCCAAACACCTGTTAGTGCTGGTACAGTCTTCCCAACTCTTATGGTTCATTTGTTGTTTTTCTTAAAGCCACAGCTCCTGGAGAGAAGTGTGTAGGTGAGAATCCCAGCTTTAATTTTTTTTTTTATGAAAAGTAAATTTCTATCCTTCATAGTTGTGAAGAAAAGCTGAAAATGTGAATCTCAGAGGCTCAAAAAAAAAAAAGTACAGGGCAAATAAAAAGATCCCAAAATAATTATTTTTTTAAAAATCTAATTATTTTACAACAATCTCATAATTTTTGGATGCTTCAGGTTGGCAACACTGCTCAGACCTTTGTGACTGGTACTCTAAGCTTTCTTAGCTGTGCTGAGTTCCATTGTAACTTAATTGTAATATGCACAATCTAACCCATATTGGAGTTTGGGTTCTCCTAAGTCATAAGTAGCTGAAATTCCACTGTAGGCCCAGTTCAGCGAAGGGCAGCATGCACTGGCTCGTATACAAATCCAAAAAGGGCTTACCCTGCCTGGTAAATTCATATCTTTTCCCCAATAAAATTGGAAACTATTCACCAGGATGAAATCAAATGAGACCATCATTAGCAGGAAGAATTGTCTTGTGGGTGATGCAATTGACTAGAACTCAGAGGATTGCGGGTCAATTTCCAATTCTTCAATAAAACACATGAGACTTTGGACAAGTTACTTAACCACTCTGCACAACAATTCCTATTCTTCTGCTTGTATGCTGTGTCCATTTCACCCACATTTTTGTCTTGTCTAATTTGACTGTAAAAAATCTTTGAGCCAAGGATAGATTCTTGCTGTGCGCTTGTACAATGCATTGCATAATGGTATCCCAAACTTTATTTGTTTTTGTTTTTTGGGTTTTTTTTGGCACAGCTGTAATACAAATAGTAATAATAGATTGGTGTCAGAGTAATTCATTTCTTTATGCTTATTTTTTCCCACTGATATGCTTTTCTCCTACTGGTAATAAATACTTCACCATCACCATCCAGATTTATCTCTTATGAATCGAAAACTATTTCTACTCATGTAGTATTCTATACAGCATGCACTGTAAAACATTCTAAGCAGTTTTTAATCAGATATTTTACAACCCTGTATTAATCTATATAATTTATTCAACAACAGATGAATTAGCAACACTGTATCCTCATTAAGACTGTTACTGCCTCACCAGAATGTGAATGCTTTCACAGACCTTGTTTTGAGACAGTTTTGGTATTGTGTACCATTAAGCCCCCTACCTCAATTTCTATGGCTATGCTTCAGTAAGGCACTTCAACCTGTGCTTAAATTTAAGCACTGAGTAGTCCCATTGACCATGCTTAAGTACCTTGCAGTACTGGGGTATACGTAACCAGCTCCTCACCTCTGGCTTACATGACTTCCTTAATCTTTTTCAAAGAGTCTGAAAGCCCAGGGAAGCTGATTTTCCCCCCTACTTCCTCAATTATAGCAAGATTTCCTCAATAGGGCAAGGCTGGCTTCAGCACTCTTATTTTCCATCACTGCTGCAATACAGAATCCTTAACCTGCGTCCCATTGTGAAATATTTCAGAATATGTTCCTGTTTGATGAACAATATTAGGCTTGTGTCTTAACTTTTAGCATATTAGATTCTGAGGCTGTATGGGAACTGACTTAGAGATGTCCTATGTAGCCCTATGAAGATTAATGTACACTATTGCATCTCCATGGGATCTCCCACTGGGCAACAAGATGGAGAAGGTTGTTTTGTTATCTAGGGCCATGATATTATGTTCCGGTTCCAAACACCATGCTACAGAGTAGTCATTTAACTCTGGAAGAACTTACCTGCAGGAATGATGAAGATGAGGAACCAGAAAGTAAAACTGATTTACCAAAAATTAAGCATCTTGAACTATCTCTTTATGAAAGTTGTACTTCTGAAAATTACATTATAGCCTATTGGGATGGTGGAGATTGGCACATAGCAGTATGTTTCTGCCTGCATACCTCTGAGTAACCCTCATGCTTTTAGTAATTCTTATAGACACTGTTGATTTGGTCCCACTTCTTTTTCAAAAGCAGAGGTAAATACAATACAGCAGTGTAGTGTATTTCTTCCCTGTTGGAGGACAGATTCCCAGGAATTTGTGATTAGATCTGAAGCTAGGCTAGAAAAAGGTAAATACTGAATTGACTGTTTATGTTAGTTACTTCTCTTGGCTGACTGATCATCTTTCCTGCTGTCTTATGTTCTCATGGATAGAGATTTTCAGCAGGACTCTTCTTTCTAAAAAAAAAAAAAAAAAAAAAAAGTTGTAGCCTTAAGGATTTTTTCTTTTTCTCACCGCTATGCATGAACAGACAAAGAATTTTACAGCAGGAAGATCTTTAATTATGAAAAATCATCCTATCAAATGGAGGGCCACCTGAGATGGCTATTTCATTGTTATTTTTGACACTACGTTGTGTTGTGTTCGATTTTGCTTCCACTCTTATTCACTGTCACTTTTCTGTAAATTGTAAAATCCATAACAGTTTTTTGATGGTCGACTTTTAGTATTATGGTGCAACAAGGATTTCCAAGATAAATATTTATGGGTCTGGGACCCTGTACCCACAAAAGCCCTAAAAGACAAAACCCCACCAAAGGCTAGGGCCGGCTCTAGGTTTTTTGTCGCCCCAAGCAAAAAAAAAATTTGGCCGTTCCCCGCCCCCCCCCCCTTTTTTTTGGCTTTTACACATTTGCACTTTGCAATGTTTTTGTTTTGTTTTTTACTGTTTAAATTTTTTTTAAAAATGAAAACAGAAAATTTGTAGTAAGTGAAATAAAACAATTTCCTACTAGTGTGCTCATTTAATTTTCACAAAATCACAATTACAAACAATTTAGGTTCAACTATACACTGTAATGAAAAACGTTAGTGTCTTCCGGTGCGCCCGGTTTCTCATAAATTAAAAGAATTTATATGAACTGAATTTTTCTGGTTTTTATACTTGTGTATTCTTTTAATAATTCAGTGAAATCTAAAATTTTTGCAATGGTACATTCAATTGAAATTAATGCGAGTCCTGACAAATGATTTTGAGACATGGTGGACCTCAAATAATTTTTTAGTAATTTCAGTTTTGAGAAACTGCGTTCACCAGAAGCCGCTGGTAATGTTAAAAGAATGTGTAATTCTATAGCAGTGTTTGAGTGAAAAAATCATTTCTTGCTATAAATTCTAATACTTTTAGAGGAGAAGTTTTAGGACTTATTAGCTCAGATAAAGCTATTAATTCATCATACAATTCTACTCCATCAATGTCAGCAGCATTATCAATACTGAGCGCTAAATGTAGGTCTTGGCAGTGCTTCATGAGGTCTTCTTTGGAAAACTGATTTTTAATATTTCCAATATCATATAAAAATTCAAAAGTTTCACAATGACCATACAACTGATAAAATCTTTCTTCAATGGAAGTTACAGCTACATCCAAAATACAACAGAAACATCAGTCTTGATCACTTAGCGAAAACAATCTTTGGTTGGATTGTTGTTCATCTTTATCAGTTGATAAAGATAATCTTTGGTTCGATTGGTCTTCATCAATTGATGAATAATCACTTTCAATGCATTGCTTAGAGCTTTCTCCTTGATTGTCACCTTTTTAAAAATACTTATTTGAAGTACAAGATAGAGAAATGGCAAAAAGAATTAGAAAAACTCTTTGTTGCCGGTAGGCACCACTGGAAAGTCGGTTTTGTTTTTGTCCTGGCATTTTAGCCCTATAACCACTGGCACAGACGTGACACGGAAATTGGCGCGAATGGTGCCGATAGGGCGGCACAGTACACACAGGTAATCGTGATTCCTGATTTAACCGTTAACGTTTACACATTTACGCACGTTCACATTATGACTAACCGTGTCATGATGTGACACAATATTTTTCAGGTCATGCTCCTATCGCAGTACTGGAGATTTTTTTGATCTTCATGGTTTTTTTTTTTTTTCGTACATTGGTGGATTTTTCTGGGGAAAAAAAAAAAAAGGATGGCCAGAATGCTGCCCCTGGAAATGTGCCGCTCCAAGCACATGCTTGCTTTGCTGGTGCCTAGAGAGGGTCCTGCCAAAAGCACGACCTGGGGTGCGAGGCATAGGTGGCTTCAACTCACGTTGGTGCTGCATCGTTTTGCACCAGCTGGACATGCTCCAATGTATGGCAATCTTACCCAGGTTACCTGTGGGCTGCACCACAGCACAGAATTTGTGTAGCACCCAGTGACACAGACTTACCTTCCCCTCTCCCCCATTAACCCAAGAACGGGAACTAGAGGGGGTAGCATAGAACCATGTATGATAATCCTATCCTGCTCCTGGCTAGAGGAATCCTTCCCCAGCTGCTTTTATTTAAATTTCTCAAAATCTTAGCATCACACAGGGGTAGGAGTTAGCATTGGCACCCAGATGTTTTTAGGTAGCTGAAGTTATAATATTTGAAGAAATGCTAAATCTCAGTGCGGTTGGAAGTGAGATTTGTTCTTATTTCAATAAATTACATTCCTTTTCTATATTTCACCATTAGATACAATGTCATATCTGTCAGATGTCTTGAAAATGGCAGGAAAAGTGTCTTTTCACATACATTTTAAAATATTTGTGAATACACTGCAGTAGCTAGCTGTAAATATGCATTCACTGCTACTGTCTCCAAGCCAACTCAGAAGATAAAGCATAAAGGAGAGACATAAACTTTAAAAAAAAAATGACAGAATGTTCCTTAAAATAAGTCAAACAATTTTTAAATGTGTTGAGATGAGAACTACTTTGAAAATGCACAAATACCATGGATCTAGTCCCATAGGAAGATAAGATAGTTTTGTAACTCTGAAAATACCAAGCTGCCATGGGAACAGTCATCCATTTTCATTATGTGATGATGTTGCTGTCTTTGAAAACACTGATTAGCTGATGGAAATTCTGCCCTGTAAAGGTAAAATTAATGTTCAAAAGTACCTACAGGAAGGATGCTGATTTAGAGGATATGCAGGATAATAGACATTTGCTCACCATCTCCAATTTCTGTGTTTGTCAGTTCTCTTTCCAGGTTCAAGCCAGCACTGTACAGGTTATATCCACCAGATATCTCATGTACAAATAAAACAGAGAGAAAGCAGATTACAACTGAAACTAACCAGAATAGTGCAGTCTTGAAGGTTTCCTTCACTGAAGGTGTATATTAATTCAGCAAAAACAACGAGGAGTCCTTGTGGCACCTTAGAGACTAACATATTTATTTGGGCATAAGCTTTCTTGGGCTAAAACCAACTTCATCAGATGCATGGAGTGAAAAATACAGTAAGCAGTATATATATTACAGCACATGAAAAGATGGGAGTTGCCTTACCAAGTGGGGGGTAAGTGCTAACGAAGCCAATTCAATTAAGGTGGAAGTGGCCTATTCTCAACAGTTGACAAGACAAGATGCCATTTTTCACTCCATGCATCTGATGAAGTGGGTTTAGCCCAAGAAAGCTTATGCCCAAATAAATTTGTTAGTCTCTAAGGTGCCACAAGGACTCCTCATTGTTTTTGCTGATACAGACTAACACGGCTACCTCTCTGAAACCTATATTAATTCAATTACCTTAGGAGAGGTATTAGAAAATTTAGGGCCAGCTTTCAAAGGCCATAGGCACTTATAGACGCTAATGAACTCACTGTGCCAGCTGAGGGCCAGAATGTACCTGGCACTTGTTTGGGTGCACATGGGAAGACTGAAAGTAGCCTTCCTCTCTCTCCAATGTATGTCCTGTGCAAGGGCTAGGAAACACATCTGTTTCTGCACTCAGTGAAACACAGGGACTGCTCCTACCTTGTTCTCCAAGGCTTGCATATTACCACAAATGGAAAAGGAAAGGATAGGGTTGGAGCTGGGCCATCTTTCACCCCTCCTGCATTGGCCTATAAAGCATTTTGGGATCACCACACTCCCCCAGCATACCAGGAAGCTTGGGAAGAGCTCCTGCATCTCTGAGGTACCATCCCTCTTCAGGCTTCCCTAAGGTGGTGCCACTCTGCACTGACACCTACTCATGGATGTACCTATTCAGAACAATGCAGCCCTAAAGAGATGTTTCCATTTATAAAGGGCACATGCAAGCCTGGAACCTGTTTGCTTGTAAAGTGTAGTTTTTACACTCAAATCCTGACTTGCATGTTCAAATATAAAGGTTTTGTGGGCATGAAGAGTATGCATCTGTAATCCTCTGGTCAGGGTGTGTTAGAGGTTCCTTTCTGTGACAATACATAGGGGACTGGAGACTCTTATAGCCCTACTAGAGAGCTTAAACAACTCAAATTTTTAGCTCTGGAGATCCTCTATATGCCAGCCGAAAAGGCGCTGTCACAAACGTATTTCAGTGCTGAGGTTTAAACATTTGGCTTTTTATGTGTAAAGGATTTTGCCATTAATGAGAATGTTTCCTTGGCATCACACAACTAAATAAAAACAAGAGACAATACTGATTTTCACTTTGCAAGTGTTTATATGTGAAAACAAATATTTTTGTAAATGTTTTTAAGTTTACTCCAGGGCAATATGTCACTATTTCCACCACACTAGTGAATACTGCTATTGTAACAAACATTGAAAAATTCTGCCTTCTGTGCAATATGACCCTGATCAAGAAAATTACTTAAGCACGTGCATAGTTTTAAACATGTAAAATTTCCCATTGAATTTGTCTCAAGGCTCAATGTAATTCAGGAGCTTAAATGCTTTCCTGGATCAGAGCCTACATTTCGAGTTCCCAGGAATTTGCTTTATTCAGGAATCAATTTCTACCTATAAAAGTTTGTGCCTTTCATTTTTGTGAAAAATTAGAGCCAGGAAAGAAGAATGTATTTTCTACACTACATGAAAGTAAAATATTTTCCAACAGTTCCATAATGTGACTGAAATCTCTCCAAACTCAGTCTTTAAAATATTCTGTTGTCTTCAGAAAATAATGAGGAAACTGAACATTTTACATTTCAATTCTGTTAATTCAATAAAGAAATGTCATCAGTAGAGATTACTTTTTTTTCCCAATAACATAGTGTTTAACTCAAAACACAAGTGATATTCTGTAACATACTCTACAATGGAGTCCTAAAGATCACAGTCCAGTTTAGCTAAACTACATTAGCAATATGGAGTGATTATAACAATTGCTACCCACTTCTTCTGTTTCTTATAATTAATTGCCTGTTCTCATGGGCATCCAGGCCCACACATTAAGATTCAGGAAGCATTTTTTACATCTTCTTCAAACTGAGTTGTTGTTGTGTGTATTTGCTTTAAAGAAAAGCCAAGATTATTCTGTGTTCTATTGTACCACTAACAATCCCCTGGTAAGTCTGTGACACACCATCCATCCCAAGTGTCATCCAAAGCATCCCAAGGCACCATTTATCCCATGTCTCCTATCCTACACCTGCCCCTGTGCCCTCAAACTCTCTCGCTGCTGCTCCTTGATAAGTGAACCAAATTGGGATTTCTAGACCTTCCACCTCTTTGGATTCTCTACTCTGTTTTTAGAAATGCAATTCCAAACAAGAAACACATGGAGAATTACAGAATCCCTCCAGATTGCTACTGGTACGTCTCACTGCCTCAGTCTCCCCACTTGGAAAATTAAGGTAAGTTATTTATGGGGTACCATGACTCTTCATTCATGAGTGTTCATAGAGCACTTTGACATCCTTGGAAGGAAAGTTCTTGAGAAGTGAAAAGCATTATTATTACCTGATAGCGAATTTGCAATGCTATGTGAAACGGAGGTTCAGAGTTACATTATGGGGCTTGAAAGGCCCTGTCATCGTCTTTCCTTTCTCTTTTTCCTCCACCCAGTTCTCTATTCTCTTTCTTTCCTGGTTGGGAAATAGGTGGCTGTAACCTTCAGCTCCATATTCATTGCAGGATTTTCCTGATAACTAGTGCTCGTGGGAAATTTTCTGACAAAATTTTGTTTTGATAAAATGGCTTTTATTAATTACGTTTCCACAGAAAATTTGTTTTATCTGAAATTTCTTTTCCTCTTTTTCATTGAGGAAAAAACAAGAATTATAGACTAAATCTTGTTTATGTCAAAGAGAATGGCTTGGATAGTAACCAATTCAGCACGCAGACCAGCTGGACAGATGCACTGCTGTGCGTTGATGGTAGACTTGATTACTTTGTTTTATATCTGGGGAGAGTTCAAAAAAAGGAGTTGGTAGCCAATTTGCTTTATGAATATGTATAGAGAAGAAGTCAGAAGTTCATTAACTGCTGCACCTGTATTCTGGATATCATTTTTCCTCTCAGTGAATGGAGGTGTGGGGTTGATGACTGTAAAAATCACAGCCCCTTGTTGATATTTATAAACTGCAGAGGGTAGAAGTTAAGCTCTACCCCTGTTTTCTAAGGCTTTTCTCATCAGTCAGGGTCATAAGCTGAGCTCCTGAGGGACCTTGGGTTCACAGCTGTATTACCAATGAATAATGCCTGAAATTGCATCTAGATCTGCTGCAGTTCATACATTTTTGGTTGTTGTTGTTTTAGTGTCTCAGTTAAAAGTTGGTAGTTAACATTAAGTTTCTCCCTCTTATCACCATGTACGTTTACACCTTTTATCATTAATTTTTTTAACCACTTCACCTTTTTGATGAGGGCTTAAATGCACCTGCATAGGTTTTTCCACACTATTTTATGGATCTGTAAATAAAGTCTGCTTTTTCACTGCTGCAGCATTGTCAAAGACTATCAGACAAGTGCACTACATGACCTTAAATATATATGTGTGTGTCCTGATATTTGGGAGTAAGTATATAAATATACACACACATACACACACACAGAATTGCATCTCACTTTTTGTGCCTTGATTTAAAAAAAGATAACCACAAGCACTGAAGTACAACAGGCAGAATAGAGAATTATTCATTGCTTCACCTAACTATAACTCTGCTCACAGGACTGACTAGGCCTAGGCAATTTTAGCAGCTTCATCAATACAAAAATACGACCTAAAACATATATATTTTAAAGATTTCTTCTATTCATTGCTTAGCATTTGGAGACCCTATTAATTTTTTTCCCCCTTCTATTTTCTTGTGTAGTGTGAAGCCATGCTCAGAGCCATTGCCCTAATGAGGCAGCCATTCTAAACACGTACAGACAAAGAAGTGGTTTCCTTAGCAACGAGAGCCATGCCAAAGCTCTCATAACAGTTATTTCCCCCTGTACTTGGGTTTCTTTTCAGTTTAGGTTGCCTGTTAGGCAATGCCTCTGAACACAACCTGACAGGCTTTTCAGAGATTAAGTCCCCTCAGTGCACGAAGTAATAAAATATAGTTAATGCTGTATTTGTATATTTAGGTAAAAAATGAGAATGACGGAGAGTGTGTCCTACCTGTATCTACATGGAAACTTAAAGCAATGGCTGATGCAATCTTACTAGGCAAACTGAGGATACTTAAGTACATGTTATTTATAGTTATTAACTTAAATGATCACACTAACATCATCATACTCTAAACAATTCCAACCCATGGGCCATATCCTGTTGTCTTTTTCATGGGTATAAATCCGCACTAACCTTTGCTGTAGGCTTCAGTTCTGCAAATATTTATGCATGTAGTAGTCCCAACTACTCACAAGAGTGAAGCACATGTGTATGTGTTTGCAGGATCAGGGTTTCAAAAGATGGATTTACACTTATGTGAGTAAGAACAGAATTCGGTGCAATAATTCCATACCAATAACAGCCATTATTTAGTATTTCTCTACATTTTGTTGTGCAGTGGAAGCAGAGTAAAAAGATCATAGTCGCAGTAATTTATAGCGTTTTCTTCATTGAAACTAAACCTTTGCATACTATCCTGTGGGATAAAGTGCAGTCTTGTTATCAAGTTACTTTAACACTAATCTAATCGTTTGTTATAAATTCAGTTGGGATTGATAGGGCTGGGAAGATCATGTCTGGCTGTCATTTCTGATCCATTTCACATTCAATTCCACAGAACTATATAAAGCTGGAGGAGCAGTTGGAAAATAGTAGGAAAATAAGGAAGGGAAAAATTAGACCACTCCCTACCCCCCTCCCTCCCAAAAAATGTTTTGCTTTGAACCAGGTAGCGTGCTAGTCTCACTTTTCCCCCCTGAAGATTGCAAAGGAAACTCATTTCAGCTCTGTAAAACCTCAGTGATTGCTTCAGACAAAATGAATCAGGTCTCTTGTTGGATTATGTGGGTGGTATTTTCACTTTTCCCTGGTGTGATAATTCACTGCCTGCAGCTGTGGCATGCAAACTCAAATATTTTCTCTTTCTGTTTGGTTTTACAAGGAAGGTCCCATGTTCTATTGCTGTTGTTTTGTGAGAAAGGGAAAAACTAAAGCTTAGTAATATGAGTCACAGCAGTCATTAAACCAAGCCAAACCTTCTGAAACAAAATAATTTAGCACAATATACTTACCTGTGTAAATTCCAAGTGAAGGCATTTGTTGAGCCACATAGCTTTTTCAAAGTGGGATAAGATCTTCAAGGTCTTCTTTCCAGCCAGACACAAAGGATGGATGTTTAAGAGTCTAATTCTTATTTACATTATGGCCCCTTTACACCACTCTGGAAGTATAAGGGACTTGAAAGTGGGTATAAACTATGTTACAGCCCCTTTGCACCGGGGAGTGGTGTAAAAGGGACTTAATGTAAACAAACAAGCAAGCAATTAAGATCTTTATTTATATTGACTCACGATGTGTATTCCTTTTAGACCAAAATAGTTATTAATACTACACACTGTAGCATTCTTGACAACAACTCCTTTTAGAAGCTTTTTGCTAGGGTTCCATATATAATTTAACTGATTCAGACAAAATACAGAACCATAACTTCTGTTTTATGTAATTAAATCTGCTTTGCAAATTCCTAGCTGAACTTTACTTATAAAACCTCCAATTATACTTTTACTAGTTTAGGAATTTATCTTCACAGTTAAGAAATATAATACAAGTAGAAGTTGAAAGCAGTGTTCTTTTACTTGCTTCTACAACATAAAGTTGATCTTCCATGCCATGTTTCTTAAAAGTTACTGCAAAAAGTTTTTCCATACCCTGTAAATTATTCTCTTTCCCTAATGGCTTGTTGTATTGTTTGCCAGTACAATGACTAGGAAAGCACCATTAACACTTAATCTAATTAAGGTTTTCAGAAAACATTGGCTATGTTGTTCTCATTAGCTGACTTGGGGGAAAAAAACAAAAACAAAAAAAAAACCCAACTCTCCCCTCCCCCCTCCCCCCCCCCCCCAACAAAATGTGCCATTCCGATTATGGAAAAAAAGAAAAGATTGCTTTTAAATCTCAAGAAATGAATGTAAGTGTTCATATTCTGCTACATTAACAGTTTGTTCCAGTACATTGATATTTTATGTGGAAACCCTACTCTGCAATTAATATGCCTGATGCAAATTGAAAAACCATAATCCATCCTTCTCTGTTGGAAAGTAAGAGTATATTATTACTGAGAAGCTACAGGATACCAGAACCATTTTTTAAACTTGAATGCTCATTACCTTAAATCTGCATATAAAACAGTTTTGCATTCAGACTAGGTAATACATAACTGAATATATCATGACACACACAAAAATGCTCCAAATGAAAAAAAAAAATGGTGATGTGTGCTTCCTTTCCAAAGAGATATTTATGTCTTCTAGGCATTATGAATTAATGATAGCTCAAAACTAAACATGAATAGGTAATGAAATACCTGACTTTTGGGTAACAGGAGATAATTGAGTATTCAGTTCAGCTGACTATGAAAAAACATTGCCTGCTCGGATTGTGTCAAGTATTCCCTAGCGGAAAGGACTTGTGTGTTTTCATATATATAATAGCACATCATTTCTTATGTACGTTAAATATGTTGGTTCTAATTAGCAATCTTGCAAGCTTCAGCAGAGAGATCAAAGATTGAACAAGCATGGAAAGTGAATTATTCCCTCACCCTATAGCGGTGGTCCCTCCTGATCAAGTTGAGAAATGCTGGCAGGGCAGTGTAAGGGAAGTTTGCATTTGTACATCTCACACTATACCTATTTGGTGGGGAAAAACTGAAATTCAGGGTCAGATCCAGAAAGGGATTTAAGCATTTCAATTCTCAGCGTGGTGTTACCTAACTTTTAGGTGCCTTGCCATTAAGCAGAATCTACAGCCCCAAGTTAGGCATCCAGGTGCCCAATGGATGGAGAAAGTTGAGCGTTTAAGAATGGGATTCTTAAGAGTCAGCACTCTGAGCTGTGAGCCACCTATGCTAGCTGGTCGGACATGCCAAGGATCGGGGTGTGGCCTAAGCCCCGTCCGTCAAATGGAGTTAAGCACTTAAGGCTGTGCTGGAGGAAGAAGCCTAGCTCCACTTGGGATTCACAGCCATGAACCCTTTTCTGAAGTTAAGTGCCAATGCCAAGTCAGCCCTTAAAAAAAACCAGTTCAAACACAGAATGAGCCCCTACCCCCCAGTGGTTAGAGCATTCACCCAGGATGATGTGTGCTTCCTGTGTTTCTCTGCCTAATGGGGAAAAGGGATTTGAACTTGGATTTCCCTTCCCCCTAGAAAGTGCCCTAACCACTGAGAGATGTGGTATTCTGGTACAGGTCTCTCTCAATTGCTCCTGTTGAAGCTGTTCCACTGTGTATAAATAATCAGTGATTAGGCCAAAGAGAATGACTCTGTAGCCCAATTGTTATAGCACTCATGTGGGAGACCCAGGTTGCAGTCCCTTATTCCATTCAGGGACAATTTACACAGTGGCACAATTTCAACAGGAAACACAGAGGCCTGCCTCAGAATATCCCAGAGTTAGGTGGCAACTGAACATGGGTTTTATAATGCCTAAATATTGGACTTAAGCACATTAGTCCTTTCGTGGATCTAGCCCTCAGGTCGCTGGCATTTCAATCTGACACCTTACACAATGTTGTTCCTGTGGGTGCAGCCCCCTGAAGAAGCTCCACTCATCAACCCGAAGTCAGACTGATTAGCACTTCGCATGACCCCTAAGGGCCAAATTTTCAAAAGAGTTTATTCTCCAGTTAGACACCAAAATAAAGAGCCACATTTTCAGAAAAGGTCATCATGTTGAGCACCAGAGTCCTTTCCACATACAAAAACACAAAACCTGGCCCACGGAAAGATGTGGGCAGTCCCTGAGCACCGTCTCTGTGGCTCCATGTGACATTGCAAGTGTGCCCCACCTTAGTTTCCCCAAGTGGAACAGCAATAGATTTCAGGTTAGCAGCCCAAGATAAGGAGAAGCCAAAACACATCAGATGCCATGTCCCCTTTCATTAAGGCGTCAGCTCAGAAAGCATGACAATGAACTGTTCCTCAGGCTGTTACAACAGTCAATTCATTAGGCCCCAGGTTCTGAGCTCCCAGATTTACAGTCCACACCCCAGTCTCTGAATCAGGCTAGGCCTGTTTCCAATTACTTCAGGGTACATCTACCATAGCCTGTCTGGTTTTTACACCCCTCACCCTGCTTCCTTTTACTGTTTTGTCTCACCATAGGGGCTGAGTGAGATAAGGACTTGTAGGTTATCCCCAGGCTACAGGTTGTGTGTGCCAGCCTGCCTCTTAAAGGGATAGTACCCTTTTGTCATGCACTCTTCCACAGCCTCTTACTCAGGTGCTTGTGGAGGAACTGATCTCTCTTGACTATCTGGTCCTGTGGTACAAGTTCTGCCTGCCTATAGCCACCAGTATGTACTAGACAATGGAAGTTGCCCTGGATTCACACAAAACCCTACACTATGAAGGAAAACAAAGGAGCCATGATGACTGTTAATATCATCTAGAGCTAATTTTTTTCTCTGAACTGCAGAGAAGAATGAGAGTAACACTTTGTATTCAAGACTGGCTGGCTAGCTGTGTTAGCAGAAGATTATGAACACTTTGGGATCCTCAGATTAAAGATAATATTGATTGCAAAGTGCTTTGCAAACACAAAGTAATTAAGCCTGACAATACTGTAAGGCATAGGTAAGTATTATTTCCCTAACTTTAAAATGTGGTAGGATGTAAGGAGCTTTTGCAGGTGTCCACAGATGACTGTGTCTTAGCATGCATTGGATTTGGAGATGGCCTACTGGATCCACTAGTTAGATCTGCCAACTGACCATTAGCAGAATGGGGGCAAGGGGGCAGCAATGTGGTGAAGAGTCACAATGACATGGGGTGTGTGCAGGCTGCATTATCACTAGAGAAAGTGCAGGGTGCTTTCCCTAGACTGCCACGCCAGTCCTGAAAACTAGTGGAGCAGAGCAGTAACAGCTGTGCCCCCACGTCTTTCTTTCCCCACTCCCTTTGGGGCAATTTGTGGCTGGGGCAAGGAGAGAGGAGTAGGGAGAAGAACTGCAACTGTTGCTGCTTATATCAATTTGGCATCAGCAACTGTAGCCTCTGTTCATTTAACTTGCACCTGTCTCAAAATTAAGAGCCAGATCCTCAGTGGGTATCATCCATGATGAAGTCAATTATGCTATGCTGATTTACACCCACTGACGATCTGACCCAAAAGGAATGATTTTTGGGGGAGGAGAAAGTGACATTCTTGGTTATGTAGGAAGGGCCAAGAATGCTCTCCCATTGCTTTTTCTTATATGTAATTGTTTAAAAACCAGCTAAACCTTTTTTAATATCGTTGAAGCTATTTTTTACAATAAAAATTAACCTGCTTACCCAGTTTATATTTTTAGCAGGTTGTGTCACCTCGTTCTCATTACTAACATATTTGTAACATATTTGGGGGCTAAAATGGGTTATGTATGCCTTAAGAGTTTATGTGCCTCAATCGTTTATTCCTTGCTTGAAGAAAAAAATCTTTCTTTGTGATGGCACAATTGGTTGCTTGGGGGAAAAGTTATGATATTACAGAGAGGATTATTACTTCATGTGGGTAATCAGCATCAGAAGATAATTTTATAAGAAAGACTAATTTCATAGCAGATCAAACTCTATTCAGTTACACCTGACCAACTCCTAGTGGTGCCAATTCAGATATCTCTTGATGGGGCACAAATTCTGGTCCTTGTCCCATTCCCCTCCCCCAGTCCCTCCTTGGAGAGACCCCATGCTCATCCCCTGGATGGAGGGGTGTCCAGGCCAATTTGAGTGGCTTTATGATCCCATGTGCCAGGTCACAATGTCACTCACTAAAATTTGGCCCAGATTCCTCTCCATCTGTATGGACGGGCAGCCAGGTCAAATTTCAGTGGAGGTGCGACTAGAGAAAATATGAGAAAACAGAGAAAATATGCAAGAGTTACAGACTCATACAGTTTCAAAGATTTGTTTTTACATTGCCAGCAGTTCTTTATAGATCTTCAAAACCTCCTAGGCACCCCCAATCCTATTGTGTCTCACTCCCTCTCTCTCAAAAAAAAATTTGCCATTGATTTTCTATGAGTTGGGGGCGGGGGGAAGAGAAGAGAAAAAAGTAAGATGAACAGCAATGTGCCAATTGTTGCCACTTAAAGATTCCATCCCAATTTGACTGTTCCAGTTCTCATGTCCTCCAAGTTTCCTCCACTGGGAGTGTGAATAGAGATTGCATGGGTAAGACTTGGGAAAGATGCTGAGGGTGCAGCAAGTTTCCTTCGCTCTTTGATCTTTAGCTTCCCCTTCTTCTATGATGTGCAAAATTGCATTCACTTATAATGAGAAAAGTGCAAAGTTACATTCAACAAAGAAAGAACTCCCCCCTTTTTAAAGCCAGCCAAGTTCACATTTTCCAATTTATCATTAAGGTGCAGGCAAAACACTTCCTACAGCTACAGAAGCAGCAGAAGCAACAACAGGGGGGGAAAACCCACTAAAACACCCCCTTTCCTTTCAGAGAAGACATTTTTCTTGATTTCCATTCTAAAAACTCTGTCCTAATTGTCAGAGTGTCTTCAGGCCACAATTACAGCTGTCTGCACCAGTGGCATAATCATCTCTGCTGCTTCTCTCCCTGGGGTTTTCCCCTTTGCTTGTTTAATCTGTTGCACTACTCAGTGCTGAGGCTGATGCAGAAGAGATAAAAACTCATGGACATAGGGCCTGGACACCTAATAATTGGCATCAGTGCTTCCTGCATACACATTTCCATGGTATCCATGCTGTATTGCTGGAAAATGGGAGGAGATATGCCATTTCTTTGGAATCACTGCAGAAAATTGTAAATGATGTATCAAATGAAAAAATCTGCCAACCCACTATACAGAGAGGGAACAGACCACACTTTGAAATCATGGCTATACTTCCCTACCGTAACTCTTTTAATATTTTAAATATTAATATTATAATATTTTAATAAAACTTGGAGATTTAGGGAGGGGAAGAAAGATCAACTGGCACACTCAGATGGAAAAGTCCTACAGAACATAATAGGAATTAAATCAATAGCAAGCTAAAGAAATTAAATAGGGTTCTATCAAAATCATTCTAAAATCCTACAGCAGTTTGATATAATTTTCTATTGGATAGGAATTCACAAGAGGGCAGAAATGGGGGGCTAATAAAATGACAAAGTTAAACCCAGATCCTGCAAAGATTTATGGATTCACAGATTCCAAGGCCAGAAGGGACCACTGTGATCATCTAGTCAGACCTCCTGTATAACACAGGCCATAGACCTTCCTCAAAATAAAAGATGTGTGTGTGCTTGATTTCAGTTGGACTATCACATACTCCAAAATAAGCAGGTACATACATCTTTGTGGGATTGGAGTCTGAACAATTATTCTAGTGTTTAAGAGCTGCAGCTTTATTTTTATTTTAACCCTCCAGCCACTTGATCATTGTTATCTGAAGTGTTTTATAGGTGAGCAAATATTGATTAAGCCTCTGTAGCCCGCAGAGGGGGTCTGGCTCTGTGGCGGTAGGCCCCTGGGTGCACAAGGGACCTCAGGAACTATTGTGTCTCTCTGAGCTAACACTGAAATGATGCAGCTCCACACTGTCCCCAAGACTGTGCAATGTCCAATTGGCACAATCTGCTCCTTTATTTACAGAGTTTGATTCAAAGTGAAGTTAAATCATAGAGAGGAGGAATTTTAAGGTTTTAAGAGTTCTTAGCTGATGCCTTCTTTAACAGCACTTTACTAGGTAGCACATGCTTTTAGTGTTTTAAAATCTGATTTAACATTGGATCACATGTTAGCTAACACTCGGTCAGCAATTGCAATCAGCCTGAGCAACTGGAGAGACTAAGTGATCTGCACACTCTAAGGCAGACAGCAATACACTTACAGTTGAACAGGCACTCTGGTGGCAATAGACTGATAATGTCAGGGTGGCTGTGACAGCTGACAAAATGGCACCAGTGAAGGTTATTCCATGCGAAATAAAATTAAAAAACAAAAACAAACAAACACCTAAGCCTAAAAAATAGCTCTGTCCGAGGCAGCAGTGAAGGGGGGGGGGGGAAATGGAAAACTGAGGAAATAAATTTTCAACTAAAACTTTCTGTATAGCTTAGCTTCATTTGAAAAGAATGGCATGCCATGAGTTAACTGTGTATGAAATCTGTTTTGCTTTAGCAGTTTTTCCACCTCTCTCTCTCCTGCCTCATCATTCCCTACACCACTACAGATGTTCTCCTTCTCTCTGACAATCACTTCTCCTTCCTCTCTCAACTCCCACTTGTTTTTAACATAGCTTGCAACAGTCATAGTGATTGCAAGAAACTTCTGTGGAAGAGTCAGAAAATGCAGTGCAACCTGGTTGCTAAGAGAGACCACGAGTTGCTTACAGTCATACAGAAAGTTTCAGGCAGAGCCAGGACTAGAACCCAGGCTGGTTTATGCTGATGCCTCCAAACCCAAATCCTGGACTTGATACACAAAATCATTCTTCCACCACTTCCTTAGCAGGGAAAGTTGATATAGCCTATAATTCCTAATAACATTACAATATTAAAAGAAATAAACAACTAGGTTTTAAAGAATTCATGTAAAGTTCTTGAGATATTTTTATTTCTCTATTATTCAGTGCCACTTGTCATCTAGTTGTGTATGGCCCCCAAAACCACAGTATTTGAGTAATTTTTCCTCACAACGCCCTGTGAAGCACTAAAGTACTGAAGCTTAAAGAGTTTGCATGGCTTACCCTAGGGCCCAGGAGGTCTGCAACAGAGATGAGAACTGAACACATCTCCTGAGCCCCAGTCTAGTTCCCTAATAACAATATCATCCATGAAGCCTTCCCAGAAAATTCTAATGACTAACCATAGGCCTATAATGAAGTCGTGGAACCATTCCCATCAAACTTGCCCCTTCATACCAGAGGACTGGGGCCACTGTATTCAGCTGAAAGAAATATGGCCTGAAAGGAATGTGGATTTTAAAAATATAATCTAGCACAATGTCTTTAATCACAATGGGCCAAATTCAATTCCATCAACATGGAGTTATGCCAGGGATGAGGAATTTGGCCCATTCCATTGCAAGCATCCTAAATTTATGAATGTCTTGCATAATCAGATTCCCCTTTGCCACTTCTATACATCTTATATGTTTCTACTCACTCAGACCTAATACATTACACACAATAGCATAGCTCTGCACATACACGCTTTGAATATCCAAACAAAAGAAGAAACGTCATACTGTAGCTAGGCAATTAAAATTATGACATATAGTAAAAAGACTACAGATACCTTGACAACATATGTTTTAATAAGGGAAATTAAATGTTTAGATTCCAACTGTCATTGATAAGGTATTTTAAATATTGAAAAGGGCAATCACAGATTAAAAATAAGTTTTTAAGAGAAATGTGTAATTTACAAGAATTTCTTGCATAAAAGCCAGCATTAATAGATAATCTACTTTTGGTACTTAAATGTTGGTTTTTCTCCTCTCATGTCTCCCTTTCAAATTAATTTCACATTGTAATACATTACCCACAACTTCCCCAATGACTTGAGCAGATTAAAATAAGAGAGCAGATAAGAAATATCACACAACATTGTATGCAACAAGAACACCGTTTGCCGGTCCGGTACAAGAGTCTAGAGAAGCTTCCACAGGAGAATTTTTATAATTATTACACATTCCTTATTCATACTGATGAATGGCCTGAATTAGAACCTTAAATCCGAATACTCCTGAAATTTGGTGCTGTTTAAAATGTGATCTCAAACTAAGGTCTGAATTTTGCTACTTGGATCCATCTTTAAATTTCCATGCATGTGAAAAGATGATATATGGTATCCAGCTTTGTCCAAAGCTTAACTTCCATTTGCTTTAGATATTAGGATTCTTCAAGCCCTTGCTAAAAAATTCTAACATCCTAAATGGTATATTTATGATGTCAAACCCTCCTGATTCCTCCACATAATAAGTTCTTTTGTTTCCTCCCATTAGCAATTTCAGCCAAGGTCTTCAGGCAGTCTGCTGACTGCTACTTCCTCAATATGGCCTTCATGGCCAACCCTAAGTAGTGCACTCTACAGTAGTCTAGTCTAGAAGAGAAAGGTGTATGAAGAGTAAATCCCCTTCAGGGGTGAGGTTCAGCCAATTCTTCATAATTGAGTCCCCTCCCATGGATTAAGTTTGAACTAGTTGCTACTGTTCATCCAGATCCCCATTTTACACAAGTGCTTTTTTAATTAGTGTGACTACTTTGCTCACAGTTCTATAAAAAAACCACCCTCCTAAATAAATAAAACATACTGTCGACCTGGATGTCCATTTTTGTCAGCAACAGCGATATAGCACTGAGCGTTATCCATGTACTGATGACATCAAAATCCATTGTAAAATCCACCATAAGCTTTCCTATTATGGTATTTTAGTCTGGTTTTGTACCATACAATTTCACCCAAGTATTTACTCTCTTTGTTAAATTATGAATACTATTAGTAAGTATGCAAAGATATACAAGAACTGATCTATACAGGCAGATATTTCTGAGTGTTTGTTTTAACCTTTATTACATCAAACAAATATTAGATACGCTTTTTCATAATTTACTGCCTGTTAACCCAATACCATCAACATAGGACAGCAAATCTATGTTTGAAACCTACATGTTGTCTGACACTTCAAGGAGGGTATGCAGAAGATCATTATGTATTCTTCACCATAGGTCAGTTGCTTAGCTACCAGAGAAGTAGAGAACTACTAATTGAAAGTATTCAGTATTGCTGGCAACATTTGCTGCAGGACATTGGACTTGGAAACAGCAGCGACTAAGTCAGATATAAATGTTGCAGATGGAAGGATGAAAGAAAAGCCTACACAGAATTAACTTGCTGGAAATATCTAATCTCCTTCATCAGTAATATGATGTATGGATCATCATCAGTAAAATGGTACTGATTCTGACAGTCATCAAATGATACTATGATGAATTTAGTATTTGTGGCAATCAATTACTCCCAGCAAATTAATATATTGTAGTTACATTTTAAATATAATTATTGTTCAAATGGCTAGAGTAATTTCCTATTTGTGTAGCTCCAGTACAATTCCAAGCATTTAATTACCTTCTGAGATCTCTAGTTAATAGGTACAGCTAGCAACACAGAACGAAAACCAACACAGGATTGGCCAAAATAGCATGGTCTCAAGAGTCCTAATTGCTGAAACACTTACATTCATTTTACATCTAAAGCCAAAGCTTGCTAGTGAAAATGGGCATACCTTTTCTTGAACTCAGGAAGAATTGGATGACATAATATTAGGTATTATTTTCCTAGTATCCTTCAGAGTGTGTGATATTTTTCCCCTCTATTAGTCTATGTCCCGCAACGTCAGTTTCTGCCAGTGGATGTGCCTTTTGTGTAAGAGTCAAGGCCACATATGAAACGTGTTGTTTAGTCCTCTGTTCTCCCACAAGATTCTTCAAATGAGACAGCATTGAACCCTTTTCTTTTGAACTTCCAACCTAAAAAAAAGTTAAAATTTGGCCCTAAATTTGGCTGGAGTATCATTTTGCAATAGCCTATGTACATACTGTATTATGGAAACACGAATTGAAACTGAAATCTTGCAGTTACAGCACTTTCATTTGCAAAATTCCAAGTCATTCTGCTTCCATGCAAAAATACCCCCCAAATAGTTTCACAAATATTCTGTTCACTTATATGTCCACAGATTTATAGCTTTCCAGGGCAGAAGGTATCATTATGATCATTTAGTCTGACCTCATGTATAACACAGTCCAGAACACACAGATGGAAGACAGACAGACACAAGGATAGACTTAAGTGGTGGTCTGCAAGTTTATCTGCCAGCCCTAATGCACTCCTAAAGCTGTCCCCTTGGTGCCTGTGGCACACCATCATTGCTAACTCTGATGGTGGTGAAAAAAGCTACAACATATGCAGCATAAGTGGAGCCGCCTCCATTCCACAACTGCACACTCTAAGTGAAGCTTCCAATCACTCCAGACAAATTCGGCATGGGGTACCTGGAATCTACCCTTCATCCCTCACCTCTGTACCACCCTCTGCATTCACCAGCAAATCCTGCCAATCTTCAAGAAAGTGATAGTCCAGAGAGGTGACTCAATGTAGTGAATGAAGCAAATTTGTAGTGCACTAAAGACACCACATAACCCACCACCTGAAAAGATCAGGGATGGGCCAAACACACTGCAGCTGCCTTAACTCTACACTCTGAGCTCAACAAAATCAGCCTTGTGAACCTTCAGTGTCCTTGGGGCAGCAGAATAATCTGCTACTCCTAAAACTGTCAAGAATGGTGGTTACAGGCTTGCTAGACTACTGGCAGAACTGGAATATAACTGAGGTCTCCTAAGATCCAGTCTCATGTTCTAATCACTAGAAGAGTTATGATAGCTGGATGAATAATGAAAAAAATATTAGTCTAATTTTATTTGAAAAAGGTATGAAATCCATCAAATTGTTAGACAAATATATTAGCAAATTATATGGCCAATACTGTAAACTCGGTAGATAATGCAAACAATGTCAAATAATTAATTTACAAATGTTACAAAATCATAATACATTACTCAGTGATTATTATTCAACCACCTCTGGTTGACATATAACACAGTTGAATTAGTGTGACATTGACTCTCTCAGCATCTGGGAATATAACATCTGCCATCACCATAAATTACAAACTCCAGAAATAATCAGTTTCACTTCTGAATTTTACAAAATTCAGAATACAGTAATCTTACTGACATTTCACTATGGTTTGTGCCTGAACTGATTTTATGTTTCAGTCATTATCAGACAAGGACTTCAGTATACCCAGAAGGAATATCTACAAAATATTTTCTCTCTCCAGTGGCTCTGGAAATCTGTTTCTCCCCGGGGCATAATGTTTGGAAGTCTTTCCCGTCTGGTTTTCCCTTCATTTTTATTAAACTTACATGTATACTTCAGATCTCATGGTACTATCTGATAATGAATGCTGAGCTACGTGGATACTGATCAAAACCATCTGGTAAAACTGGTTGGAAATGTTCTGACAGAACATTTTTTTCCATCAGAAAATGTCAAATTATTGAAAGCAAAACAGGTTGATTCTGACAATGATACACCTAGAGGGTTTTGCAACTTGCTCACCGGGCAGGTTTTCATTGGAAACTGCCCTTTGGGCTGCCCCAAGACTATAAACCTTAAGGTTTCCAGGCTCTGACATGGAGTTGGGAGCCTGGAAGCCCTGGATGCCAAGCTGTCAGGTCAACCATGGCTATCTGGACTTCTAAGTTCCTGGTTCCCCCTATAGGTGATGGGGAGCCAGGAGCCTTGAAACCCTGAGATGGGGAAAAAGCTTGGGTTTCTCGGTAGAATTTTGTTTGGATTATTTCAAAATGAAAATTTTCAGAATTTCCCATCTACAGGAAATTTTGAAATTTCTACTTTTTATTCCTAAATGAAACAATTTTTTCTTTGAAACAATTTTTTCTTTCAAGGTTTCAGAATTTTCCATGGACCAGAAATCCCAACTTTCAGCCAGCTCTTCTATCAAGTACTTCCTCTGTTTGTTTGTTTGTTTGTTTTTTACAGTAGGAGAATAAAACACACCATTACTATAATATGCTAGATCATTACTTGCAACTTGTGTTTTCATTTTACCTGGAATCCAGCAGAGATATCCAGTCCAGAACAATGGTGTTTAGAAAGATTGGTAATCAGCTCACTTCTCCAAAACATGTTCCAACAGTCTCCTCAAGCAGTTGTCACTTATCTGTAGTGTGCAGAAATGTATAACTTGTGTGGAAATATAATAACATTTACAAAATGAGCTGCTTAAAAGGGTGGTTGTGCGGCCATTTTCTGTCTCTTAATTTGAAAATTTAGTTCCTGGAATTATTTTCCCCCCAAAAGGTTGGAAGCCAGAAATATTTGTGCCAAGTTTGTGCACCAATATTTTTTTGCACAGGCAAGAACATGGGTGCATAAATCTGTACATGCAGTTGTACACTCATTTTTGAAAACTTGGCCATGCATACTTCCCTTCACCCTCAAAACTGTAGATGTGTTGCTCCATGGTAATTCACACCTTGCTGAGATAGACCCTGATTGTGTACTGACTCACTGTGCATGGATCCTTGTGCCTATGCAGAGTCTCACTGAACTCCCTGGGGCTCCTCTCCATGCTGAGCCAATTGCAGGATCAAGGCCATAATGAAAGAAATGATACTAAGGCATTACATACTGTATTTTCTTTTCCAGCCCCCTCACCACTGTTCACTGAGATATAAAGAAGCTGCTTAGGATGCACTCTATAGAGAATGTACAATGGTGTGGGTTTTTATACAATTTAGTAACTCGTGTTTGTATGGAGCACATTCCTTGTGTGCAGTGAAGCAATGAGTCACACAAGTCTTCCCAAACTCATTTCAACTAAAAAAAAAAAAAAAGAACCCCATACCATTATGGGTTCATCTACACTGAGATAAGAAACCCATGGCACCAAGTTTCAGAGCCTGGGTCAGCTGGCTTGGGTTATGGGACTAAAAACTTCAGTGTAGACACTGGGGCTTGGGCTGGAGCTCTGAAATCCTCCCCACTCGCAGGGTCTCACACCCCATGCTCCAGCCCAAGCTGCACCATCTATACTGCAATTTTATAGCCCCACAACCCGAGTCCTGCAAGCCCAAGTCAGCTGACCTGGGCCAGCCACAGCTGTGCTGTGGCTCTTTTATTACAATGTAGATGTACCTTTATCTTCTATTTTTTGCTACTTAGTTAATTTCTCTTTTCTTTTTTGTATAGTTCTCCTACCTCTTTTTCACCCTTTGAAGTACTTCAGTTTCTTTTCATAGGAAAAAATATCTCTGTCAGAACTTAATAAGAGAGTCATGTGCAGAATATAGCATGTTTATTCCCTCTCCTCTGAACAGCATCTCATCTCCTTCAGCACTGCCTATTCTACTTTATTTGCTTCCAATCTGTCACTATCAGTCTAGTTTCCACCCTCTCCATGCTCTGGAAAGTGATCTCAATTAAATCTAATAACCTATCCCTGGCTCAGTCTCAAAGTGTATACTCCATCCTCATCCTTGTTGATCTTTTTATTGCTTTTAATAATATTGATATTTTCATCCTCCTTGACATACTTTCCTGCCTCAGACTAAGACTTTCTTCCCTGCTCCTTCTCCAGCCAATTCTTCCAGCATTGCCTTTAGAGGTTCCTTCCCTCCCCACCCATTCCTGTTCTGGAACCCATCAAGGCTCTCTCATGGGCCACCCTCAATAGCCTGTCCTAGTTAACCTCAGCTGAACAGGTAGGTTTAGCGGTCACCTCTAAGCCATAACTCTCAAATATTCTCCTCCACTCTGACCTGACCTTTTACTGTCTCTATAGCATTTCAACCTGGTCATCTCACCATCTTCCCAAACTAAATGTAACTAAAATATGAGTTCATGTTCTTTTCTTCCAAGCCCCCGCAACTATGTCTACTTTCTAAGTTGTTCACACCACCATCCTCTGTCACCCAAGCTGAGAACCCTGGAGGAGGTGTTATTGTCAGCTCTTCCTCCTCCCCCTACACTGATAACCAGGCCATGATAAAGTTCTATCACATCTTCTTCCACAACACTACTATATGTTGCCACTTTCTGTCCATCCCATTAGCCAAATTACTTATCTATGTATTAATAATCTCCTCTTGTGTTTTTTCAGTACTAGATTCTCCCACCCCACCGATTCTTATCTTCCATTGCTCTTATCTCTTACTGCTTCCCTCACCCTGGTTTTTTTAAGTCACTTCTCTGACAGTGAGGACACTGAGGAAGCTTGATATTATGTTAAAACTTCCTGTCCTTTCCTTTAAGGTCCTGCATCATATAGCCCACCTAAACCTATGACCTGGCCTCCCTTAACATCTCTCCTCCCCCCTGCCCCAGCATTTGATTTACCAATGCTACCAGTCTCAATACCCCTTTCACTTCTCCCTTCTGTGTTCTAGCCCTCCCCATACCTAGCAATCCTTGCTCCCTCCTGATTCTTTTCCCCAGGTGAAGTTGGGAGAGGCAGGGAGAATCAGTCTGCAGACCTGGGACAGTAGGGTGTGCGTCTAATAAGATATTCACATAATATGGGTGCAATATAAGAACCTAGATTCTACATTCCAATCTTTTCTCAGCTTGCTTTAGTGTCACCTTCTAGCAATTGGTTTACAGGATTCTGATCCATGGTGTGCACTTCTTGAATAAAAATATCAAGAAAGTGTTCATTATTTTAATATTGATTCAGCTTTGTGTCCAATTTGTATGCAAAGCAAATAATTTGCCCATACTTGTAAAGGATATGCATTATCAGAACACAACACCTGCAGGACAAAAGAGAGGTTAATTTCACTGTTGCTATGAAGCAAAGGAGATCATTATGGAGCCTGCAGTAACCAAGCTCTGTGAAAAAGCTGCATTAGTCATTAACTTTCCGGCACTACATTTCATATCAAACTCAATTAACTACTACATAGCTTTTAATGACAATATTTTTTCAGATGCAGCTCTTGTTTACTAATAAGATTTCCCATCACGACTATCTGTTCCATTACTTCATCAGTGTTAATATTCCAGTCTTGAGTTTTTCCAAAGAAAACGGGGCAATGAAAATCACATTTGCTAAAAGTTCTCTTTGAATTATGCTTCTAAATTTTAAGTGCTTAAATTCAGCACTTAAATTTGACTTCTTTGGAAGTCAAAGTGAATGAGAATATAGGAGGCTAATGTCATCTCTGCCTATATCCACAGGGCAGATAGGAGTTGCTACAGTACTTACACATATCTGACCAGAATATTTCTATTGTGCTTTAGCCTTTCATGATCAAACCACTCTACATTGGAAATGTCCTTTATGTTTGTATTTTTATCAAAGTGAAAGTCAAAGCCAAGAATAACAAAAAAAAATCACAAAATTTATGTCACCTGGATACAATTTACATGGGTAATTAGCATAACATTTCACATATAAACTGTGGCTGGATTAAGGGATCAGATCACCCATAGCCTGCAGCAAAATATTCTAGTCTTTAATCTCCCGGGTGTCCATTAGCAATTAATGCTCTTTTTGGGAACCCAGACAGATCCTTGGAAAGGCTCAGATAACACTATCTGCAACTTCACCCTGGTTTGTTAGCATGTTCTGATGGGTACTTTAATATCCATGTGTCTTTGTTGTTGCTGCTGCTGTTATTTTTTAACTATGTTGTTGGAGAAAGACAAGTGAAGATGCACAACTTCAAATCACTGTTACACGTTTTTCAGTCATAATCTATCCAGCCACTCACATATTACCACAGAGGACACCTAGGTTTGAAAGCAGCTGGGATATTATTGCTCCCTAAATTGGAAAAATCTGAAGGTGACGTTTTCAGCATCCACAGTAATTCACAGATTCTCTTTAACTTTCGCAGCCACAAAAGCCAGACTTGTGAAGCAGGGTGTTGTGTGGCTTTGTATTTAGACAACAGGAGAAGGGTTTAGGATAACAAAAAGCAAAAACAGATAACCAAAAATGGAGATCTCAGAGCTATTAAAAAGGAATAAAAGTGCGTTTTAAGAACTGGTGAAAAGCCAATTTTTTTGAAATGGCAATTTTTTTGAAATGGCAGTTTTATAGACCACCAAATACCTTTTTAATCTACAACTCACCCATCTCTTCTTTTCTCTTTCATTTCCATGTGAACTTTTCTACCAGTATCATATATTAATTTAGTTATTCTATTGGGGCTGTAGGAAAGCTATGGCAAAGAGATGGGTCACACAAGCAGCAGGTTCAATAGCCATTCTAATTTCTTGTGCCAGGAAATTCTGTAGCCATGAGTCATATAGTCACCAAAAGAGTTATCCCCTACTTTTGTGAGGCTCTGCCTTGCTGTTCATTGCGCTCAATGACCACAGTTGTTGTGACAGTCTTGATTGCAAAATCAGTCTTTGAAAGAGACCAAGTCTAAGGTTTGAAAGATCAAGGCAATATTCAGTGAGGAGTTGCTGTAGTACCCAGAGCACTAAGGTGGTGTACTTGTATTAAGCTGTGCATGTTGAATTGTCTGAGACCACCTTAGAGGCCAGAATTTTCATCCCCACATACTGTTTTATCCCCCTCTATCACTGAGCACTTCCCTCAGCAAAGGCTTTTTAATCAAACTTTGCTTGCAGGACCAGGATTTATCCACTGGTAAGGTTTGGAGGAACGCTTTGTTGGGGTTGGAGCTAAATGAAAGCAAAAATGTTAGGTCTTGGGTCACCAATAGGAAAATAAAAAAGCTCTGTTGTTTTACTTTTAAAACACGGTACCAGACTCTGTCTCCACCTTCACTAGGGCCAGACAGAACTGCTCTGCACTCAGGAGAGTACAGAGTCTAGAACCCAGTGGCTCTCTCTTAGGAATAACTTGCTGGGGGGAACAGGAGGCCATGACACTCCTCTCCCTGAATTGGCCAGCTGCGGAGGGCAGTATGGTGCACCATACAAGAGGATACCACAGATTGCTTTCCACAGTGCTATGAGAGATCTCCAGCATGCCTTTTCTTGTGCAAGGCAAGATCCCTCCTGATGCTGCCCCTGGGAAAGTGTAGCTCTGTACTACCCCTAATAAAGGGCTGTAGCAAAATGCTACAATATAGACCACACTAAACAAACAATATTGCACTAGAAACTGGAGTGCACTCCTTGGAGTACACAGTAGGCATGCAGATGTTTCAGGCAAAAGTTTCTCAGTTTTTAACAAATATGGTTTTTATATTGAAAATGGACATTATATAACACACACACACACACACACGTGTTTTGATGGGAAAATACCTGTTTTGTCTAGCAACACCTGAAGTTGTGAAAAATTATCTGAATAAAACCCTGCATGTTTGAAATTCTGCTTTTTAAAAGTGATGAAAATTTTGTAGAGATCTAAAAGAACTATTATTGATTTTACTTATTTGTATGCATTCTCACATGGCAGTGGTATTCCACAAACAACTGAGTGTTTCCATTATCAGAAACTCTCCGTCTGTCTTTCAGATTGTTTACTGGGATAAGACTTTCATTTTCAAAAACACTATGAGATCTCTGGTTATATTATGTTTAATAAACAGAAGATTGTTCTAATTTTCCCTAATATAAGTTCATATGGAAGGTTTCTCATCTGGAACTGTTTGGAGAAACTTATTTTTCCAAGGGGAATAAAGCACATTAATGGGGGAAAATGACCTTGTGCTTGTAAACTTTGTTGGCTTGTCTAAGTATTTTGCAAGCTTGCTGAGTTCATAGTGGGAGATCTCCAAGTTCATACAGCCTTAATAAAAATTCAGAACATAATTTGAAAGTGGTTATTTCTCAAAGCTCACAGTTTTAATTTGAAGTGTGGCCTCAAGGGTGAAAGGCCATTAAATAACCTACTGATCCATGAAGACAATTTCAAAATTTACAGTAGGTAAAGTAATATGAGATTGTTTTTGTATTTGCATGTTTAATTTGTCAATGCTGAAGAGCATTATTAAAGATCTTCCTCGTTGATAGACTCTTCTTCTCTGTAATAAACCAGTTGAGCTTTGCAGTAATGGCAATCTCAGACTCACCTTGAGTCACCCTACAAGTCTAATGGATACACAGCCTTCCGGATGCTGCCTACATTGTCTTCTAATCTACTGCATGTGTCCCTTGAGATATTTGGGTATGCAAAATATGCAGGAGACATACTAAAAGCTAACTTTCCAATAAAATGCATGGGGTGGCACACACTTTATATGCATTCCCCCATGCAGTGCTTTGAAAATGTAGCAAACAAAACCAATTGTTCCACCTCCTATTGAATAATTAAGCGGGGAAAGATACTATTTTCTTTTATCTCTTTTCTCCTTTCTATGCCCCATCACTCTGTCTCTCTACTTAAATTGAAATAGCTCATCCCATTAATAGGAGCATGCATTCCTATTAGAAACAGAAAAAAAATTGAACTCTGGCAAGATGCAAACAGGTATATCTGCTGAAAGGTTAATACCCTAATGCGTTGCTATTGTTTTTTCCATACCTGTACCACTAAAATTAATGAAAAACTAATGCAGAAGTTAAGTGCAGGCTGAAAGAACATGTAAACAAAGTAAATATGTGCCACTTTTACAAAAAAAATATTGGAACAAAAATTCCCCTCTTAATATATTTTGCAGTGTTTTGAATTAACTTCAAATATTGTGCTCACAAATGAGGTAAGAAATACTCATAACTGAAAGACAAATGGGTTTCCGTGGCTTCTGTTGATTGAAATGGAGTTCACATGCATCAAACGGAGCAGTAGTTGCAAAGCTGTTGTGGTCTGACCAGAGCACTCACAGGTGGTCTGCAGAGACTTGGCAGGTAATAAGGAATTGTCTCTCTCTTTCCCTTGGTTCCAACCTTTTCTTGTGGGCTGTTCATTGCAACTTTGTTGCCCTTTATTCTGTTCAAGAGTCATTTGCAAAACTGGTCATGGATTTTTGCAAATACAATGGCATTCACCAAATAATCTGGGGGAAAAAAATCAATTTAAGGATTGTTTTCAAACATTGCAGGGTTTTTTTATACATGGTGTGTTCCTGCTCATGTCAGACATAGTATTGTTCATGCCCTTCTATTGGCTGACACTTTTAAACAAAGACTAAACATCAGTAAGCACTGAATGTTTTTACCATATACAAATACTTCTTTTCACCTGCAAGTAAATTGGAGTGCAGCTTTCCCTCCTCTGTGAAAAGCAGGAGAGCTTGGCTTGGGTAACTCGTGCTTCCCACCTATCTTCAATCTACTTGACCCACTAGTGCAAATATGAGTGGATTTGTATGAAAAAACCCCATCCATCTCCCAAATATTTGTGTGAACAAAAGTCTGCCTGTGTAAATATTGAATAAAGGCCATGAACATACTGAGCATCCACTCTGAATTCAAACGAATGTTCTCAAACCAAACTTCTGTATTTGACTGGCTGACAGCAGCAAAGGAGGTGGCCAGGAGCAACCACTAGGACTGTCTAAGCAGCAGGTACAGGTGACCAGAGAATGGGTATCAAATGGTAAAAAAACAGTAGCAGAGAAAGAGGAACAAATAGCTAGATTAAATGTAACACTGTTGGGGAAAAAAAAAGAAGCAAACATAATTCTGGGATGTCTTAGCAGGCATGCTGTAAGTAAGATACAAGAAGTTGTTCTTCCACTCTATTCCACGCTGATATGGCCCTAACTGGAGTATTGTGTCCAGTCCCGGGTGCCACATTTCAGGAAAGACATGGACAAACTGGAGAAAGTCCAGAAAAGAGCAACAAAAATGATTAAAGGTCTAGAAAATATGACCTAATCGGGAAGATTGAAAAAAAAACAAAACCAACAACTGAGTTTGTTTAGTCTAGAGAAGAGAAGACTGAGGAGGGGACATGATAACTGTTTTCAAGTACATAAAAGGTTGTTAGAAGGAGGAGGGAGAAAAACTGTTCTCTTTAACCTCTGAGAATAGGACAAGAAGCAATGGGTTTAAATTGCAGCAAGGGCAGATTAGGTTGAACATTAGGAAAAACTTCCTAACTGTCAGAGTAGTTAAGCACTGGAATAAATTGCCTAGGGAGGTTGTGGAGATTTTAAGACAAAACACCTGTCAAGGTTGGTCTAGATAATACTTAGTCCTGCCATGAATGCAGGGGGCTGGACTAGATGACCTCTCAAGGTTCCTTCCAGTCCTATGATTCTATAAATGAAAAGCAAAGGAGACAATGCAATTGCATATTTTTCCACCAAACAGAACAAAGCACTTAATTAAAAAACAAAAGCACTGTTTTTTTAAATCCAAAAACAAAACAAAAACTTACTGTGATGAGACAAATGTAAATTTGAGTTAGGAATAAGATAGGTAAGCACCATGCAAGTTTTCCTCAAGGCACTACAATTGAGATCAGAATGAGGACTCATCTTTCTCCTCATGGACAGAACCAAAACTCTTGAGTCAAACACTCCAAACTTGAGGGTCAGAAACCTGGACTTTCCCAGAATAAGGATTTGTTTTATTAATGAGATTGCAGACTCAAAACTGTACCTTAATCAGGGATGAATCTAGGTTTACTTCACTTTGGCTTTTTTCAAGGGTATGGGTGTCCACCTTTACTCTAATCTGGATTGGGTGAGTAATGACTAAAAGTTGTTACTAGCTGTTGCCTGCTCAGTGCCCTGTTAGAATGTTAATTTGGTCATTTCGGTCCAGTTCCCAGTACATGGAAACACACACTACCAACGGCACACAAGTGCACTGTATCAGGAAATACCCAGGAATGAGCTGTTTGTGGAGACTGAACTACTTTCTTACTCAGCAGGTTGCTGCTTTCAGTTGGTGGGGCAGTCTCTTGAAGTTTGTAGAATTTCAGTCCATGACATAGCATTCTGTAAACAGTCAGCTGTGGATCCAAATATGGATTGCTTTAAAAATGAATAGCTGGGTCTGAGTCTCTCCCAAGCTGTTGATATCATGCTGAACAGCAGTAAGTCACTTGAAAGTGCCACAAGACCTTCACTTTTCCCAACACATAGCAGGTACTGGCAGCCTGTGGGCTCAGGACCCAAACAGATTATGGTATTACAGATTATTCAGACAGGTGCAAATGTCTAGTGTATATCTTCTGTATTTTAAAAAGTGTTCTTTCAATATGTTTCTGACCAACTCCACAGCAGTTCAGCTACATTTCTTATATTAATCCTACCCGGAACTGCTGCCATACAGCTGCACACTTCTCAGTCACCACCTTTGTTTTCAGCTTTATATCTGATCATTTAAATTCCCATCAACATGTGCAGCACAAAACTGTTATTGCAAATATGCTCATTATAGCGTTGTCTCTATCATATGCAAACCTGTTGTACCCATTCTAACCCTGAAAGCGCTGATAGTTCCAGGCTCTGATTCCAAATACATATTTTGTGAGGGCAGAAGCTTCCAAAAAGGTGAGCAAATTTTCAGAGGGTAAACAGAATGGCTTTCAAAATGAGGGGAATCCATCTAGTGACTCCAGCAGCTGGGATTCAGCTTTTTGCTTTTGTTATTTCAATTTTTTTAAAAAAGAAATATATTGACATTGTTTTAGATTAAGAATATTATTTCCTACAGTTTGTACTTCAATAATACAGAGTTTTTTAAGCTATTCTTGGCTGCAGTATTTCAACTAAAGACTATCATCTGTCTTTTTTACCTCTATATTTCAAATTAATAAATAAAGTCAAGTCTAAGCCCTGGAGCATTTCATTTGCAAATTCTTCCTCCTCCCACAAAAAAATAGCATACTTTGGAAAAAATGTCTGTGCTTGTCTTCAGCATGTTTAAAGTTCTACCATTGTCTGCATTTCCTCTCATTTCAAACAACACCATCTGAGTTTCTTATTTCAAAATCAACCCATTCCCACTTCTCCACCTGCTCCTCCTCTGTGAGATATTTAATGTACAATTCCAAACTTCCTCATGCTTCCAGCATTCTGCACTTTAAACCCTCTCCTTGATTTATTCAGCTGAAGGAGCTTACTCGTCCTCCCCTTGCTCTGTAGAACTGTATACAGAATATAAATACAATTTCTACTTTACATAAGTAAGTTAAACAACATTATTTCTCTTTAACAGTTTCCCAAGTGTTTCTTCACTGCCCTCCTAATTTCCTCTTAGACTACAGCAACAAAGCAGGAATTCACAAGTCCCTCTTCTGACTCTGTAAGAGTAATTCACTAGTTAAAGGACATAGGGCTTATTATGTTTCTATATACTGCAAGCCTGATCCAAAGCCTTTCTACTGATTTTGGATCAGGCCCAGACCAAGCAACAGTACACTTTCAGTCTTAATTACTTTTGTTTAAAATAAGGAAGTCACCCACAAGAAAGTAGTAAAATTAAGTCTGCAGGAGAGCACACTGTGTTTTCTATTCCATAATACCACCTGGGGGGAAGGATAGCTCAGTGGTTTGAGCATTGGCCTGCTTAAACCCAGGGTTATGAGTTCAATCCTGGAGGGGCCATTTAGGGATCTGGGGTAAAAACTGGGGATTGGTCCTGCTTTGAGCCAGGGGTTGGACTAGATGACCTCCTGAGGTCTCTTCCAACCCTGATATTCTATGCCCCAGGGAGTCCTCTTGCAGGTGGGTTAAGAAGGCCACTTTACTTTTAAAAGGTACAATCCCGCCCCCCCCCCCCCCAAAAAAAAAAAAGAAAAGAAAAGAAAAAGCCTTACCTGGGCATATAAACCACACAGGTTCACCAGAAAGACCTTCAACAATCATACAATGCCCAAATGCTGCAGGAATAAAGTCAGTTATATGCTGCTGCGGGTGTTCATCAGTGTGCGTGTGTGTTGAGTTTGACAAGAGACTGCAATTTTCTGCAGGAAGTAGACATTTTAGGGAGAATGTTTAGTCAAAAGCAATTTTCCACAAAATGTCTGCTTTCCTTAGACAGTTGCAACTTCTTCTCATATTGAACACCTGGATGCTTGTGTGTATCCCCAGCAGCATACAACTGACTATATTCCTGCTATGTTTGGGCATTGCATGATTGCTCAGGGTCTTTCAGTTTTGTTGAATAGTTTTTAGCCCACTGTGATGGATGTGGGGGTTGCTCTTGATACTGTACGTGCATGTCACTAGTGTGGTATTTCTGAACCATAAATGAAAGTAGATATTTTACCCTAAGCATCTCCCTGGGTTGCAAAAACTATTCACATAGGGAAATAGGGAGAAGGCCCTTTCTTATAAGCACCTAACAGCTTGCTCAAGGGTCATTAAAACAAAATGCCAGAGAAAGTAGCCTTAGGGTATTTCTACACTGCAGCTGGGAGGTGTGCTTCCCAGTGTAGGTAGACAGACTTGCATTTGCTCTGCTTGAGTTACTGTGCTAAAAACAATGGTGTAGATGTTGTGGCAGTTGTTCGGGTAGCTGCCCGAGTCAAAGACTGCCCACCCCTCTGGGTTCAAGCTTTGGTGGCTAATCCAAGCTACCTCCAGTGCTGCAGTGTCCACACTGTTATTTTTAGAGAGCTAGCGCGAATCTGTCTACCTGCGCTGGGAAGCACACCTCCCAGCTACGCTGTAGACATAGCCTTTCACAGATTCTAAGGCCATTGTGATCATCTAGTCAGACCTCCCTGCATAACACAGGCCATAGAAATTCCCCACAATAATTCCTACAGAAGATCTTTTAGAAAAACATCCAATCTTGATTTAAAAAAAGGTCAGCGATGAAGAATCCACCATGACCCTTGGTAAATTGTTCCACTAATTCCTCTCACCATCAGAAATGTATACCTTATTTCCAGCTTCAACATCTAGCCACTGGAATGTGTTATACCTTTCTCTGTTAGGCTGAAAAGCCCATTATTAAATGTTACCCATGTAGGTCCTTATAGTGTGCAATCAAGTCACCCCCTAGTCTTCTCTTTGTTAATCTAAAAAGATTGAGCTCCTTGAGTCACTGTAAGGCATGTTTTCCAATTCTTTAATTATTCTCATGACTCTTCTCTGAACCTTCTCCAATTTATCAACATCCTTTTGAATTGTGGACACCAGAATTGGAAACCGTATTCCAGCAATGGTCACACCAGTGTCAGATACAGAGATAAAATAACCTCTCTACTACTCAAGATTCCCCTGTTTATTCATCCAAGGATCTCATTAGCTCTTTTGGCCACAGAGTCACACTGGGAGCTTATATTGAGCTGATAATCCACCATGATTCCCAAATCTCTTTCAGATTCGTGACATTCTTTGTTCCCAGAATTATAGTTTATCTATATTAAAATTGCTTGTTCCCAGTGTATCAAGCAATCTAAACCACGCTGAATCAGTGGCTTGTCCTTTTCATTATTTATCATTCTCCAAATTTTTATGTCATCTGAAAACTTTAAGTGATTTTACGCTTTTGTTCAGGCCATTGATAAAAATATTAAGTAGTGTAGGGCCAAGAACCAATCCGTGTTAGACCACACTAGAAACAGATCCAGTCAACTTTACAGCTACATTTGAAGCCTATCAGTTAGCCAGTTTTTAATCCATTTAATGTGTGCCTTGTCAATTCTAGTTTTTTTTAAATCAAAGTGTCTTGTGTTATCAAGTCTAACACATTACAGAATTATATTACATCATCACTATTACCTTTATCAACCAAACCTGTGATTTCATCAAAAAAATACCAAGTTAGATCCCATCAAACAATTTTCCACAAACCCAAGTTGATTTGCATTACTTACATTACCCTCCCTTTGTTCTTTTTTAATCAAGTCCTGTATCAGCCACTCCATTATCTTGCCTGGGATTGATGTCAGGCCAACAAGCCTATAATTATCTGGGTCATCCTGTTTACTCTTTTTAAAAATTGGCACATTAGTTTTCTTCCAGTCATCTGGAACTTTCCCAGTGCTCCAAGATTTATTGAAAATCAACATTAACAGTCCAGCAAGCTCCTCAGTCAGCTCTTGGGTATTAATTTTAAAAAATCTAACTTTAGTAGCTTCTGGTTAACATCCTCCAGCAATACAGGTGGAATGCAAAGAGTTATCATCACCACATAATGAGACTGCATCGTCTGTTTTCCCCCAGAAATACTGAACACTTCTGCCTTTTCTGCATTATTGATAATTCAACCATTCCATCTAGTAATGGATACCATTGTCAGGATGCTTTGTTTTCAAATATATTTTTAAAACTCTTTATTCTTAGCTCTGCTGGTCATAGATTTCTCCTTGTATCCCTTTGCTTCCCTTATCAGTTTTCAATACTTTCTAACTTATATTCATTATCAACTTTCCCCTTCTTCCATTTCTTATATAGATTAGCTTTTTGGGCTCCTAGTAAGGCATCCTTCAATTATTCCTAATTATCATTCACTTTCTTCTGATTAAAAAGAAAAAAGAAAAGGAGTACTTGTGGCACCTTAGAGACTAACCAGTTTATTTGAGCATGAGCTTTCGTGAGCTACAGCTCACTTCATCGGATGCATCCGATGAAGTGAGCTGTAGCTCACGAAAGCTCATGCTCAAATAAACTGGTTAGTCTCTAAGGTGCCACAAGTACTCCTTTTCTTTTTTCTTTTTACGAATACAGACTAACACGGCTGTTACTCTGAAACCTTTCTTCTGATTAAATTCCTCCCAGTTGATTTGGCTCATAATTGTTTCCAGCTTTGTGAAATTGGCCCTGTTAGAACACTAAATATATATTACTGGTCTGGACTTTATATTGCATGCACATTATAAATGTGAACAAGTTATGATCACTTGTACCTAAGCTACTATTAGTTTTTCGTTCTGTGATCAGTTCCTCTTTATCAAGGTTTAATATAGAATTAGCTTGTATTATCTGAATCATGTTTTGAATTAGGAAATTGTCATCTATAATTATGGGCGACAGGTATAATAGGCCAGGGGAGGCTCTGCCTCCCCCGGCACTGCCGGACCCCAGCTGCGAGGTTTGGCAGTGAAGTTTTTGTTTTATTATGCCCCATGCAGGTTCCAGGGCAGCGGAGGAGGAACATATCGCTTCCTCAGCCACCCTGGAACCTGCATGGGACATATCGAAAGCAACTTCTAACAGACTATTTTCCCCTGGGTGGACTGGGTCCGGGGAGGTGCGGCGTGGCTGCATCTGGCTCAGTGCTCCTCTGCGTGCGGGGGAGGGTGCTCTGGGGAAGGAGGGGGGCGCTCTGGGCTGCAGCTGGCCCGGGGCTCCTCCAGGCAGGCAGGGGAGGCTTGGGGCTTCAGCCAGCCCAGGGCTCCCCCGGGTGGGGTGGGGGTGAGGGAGGCTAGGGCTTCTGGGCTGGGAGGGGGGGCGAGAGATGCTCAGGCCTTTAGCCAGTCCAAGGCTACTGTGGCCAAGGAGGGGGGCACTCTGGGCCGTGGGGGACAGGGGGCTTGCGGCTCTGACCATGGGGAGGGCACAGGTGGAAAGGGTGGAGCCGGGGGGCTCCACCGGCCGCCCATGTCTATAATGTTTAGAAATTCCAAGGATATTTTAGTACTGGCAGCATGAGACTTCCAGAACGTCACTGAGATTGAAGTCCCCCGTGATCTCCTAGTTCCCTCACCCCCTTATAACTTGTAGATAGGTGTGTAAGCAGTGTCAGGATGAGCTCCACCCTGACATCTGGTGGTGAGGTGTGGCAAGTTGTGGAAAAGAACTTCAGGGGCCGATCTCATCTGCATAGGCACACCCACCCCACCTAGAATGAGGCCATAGCTGCCCAAATGGTCACTTTGGCTGCTGTGGCATCCCCAGTGTCTCTGTTATTGGGGCAGGAAGAATAAATTGTTATTACCTGGATTATGGGAACTGTGCTTGGAACTGTTCTTGGCCTTTTGTTATGATGGAGGGACTCACCATCAACTAAGTAGCACTCGCTTGGCAAGGGTCATGGGTTCCAAAACTCTGTGAATTGAGAGAGGCTTGGGATAAGTATTAATATTTGGTGGCATGGGCCCCTTGGTGAGGGCCTTACATGCTAATTGCATTTCCTCCTCTCTCCACTGTGGAATATCAGAGCTAATTTTGATTTCATTAGAAGTCTAGTTACAGGCTGCTGAGCTCACTTTGGGCTAATAGTGCACCAGCACTGAGGCTCCCCTACTACAAGCTGAATTCACCAAAGAGCTGAACTGACTAAGAGCTGAAATCACTGAGCGTTGTGTTAAGTAGTGGGGGAGCCTGAAGATATATTGTGGAGCAGTTTGCGGGACGGCTGGAGTGCCTTGTGGACAGGCTGGTGGAGCAATTCCTAGGACGGCGGGAGCTGCTGGTGGGACGCGGAGCAGTTCGTGGGACGGCGGGAGCTGCGTGTGGGCCGCAGAGCGGAGCTGAGCGAAGCAGTTCGTGGGGCGGCTGGCGGAGCGGAGCGAAGGCCTATGGAGCTGTGGGGCGGTCAGCTTCAGATCATGTAAGGTGCCTCTTACCTCCGCCCCCATCTCCACCCAGGTTGGGAGGTAAAGCTCTGTAGATAAACTTTTGAACTCTGGGGCTGCCCTGACCAGGGACAGAGACTTTTGGGCCACTGGACTTTTGGGACTTTGGGTGATTTGGGGTTGCTGGACTCAAGAACCAAAGGGAAAGGGCATGCCCCAATTTACTTGGGGTGGGTTTTTTGCTCATGGGTTGTGTTATTAATCCTGTTGGTGGTGTTTCCCCAACATAATGCCACATTGTTTCTCTCTGTTATTAAAAGGCTTTTTGCTACATTCAGACTATGTGCTTGCGAGAGGGGAAGTATTGCCTCTTGGAGGCGCCCAGCAGGGGTGGTATATATTTGTCCCAGGTCACTGGGTAGGGGCTCGAGCCGGTTTGCATTGTGTTATTGGAATGGATCCCCTAGATATTAAACCCGGCCCTTGTTGCTGCCAACTCTGACGGGCAGAAGGGTTACAGGTGCATAAAGGGGCAGTCCTCCTGTTCCCTAGCATGATCTGGTAGTCTGTAGCAGACATCGACTAGTACCCCATCTTATGCAGTATCTGTTAGGACATTGCTCCATAAACAACTCAAAGGAAATGTTTGTGAATATCAGTGACTCAGAAACAGGTAATGCCATTTTTAATGTTGATAGCCACTCTCTCTCTCCCCCTTTGTCCACTTGATCCTTCATCAGTAGGTTGCAGCCATTGATTTTAACATTCCAATAGTGAAAATCATCCCACCAGGTTTCAGTAGTACCAAGTAGATCAAATTTATGCTAATAAATGAGCAATTCTAATTCCTCATTTGTTACCCAGGCTTATAGCATTAGTGTGTAGACATTCAAGGATTCTTCTCTTCATGTCTTGTTTTCTTGATTAATTTTGTTTTCAACATCTCAGTTTTGTGCTGAGTCCTCACATCTTTCTTTTTTACCCTCCCTTTTTGCTATTAGTTTAACCCCCTTCTGACAACTCTAGCCAGCCTATTCTGGAGGAGACTGGTTCCCCTTCTGCTGAGGAGGAGGCCATCCAAGCTATACTGCCCCCTTTCCTCGTAGAAGGTGGACCAATGTTCCACTAAACTAAAAGTCTACATCCTACACTATTTGCCTAGCCAGCGATTCGCTTCCAACCCTTAATGGTTCTAGCATGCTGTCCTGGGGCACACTCAAATCCGTTGGGGCAAGAGGTAACCCAAAGAGACCCAGGTGAATGTGGGAGGGCTAGAGAAAATAAATTGATTCTGTTGTTCATTACTTTGGAGAAAAATACAAGGAGACATATACAGGAGAAATTACAAAAGAATGGAACAATTTACCCTCATCTTCCCTAGGTAAAAGTAAAATGTTAGATGAATATATTGATGTATCTCCTGTTTCTGATTCAAGGGTGAAATCCCAGCTCAATTGGGGACCCAGGGTTTCATACCACATCATCCTAGAACCTATAAAAAACCCCAAATCTTTGTATTTATTCAATTTCTCTGGGTATAAAGCATCAAGGATGACTCATTTCTGTATATTGAAAAGATTGCAGACTTCTTTAGCTATTTCCTGGGTTAGAAACCTCCACTGATTGGTAGGCCTACTTCAGAAGCTACAAGATATACGCAATTGGCTAAAACTGTGGAATAATTAAGTGACCTTTTTGAAAAAAAAGGATATGTAGATTTAAGAGATTCCATAACAATCCATACCTGTTCAGACGTTTCCTAACAGTTGGGGGGAAAAAAACATTAAAAACCGCACTGGGCATGCAAGAATGGTCTCCTGACACCCCCCTGTGGGACAAACTTTTAATGCCATGGGAATATTTTATGGTTCAGATTTCAAGAAATAGAAAGCAGGCATTGGTAACTTTACAAGCAACCTTCATGAATCAATTACTTTAAATCCCCCTCACTACTCAAGACCCAATTTTTTGTTCCTATTAGATGTATTTATCAATACTTAGAACTAAGGCAGCTGGGTCATTTCCACCACACTTAACTAAAAAAAAAAGGTTACTTGTACTTAATGCAATTATTGATGTAACAGATAAAACAATAAGGAAACCATGAGAATATGTTGGAAAACATATCAGAGAACTCTCATAACACTGAGAAAGTGAGAAAATTCTTTATGTATATTTAAGTACAAAATAATTTCTTCATTCATAATCTTTTTTAGACTAAAAATTCCTGAAGAAACAATTCTCACATAGAAACAAATATTGAAAGTGTCACATGAAACATGTTAACTTGGTACTATGGAACTGTATAAAACTAGACAAACAGTATACCAACTGCAGGAATTATGGGTGGCCTTGTGGTCAAGGCTGGTGTAACCACAGTGTGGAGAGCTTTTTGTGCCTCAGTTCTCCAGCTAAAAAATAGGGATAATACTTCCTTTCTCCAATCTTTTATATTTAGATTGCAGTCTCTTTGGAGCAGGTACTTTTTTACCATGTATCTTTATGGTGTCTAAGAAAATGGGCCCTGATCTCAGCTGCTGTTTTTAGGTAATAAACCACTGTGAATTAACTCATTGAACAAAATAAAAATTCTCCACTTTATTCAAGGATAGTTGGGTATTGCCTCCTAAACAAGTGTTTGCTTTTCCCTTTTTGTTCTGAATTTTCATGTATCACACATTAATGAAAAAAATAAAGTTTTTGCAGGTACATAAAAGGGTTTCAGAAGTTTTATAGTGTGCCATCAGTTAAGAACTGGTGTATAGGCCGAGAAAGAGAAGGACAACATGAGAAAATGGATTTTTTTGTTGGATATAATGATAGAAGATACATATTTCTCTTATAAAAATTACCTCAGTCAGTTAAAATGGGAAAATAGGGAGGGGGAATTAAACTAAGGGGTGGGGGAGGACCATGAACTACTGTCATGACTAAATCTTTTGCATCCTACATCTAGCAACTACTCCCCTCATGTCTCCTCTGTCATCAATTTGTCAGCTTTCAGCCAGTCACCTGCATATCCAACTGTGCCTTCCAAAATTCAAAGAACATATCCCAAGTTCGTTCTCTCTGCTGAAAAGGCCAATTTATTCAGTTCTGACTAACTATATGTTCTTCACAGAACTGGAACCCCACAGATATATTCCAACAGAAATAGCTGGAAAGTTGTAATACAAAAGACCTGTACCAGGTTGCCTTCCCTAGTCGACCAAAAACAAAGGGAATTCACAATTCGACTAAGAAATAAGTCTCATACAAGATGTTAAGTTTCAGTACATTAGGCAGTGACCGGCACAGCATTATTCTGCCCTGAGAAGTTGTTCTACAATATTTTTATTAGTCTCAAATTCTTTTGGAGTATTAGTCCCTGGTTTAGAAAAGAAAGCATGTGCTTAAATCCCAATGAAGTCATTGGTTGAATGCTCAAGGACTTGGTTGAATAGAAACAGTGACATATAACCCTGATAGAGTTCCCGAGCCACACACTCACTTGGATGCTGTGTTACATCCATGTGCTCTTAAGCTTCCCTTGGTCTGATTATCCTGCAGCACTCTCTTTCCTTGGCCTCTCTGTCACACTTCCTGAGCACAAGCTGTATATTGCCCCTTCATGGAAATAGGACCCTGTGGCCCAGTTTCCCTAGACCCCTGCAGGATTCCCCCACCCCAATCAGATGCTCCAGTAGCTTAAGCACAACCTTTCCAAGGGCTCCCATCTTGTAGGTACTCTGGGTTTATAGTTCACTTCTAGTTGATGCAAATATAGAGACTTTGTAAGGGTTCTAAAAACAATCACTCTTTAGTTAGCACAAAAAATATACAGATCTAGACAAAACAACAACATCTATACACATTTCCCTGTCTCAGTTTCCTCAGCATTCAAGCATACTTTGGGCTCAGGTCAGAGTCCTCAATCCCCGCTCTTGTACATAGTTTCTTCTCTGAATCATGGAGTCTTCTACAGGGGAATGGGGGGGGGAGGGAAAAAAAGAGAGTTTCCTTCCTTTTCTAGTCCCTCAGTTAAAAACTAAATGCCTGTCCTATGAAAGCTTGCTCCTCTCCTGCCCAAGGCTCCCTGGTCTTCCCACTGAGTCTCTGTGGGTCTTTACCCTACTTTCAGAGAGCTTGTAGTGCTCCAAATCCTAGCTTTCTTTATGCAAGGTGGTCAGAATCGGAGCCAATTAGGTTGCAATTACTCCCTGTTCCATTAAAGGCTAGATCTTCAGATGCTAATAACCTTTAATGATCATCTTAGTCAAAGCCAGCCTCACCAGCACCCCTCTCCTCCTCCTCAGTACAAGAGGTATGATGTAGTAAAGGACAGCCATAAAAACAAAGATACAGTTCATAAAAATCAAACTGGAATTCATAAGCTGTACATGGAAAGATTCTTCCATATTGTCACAGATGGGCTCAGTCATGTGCTTAAAGTTAAGTAAGTTCTTAAGTACATTGCTGAATTGCTGATTTAAGTTTCTATTTAGTCACAAGCAATTTTGAAAAGCAAGCCTTTTTTAAACAATATGCACAAATGTACTAGGGCATATGTTTTAAATTAAAGGAACCCACCATTTACACATGCAAATTTTTAAAAGGAAGCCTCTGATGTCAAGTTTTAGTTTGATTTAACACTGAAGGCTTTGCTTTATAAAATACGGATGTATTTTCCGCACAGCTCCAGAACAGTCTCACTTCCCAGGGCGTATTTATTTAGATCTCTATTTGTAACTATGTACTCAACGTCCAAACAGCTGGGTGTATTTACATTAATCAAGAAATCCATATCATACGATCAACAACTGCCAGCAAAAAAAAAAAAAGACAACCCCCTATTTAGGGTCTCATCCAAACCAAGTGAAACCAATGGGACTCTTTCTATTGATTTCAATGGGCTTTGGATCATAGCCTAGGTTACCAGCCACCGACCTAAAGTGCAAAGGCCCTGACATGCAAAGGTCCTTAAGACTGAATTCCTGGTTTTAAGCACCACTGCAATCCATAAAACCCTGCTTAGTTGCCATCCAACCTCATAGGTGCTTAAACTTACTTAGCACCTAAGTTTTTGCAGTAAAAGTACCCTAACTATGTTTCTGCCTCTGGGTGTATGCACTGCTGCCTTCCTCTATGCACCTAATTCCGTGCAAAACAGCCCAGGGACAGGGGAAGAAGAGCTCTCTTATAACCTTTAGCCAAGGGTTAGGGTACCTCCCCTAGAATATGGGAGACACAGATTCAAGCACCCCCTCTACATAAAGTGGAGAAGAGGTTTGCCACTTCTCAGTTGAGTGCTTTTACCAGTGAGCTATGAGATATAGGATGTGGGGCTCTCCCTCAGATTTTCTTGAGGAAGTTACTCCAATTTAATTAAATAATTCACTGTTAATTGGCCCGGGCAGTAGGAATCACTCTATAGCCCGGGGTTAGCTCATTCACCTGTTCTATATCAGGCAAAAGGGGAATTTGAACTGGTGTTTCTCACATTCCAAACAAATAGACTAGCCACTGAGCCAAAAGTTGTGAGAGAGAGCCTGTTTTGTAAGGAGCTAGGCTTGGCAGCCTCAACTATCAATTAAGAGATAAGACACCACCCATGCAAAACCATTCTAATAAAAAGACCTGGGAAAACAGAAGGGCCTGATTCCATATTCTGAAAGCCCAATAAGCTAGTTTTGGCAAACAAAGAAGTGGGGTGAGTTCCAAAGGACGCACCACACAAAATGCCCTGCCACCAATCTCAGAGTTTAAAACTCAAGTTTATTAACAGGAATTCTGCAAGCAATCTTAAGTTATTGTGTTTGCACAAATATTTTCTTTGCTATTTCTGTCCTTGGGATTACATCCCACAAGTTTGATTTCATGTTTCAGATTCTTATGCAGCACCAGCACTAGGCATAAACAGATGAAGCAATTGCTTAGGGGCCCTAAATTAGGGCAAGCAGCTCAAGGAGGCCACATATTCACTTTTTAGTACATGGTGTGTGTGGGTGGTGGAGGCAAAATATTACTGCTTTTTCCACAAGTTTCAAAGCAAACTTCATTCTAAACAGCTGAGTTTTGCCTGATTCACGGTGGAATTTTTCCATGATTTAGATTAATCACTTTAAAAGTTTAAAAGACTCTCAGGATCAGAGTGATCTTGTTCTATGGTTGAATTTTTACTGAAACACAAAAATGGGTAAGTTACAATTGCTTTCAGTTTTCATTGCCAACTTCTCATACTGTTCTAACAATTATCATTAAATTACTGTAAATTTACTGCAGGAATTTTAATGACAGCTTTCAATTCATGATAAAAAGCTAAGGAAAACAGAACACACTGCCAATAGATGGGAATAGGACTGTAAGCCTTTGTATTTCCTCTTCCTTGTCCTGAATAGAATAATAAAGACAATACTTTAATACTGATTTCTGATTAGTTAAAAATATTACAGAAAGTTAGAACACTCCTCCTCACTCCTCCTCCCTACCACTTTCATAATACTGAAATATGGAGATGATTACAGCCAGGATCTTAACGCTGAACTATTTTGGACCATTTAGTCTTTGGAGGTGTTTGGATACAAATAAAAGATACAAACCAACCCTCTCTGACAGAAAAAGGAGTAATCATCTCCAGTTGCAGTAGGGGAGGTTTAGGTTGGATATTAGGAAAAACTTTTTCACTAGGAGGGTGGTGAAACACTGGAATGTGTTACCTAGAGAGGTGATGGAATCTCCTTCCTTGGAGGTTTATAAGGCAGGCTTGACAAAGCCCTGGCTGGGATGATTTAGTTGGTGATTGGTCCTGCTTTGAGCAGGGGGTTGGACTAGATGACCTCCTGAGCTCCCTTCCAACCCTATGATTCTAATTATTTTGGAGTCAGTCTAAAAACTCAAAAGGGCCTACAGTTTTTCTTTCTATTGCTATTTTAGCCAAACTCACAAGAACTGTTTTGGGGGAATTTGAGCCTAAAATGGCAGAAATCCCTGAAGAACAGATTGATTTCATGCGAGTTCCACTATTTTTCATAAAAACCTTTCAGAACAGCTTGGATGCTTTCAGCACCTGAAAACTAGTCCCAGTTTGGCCACAAACATGAGCACAGATCCTTAATCATATCCCACTCTGGATCAAAATACTGCCTCTAACAAAAAAACAGAGGAAGGTGTCTTTTAGTGCCAACTCAACCAAACTCTTTTTGTAATATGAATAATAGCATGTTATACACTGCAGTACCTATTTCAGTATGAACTTCCATTCATTTGCACCAGCAAGCTAAAGTACTATAATTATAACTTCACTTACACATTACAAATACCACTGCTAGAATTAATTTAAAACTAGTTTAACACCCTCAAATTAACTCATTTAAGAAAACTCCAATGGGTAAATGCCTTCTCAACCTCTTCTTCACTTCTTATGTACTCCCTTTAGTCTACTGATTAGCACAAGAGCCTGGGTTCTATTCCTGGCTTTCACTCATCTTGCTAACATAAGTCTCACAGACCTCTACCACACAACCCTTAAGGTCATTTGCCAAAATTCATTTGCTATGGACCTGAGGTAGCCAATTTGCGGATGACTATAGTCACCCACTTCTGGGCTAGCTTGGTCACCCTCATGTGGGTGAGCAGACCACAAATCTCCAGGAACATATGTTTCTTTATGGTTCTGGACCCACTGCTGGTCATCCCAGGTCTGCATGGCAATGTGATCTCACCAATCTGTGCTTGTGGCCCTGCTCCAGAAACAGTGCTCTACACAGGAGGAAATCTGCAGCTAAGGCAACAACAGGCATAAGCAACATCAGCTGGACTGATGCTGGCATGATAGTGACCTTCTCAGAGAGATGCCTTCAGCCATTCAAAAACTGCCACCAAAATATCTACCACCATCTTGCAGATGCTCTGCCTGTGTCTGAAACAGGACTGAGTGTATGAGGTAGAGAAGTTGTTCCACTGAGACAGGATCTGTGTTGTCTCTGGAGCATGCAGACACAAGATGACTTGGCTTGGTGTGTCCGTGGGCTAAAGTCGCACAGCACACTTCTAGTCAACTCCCATGGGATGGATAGAAGAGTTTTTCCCCAACCCACTACGAAAAAAGCCCCAGAGTGGCTTCAGCTGGTGAGGACAGTAGGTACCCTGGGATATGATAGTACATGCCCAGAGAAGCTGAAGTTCTGACTCAGATCTGTGTACTACAGCATGGATGGGCCAGTGTGGTTATGAGGCCCATATTTCCCATGCAGCATGGATGCTCAAGCAGGACCTTAGAAACCCCAAATCTGCAGGCACTGGTCACACAAACCCGAGCTCGAAGTGCTGTAGAGACATACCCAAAAGGTTTGGGTCATTCCTATACCTCTCGAGTCAGGTCCTTATCCTTCTTAAAGATTGATAAATAAAGTACAGACAAATTGAGCAGATCCATTCTCTTGAGAGAATTTTATTGATTAGGCAAATCTGACTTCAGTATTTACCATATGGGACAATAAAACTTCTTGTTCACAAAATCAAAACCATTACAATCAGGCTTTAATCAAGCTAGCTCGGGTACATGTATGCTGTGTCAACATGGACTTCATTGTGGACTACTGGTACGCAAGCTAGCTACATTAAAGCTAGGTGCACAGTCTGATTGAAGTGTAGATACTGTCGTACCAGTTCAGAGCAACATTGTGTCTCATTTAGTCTCCTGATTTTGACACACACTTCAGAAAAAAGGCATTATGCCTTTGAAAAATACATATAACTGCATTTCTCTCCCCACAAAAATTGCTCCATTCCTGAAAGTTTAATAAATTTAATATTTGAATAGTTTTCCATTTCACTGCACATTTACAGCCACGAGCCTAAAGCTGATGCTGATTTGTAATGAAGTGGCATCTTTCTGTAGTGGATTTGCACTGGACATTTGATGAAACAGGTAGCAACTCTGTTTTAAGCCATGATTCTGCAGCATATTGCCAAATTCCATTTAAGTAAAAACAAAACACATTCAACTGGAAAACCAACTAACTGAATATGTAGCCTTGGCTTCTGTAGCTGCACTGCAGAGCACATTAATTTACAGCAGACCATCAGCAGATATACAGCCACTACTGCATTTCTTTCGTATAGTGCAGTGAAACAACAGGTGAAATGAAGCAGAAATGCAGCAACATGTTAAGTAGCAGCTTTTGCTACCCAGTAGTAAAGGATCATTTACACGCCATACAATAATAATCTACTTTTATAGGAAATCGTAGCTCATGTGTTAACACTGAGACTAATTTGGGATGGTTCTACTATTTTAATGGTAGAAATCTGAAGTATTTCTGATTATTCAAGAAAACAATTCCAGTTGACAGATTCAGTTTTACTGATTTAATATGTTGCACTATTTAAAAAATAGAAATAGCATTAGCTCAATTATGCATTAGAGAACATTTCAGATTCCAGTGGTTAGTAGGCAGCAGGTTGTGCTGCTTTGTTATTAGCTGTCAACAATTTGCTGCATTGCAGGCTAATGTTCATGGTTTAGGACAGCAGTTAATGCTAATGTTCAGAATCTCAGTCATTAACTCCTGCACTCAGACTCTAGAAAAAGGCATTAATTGACCACATGAGAATGTTAAAATATTTTTTAAAAGTATGTGTTTGAGAATTGATACATTTCTGGTAGAGATTCAACTGTCAGCAACAGTTATTAATAACATAATCAGAAATGGACGTTTTACTCAGCAACATCCTCAGAGAATAGCGTATAAACAGTTGAGTGAATGCAACATAGAAAAGGTAAATCTCAGATCCTGCTCTGTCTTTTACACACACTTTGATTAATTCCTCAAATATCCTTACAGCTACTTGCAGCTTACTTTCTGATACTTCACATTCACCGCATTGGATTAGAAGAAATCCATAAATCAAAGAAAAATAAATACATGCATGAAATCCCAGAGAGTGTCATAAATCAGTTTTTTTCACAAATACAAAAGTCAACAATGCAATTGTCCAAAATTATGATGTTCAGATAAGCAGTTTCCTCCCCCCACTTAATAGTTGGCCAGAAGAGAGTGAAGATATGTAGACAAGAAATTATAGCAGAGTCCAACTCTACTAAGTTAAGACTGAGAAGTGCTTTCTGTTCAAAGGACAACTTTCCTAAGTGCTGTAAAATCTGCATACTTACTCAGATTGTTTGGAAATTTGCTGTGCCTCATGGGGGTATTGGGTAGTTTTTACGGGACAGATCTGGGGTCATTTGAGCATGGAGTTCTTGAAATACTGTCTCCTAGGGGCAAAAATGCAGCATTTTACAAAATCAACAGGTTCTTCTAGCTTTTTTTGCACATACCTGGGCTCAAACTATGACTCTGCTTGTCCTCCAATTGATCTAAATTGCTCAACATTTATCTCAGCTAGTGCACAGCACCCACTGGAAGTAATATTGAAACAGGATCGAAAACATTAAAGGAAGTTTCACTCTCTAGAATGGTATATACTAAACCCCTATGCACCAAAAGAGATTGAAATGCACATGTGCTTTCCCAAGACTAGGTAAGAGGGTTTTGCAGCAACCCATTGTCACAGTAGCTGGTGGTTCAAGAGGACATGCTGTGGTCATTTATCCTGAGATCTGTGGAGCCCTGCACCCCTGGGGATCTGAGCTCCTCTCCTTGTCCTCCCTGTGTGTGTGGCAGGCTCTGGGAAGCCCACAAGGACTGATGTTGGGAAGGAGGATGAGAAAACCCACTGAGAGAATAGAGCAGTTTACCTATCTCAGAGCTATTTGTTTGGGCTGTCCTTGTCTCCATGGGATGTTCTTATTCAGCTGAGAACATTTTTGCGATACATGGCCTTTTCACCCCTCCCCCAGCTTCCTATGCTGCTGATGGGTGTATATAGTCCTTTCAGCCCTTCCCCCATACTAGTCTCAGATCTGGACCAAGGACTTTGCAGCTTCACTCTCCTGTCCCTTCCTGCCTCCAGCTGGTAGAGGTGTAACCCACACACACCCTCCTGGGTGTGGTGTTCTGTCCCATCTAGTTTCAAAGTAGGAGCCATGTTAGACTCTATCCGCAAACAAAACAGGAGTACTTGTGGCATCTTAGAGACTAACAAATTTATTAGAGCATAAGCTTTCATGGGCTACAGCCCACTTCATCGGATGCATAGAATGGAACATATAGGAATATAAGAAGCTCATGCGGTAGGGTCTCATGAACTAAACTCCATAGGTCCCAGGTTGGATCCTGCCTGCCGATGACCGGTGTCTGTCAGCATTACACAGGAACTCCTCACAACCCCAACATGACTACTCCAAATCTTACCAGGAACATGGAGTACAGTGAAACTAGTGGGGGGGGGGGGAAGGACTCACAGAGGTGTGGATATGCAGGCCTCAAAGCAATGGGCACCATGGAGGAAATGTTGGAGGACTAGTAGGGTGATCTGTGAAATTGGGGGAGAAACTGAAGCAGCAAGGGAAAGTGTTGGAACAACACAGGAAAGAATTGGGTAGAAAGGAAGGTGTCGGAGCTGTGCAGTAGTAGGTGCTGAGGGGCTTCAGTTTTGACATGCCAAACCACCCCCATCCATCAGCCAATGGCAGGTACTTATCAGCTATCTGTGTGGTATCTGAGAACCTCTCAATCTTTACTATATTTATCCTCACAACACCCTCATGCAAAAGGGAAGTGCTATTCTCCCCATTTTTACAGCTGGGGGACTGAGAAAAAGACAGACTTGCCAAAGGTCGCATAGAAAGTCTGTTGCAGAGCACAGCATTGAACCCAGGGCTCCCAAATCCTAACTACTGGATCAGTCTTCCTTTCATGTCCATGCCCCCTCTTTTAAAAAAATCCCTCACTCCCTGTATCTTCTCCCCAGCTCCTCTACCTCTGAGGGTCCTTTTCATGCTGATGCCTGACTCTGTGTGGGGAGGAGGAAGAACCTGGCTGTGTTGGACATGCAGAGATGGGAAATAGGAGACACTGCAGAGTCAATGAAGGGACTAACAGGATGCAAATGCATTCTGTGGCTGGGAAACCACTGCCAAAGAACTAGAGCCAGTGGAGGAGGAGAGCTGGGCTGTGGTAACGCGGAGTGCTGAGACTTTTTTTTTTTAAACCAAGGAAATTAAATACCTTAAAACTTCATTAATGCAGAGTTAAGGTTCTTCGCTGGTGCCTAACAGCCTTCCAGAATATGAAGAGTAGCTAAATTTAAACTTCTGAAAACCAGAAAATGAAGAGTTAAGGTTAAAAAATACCCATGTGGGGCATGGGGGTGGGGGAGAAGTGGACTGGGTGGGCCAGGGGCATGCCTGGAGAGGTTTGGCTGGAGCAGAAAGCCTGTAGCTGGAGTGCAGGGCCTGGCTTAGTGCACTGCTTGGCCTGCAAAACCAAGGAAGTGAAAAATCTTCTAATAAGCTGCTGACTGCAATGTGTACCCAGCAGCAGAGAGCACCAGACAGCAAGGAGCAACTGTTTACATGGTAATAAGAGAGGGATGGGAAGGGGAGCAGTAGTTGGGAGTGTGTGGTGGGGAAAAGCTATGTTGCAGATTAAGCATGTGAGAAAAGGCTGGTATGGCTCTCTCCTTCTCAAAGTTAGTACGAGCATGGAATACAAAAATGCCAAGATTTTGGGATCTACAGTGTGTCTGATTTCTCTCCCTGCCCCATCAGCAGCTACATGCTCCAAATACTTCAAAGAACCACCATTATCACTATTCCATTTCAACAAAATGTAGAGTGGGAGGAGCACTTGGGAATTACATTGGTTCCTTGGCCTTTATCTATAAACAGCAGCACCTCAAGTGCAAACCTACATGATGGCTTGCAGCTGCCTAAATTACAATTACTCCTACACAAAAAAATATTTTTCCTATAAAAATAATCCTATGAAATTCACTGACAAAAAAAGAGACACTTGTTAACACTAGGTTAAGATTGTCTGGTGCTATGCCGTGCACTTTCAAAACATCAAATTCAGTAAATGCAAACCTCTGGAAACAAGGAAAGACAGCTTTAAAGTAAACACCAACACAACTAGGCAAGTGTAGTCTGGCCTAGCAGGTAGGTCTAGGAGTCAGAAACCAGGAGCCAGATCTAAGATCAGAGCCAGGCATCTAGCCAGGGGTCAGAGCTGGATGCAGGAGTCTGGGATCAAAGCAAGGGGTGAGAGGTCTGTTGCTACAACAAACCAGATACTGCCAAGTTACACAGACAGTTTTCTGGAATGCCTTCCATGCTTAAATAGTGCTCCTGGACCAATCAGAGGTCATGGGGATGCTGCCAATCAGGTCTCCTGTAGGCAGCACTTTTTGTGGTGTTTAGTCCCCCAGGATTTATAGTGCATGGATTACAGCTCTCCTATAGCTGCTAGATACTAGCATAGAAGTGTCTGTCACACAGTGCCCTGCATGCCTGGGTCTTAGATCCTTACAGCCTTTACTCTGCTTTTCTTTGAGCAATGTCTGTCATACATTCAGTCTGCCATTGCAGATAGTGCAGAATGCTCAAAGAATAGAACAGAGTCTAACAGCTTCTCTTTGCAGGACAGAACTTGTGTTGAGGTGGGTTACACAGACCCTGCCATACACTCAAACACTGAGCCTATGCCACAAGAATAACCCCATACCTACTACGTTTTATAATCCCTTTGCCCTTACACACAGGATTTCATCTGACACAACACCCACAGACCACTTTCATAACTTACCTCGCTGTTGATAATTCCCATTCGAAGAAGACCTGGGCACCACAACTCACACAACCTACAAAACTCAGCACTGAAATGAGGCAAACTGCATCCCTCAGGGTACACATGCATCTGTTTCCTTCCATCAAATGCATGGGGAGGCTGGTAAAGGTTTTCAGAACCCCTCCCATCAGCCCCCACATGACAGGGACCCTCATATCACAGCTACATATAATATAGTGACTGCCGCTGAAGTGTATGCAGATAATTCCCAGTAGTTACTGCCAGTTCCCGGGTTAAGGGTGTATTGGTATGTACTTCAACTCTGTATTTCTGTGTTTTCAGAAGTTGGAGTTTTGCTGAACTGTATATTCTGGAAGGGCACAAGGTACAGCCAGGCACCCTTAACTCTGCATTAATAAAGATTTCTGTAAAGAATTCTACAAACGTGGCATTGAAAACTTCACATAACCCTACCATTGATCTCCATAATTAGCCAAAACATGCACGATTTTACCTAATTTTTGCTATTTCACCTTTCTTCTGCCTCTTCATTCCTTAATTTTGCTCTATCTAGCCGTGAAATATATCCTAGTTTCTGCTTAATTTTTTAGAATACTTTTCTGTTTTAACCTATTATCGTTTGTTTCCTTTCCAGTCTCAGAGCCCAATCCTGAAAAAAGGCTAAGCACTCTTGTCCCAATCTAGCAAAGCATATAAGTATGTGATTGAAGTTCAGGATTGTGATTAGTCCCATATTCATATGTTTTACATCAGCACATGAGACTTTTCCAGGATTGGAGTCAGAGAGATCAGCATTTTGCAATCTCAAGCCCCAAATTCATGAAAATATGCAAGCTGAGCTTTACTACTTTAGAACCCAAGTCACAGAAAACTGAAGATAAAACTTCATTCACATGAACTAATTCTGGATTTTTTCCTTCTCCCTCTTCCGCAGTAACTTTCTCTTAAGAATGTCAATCAGTCAGAAGAAACAGTCAGGAAGCCTGCTTACCAAATTCTAGCAGCTTCATTCCTCTAGCTATGCTGAGGAGAGAATCAGGTCAGTGTGAGCCAGTCAGACAAGTTACAAACAGAAAAGACGAGTCTGAGATGATCCAGACAGCCAGTGCTCCAGATGATATGATGGGGCTTCTTCTAGCAATTATATTGATTTTCATCTGGGCCAATTCAGGCTCTAAACTCAGTCAGTGCCCCACAGCAAGAGTGGGAGCTTTTCCTGCCATGTTGTGCCAGAAAGGGACTAGAGAGGCAGTCTATTCCCTTCAAAGTTACTTCAGGTTTGGAGGATATTGATTCATGTATGAGCAGTCCTTTCACTTATTACACATTGTACTGTTTGTTTTATTTATGTGATAGGCAGCCACAGTATAGTAAGGGTCCTATGAGATATTTTTATATATTTGAATATACAAAAATAAATAAGATACCAGCTGGTTTCCACTGTTCCCTCATCACATTTCCAGAAGCCACTCTCACACCTATCTTTTTATTGGTTCAGCAAGAACAGTTGAATATTGGCACCTCTAGGAAACGGTTACTCTTGACACCAAAGAAAAAGGATGCAGGAAGCAGTGGGACTGTTTTGGGTCACAGCTGGCACTGGTCCTAGAGATGTGAAAACAAATAACACAAGGTTGGCACACTGGAGGAACTAATCTTTATATTTAGCATTTATACAACTCCTGTGCTAGGTACTTTATAGCTGCTCTATAGTACAGCTTCCCAATAGGATTCCACTCACCTGGCCAAGGACACATGAAAGCAGTTTCTGGAGTGCTCCATAAAAGGCCACTGTTAGAAGCTCCCACACACCACCTTCAAAATCTCAGCATGTTGTCATCACAAGATTTGTTGCCTCATTGTAGAAGGACATATGACATCTTTTATCTGTAACTGTGATTTTTTTTTCCTTTGTCTCTCTCACTCTCCCTCCCTGATTTTTTTATGGTAGTAGTTGGTGAGCAAATGCTACATTCATCTCTGCTGCAGTGAGTTCATTTAACCTGTAAATTAAATCTCACTGTGGGATTTTATAGTTTTCTTGCTTGTGTCCCTCGGCAGTTATTTCTCCAGGAGAAGTAGGAAAATGGAGTCACAGGCATAGCACACTATTTAATTCAAGCTCATGCTGCTAGCACAGGTATGGATTTTCAATACAATCCGTACTTTGAAGGTGCTCTCAGGCATTTTTTCTCCAGCTGATAGGATAGAAAAGCCTACCTATGACAACAGATACCAATGCTGCCCATTGGCAAGGTATGAGGGATATCTTAGCATAGCAAAGCCAACTGCCTGCAAACTTGATTTGTGCTTGGAATATTACAAGTTTTTAAATGTATGCCTCTCTTCTGTTTCAGTGGGGGTAGCTATATAATTTGTGAATTTGCTTTTTTTATTTTTTGGTCTCTTATAGGGCCAGATCCTCAGCGGATATAAGTTGGCTATAAATTTCCCAAGTACATGTCACTGTGAGTAAGGGGGAATGGTGTTTTACACAGAAGAGGTGATACAATATGATCCCAATTATAGAGAAGACATACACAGTGTTTTCTAATGGAGACTTTGTTCTTTGTTTTTTTGTTTCCCTTAATCTAAAAATAAAGTAATTCAGACTGAAAGTATGGTTTATCTTTGTGTGTAGAAAACTGAAAGGCCAGGTTCTCTCAGCCCAACTTTTGTTTTTGTGCTACTCCTGTGGTAAAAGGAGCCCTGTCTTTTCCAGCTGAAGTTTCTTTCCAGTATCGGGGAGTCTCCAACAGGAATAGAGCTTTTATTGTTGATATCACTACCAGCCCTGCCCTGGAACTTCTAGTGTAGCAGGAAGCATATCATGTGGTGATGTGCACCAGCAATCCTTAGCTTACATATGGTCCCTGGGAGCTGACAGCTCCAGACCTGCTGCACTGGGGCATGGGGCTGAAGCGGAAAATGTCACGGAGGTCTCTGAAAGATATGGAATCTGTGACCTCTGTGACAAAATCTTATCCTTACCTATTACATATTTAAGTATTTTGACACTGAGGGAGTGTGTATGCCTCCAGGGTGAAGTAGCAGTTGAGCAGAGATTTTGAAGATCTCAGTGGAGCCTATGAACAATCATCAAACCTTTAACATTGCTCATAGAGCTCAGAGGCTATTATGACTATGAAATATCCACAAACTGGAAGAGCATACTGGGTATATTGACATGGCTAAATACAAAGCAAAGTTACTTCTTGTTCTTAGATGTTCATGGGCAAGGTACTGTAGAGCTACACAAACCTCTGCATTTTTCCTATTTTCTACCAAGAAATAGAGAACTCAACTTTCAGTTACAAAACATCTTTTTCTGCTGCTATGAAAATTTCAAATAAAATTCCAAAGTTGTCTGAACCCAAGTAGAACTGGCAAAATGACAAATATAAGTTTATTTGAGAGTAGAATTGTTTGCATAACTCCAGTACTGCGATATGTAGAATTTACTCTATTTGAAACAATTGGTGGGTATATGTAAATTGCAAAGATAAAATGTAGAGACAGGCCCAAACAAAAAAAATCCCATGATCTCAACTCCTTTGAACTTTGTGAAAGTTCAGATCCAAATTTGGATCCAGAATTATAGTTCAAGATACTGAGGCATATAAAAACGGAGCTCAAGTAGACTGCAACTCTGCCATTTATTAAAGCCTAATTTTTAAAGGTGCTAACTTTAATTTTTTATTTTTATTATACAAGATACATGACAGTTTTTCATATTTGTCATCTCTCTCCTCAAAACAGAAATGAGAGCCATTTCATCTTCTGATGCCATCAAAGCTGCTTTCTACTAAATATCAAATAAGTTTTGTTTTTACATGTTGTTGGAATAAACTTCAATATGAAAGTCTTGTGTTCTGAAAAATGGTTTCAATGTGTGGATTTAAAAAAAAAAACTGTATGACATTAGCGTGTTCCATCTATTATTTTTATGTTCTTTCTTTATTACATGACATCAATGAGAAAGAGAGACCCAAACACTTCCAAATGCAAATAAGGGATTTTTTTCAGCTGGAATTAAGATATGAAGGGTTTTTTTAACCCACTTTGGATTTTATTGATCAAAACTAAAGTCTATTAAAAGAACTTTAGACTTTTGTTAGTAAAAAAAACATTGAATTCAGTTACTTATTAATAAGCATTGGACGACAACCAAATAAACATAAAGATGTACATGAATCCCAAAAGTTTCACAAATTTTCGCACACATGATTATTCATCTGAACATGTATATCAGAGTTTGTTGACCATTATTTGTCATTGATTAGTCTCCCATTTAAAAATGTTAGTTAGAAATGTTAGACTGTATGCTTTTCAGTCCAGTGACTGTGTCTTCTGCAGTGTATAGATAGTGAGTACCACATTCCGGGAGCTATTGCAATACAAATAACAACCACAATAAAAAAGTCATCCAATCAGAGATCAGAATGATACTGGAATGACCAATCACATATGACTAAGTAGCAGTGATAAGCCAAACGAAACATTCTCAAATAATCTGTAGTCTGAAATTTATTCACAAACTCTGAGAATAGTTGTAACAAATACAGTACTGGAAACCACTCAGTTCATGTACTGTTTGGTAACCAGTAATCGGGCTACATTTGTAATGAACAGTTTGATCAGCTGTAGTTATACTGTCTAAATGGGAGTTTATTTCTAAATAAATCATTAGCAAGCACTGTAATTAAAGAAAGCTCAGTTTGCAAACATTTCTTGTATATGCTGTACCCCCTACCGCAGGGAAAGAGTTCAGTTACATTTTAATGGCTCTGTCTGCTTTCAGTAAACTTTGCCTTCAAGACATTGTAAATCAATGTCATTCTCTCTTACTGAGCCATTCAAAAGATACATGCCTAGTAATGAAAGATGTACCCTTTGTGTGATTTCACAAGAACACTATTCTTTATCATCATGTTGCTTTACAGGGCAATGTGGACAAGATGGAGCATAGCGAAGCTGATTCCAGTGTTCTTGCTGCCCAGGGGTTGCTTTCAGAGTGCCAGAGAGATGAAAGAGGCAATCAAGAAAGCGATTCACTTTGACTCTTTAGTGAAGGAACATTCAGCTAGTTTTTGTGCGCTGTATTTCTGATGGCTGCTGACACATGAATAGGAGACACCTGAAGGTGCGTCCACATCCTTTCATGAGATACAGCAATGGGCAGAGGGATGCCTCACTTGTTTCCTATGAGCTGATCTCACTCTTGGAGCAATCTAGGGAAAGTATCTCTTAAGAAATAAAAACTTTTACAAGATGAAAGTGGGTCTATACTGGGAGGAAAATTCCTCTTACAGGAGGAGGTACTGAGACTTGGCAGGGACATAGACAGCTGCTCTTTTGTCCTCCTTGCTTAATAGTGTAAACAACTTTTGTTGGTTAGCTTTGTATGTGACCATTCAGGAAACCCTCTATGTAGACAATGTATCTTGTCAACCATTTCCTGTGTGTGCAAAAATGTAATTTGTCACCCTGCACTGCTTTGGCAGCAGCCTTGTAAAGGATATACTGAATTAATGAATATTTCATAAAGATGTGATTTATTAGCATTCCTCTGCCTTTGCTTTGAAAATGATCCATCCTTCAAAAGCTGAACACACAAAAGCTGTCTGCAGGTATGAAAACTAAACTGAACCCCCTAAAGGCAAAAGCAGGATTTCTTAATAACTCTGGGCCATATAGCCTTTAGAAGAGATATTTAGTCAATGTTCTTTTAATATTTCAGCTGGTAAAGAAACGCAATACTAAGCTATTATACTGCATATGGCTATCAGAACCACTCCATATCAAATTATCAGGTACAACCATCAGGTACTCCATATCAAATTATTACCAATGTACATTTTTTCAGTTTCATATTGTGTTTGATGACCATATAATAAAATAGGTCACAGTATAGTACAAATAGCTATGGGCCAACCCTGCATTCCTTAGCAACCCAGGTTTCCCTACTGAAATAGAACTGAAGCTCCTCCCACAATCCTATACCAACTTCTCCATATCTACACTAACTCTCGCGTTTTATACACCTATGTTCTCATCATACCCACTAATGCCCTTAGGTTATCTTCTAACACAAGAAGTACGGTAAAGACAAGCATTCTTTTCCTATGATCACTATTATTTATTGACCTCTGTTAGTATGCATAATACTGTACATTTCATAGAGGAAGACACTGTACCTGTGCTCAAGCTTTACAATTTCTGTTTGACAGGTTTCAATCTCCAAATGATGCACTCTAATTTGGGTGGATTATCTATCCAACCCATCCTCACAAATTTCATACTGTATCATGTCGCATTATAACAAAGCCTCTTCACAGCAAACCAATACTTACAGTGCTAATGTACCCCACTGGTCAGTCTGTGTTATGTGTCCCCTCTGTGTTCACGTTGATGTGAGTCTGTTACAGTCACTAGTTAGAGATCCTGTAGCTCAAGCTGTAGAAATGCATGTTTTCAACTCTGGACATCTCCAGTTCAGTCCCTGATGTATGTCAGCAATGCTGGTAACCAGCATGTTGACATTATAATGTTATGTAACACCAGAGCAGTTCTTCCCCACAAGAATTACCCTTTGTATTTTTAATGATATGATCTATAAATAAAACTGTAATCTAGTTTGCTAGAAATCTCCCAGGCCATACGTGTATATATATCTTTTATTTATTCCCTTATTTGTGCTTCCCCTTGCTATCACAAAGATGTTTAAAAAAACCTGAACGTTAAGATATGTATTTTAACACAGTGGTTCTCAAGCAGGGGTCCAGGGCACTTGGGGGTCCATGAGCAGGTTTCGGGGGGGTCTGCCATGCAGGGCCAGCATTAGACTCGCTGGGGCCCTTGGCAGAAAGCTGAAGCCTCACCACATGGGGCTGAAGCCCAAGGTTCTGAGCCGAGCCCACCTGGGGTTGAAGCCAAAGCCTGAGCAGCTTAGCTAAACGGGGGCCCCTGTGCCAGGGGGTCCTGGGCAATGTCCCTGCTTGCTATCCCCTAATGCCGGCCATGGCTTTTATGTGCAAAAAAACCAGTTTTTGCGACACAGATGGGCCGTGGAGTTTTTATAGCATGGGTGGGGTGGGGGGGCTCAGACAGAAAAAGGTTGAGAACCCCTGTTTTAACCCACATGAGCAGGAAATTCAAAGTTATGGCTGGAAACCATGGTTTGAACTGAGTTTTTATTGTATGGGGGTTATGCTTGTCATTCCCAGTGCGCAGCATATGCAAGGAGCCTTTTGACAAGGTGGTTAAGAATTATTGTCCTATTTTACAGATGACAAAGTTGAGGCATAGCGAGGTTAAGTGACTTGCCCAAGGTAACAATGAGAGGAAAGTGGGCAGCCGGGAGCGAGCAAGTAAGGTGAATGGCAAAGGGATATTGGGGATCCAGAAATTGTTCTCATGAGAGACACCACTAATCGATCGCACCATATCCAGCTGCCAGTAAAATAGTGCCACAATCCAGATGAACATCACCCAGGACCCTCAGACACATTGGTTGTCGCTCCCTAAGTGTCACATATGTTTCCTGTGGGTTTCTCCTTCTATGGCGTCAGTGCAAATAGATGTGTGATGGAACTCTATATGTGAGCTACATTGCTGAGTTGTGATTGATCAAATAAGTATTAGTTCTGTTTGTGATTAGGTAAGTCCACAAGTGATTGAGGCATGAATACTGATACACATGAATTTAAAAATTACTCTCTGCAAATACTTGATCATGATTTTTTTAAATTTGTGAATATTCATAATGGTGAACCTCAGTCACACAAACTGAATGTAGATAGTAAATGCAAAAGGGGTGCAAAAATAACTGAAGCAAAATCATTTTAAAAAAATTGTGTCCATATTCATGGAAAATGTTTTGCACTGTTTGGCTGGGTTTAGTGTCAATACACTGCAACTCAGGCCTCCATTGTTTTGCAATTCCATGTTAACTGCCATAACTAATCACAGCAGGCTGAGTAAAGAATGACATTTTAGCTTTAATTTTCTCTCTTCTACTGATTTAAAACAAACCCATTCTCTGTATATTTTAAAGAGCATCATACAGGACTGTAGCCATATGACTCATTAACATTAACCGGAGTCGAATGGCTAAATTCCCATGGAGCACTGAAAATTTACCCTTGGATGTTATTTTAACGCTTTATTTTTGTGCATGTGTGAATATGGGATTAAGCAATGAATATATATAGCCACCTTCTGTGGGGAACAGAGAATTGTCTAGCTAGCAGTCTGTGAATTTTAATATAGTATTATCCTCTTAAAATATAGTAGAAAAAATAAGGAAATAAACACAAGAAGAACATATGTACAGTCTGTAGGTGCATATAATTTCATACAGTAAGAGGAGAGGTAAAATTTAGCTGATTAACAGGAAAGAGTCATCTATTACATAAACACCTTTGTATAATATACTTGTATATTTAAAGACTATTTTATTGTGAACATGCATTTGGGAATTTTTCTATTAATTATCATTAGTCAATAATGGATGTTATGAGTTAAATTTTAGTACATATGTCTCCAATCTTCAAAAATATTCTGGATGAGTGTATATCACTAAAAGTACTATAAAAGGGCCTGATTTTCTGACATCTCTCAGGACCCATCCTCTGCAAATTAATTTGCACCTCAAGACAGGAACCCAAAAATACAGGCAAACTTAATCTCGGATTATCAATTACTACCCATAATGCATTGCCCCAACTAACTGGGGATGGAGCCAAGACCCACTACATATTTATTCTCTGGTACTCCCCATCCACATATTCTGGGGAGGAGGTAAGTGAAAAAAATAGCCCCTTTTTGCTCCTATACACCTAAACCCAAGATCCACATAGCCAATTTAAGGCTATAAAGAGTGTTCTTACTCCCTTGTGAAGGCATGTAGCCATCATCATCTAGGGCTGAATAAAATTATTAGGAGTGCAGTATATTACTGGAGTTTGTGGGGGCAGGGAATTCTGGCTCCAATGAAAATAAAGTTTTGCCATTGACTTTGAGAGAGCCAGAAGAGAAGAGCTAGTCCTATAAGAAGAGGGGAAGACCCAAGGGAGATACCCAGCATTCAGAGTCCCAGGAGGATACAGGATGACTTGCAGAAGATTGCAAGGGAGAATAAAATCCAAGAGGATTTATAGCCAGAGAGAACAGGAGGAAGGCTGGAGAACACACCATCACCACGAAAAGGCAGACCTATGCGACTGGGGACTCCCTACTAAGAAGTACAGACAGACCTGTCACCAGAGCTGATCCGGAAAACAGAAGGTTGTGCTGTCTGCTGGGAGCTAAGATATGGGAAGTGGAGCAGAGGCTGAAGAGGATCCTAAAGGGAACCATCTAGATTCTAGTTGGAACGTATCAAGGGAGACTACTCTAGACTGGAGAAGATGCTTAAGGAAATGGAGGCTTAGTTGATCTTCAGTGGGATTCTGCCTGCCCCGGAGGAGGAGAATGAAGGCGAGACAAGATTGTGATGATGAATGGCTCAGGCATTAGTGCTAAAATGAGAGCTTTGGGATGTCTGACCCATTGGAAGGCATTCATGGACAGAGGGCAGTCCTCGTGGGATGGACTCCAGCTGAGAAGGGAAGGAAATAGACTTCTGGGATGGAGGTTGGCACAAATAATTAAAGGAGCTTTAAAATAGGAACTTGGGGGAGATGGTTGGGAGATGCCCATGTAATCTCCACACCTGATTTTAACATCGAGAGGGAGGAAAATCAAGTAAGACAGGATAGAGCAATGGGTAGGAGAATAGACATTAAGAGGAAGGATACCAGTCAGGTAGGTGATAGTAGCAGTAGAATGACTATATCCAATCAGGCGAGGAATGTGGGTGAAGACAAGGAGCAGCAACTAAGGTGTTTGTACACCAATGCAAGGAGCCTGGGTAATAAATGGAGGAACTAGAACTCATGGTGTAGGAAATGAAACCAGATATTATAGGGATAACAGAAACATGGTGTAATAATAGTCATAACTGGAGTACAAGTATTGAAGGGTATGTGCTGTTCAGGAAAGAAGTAAAGGCACAGGTGGTGGAGTAACATTGTATATTAATGATGAGGTAGATTGTAGAGAAATTGGAAGTGGTGAAATGGATAAGATAAAGTCTGCTTGGGCCAAAATCACTTTGGAGAAGAAAGCTACGAAAGGTTCCCCTAACATAGTGCTTGGGGTGTGCAACAGACCACCAGGATCCAATTTGGATATAGATAGAGACCTCTGGAATATTTATAATGAAATAAATACTACTGGAAATTGTGTGATATAGATATAGATTGGTGGACAAGTGCTACTAATAACAGTAGGGCCCAGGTTTTATAGCTGACAGATTTTTCACCAAAATAGTTGCTAAACCAACAGGTGGTGATGTCATTTTAGATTTGGTATTGGTGAGTAGTGAGGTAGAAGACCTGGTTGGAGAAGATAACTTGGTTCGAGTAATCATGAGTTAATTCAGTTTAAACTAAACGGAAGGATAAACAAAAATAGATCTACAACAAGGATTCTTGACTTCAAAAGAGCTAACTTAAAAAAATTAAGGGAATTAGTTAGGGAAGTGGACTGAACTGAAGAACTCAGGTATCTGAATGTGGAAGAGGCTTGGAATTACTTTAACTCAAAGCTGCAGAAGCTATCTGAAGTCTGCATCCCAAGCAAAGGGGGGAAGAAATTTCAGGGAAGGGTTGCAGACCAAGCTGAATGAGCAAGCATCTCAAACAGGTGATTAAGAGAAGGCAGAAAGCCTATATGGAAGATGGGAGGTATCCAAAAGGTCAGAGCTCAGAAAATATAGGTATAAAGTGAGAAATGCCAAAAGCAAAGCAGAGTTGGACCTTGAAAAGGGAATTAAAACCAATAGTAGAAGGTTCTATAGGAGTGGTTTTCAAAGCTGGTCCGCTGCTTGTTCAGGGAAAGCCCCTGGCGGGCTGGGCCAGTTTGTTTACCTGCCGCGTCCGCAGGTTCAGCTGATCGCAGCTCCCACTGGCTGTGGTTCTCTGCTCCAGGCCAATGGGGGCTGTGGGAAGGGCGGCCAACACATCCCTTGGCCTGCGCCGCTTCCTGCAGCCCCCATTGGCCTGGAGTGGCGAACTGTGGCCAGTGGGAGCTGCGATCGGCCACACCTGCGAATACGGCAGGTAAACAAACTGGCCCAGCCCGCCAGGGGCTTTCCCTGAACAACTGGTGGACCAGCTTTGAGAACCACTGTTCTATAGACATATAAATAAGAAGAAAACAAGGAAAGAAGAAGTGAGGCCGCTAAACACTGAGGATGGAGTGGAGATTAAAGATAATCTAGGCATGGCCCAACACCTAAACAAATACTTTGCCTCAGTTTTAGTGAAGCTAATGAAGAGTTTAGGGATAGTGGCTGGGTGGCTAAGGGCAAGGAGGATGTGGAGGGAGAAATTATCACATCCAACATGGAAGTCAAACTCAAAAACCCTAATAGGACTAAATCGGGCAACCCAGAGAATCTCCATTCAAGAATATTAAAGGAACTGGCACATGAAATTGCAAGTCCAACAGAAAAGGATTTGTAATGAATCTGTAAACTCAAGGATCATATCCTATGACTGGAGAATTGCTAATATAGTTCCTATTTCTAAGAAAGTAGATAAGGACATAGAGGTGAATGGTAACTGGGATAAAATACAACATGGTTTTACAAAAGGTAGATCATGCCAGACCAAGCTGAACTCCTTTTTTGAGAAGATAACTGATTTTTTAGGCAAAGAAAATGCAGTAGATCTAATCTATCTGGATTTCAGTAAGGCATTTGATACAGTTCTACATGGGAAATTATTAATCGAATTGGAGAAGATGGGGATTAATATGAGAATTGAAAGATGGATAGGGAAAAGGTTAAAGGGGAGCTTACAACAGGTCATACTGAAAGATGAACTGTCAGGCTGGAGGAAGATTACTAGTGGAATTTCTCAGGGATTGGTCTTGGGACCAATATTATTTAACACTTTTTTATTACTGATCTTGGCACAGAAAGTGAGAGTGTGCTAATAAAATTTGCATATGACACGAAGTTGGGAGGTATTATCAATATGATGGGCTGGAATATCATGCTAGAAGACCTGGATGACCTTGTAAACTGGAGTAATACAAATGAGATGAAACTTAATAGTGCAAAGTGCAAGATAATGCATATAGGGACTAACAAGAAGAGTTTTTTGCTGTAAGCTGGGGACTTATCAGTTGGAAGCACCAGAGGAGGAGAGAAACCTGTGTGTATTGGTTGATCATGGGATGACTATGAGACGTCAATGTAATGTGGCTGTAAAAAAGGCTAATGAAATTCTAGGATGCATCAGGTAAGGTATTTCCAGCAGAGAGAAGTTAGTTAGTACCCATTATGCCTCTGGCATTTAGAGCAGCAACGAAGCTCCTCCACTACCATTATAAAAGTCACTAGTGAGACTTCACCTGGAATATTGTGTGCAATTCTGGTATCCTGTATTTAAGAAAGATAAATTCAAACAGGAACAGGTGCAGAGAAGGGCTACTAAGATGATCCGAGGAATGGAAAACCTACTTTATGAGAGAAGAAAAGGAGTACTTGTGGCATCTTAGAGACTAACAAATTTATTTGAGCATAAGCTTTCGTGAGCTACAGCTCACTTCACCTCACGAAAGCTTATGCTCAAAAAAAATTGTTAGTCTCTAAGGTGCCACAAGTACTCCTTTTCTTTTTGCGAATACAGACTAACACAGCTGCTATTCTGATACCTTATGAGAGGAGACTTCATAGAGCTTGGCTTGTTTAGCCTAACCAAAAGAAGGCTGAGGGGAGATATGATTGCTCTCTATAAATACATCAGAGGGATAAATACCAGGGAGGGAGAGGATTTATTTAAATTAAGCACCAATGTAGACACAAGAACAAATAGATAAAAACTGGCCATTAACAATTCTCGGCTCAAAATTAGGTGAAGGTTTCTAACCATCAGAGGAGTGAAGTTCTGGAACAGCCTTCCAAGGGGAGCAGTGTGGGGAAAATCCTAACTGGCTTCAAGACTGAGTTTATGGAGGGAATGGTATGATGGGACTGTCTACAATGGCATGTAGCCCATCAGCGACTGCTAGTAGCAAAAATCCCCAACGGCCAGAGACTTGACACTGGAGGGGAGGGCTCTGAGTTACTCCAGAGAATTCTTTCTCAGGTATCAGCCTGGTGGCTCTTGCCCACATGCTCAGGATCTAACTGATTGCCAAAGTTGGGGTTGGGAAGGCATTTCCCCCAGGTCAGATTGGCAGAGACCTGGGGGGTAGGGGCTGGGAGGTGTTCGCCTTCCTCTGCAGCATGGGACATGAGTCACTTGCAGGTTTCAACTACTGAATCATAGAATATCAGGGTTGGAAGGGACCTCAGGAGGTCATCTAGTCCAACCCCCTGCTCAAAGCAGGACCAATCACCAATGTTTTCCCCAGATCCCTAAATGGCCCCCTCAAGGATTGAACTCACAACCCTAGGTTTAGCAGGCCAATGCTCAAACCACTGAGCTACCCCTCCCTTTTGCTGTAAATGGTGAACTCTCTGTAACCTGACATCTTTAAACCATGATTTGAGGACTTCAATAACTCAGTGAAAGGTTAGTGATTTGTTACAGGAGTGGGTGGGTGGGTAGGGTTCTGTGGTCTGCAACGTGCAGGAGGTCAGACGAGATGATCACAATGGTCCTTTTCTGACCTTAAAGTCTATGAGTCTATAAAGAACAGTATATGTCAGGAATAGAATTTTGTTCACTGTTTAAGGCAACTAGGATTCTAAGTTCAAAAATGTTATTGAACTAGTTTAGGGAATAAATTTCTTAAAAGTTGTATGCTATGTGAAATGCTGGTCCTCAAGTACAGGTAATTTAAAAGAAAAAAGTATACATAATTTATAATAAAGACAAGAGTGAATCAATTCCATGGAAATCCTTTATCAGTCCAATATTAACAAGTACTGTTTTAAAATTCTTACTGGTAAAAGACCAATATATTTCCCTTGAGTAAGATCTACCCAAAAGTCTTCTCCAGCTCTCACTCATACTTTTTATACTTTATGGGCTAAATGTTAATACTAACTGGTCCCCATTCACTTAAATAGCACCTCAGAACATGTAGAATTTTCCCCTAAAATTCTAAGGATCAGATTCTGCTCTCTGTTAAACCAATTTAAATCCAGAATGACTCCATAGAAGCATCAGGATTACTCTGGATTGTAATTATAAGAGAGCAGAATCTAACCCTAAAAAGAATATCATACTAAAGACTTGCTTCTGCCTACTTCTTACATCTTTCACACACAGACATTTAAAAGTAAAAGTCCTTTATGTTTTAGACCCACTTAGACTCTCAGGTATCAGTTTTGATCATATTTCTTTCTCCCACCTTGCACAGACTCCAGTTTTGATGGTGTTGCTCATGGAATTATTTACAATATTTACTAAATATTACATTTTCATTAAGAAATATATTAACGGATCAGTGAAATACTCCTACATGTATGAGTGTGTGTACAGGGCGGGGTGTGTGTGTGTGTGCAAGGGAAGGCACGTGCATGAATAAGTAAGGTATAGTCTGTTCTTGCCAATTTATAGACTGTTGGATGAGTTTATTAGATTATATCTCATAATACAGTGAAATATTGTAAAACATTTTCTCAGGCTCCAGGGACACAGGCTTTCTAAGTATGACATGTCAACCAGTATAGATTAAAAGAGAGAGAACATATAAAAGGAACAGTTTTTCTTTGTTTTGTTCCTAGTGGAATGTCACAAAAGCAGGCTCTGGGGCCTGTAAGCTTAAGGTGAAACATTTTTCTTAAACTACCAGTACTCCCACAAGCAAGTCAAAAGGGAATTAAAAAGTTCTCAGACTGTGAGAATACCATACACAATGACAAACAAGTATTTATTTTAAAAAATTGCAAAGGAGCCAAAAAATAGATAAAGCTGAGGCAACAGACTGAAAACATCTAAAACATTCATGAGAAACATATATGTTGCCTTGGTATAGTCCAAGGACAAGGTAAAAATGTTTATTTTTGACTTGTTTTGAATCTTGCGGCCAAATCCCCATTGTATTGAAGTCAAATGGGCAATCTCCCATTGACTCCTGTGGGATTATATTTCTTTGCCTGCCAAGCCCCAAGTGTGGAATGTAATATTGAGAAAAAATGGGATACAAGGGAGGGGGGACACCAAATTTATGCAGAATGTAGTAACTGTGGAGCTAAAATGAGTTATTCTCTCAGAAGATGGGCAGTTGGGAAGTCTGCATGAGATCATGATTTGTCCCTTTATGCTTCGAACAGTTGATGCTTTATTTCTTTTTAAGAAGAAAAGGAGTACTCCTTTTCTTTTTTCGAATACAGACTAACATGGCTGCTACTCTGAAACCTTTCTTTTTAAGTAAATTTAGTGCTCATGAAAGGTGCCAATTGACAGCTCTGGCAGTTGCCCTGTAAACCTCTCTAACACCACCCCATTTACTTTAATAAAATAAGCCAGGCTGGTCAGAAATCTGTCACTGGAAAAAATATTCCAATAGAAAGCCGGGAGAAAAAAATCAGCTGTTCCTATTGTCAACCAGTTCTATAAAAAATATAAAGAATTATTGTTATTAATATCGGACTTATTTAAGAGCTTTTCATCCATAGATCCCAAAGAGCTATAGAAAGGTGGTAAGTATTATTAAGCCATTTTATAGATGGAGAGCAACTGAAGCACAGAGTGAAATCCTTCATTGGCACCTCTCTGCCCCCTCCGAAAGGGGACGGGGCTGATTAGGGAAAAGAGGGGATTTGGCCAAAGCACACTATGTTCTGGCTTTTCTGTACTGGCACAGAGGCTCTGTGATGGGGCTTACAAACCCCTCACTAACACAAAAGGAGTGATGGAGTAGAACTGGGCTAGAAGACCTCACCCTCAGCAGTTCTAGAGCCTACTCCAAATGGAGGACCTGCTTAAAATGGGGCTCTGGCAATCAAGCAGGGGAGAGTGAAGGAGAGGTTGCCTGCAGGAATGAAGCCAGTTAGTACCACCTTGGATAGAGGAATCTACAGGGGAAGGACCTGGACTATGGGAAAGGCCCAACTGGGCAACCAGGGGCTTGACCCCTTTCTCTCTCCCCTTCTCCCTGATGAGGGGGAAATCACTGGAAACTGAAGGTAGTTGGGAAGCTCTGACTGACTATCTGAATCTTGGGCTATGTCTTCACTGCAATAGGCTGGCCTGTGTCAGCTGACTCAGACTTTCAGGGCTTGGGCTAAAGGGCTATAAAGTTGTAGTGTAGATGTTCAGGCTTGGGTTAGAGCCTGGGCTCTGGGATCCACCCCTGTCTCAGGGTTCCAGGGCTCAAGCTAGAGCCCAGATTCTGGGACCTCACAAGGGAGGAGTGTTCCAGAGCCCAGGCTCCAGCCTGAGCCTGAGTGTCTGCACTGTGATTTTATAGCCCCTACAGCCTCACTCTAAGTCAGCTGGCATGAGTGTTTTATTGCAGTGTAGTCATACTCATTGGGTCTGCTTGAACAGCTCTCTGAGAGGAGAGAGCTGTGATCATGCCCCAAACTAAAGAGAGCACTGGCAGAGTGGGGGGTAAGAAGTGGCTCAGGTAAGGCTGGTCTGGGATATCAGCTAGAGGGGACAGAAATGCTTCCCAACCCCGACCTTTACTCTCTTGGGTCCTGGGCTAGGACCTTGTGAAGATGGAAGGCCTGGGTCTCACTATCCTTCCCTTCACCCCTAGTCCAGCCAGAGAGGAACCCAGAGAAGGACAGATGATAATTTGGCCGCCAATCTCCAATATTGTCTGACAAGGCCACCCAGGACTTTGGAGACTCATGAGATGCAGCCTGCCTACTAGACTTGCTAGCCCCAAAGTGAATCCTGCTACAGGCTCATTGGGGACCATTATAAGCTTGTGATATTTAGGGGAGCAGCCTTGTGGCTAAATGCACTAGGGGCCAGGGAGGCCCCCAATTTGGCCCAAAATGTGGGATGTGCAGAGATATCTTAAAGCTAAATTTCACCCCTTGCATCTTCCCAACTCTTGTGCTTGGTAGAAGAACAGTGCAACACAGAATCATGATTTCTGCATTTCATTAATAATACTCTGAGTAATCATACCTTCTCACAGCCTCACCTGTTTGGTTTTTTTTTTAGTGCATTTGTGGCTTTGGTAATTGTATTACACTGTGCCACCTTTTATTTCCTTTTCTCCTAGACCACTGTACTTTAGAATTGATCATTTGTATTTTTGACTCCAAAGTTATATAAAATTAATTACAAGAAGGAAGTTACAGAACCACTGATCAAATATTTCTAATATGTTTAACATTATATATATTTCTGCAGTACAGATTTCTCATTCAAAAGAGCCTTTTGCTTTTAGAGAAAGTAATAATAATACATTGCTATGGAAACCTTTTTTTTTCCTTCCTGGCAAGCTTTCATCAGCACTTTTGTTACATTTTCTATGCCTCAGAAGTCTGCATCTACCACTTTGCTTTTACCTGTGATTATGATTTTGACTCTGTTAATCTTGATCTCAATAATAATAATAATAATTAATAATAATAAATCTCCTTACTCTAAAATGTTATTTCCCCATCCAAATAAATTCAAAGTACAAGAAAATGAATACATCAAACTATTTCTTCTTTGTGTTTTTTCAGGTGTTATATAACGTATTTTCAATATCGGAGGACAGATTATTAACCAATGTAATTGCTGTTAACCTGGCAAAGAATATATGAATGCAGTATTTTCCATTTTACTTAGAATTGCAATGCAATGTTTGCCATGGACTCAAACTCTTACAGACAAGGCCCCTTTCTAGCGGTGTTCTTCCCTCGGTCTGTGATGAATATAAAAAACTGTCATAAATTGTGCCAGTGAGCTGCTGAAAGAATTCAAACTCTTCCAAGTGCAAAATCCAAGGATGATTTACAGTGCTGCTGCACCCTTTACTTCACATCCAGCTCTATCCCATACTATCTCGAGGGGTGGGGGTGATCTCAAGGAGTGTGTGTGTTTGTATGTTTTCAGCTGCACTGTAAAGCATCTGTGGCTTCCGCACTTGGAGGGGTTTCTACATGATCCTTCTTGGAGGAACAGTATGTGTGTATGTGTGACTTACGATTCAAAGGGAGAGGTGATAAGAAAGAGGCCAATGGTGCAGGGGGCTAATGATCCAAGCTGTAGTAATAGTGGGTGTGATGTTGCACCCCATAATACTTTATAGAAATATGCTTATGAATGTAAATATGACATAACTGGAATATATTTTATGCTAGATATGCCATGCAACATATCTCTGCAATGGTTATGATCTACTGAATATATTCATTTTATTTGTATGCATGTATCATTTTTGTATTCAAAGTTATGAATGTTGGCTGTGTACTTGTTTGATTTTAAGTAGCCTCAGTGAAGCATTTGGTCAGCTTCTTGAGAAAAGACTATTCTCAGAAAGTGCCCAATCAAGAAACACTTAATTTGACAATAGACTTTGATAGACGCCAATCTACATCTGAGCTTTCTTGGGAACATTCCTGTAGAGAACTAAGTCATGCCTGGACATGTGACTTGCCCTGGTGACTCCAAAACTCCATCTTGTAGAGGGGATTCTACACAGGGGGAGGGAGGGGTTTTCACCCACAAGAGAGAAACTATATAAAGTCCTGGGAGACACCTCCATTTTGCCTTCAGCTGGCTCAGGTGGTAGCCTCTTCCCCCGCCCCCTGAAAGAATACCTGAAAGAAACTGGAACAAAGGACAGTAACTACAGGGGTGTGAGTTATTGCCGGACCCAGACTAGAAGGAGGCTAGTCTGTAAAAGAAGCTTATTGGAACATCTCTGAGGGTGAGATTTCAACTGTAATCACTTTCTTACTGTATTAGGCTTAGACTTGCGTGTTTTATTTTATTTTGCTTGGTAATTCACTTTGTTTTGTCTGTTATTACCTGGAACCACTTAAATCCTACTTTTTGCATTTAATGAAATCACTTTTTACTTATTCATAGAATCATAGAATATCAGGGTTGGAAGGGACCTCTGGAGGCCATCTAGTCCAACCCCCGCCCAGAGCAGGACCAATCCCAACTAAATCATCCCAGCTAGGGCTTCATAGAATCATAGAATCATAGAATATCAGGGTTGGAAGGGACCTCAGGAGGTCATCTAGTCCAACCCCTTGCTCAAAGCAGGACCAATCCCCAATTAAATCATCCCAGCCAGGGCTTTGTCAAGCCTGACCTTAAAAACTTCTAAGGAAGGAGATTCTACCACCTCCCTAGGTAACGCATTCCAGTGTTTCACCACCCTCCTAGTGAAAAAGTTTTTCCTAATATCCAACCTAAACCTCCCCCAATACATACTCTGGATTAATTATTAATTAATCCTGAGTATGTATTAATACCTGGGGGGAGGCAAACAGCTGTGCATATCTCTCTTTCAGAGTTATAGAGGGTGAACAATTTATGAGTTTACCCTGTATAAGCTTCATACAGGGTAAAATGTATTGATTTGGGGTTTGGACCCCATTGGGAGTTGGATATATGAGTACTGGAGACAGGAACACTTCTTAAGCTGTTTTCAGTTAAGCCTGCATCTTGTGGGGGACGTGGTTCAGACCTGGGTGTGTGTTTGTAGCAGGCTAACATGTCTGGTAAAACAGGCAGGGTTCTGAAGTCCCAAGCTGCCAGGGAAAACAGGGTTAGAGGTAGTCCCAGCACATCAGTAGGCAGTTTCCAAGGGGGTTTCTGTGCGCCAACCCATCACAGTGGGTTTAAAAGTAAACCTCAGACACAAATCAGAGCATATTTCTGATTTTTTAAAATATGGTAATAGGACAACTTATTTCTAAATAAACATTTACATACATAATTTATTAAATATTTAAAAGCTTTTCTATCAGAATGCTGGTTTAAAACTAGAATGAATTTTCCAAGCACATTCATTATCTGAAATGTATGTAGGCAGGGTAAAATTTACAAAAGTGCCCAAGTGACATAAGTGGCTACGTGCCATTTTGAAAAGTGACTACGGCAAGTAGAAGTCTAAATTTCCTGAACCTGAGCTCAGAGCCACCTCCCTTCTCAGAAAAGCCAGCCAGAGGGAAAAGGAGGAGTTATGTTGCAATTTGGACCCCCTAAAACCACAATTTGGACCCCAAGTATCACAATAAGTAGCACTATAGTTATAGTTAACATGCCTGCAGTAATAGTACAGAGTAGCTTATTGGTTACTATAGAAAAACAGAAAAGAAGAAACACAAAATCTCAACACAAAATAAAAATAAGAAAGAAAAGGAAATTATGACAGCTGAATCAGCATTATCAGCTGAAACACATCTACAGTGAGTATAGGGAAGTTTGTACAAGCACTTTAAAATGCTATAGAATGGAATGCCTTCTACAAATGGTTATTTTATTCAAATTTATTATGATTTACAGACATTTAATTGTATTATCATTGTTAGAGCTGTGCAGGAACTGGAATTTCTGTTTTACAGAAAATTCCACAAATTCACAATTTGTTTTCATACTGAATCAGAACAAAACATCAACTTTTGAAATTTCTCAAAAAATAATTTTCAACAAAACTTCATATCAGGTCAATCAAAGCAGTCTGATAAAATTGAAATGTTCTGTTTTGATTTTGAATTCTTTATTTTTACTTTTTTATAATATAAAATAAAGTGCATTTTGAAATGGAAAATTGAAATATTCCAGGCTCAGAATGCTGAAATTGAATGTTTTGACTTTATCATCTAAATGTGCATATTTCAATTTAGAAAAATGGCATTTTCCGATCGAAAAACATTCTCCTGGAAATTTTTAAACTAGCTCTCATTATTATCGTAAAATGACAGCTGCCAGCTTCTTCTCTGGTGGTCATTTTACAGGACAATAAAAAGTGCACCCACACCTTTTAAACTCAGAGATTGGGTCAGGAGAGGGGGTAAAACCTCAGGGCTCTTTTGACAATTGCTCCCATTTATCCCCACCTTCTCCTGGCCACTTTAGCCTCCTTGTTGGCTTGAGGAGTAGGGGTAGTGAGAGAAGACAGGCTTCCTAGTTGATTGGTTCGATTGAAGGGTGCAGCAAAATCTCATTGGTTCCCCTGCATATGAGAGAAGTGCTTATATGCCCTTTCCCCTGTCTGAGACGTCATTTTGCATCTGAGAACAATACCCCACCACAACCTTGGGATTAGAGTGGGCTCAGCTTTCCAGGCCTTTCTGAGGGCATCATACTAGTTGTCTTTTGGTATTGGGAATGAATTTTTCCCTCACTGTCAGATGGGACTGGATGGTGTGTTTTTCATTTTCCCATTTGCAGGCTCAGAGACCTGCTGGACAGGTTAGATTATAAGGGTAGGATGTCCAGGTGTCCAGTTTTTTACCGGAAAGTCCAGTCAAAAAGGGGACCTGATGGTGTCCGGTCAGATCTACTGACCAGACACCAAAATCTGGTTACTGTGGGTGGGGGAGGTTGGGAGGCGCCAAATCATCACCCACGCTAGCCCCTACTCAGCCAGGGCCACCTCCTACCTACATCAGGTGGCAGCAGCTCCTAGCCCTGGCTCTGCGGGTGAGTCCCTCACAACCCACGCAGGGAGGGAGGCAGTGGGGAAAAGCAGCGAGTGATGAAAGGAGGGGGAAAGAGGAGCTAATGTGGGGTGTCCTCAGGGGGAAGGGGCAGGGCAGGAGCGGCGCCTCATGGGAATAGGCAGGGAAGGGGAGGTTCCGGCACTCCTGCTGGAGTGTCCGGTTTTTAAATATTACAAAGTTGTCAACCGTATGGAAGGGGTTCATTTTGTTGAAACTTGGCAGGTTTCTAGTGTAGGTATTTGTTATCTAGGGGAAGCCAGAATAAGACAGAATTAGAATCAGGATTAGGAGAGGGCATCACCAAAAGCAGATGGGGCTCCTAATGTCTGGTATAGTGAGGAGCCACCCTTTTCCCCCAGACCTTCATCCCTTATATAAGCAGTGGGTAGTGGATCCCAGCAATGGTGCTAGGACCAATTAAAGTTTCAAAGGGACTGTGGATAGACCTTCCCCAGATGGTATGGATTACCAAAGGAAGATTGATCTGCGCTGAATGAGTTCTTGCCCAACAATTTCCCAGATCTGTTAAAGTAATGGGCTCGTCAAATGACATTTTTGGTGTCTTGTCTTCATTCCTGTGGTGTCTGGGACAAAATCTCTGCCATAAGGGATGATCCTGAATGCTAGCTGAAATTTTAAAAGTGGCCTTTACTATAGTCAGGTTTTTAATGTGTTCATTTCAGTGTTTATTCAGCATCAATATTCAGTGCACTTGGGAAACTGTTAATAGCCAGAGAGCAAGTGGGAGTACTGAACATTTTTTACAGTATATGCATGGATACTTTTCATCAAGAAGATTCTGCTGCAGACACGAATAATACATTTGCAGCACTGATATTCATGGTTTTGTGATTCATAATATCAAGATGAGGAGAAATTCTGTGAACATGACTCTCACAGCAGCAAGTAGGAACCCTGACTTTCTTAACAGATAAATGACTGGCCAAACAGATAAAGCATTGCTTGAAATGCCAACCAGTGATACTCCTTCCTTTCTATCATTGGCTACACTCCTAGTTTCAGGGTTGTTGTTTTTTTAAATAATAATGTAGGTGTTGTAAATCTTGGAAGAAGAAATAATTACTGTATGGCTGTGCTGCCATGGGGTAGAAGCTATAGTACATAGTGTTAAATGGCATTTTTTGGTGGGGTATGCCTCACGAAAACATAAGGCATCATGTTATCTAGCATGCTGTATCTATATTTATGCTCCATCTACTTCTAGACTGTGCTGGGTAGGTGGCTCACTACATTATTATATTCAATTATTTACAGTATTATATATATATGGTAATGATCAGTAATAACTAATGTGTCCTTGTAAGTGATGTGAGATCACCCTCCCCAGATAATAATGTAGACTGCAGAGTTCCTTGATATACTGCAATTTCCAAAAAAACCCTCTGTGAATTGCAATATTTTTCATATCTCTGCACTCTAATCAATTGCATTCCTCACCATGACATATCCCATCCCTTCCCTCACTGTTTCCCAAACTTTTGAAGGTGACGCTGAGGAAAACAAAACCAATCAAACCCTTTAATATCATACCCTTTAAGGGAGAGATGCTTTACAAATAAAATTATGGAATTTGTAAAACATGGGTTTTTCCCATAATTTACTATCTATGAAAGGGCAATGGTTACAGCTTTCCCCACTTTGTTCTATAATTCTTGTAGGATACATACATGAACTTGGAAAATCAATTGCCTTCCTACTCTTTCTTTTTTAATCTCCAGGTGCTCCTCCTTCAAATTATGTTGCAAACCTAAGAAGTATTTCTATGATGCTGTTTCCAAAAAAAAAAAAAATCAGAATAGATCCAGTATGGTAACGCTACCAGATTCTCCTATAGTGGAAGCTTACTTACAGGACAATAACAAATGCACTTCTTCCCCTTCCTTGGCAGTGGGAAGCCTCAGAGGTGGTCTTGTTAAGGGAAAAGGGAATTAAAGGGGGGTATTAAAGGACCCCTGCTAATGACAGAAGTTCAGATTATCCCTGATTTAGGGTCTGTCACCTATGGTCTCAGTGAAACAGAAGAGGGACAAGATTAAAGGGGAATGAAAGGCAGTTTATTGGGTACAGGTAAGTAAAGAACACTTGGTGGTTTGGAATGAAGATCATAAAGCCCAGGCCTTCTAGCCCTTACAGATATTATGGACTAAGTCAAGAAATCTATACTTTACAGACGAGACACCAGTCCCAGAGGGAAGGTCGTGTCCGACTGATTGTCTCAGCTCCAGTACGATGGACAACCCCAACCTTCTACTGTGCTTGGTGATGCACACAGGAGGAACATGGATCAAATCAGCTGTTGGACCAGAATCCCTCAATCTCAGGTAAGTAGGGGTGAGTTGACGTGTTGTCTCTCGGAGACTGCTCACGACGACCGATGACCAATACGGACACGGGCTGCCACCATGATGGACTGCACCCTATAGCCTGTGAAAGTAGCTTATATACTCTCTTGTCTGTGGGCAGAATTACCGGATCACATGACCAGTCTTTTCCCACCTTACAGAAAAAAGGGTGCCAAAAGCCCAACAAGAAGGGAGACCAACATGGCTCCCAAAAAACAACGTTACAGAATTCAAAATGGCGATTGTGAACAAATTTTTAAAACGATACCATAACACAATATACAGTTAGAATACATAATACAGTGGTTCTCAAACTATTGTACTGGTGACCCTTTTCACATAGCAATCCTGAGTGTGACCCCCCCTTATAAATGAAAAACACTTTTTTATATATTTGACAGCATTATAAATGCTGGAAACAAAGTGGAGTTTGGGGTGGAGGCTGAAAGCTCACAACCCCCCATGTAATAACCTCATGACCCCCTGAGGGGTCCCGACCCCCAGTTTGAGAACCCCTGACATAATATAGGTTTCAGAGTAACAGCTGTGTTAGTCTGTATTCGCAAAAAGAAAAGGAGTACTTGTGGCACCTTAGAGACTAACAAATTTATTTATAACAAATATTTACTGTTATAAATAAATTTGTTAGTCTCTAAGGTGCCACAAGTACTCCTTTTCTTTTGACATAATAAAACAGTTTTCCCATACAGTCTGGCCCAGCTTGAGGAAGAATAACATGAGGGTCCTTTAGGGATTGCTCCCACTTCTTCTCACTCTTCCTGACTGCTGAATGCTCTCATGGAAATCTATCAATGCCATGTGGACAGATGGATATAATGATGTTTGATTTTTGGTAGGGCAGAAAACAGAAAAGAAAAATAAATCAAAGGCAAGATGGTCAAGGAAAATAAATAGTCCCTTATAATAATTAGTTAAAAACAGGAATTTGGGAGTTGTAACAGGACATTTGAACTTGTATATAGGCATCTGTTTCCCTCCTACTTACAAGCTTGTGGTGGAGAATAGATTAATCCAAAACCTGGTATGTTTAGTCATTAACTGCATTCCCACAGCCCCTCTTTTCCAACCCTGTTCCATGAGACCAGTGGGGTTGCAAAACATCCTGGCTAAACAAGGCTGGACAGCCAGAAGACACACTAGCCCTTCCCTATGTGGTGGGCCCTTATCCAACCCACTGGATGGTCTCTTCCTCTTAACTTCAGCTCCAGCAGTACCAGTGTATCTGGCTGTCCTGGTTCACAGACAGTACCTGTGCTTTATTACCCTTCTGAAATGAGTCACAGTGTGGAGGGCTAGTAAAAGTTGCTCCAAACAGACTTCAGTCTAGTTACACAGGGAAACCTGATGTTTAGAATGGCTATTTGCCTGTTGCACCCTTTTTTCCATGTGCAATTTTTGCAGAGAGGATTGTGGCAGTTTAATAGAGATGGAGGAAACAATGTGTAGCCATATTTCCTTTCATTGGAATTTCCATGGCTTTGATGTGTTCCATGCCATGCAGTAAAGATGAACTTGGGATCCGACTTCATACTGGGACATGTATCTATAGAAGCACTAAACGCCTGTATGAATCAGATATCATCTGCATGTACCCTCATACTAAAGGGCATACATGTCTCCTATGGTATAGTATTGCCATAGTAGCTATGAGAGGGAAGTAGATAGGGAGGGTGCCCTTCCTCTGAACCACCTAGCACTGATCACTATTAGGAACAGGATATTGGATGAGGTGGACCACTGATCTATTCTAGTGTGGCAATTAAACTATTCATAGCTTAGATAGAACATAATAACATAAGAATGGCCATACTGGGTCAGACCAAAAGTCCATCTGGCTCAGTGTCCTTTCTTCTGGCAGTGGCCAATGCCACATGCTTCAAAGGGCCTGAACAGAGCAGGGAAATCATCAAGTGATCCATCCCTGCAATCCAGTCCCAGCAGTCAGAGGCTTAGGAACACCCAGAGCATGGAGTTGCATCCCTGACCATCTTGGCTAATAGCTATTAATGGGCTCATCCTCCTTGAATTTATCTTATTCTTTTTTTTAATCCAGTTATACTTCACAACATCCCCTGACAACGAGTTCCACAGGTTAACTGTGAATTGTGTAAATAAATGCTTCCTCTTGTTTGTTTTAAACCAGCTGCCTATTAATGTCATAGGGTGACCCCTTGTTCTTGTGTTATGTGAAGGTGTAAATAACAATTCCTTATTGACTTTCTCCACACCATTCATGATTTTATAGACCTCTATCATATCTCTCCTTAGTTGACTCTTTTCCAAGCTGAACAGTTCCAGTCTTTTTAATCTATCCTCACATAGGAGCTGTTCCATAACCTTCATAATTTTTGTTGCCTTTCTCTGAGCCTTTCCATTTCTAATATATCTTTTTTGAGATGGGGCAACTAGGACTGCATGCAGGATTCAAGGTGTGGGCATACTATGGATTTATACAGTGGCCTTATGATATTTTCTGTCTTATTATCTATCCCTTTCTTAATAGTTCCTAACATTCTATTAGGTTTTTTGATTGCCACTGCACATTGAGCAGATGTTTTCAGAGAACTACTGACTCCAAGATCTCTTTCTTAAGTGATAACAGCTAATTTAGACTCCATTATTTTGTATGTATTGTTGGGATTATGTTGTCCAGTGTACATTACTTTTGATTGATCAACATTGAATTTCATCTGCTGTTTCATTGCCCAATCACCAAGTTTTGTGAGATCCCTTTGTAACTCTTCATAGTCTGGTTTGGACTTAACTAATTTAAGCAATTCTGTATCATCTGCAAACTTTGCCACCTTACTGTTTACCCTGTTTTCCAGATCATTTATGAATATGATCCCAGGAAACCCCTCTGGGGGATACCACTATTTACCTCTCTGCATCCTGAAACTCACCATTTATTCCTACCTTTTGTTCACACAATTACTAATCCATGAGAGGACCTTCCTTCTTATCCTATGACTGCTTAATATACTTAAGAGCCTTTGGTAAGGGACCTTGTCAAAGGCTTTCTGAAAGTCCAGGCACACTATATCCATTGGATCACTTTGTCCGTATGTTTGTTGAGTCCCTCAAATAATTCTAGTAGATTGGTGAGGCATGATATTCCTTTACAAAAGCCATGTTGACTCTTCCCCAGCAAATCTTGTTAATCGATATGTCTGATAATTGTGTTCTTTACTGTAGTTTCAACCAGTTCACCTAGTACCAAAGTTAGGCTTACTGGCCCATAATTGCCAGGATTGCCTCTGAAGATGTTTTAAAAATTGGCAGCACTTTACCTATCGCCCAGTCATCTGGTACAGAAGCTGATTTAAGTGATAGGTTACATACCACAATTAGTAGTTCTATAACTTCATATTTAAGTTCCCTCAGAACTCTTGGGCGAATACCATCTGGTCTTGGTGACTTATTACTGTGTAATGTATCAATTTGTTCCAAAACCTCCTCTACTGGCATCTCAGTCTGGAACAGTTCCCCAGATTTGTCACCTAAAAAGGAATGGGACAGGTGTGGGACTCTCCCTCACATCCTCTGCAGTGAAGACCGATGCAAAGAATTTCTTTAGCTTCTCCACAATGGCCTTGTCTTCCTTCAGTGCTTCTTTAATATCTATATCTTCCAGTGGCCCCACTGATTGTTTGGCAGGCTTCCTGCTTCTGATTTTCTGAGGGTTTTTTTCTGTTAGTTTTTTGCTAGTTGGTCTTCAAATTCTTTTTTGTCTTGTCTACTTATACTTTTACACTATACTCATAGTATATATTCATATGCATCATAGCCTTTTTTGGAAAATAAATATATTTTTCTGTATCATAAAATAAATATTGACTTATTTTATCCACAAAGTGATAAAACTCAAAGAGATTAAATTAAAGGACTTATGCTTTTAAAAAAAATCTTATATTCACTTTTATCATTTTAAAATAATAAATGTTTCCAGCAGATTTGGATTATGTCCCTCTTTGAAAAAAAATAATTTGAACAAAAACTACAGGGTTTTTTTTAAGCACTACGACAAACATGTTTTCCTATAAGAAAGAGGACATTTTGTAGTCATCATAGCTGTATTCAGTATGCTATGTCTCCTCTTTTTATCATTACAATTTCTGCCTGGTAAAAAACCAAAATGATCACACAAATATAAAAAAATTACAATTTAAAATTATCTATGAAGTGACTTATAAAGAACAAAGTGAAAGCTGGACTTATCTGACAAATTGTAGATGAAAATTATTTAAACTGTCAGATCAGGCAAAGTTTGCATTGTTGAGCTGTATTGGCATATTTAATGATGTGAGGATAGAGAAAGGTAATGAATAAATGGAAAGTTAACTGACTAGAAGATACAATGAAATATCTAACCGGGATTCCCACTGAAATACTATCAGCTTATAAAAGACACTGCAAATACGAGGATGGACATAGTTTTAATCTAGGGTTGCCAACTTTCTAATTGCCCAAAACTGAACACCCTAGCCCTGCCACTTCCCCAAGGCCCTGCACCCTGCCCCACCCCTCACCTGAGGCCCTGCTCCCCGCTCACCACATTTTCCCTCCCTCAGCGGCTTGCTTTCCCCCACCCTCACTCACTTTCACTGGGCTGAGGAAGGGAGTTGGGGTGTAGGAGGGGGTGAGGGCTCCAACTGGGGGTGCGGCCGGGGATGAGGGGTTTGGGGTGCAGGAGGGGGCTCCAGGCTGGGGGGTGGGGCCAAAGGATTTGGAGTGTGGGAGGGTACTGCGGGTTGAGACTGGGGGTTGAGGTGCAAGGGGGGGTGAGGGCTCTGGCTGGGGGTGCGAGCTCTGGGGTTTGGTGACTTGGATAAGGGATTCAGGGTGCAGGAGGGGGCTTCAGGTTTGGGGGGGCTCAGGGTTGGGGGAGGGGTTGGAGCATGAGTTTACCTGGGGCGGCTCTCGGTTAGTGGCGCACTGAGGCTAAGGCAGTCTCCCTGCCTGTGGCTGGCTCTACGCTGCGCCCTGGAAGAAGCCAGCAGGTCAGGCTCCTAGGCAGGAGGCCAGGAGGCTCCACACACTGTTCCTGGACAATGGGAGTGCAGAGCCAGTGCTCAGGGCAGGGGCAGCGCATGGAGCTCCCTGGCCCCCTCACCTAGGAGCCAGACCTGCTGGCCACTTCTGGGGTGCAGCATGGAGACAGGACCGGTAGGGACTAGCTTGCCTTAGACCCACAGCACCATTGACCAGACTTTTAACAGCCTGGTCAGCGGTGCTGACCGGAGCCTCCAGGGTCCCTTTTCAACCAGGCGTTCCAGTTGAAAACCAGATGCCTGGCAACCCTATTTTCATCAACTGTGGAAGAACTTCAAAAAGTTCTGAGATCTTGAGAAACCCACAACTGATTGGACACCTAGCCAAACCTTATCTGACCTCTAAAACGTTGAGATCTTCTCTCTCCTATCCTCATTTCCAACCATTTTCTTTGATTCTCCCAAGTCTTTCTCTTCTTACACCCTTTCTCCTCAAATGTGGATGCCACTCAGTGAACCTCTAATTTGATTGATCTTGCCCCCACGAGAACAGAGAATTCACTGAATGTCTCCTGTCTAAAGCACCCAAAAGTGCATTGCACACAAGATTTTAATAGAATAGCCATCTGAATCCAGAAGAGAAGGCCAAATCTTTTGGAATAAAACAATATGGGGTTCTGTTTGTAGACTCCCACAGCACTTAACCAGTCCTTCCACAAAAGGTTTGGCTGATCTCCTGGAAATGGTTGAACTTCAGGGCATTTTGTAAACTAGAAGATTTGGTTTGCACTTCCCTGGTTTCCATTCTAAAAATATCCTTCCTAATCAGTAGGTGAAAGTCACCCTTTTGCAGGGATCCAGCACTATGCCCTGACTTGGTGGCTTAAGTGGTGCCTCCTCTTTGTGCAGACCTCCGCACAGGACTGAATTTCACCCTGTCTGTACACAAATTAAACTACACATTCTCATCTTGACCAAGAGATTGAAGATAGCAGCTAATGCATGATGATGACAAAATCTCTTTTTTTTTTGTCTTTTTTTTTAAATTTATATAGACCTATTTTAGCATGGCTTGAAAAAGTAGATACTACTAAGTATGTCAGACTACTTGCAAAGCAGAGTTTCAGTATTTGCCTCCTATCCCAGAAGAAAATAATAATGGAGCTGAGTACAGCACACTGTCTAAAACATGGTCTTTCATCAGGATTCCCAAGTGATCCTTTTTTCCGATCCCAGTCCTAGAGCTGCACATTTAATAGCGTAATGCACTGTTAGGCAAATCTGGAATTGCTGATTTTCAGTCCAGTGCAGTTTCAGGTTTAGAAAGTTAAAGTAATTCCAACGAGTTTCTTCTTCACTTATGTGACTTTTATATCTGTAATATTTTTACAGTACTAATGTCACTGTCCAATGATTATAATCACTATACATTTAAAGAGACAGAATAATACTGCAGTAATAAAACATGGCAAAAATTAAAACCAGCGGGACAAATTCATTCCTAGCATAACTGTATTTGGATCAGGGAGTTACCCCCAGGGTAAACTGACCGCAGTTCCTACACATGATTCTGCTTTCCAATGAAATCTACAAATACTAGTAATATGAGTTTCTTTATATGACTTTGCTAGTATTTAATACAGGCATATGACTTGTAATAGAACAGTAGTTATCTCCTTTGGCAATGAAAAATATGCTGTATATGGTTTAATCTCTGATTGCACCTTCTGCTAAAATAAAACAGAGTTTATAGGATATTTTCAGTTTCTCTAGGGACAAACTGTTTTTATGTTAGTAAAATATTTTTCAGTCCCGTGGAAGTTGACCTGTTTCACTGTAAGAGAAAAGCTTTTCTGCTAGAATATGTTTCTGTCATGCTTCTTTCCGCTCGTCACCCAACTTGCCAATTTTAAAAGTGTGCCTCTGCTCCAGTTCCATCTGCTGTAGATTCTACATGAAAATCTCAGATGAAAGGTCTTATGGTCAGTTCTAGACAGAAATGAGACCAAAAAAAACTGGAATCCCTAGAATAAAGACACTTGGGGACTGTTCTTAAACTGGTCATTGAGATAAAAAAGAAGATAAATGCTTTGTTTCTTAAATTCATGTTATTATTCAGGTTTTTCATCAAGGCATTTCAAACCCACATCCAAACATTATGTCTATAATACAGCCCAAAACCCTTTAAAGGATTTCTAGGGTTGTTGCCCCAGCCATATACATGCTCTGGTTTATTCTAAACCAAAAAGAAACCTTTTTTAGGCTTGGGAGCTGTGACTGAAACATTCTCCTCTACGTCCTACCTTGTGAGGATTAGCAGAAATGGCAGAGATTTAGATAGATCCTCTACAAATGGGAAGAAATAATAAATAAATTATAATTAATACTACTAATAAATAATATCCACTCATTCAAGAGAAAATTTATTTTTGTTCTTCATCAGAATGAACATGAAACCTTTCTAAGTTTTTCAGGCAGCAACCTAAGAAGCCCAATTTCTCAGCCGCTAAGGCACGCCCCTACACTCTCGGAGACCTGAGTTCAAGCCCTGGCTTGGCCTAATTTAATCTCCCCTGTTGGATGTGTTCCACTTTATATAAATAATTAAATATTCATTGGGTCCAAAAGATAGATGCTCTACAGCAGGGATGGGCAAATGTTTTGGCCCGTGGGCCACATCTGGGTAGGGAAATTGTATGGTGGGCCATGATTGTTCACAAAATTGGGGGTTGGGGTGCAGCAGGGGGTGGGGGCTCCGGCTGGCGGTGCGGGCTCTGAGGCGGGGCTGGGGATGAGGGGTTGGGAGGGCAGGAGGGGGAGCAGGGGTTGGGGCGTGGGAGGGGGTCAGGGGTGCAGGCTCCGGGTGGCGCTTACCTCAAGCAGCTCCCAGAATCAGCAGCATGTCCCCTCTCCGGCTCCTATGCAGAGGTGCGGCCAGGCAGCTCTGCGCACTGCCCCGTCCACAGGCACCGCCCCTGTAACTCCCATTGGCCATAGTTCCGAGCCAATGGGAGCTGCAGGGACCGCGCTTGGGGTGGGGGCAGCGTGCAGAGCCCCCTGGCTGCCCCTATGTATAGGAGCCGGAGAGGGACACATTGCTGCTTCCATGAGCCGCACGGAGCGGGGCAAGCCTCTGACCCTGCTCCCCGGCAAGACCTTGATGGCCGGATTAAAATGTCTGGAGGGCCGTATGTGGCCCTCAGGCTCTAGTTTGCCCACCACTGCTCTACAGCCTGGAGTTTAGGGTGATCATCTGAGATGCTGGAAACCCACATGACTGTCCTAACTGCCAAGCTATTGGCTATTCTGGTCTTTCTCTCTCTCTCTCTCTCTTGCTGGTTTCTGACCATTAATTCTATCCTGAACCTGAGAAATCTTCCTGATTAAAAAGTTTTGTCAAAAATTATACATTTCTGTGGAAAAGTTTCAATTTTGACAAATCAACACTTTCTGACAGAAATATTTCATCAAACAAAATTCTTGACCAGCTCTATCATTTATTTGTTTCAGAGTAACAGCCGTATTAGTCTGTATTCGCAAAAAGAAAAGGAGTACTTGTGGCACCTTAGAGACTAACCAATTCATCTGAGCATGAGCTTTCGTGAGCTACAGCTCACTTCATCGGATGCATTTGTTTGTCACTTGAGGGCTTACTTGCTGCAATAATCTCTAAAATGGAGTGACACCTGACAACAATTTGGTAATGATAGCTTCTGCAGAATATGGGATAGTAAGTGTTATTTCATGTAAAGTGAATATTACACCTGTACTCCATAGTCTGCACTGCCTTCCAGTTGGTTTCTGATTAAAGTTTAAGGTTTTGACCTAAATGGTTTGGATCCTGACTATTTTAAGGACAAATCTGGTGACCACATATTTACCTTTCATAGTGCTTGCTTCCTTGAACAATCATCTTGAGAGAAAATTGTAAAGAGCTACATCACTTGGTTTTTCATGCCCTCATATGCTGCCCTTCTTTTAGAAACATTCAGCATCTTTGTTGCTATATCTTTTTGTTTTTTTAAAGTATCTCCATTTCTGTGTCTTATCTTTAGTATCGTTTAGCCTTTGTCTGAGTTTTTTTCAGTCTTTTTTCATGTCTATTAATTTATTTTTTGTTCCCAAACTCTCCATTTTGGACCACCTTTTCATTTTGGATCAGCCCAAATCCTTTACTAATTAACACTGAAAAATACAATAGCGCTAGTTAAATGTATTCAGGAAAGAAGTATCAAGGAAAAATCTGATCTGGAACAGCAGACAATAAGGTCTGATTTAATTAGTCCGACATAGAGTAGGGTCAGATTTCTTCATGTATGGTTCTATCCACCTGGAGATAAAACATGTTGTGGAACACCAATGTGACATGAAAATGTCTACAAGACTCAGTCGAATAGAATTGATGCTGGTTGGCTTGGGGAAAGCAACAGAAGATATAGTAAGGGTGACATCAGCCTTCTAACTGAAGGAGGATGCCCACTGCTGGTTGATTGGGTTTGCAGTCTGGATTTTTGGTTAGGCTCCCATCTGCTATTTCCAAACTACTACTAGGTGATCAGGTAGCAAAAAGCCAGGGTGGTTTTTTTTAAGCTATGTATGACCAAGAGGTTGTGACCATTTCTTCAGATGTGGACCAAGCAAGTCACATCTATACCTTTCTCACTTTAAGATTGACTTACTGTGATGTGCTATGTAAGAGAATGCCTATGTGATTTGGGAGCAAAATCCCTATTAACTTTCAATAGGACTTCACTTAGGTAATTTTTAAAAATTCCACCTTGCATTCTTAAAACCTTTCAGAAAATAAAGCTGGTGGTGAATCTTTCTTTTTGTGAGCCCATATGTCAGTGTTGTATGATCTGCACTGGTTGCATATTGTTTTTCAGGTTGATTTTTTTTTAGGTATTTGTTTTGACTAGAGCTGGTCAAAAACTGGAATTTCTGAGATTTCAAAATTGTATTTTTCCCTAATTAGGATGAAAAGTCAATCTTGGAATTTTCATTAAATGAAATATTTCAAAATATTTTGATGGGGTGAAATGTTTCATATATAACATAATAATAGTTGAAATATCTTTTACTTTTATATTATATTTTGCTATAATATATTTAAATTGGAATACAACATAAAATAAAAATGATGAAGTTGAAAGGAAAAGTTTTCATGTTAGCGAAACAAAATGTTTCAATAATTTTCTGTCACATTATGACTAAATTAATATTTTGCCGCAAATGTATACATTTTGTGACATCAGCTTAACTTAAAATTTCCATCAGAAATTTTTCAAACAGGTCTAGTTTTGACCTATAAAACCTCAATGCCTGAGACACAATATATAACAGGACACTGCTCTTCCTCATGTGATACTGCCACCATTGTGGTTAGCAGAGGTGCCCACATTTGAGTCTACAAACTGAATTATGGGCACAAATCTCAGTAACTATGCTTCTGATACATGATTTGCACCAACTTTCACAACATTAAGAGGTGCAACTACTGAGATTTCCTCATGTAATTCAAATGATAGGTTCAAAAATGCAGCCATATATATTACCTGCAAAATGAAGGCTACCCTTCTGACAATTTACCCTATTACACTTTGTATGCAAGGTATATTCATTATTTAAAACATAGTAATTTTTCATATGTGATGGCAAAAAAACAATTCAGTATCATGATTAACTTTCAGTCTCCCAGGGAAAAATATCACCTCTAAAGAAAAAGAAATGATTAAAAAACAAGCCATATTGCTTCCTGATGATGCAGTGAATTACACATTGAAATTAAATCTATCCAAATAATTTGTTGCAAATACTTCTGAATGTTGGCAATTTTTCATTGAATAATTATTAACAAAATAATTCATTATTCAACCACCCATACTAGTAACAACTGATATTTTTTAAGAAATAATTTTGTATTATGATGGGCAAGAGTTCAGAAAGAGTAGGGTAATCTTTTACATTGGGATCATCAATGGCTGTTCTCTTTTGTTAAACTGATCAAATTTATTGAGTTTATTTTTCCATGCACATTTAACAATTTTTTTACTCTTAGAAGATATATTGACATGATGTTTAGAACTAGTAAATGTAACTTTGCTTCAAGTTCTAGTTATTGTGACACATATGGAGAATTACAAACTTCAACTGATTTTATGGACATATTTCTTACAAATACTGAACTCGTGTTTATTATTATGATGCTCTCTCCCTGCTATTATCTTCCTAAAGGACTCTTTATAGAAGGCAAAAACAGGCTGCATTATATTCATCTTCTTTTCAAAGACTCTAGCAGTGAAAGGAAAAATTTGCTACACAATACCAGCTATTTCACTTGAAAAATAGTGTCCTGAATCATCAGAACCCAGTCACAGTGCATAGTACTAGCTATGCTCTCTATTTGTGTATTTTATGAAATTTTAAGAAAAATACACAAATCTAAATAGTTCCTCCTTAAATTTCTTCGAAATTCACTCGCATAAATAAACATTTATAACCACATAAATACATGTTGTCTAGGAATAAAATATACTATTTTTCTGTGTGTGGACATTCTCTAATTCAAGACTGATTTGAGTCACAATTTATCGATATATCCACCGTGTGTCATAAAGGGCTGAGGAAACAAATAGTCTGTTTGGAAACACTGAGCCAAATTCAAGCTTGGTTTGAACTGCAAGCCAGTGAAATTATGCCAGCTTACACCAGGTCTAAATTTGGAACCACTGTTGCTCATATCCTATATATCAACATTGGCACTTTGCAGTTCATGGGTCACTGATACATAGAATCATGGAGTCATCATGCTAGAAGGGACTGCAAGGGTCATCTAGTGTAACCCCCTGCCAAGATGCAGGATTTGTTGTGGCTGAACCATCCAAGGCCGATGGCTATCCAGCCTCCTTTTGAAAGCCTCCAGTGAAGGAGCTTCCACAACCTCCCTGCACATGCACCACTTGAAGAAAACCAAATGATCATGGATCTCAATGGCCTCTGAGCAAAATCCAAAGCTCATTTCTTTGAACTAAACTTCTTTCAATAACTCCACCAAAAGTGCATAATGAAAAAATAAAAACAGAAATAATGTTCCTATAGTGGGCCAGACTGTTGCCTACAGTGTGCAACAGTTCACGGGAATAAGGGGGCACAAGGTGAGGGGATGCAGAAATGATCCAAACATTATTTGAGGGATGGAGAAAATGCCTCATAGTGAGGGATTTATAGAGCTCAACCTGCGCCTTGATTAAGATGTATAAGTATTTTCAAAGGGAGAAAATACCAGTTACTAAAATGCTCTTTAAATCTAGCTGAGAAAAGCACAACAAGAACCAATAGCTGAAAGCTGCAGCAAGACAGATTCATAACAGAAATTTGGTCCAAAAATTTTAATCATGAGGCTGATTAACCATTAGAACAAACTACCAAGGGAAGTGGTGGATTCTCCATCTCTTGATGTCTTCAAATCAAGTCCGAATATCTTTCTGGAAGATATGGTTTAATCAAACACCAGTCATGTTTTAGAGAAATACAGTTTGGGGTCTCAATAAAGGAGTAACAGTGAAATTTAATGGCCAATGATTTAAAGAAGGTCAGACTAATGGTCTCTTCTGGAGACTCCATGAATTCATGAAGATGCCTCCTACCTTCTTTGTGCCAGCTATCTGTACCATGGAGAGAAGAGCATCATGAAGTACATGTGCGAGGTATAGGTTAGGTGAAAATTGCTTCCATGTGGAGCAGGGGGAATCTGGGAGACAAACTGTGACTCTCTAAGTCACAGTCTACCTTCTAGTCTGTTCCAGGGCAGTGCAGAAATGCATTACGCTTTAATCAGAGCATAGCCACTAATGAGCCCAGTGCGTGGAAGAAGCATCTTAATGAGACACAGACCTTTTTGCGTATATATTAATAAATCTGCAAGGTAAGATTTGAATTCTCACTGACTCCTGAACCCAAGGGAGACAGAGAAAATAAATAAGATCTCTGAGCCAAGTTCATCCCTGGGCCAGGGCCAGCACATGGACACAGGAGAAGATGTAGCTTGTGCATTCCCTGTTCACCTGCTACCGAGGGCCAGTTCTGCCTCTGATTCAGACTAGGATAGCCCTCACATGTGTCCTAACTTTCTCCCCTCTTGCAATGACCGCTATAGGCCTTTGCAGAGGTGCAGAATCACAAAGGCATAAGAACATCCTGGAACACACCCCTATCTTTGAATACTCTTTGCTTCAGGGACTCCTGCAGAGGTGGAACAGAGCTAAAGGAGCTGGCTTTACACTTGGTATAGAGACCCCTTGCATGGGATTATTCTCCTCCATGGTTTACATGTGCCCTATAGCCCCTTTGCACTAGCCTAGCTGATGCAAAAATTAAAAAAAAATTAAACTGAGTAATATTATGGAAACTCCTTTTTTTTTCCATTAGAACAAATCTCATTCAGTAGAGGCACATCATTCTTTTGTTTTGCACAGAGTTCATCAACTTTACAGAACATATCATTAAGGTCCCACCAAGACCACAGCTACCATTTGAGTGACCCAGTTTAACTCTGTTGTGCTCATGGGACTTAATTATGGCCTATCCAATTGCATGGTTCAAAGACTGGTTAAAATACAGGTAAGTTCCTTGTTTAAATGGTGTTGGGAAATATCAGTGTTTTTATTCTATTTATAGATTGGTGCTAAGACCCCATGTTTGCTTCAACAACAAAGATTAGTACTAAGAAAGAAATGCATCACTGATACAACACACATTATGCAAAAACACTTCAGGCTCCATATATGTCTCTCCAGAGGCTGGACCTCACTTCAGATGATGAGATGCAATGCCTCAATGGTGCTATCTGGGGACATTATATATCAAAGAACTCATTATCTCTTGGTTGTTTTGTGTAGGAGAGTAGTGCAGAGTGGCTATGGTTACACCTCCGTAAAGGTGCAGAAAGTGCTCCAGGACAGTCAAACAAATGTAAATATATTGAGAACAGCAACTTCCATGATGCACAGTGACTGCTTAGGAGGAGGGTGGACTGTAGTGCCTCATGGGAGTCCTGCCAGAAAGTTTAGTCCATACAAAATGAAAGCATGAGGCAACAGATCTACAACTCACATGAGGCACTGGTTGGATTTCCATATCAAATATTCAGTTTCAGCTAAAAGTTCTGGGGGTTGGGCCAAAAAAAATTGTTTCTGATTTTTCACTGAAACGTTGAAATTTTCCACAGGCAAAAACTAAAGACAAAAACAAAAAAAAGCATTTTCTGACCAGCTCTGTGGGGTTAAATAAGTGGTATTTTTTTGGTTGTTGTTTCTTTTTGTTGTTTTTACCCTTTGTTTATTTCTTCACTTCCCAGTTTCAGAAATAAAAATATAGAAATAGCACCAGAAAAATCTATGTATACTGTACTGTATTTCCAGAATTATTATATGTCAATGAGGTGTGGATACTTATCTGAACATGGCTTGTTAGTCTGGTGATAAGTTTAGTTTTTTTCCCTCCCAGAAGTACATTTTTCCCCTCCAAGAGGCAAATTCCAGCTTTTACCTTTAATATTAATAAATGCTTGTCCAAGCCAAATTTCCAAATCTTTTAGGCCTCCCTTTGCCAACACTTACTGATTTCTACAGATTTTTGTAACAATTATAAATAAAAAATTATAGTTGATCAGGATTCAATGAACACTTAGTATGCTAATGGATTTCAGGGAAACAGAATGCTATGGCTCAAATTCTGGCCTTGAACCTCAGTATAGCACTTAAGGGACACTCTCTGGGGCCAAATAGTATAATTATAAATAACAGATTTATTTATGTAACATCATTCCAGCTGTGAATCCTAGTGTGTCTCTTTCTCTTCATCATCTTCATTTTGCATAGAACATTGTCCTGCCCTCCAAGTTAATGAGAGGGTTATCGCTTATTTTTACTATGATGTTTGGAAATTTAATTGGCTGTCTCCTTTATCACTATAAATCGATCTGGCCAAAAAACTGACCATGTTGCAAAAATTTTCAAACAAAATTTTTCCAGCGTTTTCATCAGAAAATGTTGGAATTTGAAAGTTTTCAACCAACTCAATATGTCTAGATTTCTCTTGCTCTAGGTTACAAAGTCTTAAGGAAAAGGAGTACTTGTGGCACCTTAGAGACTAACAAATTTATTTGAGCATAAGCTTTCGTGAGCTACAGCACTCTGAAAGCCTTAAAACTGAATCTTAGAAAATGTGTGTCAGGGGACATCTTGTCATATAGCTCACTAATCAATAATTGTATCTTTTCCTTTCCAGACAGACGGTTCCTCACTGTGTGTTGTGATCCTATTGCTAACTTTGGGCCCAGTTCTGCATTATTGTCACACTTAAGTGCCTTTTAACTTCAACTGGATTTGTAGGTGCTTGGGAAATGCAGAATCTTAGGGAAGGTGCAATCAGAGCTTATTTTCCATTGTGAGGTAAAAAAGTAAACTAATGATGAAACTTTCTCTGGAAGTGGAGAGGCTGATGTTACAGTCATGAATCCCTGAACTATATTGTTCCATACAAAAGCACTAGGTAACAACAAAAGACAAGCACTTTAGCTACGTTGATACTCAATGAATGTACTAACTACTTTGATGTAATTGTACAGTGTTCTTTAGTGTGTTATCTTTATCATGCTAAGGGCTGCATGAAAATGAAATATCATACTTCAATACCCTTCTAGTCGGTCATATAGTTCATTTTCTTGTACTCCGATAGAGTTCACAAATTTAATGACTGTCCTTTATTGTTGTCTGTATTCTCTTTCAGCTTTGTATTCAGCTTTCTTTCTCTGATGGCTTGCAAGAAACGCTTCATCTTTCTATGGCAGACATAGTAGAAGGAGGAAAAGAAAGAGAGAAGAGGCTATTAGCTGTGATTTAGAAATGGATGTGGGGAAATCAGACCACTTTAATGGTCACAGAAAAAGTTTAATTGTTATTCTGCTGTGTATACGTTAGCCCCATTAGACATTTGCTGCCTGAATTAATTGAGTGGTTTAAATAGAAAAGTTTATTATGATTCTTATTAGCTGCACTTCAAATTTTGTAGAAAAAAATATAATTTATACTTAATCAAAAAATAATAGGGTTATTTTCAAGGAATTGCTGATAAGAGAAGAATGATTTTTCAACTGTTTAAAATATACAATGATGAATTCTTGCCTTTCTGTTTTGATGCCTGTGACTATAATTAAGAATGACTCTGCAGGTCTCTAAATGACAATGACAATATCATTAATGGTGTGCTTTATTATGCAGTATAGGTTCTTTCCAGAATATTCATAAATGAGAATAAAGTGAAGCCATGTTAGAACAGAACTGAAAGTGCTTCAAAAATTACAAGTGCAAAGCAATATTAGGTTCACATGTATGATTCTGATAGATGTTGGGCCCTGCTCCTGTGAGGTGCTGAGCACTTCTAGTAAGTGAGGAGTATCCTTAACTCCCATTTATTTCAGTGGGATTTAAGAGTGGTCAGCTCCTCTCAGGAGATGGCATGTTGCCTGAGTTTGAGACTCAATTTGAATGTGTTGCATGTTTGTGTTCTGATCAGTGGTCTGTCATAACTGCGGGGGGAAGAGATTATGCCTGGGTATTTCTGGTGCAATCAAATTGTTTAAATGTCAGTCATCTTTTCCAGAAAGGCAGGAACCTCTTTAATTTTCCAGTAAAGTCAGAATATGTTTAGTAGCAACTTTTAGTGCCTTGGAGATTTAGAAGCATCAGTTTCTTGGACTGTAAAGCTCAAGGACTGCAAGTTTATTGAGACATCAACCTTATTTTTTTTCATACTTCACTTATAACTTTTCAAACTTTAATTATTGTAACAGTGTATTAGAGTGAATTATTGTTAATCTTTGAGAAAATTATTTCCAGTGTTGGATTATTTAAATAATACTGAATGTAGCACATTATTTACGAATAAACAACTGGAACTTTTAACAAGATGACATTTGCCCCCCCCCCCGCCCCACCCCATCCCAACCCAATACCAAGTGACTCTCCTGTTGCTGTTTTTCTGCATCCAGAGAAGTTATACATCAAAGTATAGCATGGCAACTGAGAAGGACCATGAGATAGACTGTCAGCAGAGTTAATTGGATATCATATCCCATTCTTAGTACCTGTCATTAGAATGCAGGAACATAATGTCATTTTGTGTAGCCATTCAGATGCCAGGATTATAATAAAAGCAAAAAGTCACACCAAATGTATCCAATCTTCAGATTTTCAGCAGAACAGATTTCATGCTGATTTGCGTTCTCAATAGAATATTAAAGTTAGACCAGGCTCATCATGAGATTTTGAAATAGTTCAAATTTAACCCATTCTCGTGGCAAACATTGTGAAGAAACTGAAGAAGAGATCAGCATTATTTTAGAGTGAAGTAAAAAAGAAACACTGCCGTGTTCCAGCGCAAAATGACAGCCTTATGATTAAGGCCCTAGACTAGATTTTAGAAGATCTGGTCCTGGCTCTGTCTCCAACTTCTCATCTGACCTGGGGCAAATTGTTTAATTTCTCTGTGCTTATTTCCCCACCTGTAAAATGGGGACAATAATGCTCCTTTTGTCCCTCTATTTGTCTGCTTCGTTTGTATGCTCTTCCAGACATATTTTATATGAGTCTGCACTGGGCCTTGCACAAAAGGCCCAGTCTCCTGGTTGAGACCTCTAGATACTACTCAAATATAAATAGTAACAACAACAATAAATATGGGCACACACACACAGCCAGATGTCATGAAAAGACTGCAAATGCAAAAGCTTTCATATCTAACAGGAGCTCTTTTTTACTTATGAATTATATTGCACAGTAAATGGAATAAAAATCATGTATTCTCTTTTCCTCATTACAAGTTCAGGATTGAAATAATAAGATCATTTTTCAGTACTATGGCACCAGTATTGTAAGCTGCCAAACTGCTTTATAATACAAACTAACTTCTAGCACTGTGACAGTCCCAAACCTTCTCTCTAAACAAGTCGTATTTAACTGAAGGGTAAAGTGACTTAGAGGTCATTATACTCCTTGGCATTTCCATTGGTAGCAAACATGCTATCACTCTCCATATTCATTATTTTAGCTAGCACATTGTTGACATTTACTATAGTAAACAAAGCAACAGTAAAAAGCAAATATAATGAAAGGTACCAATCTAAAGTAAGTAGAATGCCTAGTAACACGATATTTACAAAAAAGTGATTCATGTCTTTAAATGTTATTTACATAAAAGAAATACACCACTATCTCATTAAGCTAGCAATCTGCTGTTCTTTTTATTAACCAGAGAAAGACACTTACAAATATAGCTGTTATTTTTTGAAACTATTAGATGAATTTGTTTCCTCCTACACTTCGTAAATATTGCAACCTGACACAGGGCCTGAACCAAAAGCTTACTGAAGTCAATGGAAGGGCTCACTTAGACTTCAGTGAGCACTAGATCAGGTCAGTACCACAAATAACACTTTGAAAAGAGAATACTATTTAAAAAGCACACAGGGAATCTGGGGTCATCTATTTTTTTAGAGTCTGATCCTACAAGCCCTTGCTCACAGAAGTAGGGCTGTTTAGTGAGTAAAGGTTTACAGGATTGGAGTCCTGTAATTGGACATTCATATTCGCTTTTTAATTCTGGGTATCTGATTGTAAATATTTTTGAATTTTTAAAGTAAGGTTAATTTAGGAATCAGCAGAGACTAGGAGTGATCCAACAGTGTGCAATAATGCTACATTAATGAGATTTGTTTAAAGTTATATACATAGTACATACAAAATCTATGTTAAAAGAATTATATAGTTGCAAAGTGAAGCACTCAAAATTAGGGAAGGCTAGAATTAAGCTTGTCTGTGTACATATGCCCCCATGTACATATGCATTATGATACCATCTGTAATCTGTATATGATGACATATTTTTTCCAAAGGTCCCCTTCTGCTCCTGTCCTCCCAGCTTGTTCTTGTTTTTCCTCTTATCATCTTCCTATCTCTCTCTTCTCTCGGCCCCTAGTCTGCACCTATTCCCCATTTGCTCCTCACCCCTCATCCTCTCCCTCCCCCCCCCCCCCCCGCCAGCATTCAAGTCAGGTCCCTTCCTTTTTCTCATTCATGCTGCCTGAGTGCCAGCAAGCGGATAATTGAAAGCAGAGGGGAAAGTCTCTCTGCTTTCATTTACTGGGCCCAGCACCACAGTGGTTCCTGGCAACCAGGTCAAGGCATTGCAGGGAAAGTCCCTCTCTGCCCTTGCTGCCCTGTGCTGGAGTGTGCTCAGTGCAGATACATTCTTTGAAGACTGTCTGGCAGCCACTCACAAGCCTTTACTGAGTATGTGCAAACAGCATTTTTTCAGACAATTATAACTCAACCAGATTAGGTTGATTTTCACAGAGAAAGTGCAAGGCACCTCTTTGACCTCAGGTTGACCACCCTGCCAGATTTCAAGACCTTGCTATAAAATATGAAAGCCCTAGAATTGAGTTTCTCAGAACTAGGTGGTGATTCTGTTTTAAGCCCGAGCAAACCAGCATATTATTCCCTAAACTCATTTTCAGAAAGAGTTTACCTGCTTTAGCTGAAATTTCCAAAAAATGTTTATCCTGAGCTGTCACTGCCAGATCTGCCCATACCATGAGGGAGACTTGTGGCTAGCTCCATTCAAAATATAAGTAGCTTTGGAGTGGGATTTTCAAAAGTGTTCAGCAATGGCCCAATTCTGCTTCCGCTGAAGTCAATGTTAAAAGCTGGATTGATTTCGGGAGGGGTGGGGGTTGGAGTTTGGCAAATGCTGAATACTTTTGAAAACCCCATCCTTAAACACCAGGTGAATGTGCATTATTTGACAAAGACTATGGCCCTTTAGCCAATATAAATCACTGTCACGCCACTGAAGTAAGTAGAGCTGCACTGATTTACAATGGTTGAGGGTCTGGCTCAATAAATTTTAAAGTGATGTATGCTAAATTTCAGAGCAATATGAATATCTGAAATGTCCTCTTAATTTCTGAACAGCATTTCCAGAAAATCTTTCGTATTTTATGTTGTTACTAATAGGTCTGATATATTGTTAGCTTCACAAATATTTTAAAGCCAAATGAATAAATGTAAATTCTCACATTCTCAATTATACCTTAACCAATAACTGCTCCAGACTGACATCCTCATGTGGGCTTCTTAGCTAGATAAAAGTGTCTCCAGTGAAGAGTAAACAAACATCCTAACAAACCCCTAAGAAATACTATAATTCCAAATTGATTTTTCCGTTACTCAGCTGTTGCATCCATGGACTTTGATTGTCTCAGTCTAGAAAGCCTTAATTTACAATGCATATTCTTCCTTCTAAGCAAAAATATGTCAAGATGTGCTGAAGTCCATAATATAACTCTCAAGTTAAATGAATTAGTGATGGGAAGGTTATTTTTCAACAGGCACAGCTGTATCCAGTTCTGAGGATCATGGAAAATGTTCTCTCCCCCTTCCACACTGTGGGCAATTTGCATATTCAGACCATAGCATTGTTCAATAGAACAAGGGGTTTTTTTAATTAATCTATGTACAGAAGTAAATTAATAATTTAAACTAACAAATGTATTTGAACATATGTGCATTTATTTTAATTTTGTCCTGTGTTGTATTTCCTATTTAGCTTAGAGATTCTCACACACCAGTTTTGTGTAGTATACATGGCAAAAACAAGTAACATGGTTTTCTCAACACATTATGTGAAAATGCAAGTTAGAACCGGTTTAGTATCTTAATTTGATAATGTAAGGGTAACCTTGCAGAAGTTTATGCAGTAAGGGTGAAAGTCTGGCCCCAATTAAGTCAAAGCTCCCATTGATTTCATTAGTGTTAGGTTTTCACCTCCGGTATTTAGAAAGATGATTTCGGTTATGGGAAGGAAAGATGAAAAAGGGAATGTACTGTTTTGGGTCTAAAACACAGGACTGGGAAACAGAAAATCTGGTGTGACAGATACTGTAGCTCCATGCAATCTCTTTAGGGACCATTGTGTTCAATGTATGAATATTCTATATATGATTGTGTTTACTCCATGGGGGAGGGTTACCACAGCTCATACAGGAACAAAAAATGGGAAGAAGTGAGTACACCAGGGATGGTGAACAGCTCCAGAGATGCACCATCCTCTGGGGTGGTTTGCATATATTGGTTCAAGCTGGGTATTCCAGAGACTAGGAGACAAAGAAAGGGCTTTTGATATAAAAGGTAGAGTTTAATAGAATCATGGCCTTCCTTTTGATTCATCGAATGGACAGGACCTTTGATTCAACAAACAGACAGGACGTCCTAGGAAGGCCCCAACCCTTCTTGAATGGGCAATTTCTGGTACATTTAATAAGTATGTAAATCTGTTTTTTGTTTTGTAGGTTTTCTCTGTATGCTGTATCATTAAGTAAATGTGTTTGCTTTGGAAGAGCTGGGTGGTCAGTGATAAAAAACACTGTCATTGTCATCAGAGAGAAACTAAAGAGCAGAGAGCTGGATATTTCTCAGACTTACTTGGGGCAATTACAATAAAGAGCATGAGGCTGTAGCCTAAAGAATCCCACTCAGAAGGAAATGAGACTGGGGGCCCTGCTAAAAGAGAGGTTAAGGCTAGAGACTTGAGAATGCAGGAGCATTCCTGTAGTGGACCACTAGGGGTAAAGGGGTATGGGGTCGGGGGACAAAGGTACCTTTACCCTTGAAACTTTGACATCTGAATCTAGCTTTTCCACAGACCTGTTGTGTGGTCTTGGGCAAGTTGCTCAGTTGAGCTGGGTGGGAAAAAGGTTTTGAGGTTTTGAAGTTTTCCCCTGTCCTGAAGCAGGATGAAAGATTGACATCGCAAGCATATTTCTGAACCAAAACTCAGAAAAACAATTTGATTTGGTCAATCAAAACATATTGTTTTGATAATTTCAAAACTCTTCATTTTAATTTTGACTTTTTTTTAACTATCAACCAACTTACATTTCAAATAAAAAAGGTGCTTTGAAAAAAATGGAACTTTAATTGAACTTGTTACTTGTGGCCCTTCAAAAATTGCCATAGTAACTTAAAATGGAAATGATCTATCAGATCATCAGTTCCACCCTTTGCAAAAGCAGCGCTGAACTCCTAGAAAATATATCAATTATTAAACTGATACTATGCTCAAGTCCTTAGCCAAGAGCAGTTACTTTCCATCTTAAAGCCTCTACTCAAAGTAGCAAGTTTAAACAAAAGCCATACTGGAGAAGAAAACTCTGGTTCATACAGGAGTGAATGTAAGGAATACAGTCGCAGAATCCTGGCTTGAAGTAGCATGCCTTCCTCTAGTTGAAAGGCAGGAGAAGTATCTTTATAAGAGTAGTCAGCCTGGCTGTTACTTTTCTCCATAATCATAGAATAAATTTCTCTATGCACTGCATGTCTTTTAGAAAGATGCATGATGGTTTCTGGTCACAAATTGCTGGATAGTCTCTTAAAAAGAATTACACTTCTGCTATATAAAAGAATCTGTACAATATAGGTCAAGATAGAAGATAATAAGTTCCCTTACAGAACCCATTAAAGGATAATGTAGTCAGTCTTAAATAGCATAATGTGCAGACAGCAGGAATAAAATATAAAACCATTTTATATAACATTATATAAAAATGTACCAGATTATATGTAGGATGCTGCAGAGAAGTGTTGATGTTAATTTACTCATAATCAGTAATGCAAAATATCTAGCTAATATTATAGAACTGTGAGAATAAATGTTGCATTTAAAAATTATATGGGTGGAACTCCGCTGTGTGATAGTTTCGATACAGGTAGCCCTGCTAACTCAACACAAAATGTATGCAAATACCACAATATGTTTCACAGTAGATGATATACACCCCCTTAACTCAACCCCAACCCGCCCACTCAAGTCCTCAATGATACCGAACACATGCAAAGTCCAAGGACATGACTTTGTATGTGGAAATTCCACAGGCATTGCAGAGGATAGCACTAACCAGTTTATTTCAGGTAAATTCCTGCTAAGTAATTATCTAGTTCAAACACTGACACAAGCAGATGTTCATGTTTATACATCAATGTCCAGCTTCACACTGCTGTGCCCCATACTAGGTTGAAGAATACAATAATGAGCAGTTAGGTTAAAATGAGCACTTCCCTGCAGGTGTCTAAAAAGGTGAGAGTAATATCTGATATATAGACCCTTGCCTTTACATTCTATATAAATGTCAGGGTCCTGACAAGGGCAGTCATGACCAAGGGCAAGAGCAGGGTCAAACCTGAGGCTGAGAGTAGTGGAGGAGATTGTAGTAAAGTTCCAGGCTGATACCAAGGATCAGAGTATAAGTTAGGTTTCAGGTTGCGGGTCTGGAGGCAAGGTCCAAATCAAACCAAGGCTGAAGCCAGGAGTTCAAGATCAGGAATGGTCATGGCAGCTACAGACGATCCATGTTGTTGTTTGGACACTTCCCAGAATGCCTCCTGGGTATACATAGGGTAGGGAGCCAATCAGGAGCCATAAGACTGCTGCCTGTCAGACTCTTTGAGGCAGGACTTCCCATGGTCTGTGTCCACAGTGGGTCTGGGAAGTGGAGCATGAACTGGTTATAGCTGCTCTTGGGTGGCAGCATGGCCATGTCCGCTACTTGGCAGCTGTGTAGGTCCACATTTGAGATCTTCTGGGCCTTACATTACCCCACAAGGGCGCCCTCTTCTGACCTAGATTTGTCTGGATGCATGGCACGGATGGCTGCCATGAAGTCAGGGGCATGGACTTGGGACCCTGGCTCCAAGGTTCACTCTTCTGAGCCATAGCCCTCCCAGTCTATAAGGTACCAGAGGGAGCAGTGTTTGATTTTCCAGTCCAGTATCTCGTGGACCTCATACTTGTTGTGTCTTTGGATCCACACCTGAGAGGGTGGTTGTTGGGCCAGGGGAGTGAAGTGGTTGTCAATATAGGATTTAGTAATGGTACATGAAACACTGGGTGTATTCTGAGGGATCTCGGTAATTGAAGTCTCATGAGCACTGGGTCAATTACCTGATGGAGGGAATATGTCCTGAGGTATCAGTAATCCGGTTTATGACATGGCCAGTTGGTACAGAGGTTTTGGGCTGAGAGACACACTTTTTGCCTGATGGTGAATGCTAGGCATACCTTGCGCCAGCAGTCAGCATACCACTTGTAATCTTCCTTGGACTTGTCCAGTTGTGCCTTGAGTTTTTCTTGGACCTCATGAATCAGATTAACCCCGTTAGCACTACAGGAATGGTGGAGTTGATGGGTATGGCTGGATAGAGATGGGGGTGGAAACCATAGTTTATATAGAATTGACTCTGCCCAGAAAAGATATGCTCAGCACTGTTTTAAACAAACTCTGCTTGGGGTAGGAGGCTCCACCAGTTTTCTGATGGAAATTCATGAAGCAGCGCAAATATTGTTCTAACACTTGATTCGCTTGTTTGGACAGACCATCAGTTTGTGGGTGATAGGCTGTGGATGAGTAAGCATGGACCCTGTCCAACCATAGGGTTTCACACAAAAACTGCAACACAAACTGCAGACCCTGATCAGTTGAGACTGTCTCCAGGAGTCCACGGAGATGGATAAGATGAGTCACCAGGTGCTGGGCCATTTTTTCTGTGGAGGGCAGGTGCACAGTGAAGATGAAGTGGGCCTTTTTGTCAGTTTATCGACCATGGTGAGGACTACAGTGTTAGGCACTGGGAGCTTGACTATGAAATCTAGGGTAATGGCTGCCCAGGGTCGGGACAGGGTCTTGGAAGGCAGTGGAGTGCCAAGGAGTTTCCAGCACGCTGTCCTGGTGTGGCCGCATGTCTCACAGAAATCAACATACAAATCTATTGTTCAAATTCAGGGCCACGAGAAGGAGCATGCAGCCAAATGAAGGGTCTTGAGGTGACCCAGATGGCCTGCTAATGGCAAGTCATGACAGAGCTATTGTACTGCTAACTGAGGGAGTCTGAATGAAACACACAAGTGCCTTTGACATAGATCAAGCCATCCTAGAGCTGGTATTGCCCCTTGCTTACTGCTTTATGATCCGTGTAAACCCGTACTAGGTACTGAGCATCTTCCAGAGAATGGCACTTCTCTTCCAAGGCTTTTCTGATGGCTAGAAGCTTCTTATCTAGAATTCTTTGGCTGTAGTGAGCTTCAGTGAATAGTAGATGCAAGGTGGATGTGCTTTTGGGGACCATGACTTTGAGAGCCATGTTGGCGGAGCTGTTATTCTCCACTCAGTATCAGAGACTAGTCATCAAAAGTGGGCAATGTGGAAGAAAATCAGTCCCTGCTGCTACTGGAGTTTGCGCAGGATCACCTCTACCAAGTTGGCATGCTAAAATTATTGTCAAGTATGGCAAAAAAACCCTGAAATCAGATAGAATCAGTCTCAATCGTTCGAGCGGGGGCAAGGCCCGACCAATGCATTCCCAGTCAGAAAGCTAATAATGAGTCCTATGAGAGTCCTATGAGACTTGCTTGGTCAGTGGGGTAAGGCTAGGGGCGGAGAAGAAAGAGCAGGTGACATTGGTTAATAACTCCCCTGAATAGTTGCCAGTTCCCATTAAAACATTCTTGGAGGGGAGTAGGGGCCCTGGGTATGTAGCCACAGTGCAGCATTCTCATCCTATAGCTTGTCAACCCATTCATGCATCTCCACCATCCGTTGGGGCATGCCAGGCCGGGAGTGGCTACTGTGGTCCAGACAAACTGTCAAGAACCTTATAAGGGTAGTCAGGACCCAGGGTAAGAACAGGGCAAAGCTGAGGCCGAGAGTAGTGGAGGAGTTTGTAGTCAAGTTCCAGGCCAGAGTCAATACCAAGGATCAGAGTCCAAGTCAGTTTTCAGGGTCTGGGTCAGGAGATGAGGTGCAGACCAAACCAAGGTCACAGCCAGGAGTTCAGGAGCAGTAATGGTCATGGCAGCTACAGGAGATTCATGCGATTGCCTGAATGCTCCTTGGATTTATATAGGGCAGGGAGCCAATCAGGAGCCATGAGGTTACTGCCTGTCAGACCCATTTACATGGGTCTGTGATCTGTGCCCACAGCAGGTCATAGAAAATGGAGCATTCGCTAGGTATGGTGGTAGCATGGAGGTACCCGCTACTGGGCAGCTCTGCAAGCCTAGTTTTGAGACCTGCTGGACCTTACAAGGAAGTACCTCAGTATCCCAAACAACAGAAGAGTCAAAGACTGAGTTTCCTTAACGCAGTAGTTGGTGTTTGTTTGGTTTTTTGCTATTAAAAGTTGAGAGGAAAGAGTAAAATAAAACTACAATTAGAGTCCTAACTTCCTAACAAAAAAGAAGCTTACAAGAAGTGGAAGATTGGACAAATGACCAGGGATGAGTATAAAAATATTGCTCGGGCTTGCGGGAGTGAAATCAGGAAGGCCAAATCACACCTGGAGTTGCAGCTAGCAAGAGATGTTAAGAGTAACAAGAAGGGTTTCTTCAGGTATGTTAACAAGAAGAAAGTCAAGGAAAGTGTGGGCCCCTTACTGAATGAGGGAGGCAACCTCGTGACAGAGGATGTGGAAAAAGCTAATGTACTCAATGCTTTTTTTGCCTCTGTCTTCACGAACAAGCTCAGCTCCCAGACTACTACACTGGGCAGCACAGCATGGGGAGGAGGTGACCAGCCCTCTGTGGAGAAAGAAGTGGTTCGGGACTATTTAGAAAAGCTGGACGAGCACAAGTCCATGGGGCCAGATGCGTTGCATCCGAGAGTGCTAAAGGAGTTGGCAGATGTGATTGCAGAGCCATTGGCCATTATCTTTCAAAACTCATGGCAATCAGGGGAGGTCCCAGATGACTGGAAAAAGGCTAATGTAGTGCCCATCTTTAAAAAAGGGAAGAAGGAGGATCCTGGGAACTACAGGCCAGTCAGCCTCACCTCAGTCCCTTGAAAAATCATGGAGCAGGTCCTCAAGGAATCAATTCTGAAGCACTTAGAGAAGAGGAAAGTGATCAGGAACAGTCAGCATGGATTCACCAAGGGCAAGTCATGCCTGACTAATCTAATTGCCTTCTATGACGAGATAACTGGCTCTGTGGATGAAGGGAAAGCAGTGGATGTGTTGTTCCTTGACTTTAGCAAAGCTTTTGACACGGTCTCCCACAGTATTCTTGCCAGCAAGTTAAAGAAGTATGGGCTGGATGAATGGACTATAAGGTGGATAGCAAGCTGGCTAGATTGTTGGCTCAACGGGTAGTGATCAATGGCTCCATGTCTAGTTGGCAGCCGGTATCAAGTGGAGTGCCCCAGGGGTCGGTCCTGGGGCCGCTTTTGTTCAATATCTTCATAATTGATCTGGAGGATGGTGTGGATTGCACCCTCAGCAAGTTTGCACATGACACTAAACTGGGAGGTGTGGTAGATACGCTGGAGGGTAGGGATAGGATACAGAGGGCCCTAGACAAATTGGAGGATTGGGCCAAAAGAAATCTGATGAGGTTCAACAAGGACAAGTGCAGAGTCCTGCACTTAGGAAGGAAGAATCCAATGCACTGCTACAGACTAAGGACCGAATGGCTCGGCAGCAGTTCTGCAGAAAAGGACCTAGGGGTTACAGTGGACGAGAAGTTGGATATGAGTCAACAGTGTGCCCTTGTTGCCAAGAAGGCCAATGGCATTTTGGGATGTATAAGTAGGGGCATTGCCAGCAGATCGAGGGACGTGATCGTTCCCCTCTATTCGACATTGGTGAGGCCTCATCTGGAGTACTGTGTCCAGTTTTGGGCCCCACACTACAAGAAGGAGGTGGAAAAATTGGAAAGAGTCCAGCGGAGGGCAACAAAAATGATTAGGGGACTGGAACACATGACTTATGAGGAGAGGCTGAGGCAACTGGGGATGTTTAGTCTTCAGAAGAGAAGAATGAGGGGGGATTTGATAGCTGCTTTCAACTACCTGAAAGGGGGTTCCAAAGAGGATGGCTCTAGACTGTTCTCAGTGATAGCAGATGACAGAACAAGGAGTAATGGTCTCAAGTTGCAGTGGGGGAGATTTAGGTTGGATATTAGGAAAAACTTTTCCATGACGAGGGTGGTGAAACACTGGAATGCGTTACCTAGGGAGGTGGTGGAATCTCCTTCCCTAGAAGTTTTTAAGGTCAGGCTTGACAAAGCCCTGGCTGGGATGATTTAGTCGGGGATCAGTCCTGCTTTGAGCAGGGGGTTGGACTAGATGACCTCCTGAGGTCCCTTCCAACCCTGATATTCTATGATTCTATGATTCTATGATTCTGTGGATTTACTTCCTATAACATTTCATTTCATTTTTTATGCAGCTCAGATTTAATTTTAAAGCACCTCAGCTCTCATATTGAAAGATAAGATGAAAAAACAACAAAGCAATAGGCTGAAATCAAGCACACCATGTTATAAATGTTAACACAAAGTCAGCCCAGTAACCTGTTGACAGATTGCTAAGCTGTCATGTAGGACACCTGTCACTAGTAGACATTTTAGAGCCTTACATGCTGAGCCAATGAATACTCGCTGATTATTTAGCTGTCTGCAGTTTCCTGCCCAGGAAACAATAGTGATGCTGGTGATTTACACTATACCTCATGTGTCTTTAACACTTGGATAAACAATATTGATTAGATAGCTTAAACAAGTTTGACTTTTTGTTGGTACCTCCGAAAGTAGAAGTGTGTGGCATGGTGGGATGTTTTCCTTTCAGATGAATCCAGACAATTGCAACTGGAAGTAATTTGTTTATTCTTGATAACATGTTGAGCAGTTCCTCAATGCAGTCCTCTTTAGAATTAAAGAAAAATGAAGATATCCAATAAGCTTTACATGCAGGTCAAATAATGTGAATAAAAATAGCTATAATATCACTATATATGTACATTACACCTTTTATCCCAGAGTAGCCCAAGATTTTTAACTACTTGATGTAGAAATTGTACAGCACCACTGAAATTCAGCCTCCCCTGGAGGAGAGGGCAACAGCAAGGTTAATGTATGACAAACAACATGTCCAGAGGGGAAACTTTTGGCCAAAGAGGTCAGAGCAAACCTCTTCTTTTAAGGGAAGTACTATGGGATAGTTGGGCCAGATCTAAAGCCCACAGAAATTAATAGAAAGTCTCCCATTGACATCAGTGAGCTTTGGATCAGGCCCTTTATTTCCATGCAGGACCTCTGTTTTTTTGAGGTCTTAACTGAAACGTTCACATACTACAGTAAACTGAATGGAACTCGTTTTATCTATCCTTGAGCTCTCTCTCTCATTTAAAAACAAATCTGATCAGTTGAGGCTGTCTTCAATATCACAAGAAAGTGTTGATTTCACGTACAATGTATCCTCTCCAGTTCCCTTCGATTTATGTTTTTTAATGAAAGGAGATATCTTGTCTCCATCACTATTGTCTTGCTTTAAAAATAAAACAAAAACCCGAATGTGCTGTTCTCAACGTAAGTTCTATTAAAACACTAGCCTCCTCGGAGGTTCAATATGGAAAAAGCTGCATTTGTTAATCAATATGTTGTATGTGGGTATTTTTTTTTCATCCTACAACAGATTAAATAGAAATGAGGTGCCTTTGTATGAGAAAGAGAAAAAAAGGCTTTGGGGGTAATCTGTATGGGGAGAAGCAAAGCAGTGCAGTTTTACTAATGTCAGCAAATCTCCTTATGCAGCTCCTGGAAGGCTGTGCCATTTTGCATAAGCCATTATCAACGCTACACTTTCATGTATAATTATTGGTGAGCATTCATATAGTGATATGGCTCCTTGTATCTTGTCATCTATATTTTGTTCACATTCAGACTTGTCTGCAAATGATTCACATTCAATGCCAGCAAAATACTTTGCCACCGTTCTGCATAAATCTCATCAATTGCTGATGAAACATCAACAGTCTCTGTTAAATGGACTGTAGTGGCTTCTTCAGTTTCAATATGAAAAGTACAAGCATAAATGGCAGAATGTGTCACATATAGTGCAATCGATAGATTTGTCATATTGTAAATATTCTGCTGAGAAGCTGTGGGGAAGCATCTCTGTGGCTTGGTAATGAGTCTCTATCATCTAAATCACTGCATCAGGTCTTGCTAGTTTTGTAGAGACAATGACCAACGTGGTTGCCAGATAATGACTCTTTGGTGGCCTGGGTAAAATGAGCTGGTGGTCTCAGTCCAGTTCTTATTAGACACAGTTTTTCATTAAAATTGGCTCTGTTTTGATCCTCCTTTGCAACCTCAATAATGAAGTGCAGGATAGAATGGGCAAGGAGAATGAGCTGCTCCCTCACCTTTTAAGAGCTCCCTGTAGGTCAGGATCTTAAGCAGTGACGGTTGAACTATTTCTTTTCTTACAAATAATAGGTCTAAACTTAGGGTTCAACTGATTTCTACTTAGTTCAAGACTTGGTGGAGAAGAAGAGGGGAAATTAAGCTATTATTTACCTTTGTGCCCCCTACTCCTGCTGCTAGTCGGGGTTTGGTTTGGTCCCCAGTGCAATTTAGTGCAGAAAATACTTTAAGTTATGCCAGACTACAATGGGCTCTTCTAGCATCTGGGAATCACTGGAGCACCTATGTCCCTGACGTGCCCCCATAAAGCAGGGGCAGTGAAGGTACAATGTAGCATTGGCTACGCTGGCTTTACAGTTTATCCTGTAACAAGGGAACCATCAGCTAATTGCCACAGCCACCTATCAATCTGTTTTGTGCTGCTGGCACAGTTCAGCCCCTGTTCTTATCACAAACTGATCCAGATTGTATCCTACCTTGTTTGTTATGGCTAAGAATTTACCAGACAGTATGGATGTATAATTTTCAGAGTGTGGGCGGATAGTGAACTGTTTGTTTTGACTGTTCCCATTATTCATATCACGTGATTGGTTGCATCAGACTATTTGAGCTCCCAGAGTGGATGACTGAAACATTTTAAACAGCAGAATAATGAAGAGTGTATAATGAATAGTGAATAATGAACACATCTGGTCTGATTTTTCAGCTGAATAATAACTGAACCAAACAGTGGTTACGCCCAAGTAAAAAATAGTCTGACCTCCATGAACCACAACAAACAAAACTTGGTTATTTTATTTAGTAAAATATTCACACAAAAATAGGGTTGTTCTTTAGTGTTTTCCCAGGATTACAGCTGAGACCTATTGGGGGGCAACCTATGGATATTGAAGCCCTCTGTTCTCTGGTTAAGGTATCAATTATGAATTTAAAGTCTAAGCCTCCCTTACACTGTCTTTCCAATGCTCTAATCTCAATATTAGGCCATTTTCAATGCCCATATTATCCTCAATCATTGCTTGAAAACTGACCTCTGTAATTTCTGGCAATGGCTAATGAGTTTTCATAGCTGATGTATTTGTTATGTGCACAAGCTTATATCAGACAACCTGACTTTCCTCTGCGTTGCCCCCTTTGGAGTCATTCATACCTGCACAAAGTGGGTGTAAAAGAGTAGCACTTTGATGTCATCATCTCCTTTATCTTCAGCCATCCAGTCCCTTTCTACCCATTCTGGGTAGCCACTCTTTCTTGGTATCTGAGATATCTGTTCTTTTGTTTTTCCATTTTAACATATTGATGCTAGCCCTGTTGGCTTTATTTATTAATTATTATTATTAACAATAATAATAAAGATTTTTTTCAGTAGATGGTTTTGGTCAGTTCTAATTAAAATGAGGCACCACAGTGACAAACATTGGTACAATGATCTTAAAGTGCTCAGTGAGGTACACCAGATTTTGTTGTATGCGCAGCCTACACTTATTTGTCAGGGACATTTCTCATCACAACTTGCTAAACTAAAGGTTTAATTGGGGCTGTCAAACTAATCTGTTGCTTCTTTCTTCACCCCACAAAGATATGCAAAGCCCAGCAACCTCTGCAGCAGGCAAAATGCCTCCCTTAACTTGACCTAAAAGAGATGGAAGATAGAATATACTAGGCAGGCCTCAAGAACAGACCTGGGCTCTGCAAAATGTTCTCCTGACCAATATATCTGCTAACAAAATCACTGTCAAAGGCCAAATCACAGACATTCTGTCCTCAGTGCATTGACACAGAGGAAACCCGCTATTTGCCTGCAAGCCCTGTGAACTGTGTGGAGTAGCTGTTATTGTCATGTGAGAGCACTGTGTGTGGCTGCAGAGACCAAAGGCTGTTCTCCATTTTGGAAGGTGGGGTTCTACATGGCAGGCTTTAGTCAACATCAGGTGGCTGCAGTCAACACCAGTGTGTTAAGTGTTATTTAAAGTTTAAATAAAAACAATGTAAGTATTAAAAAGTGTTCTATGTTTTAATAAGGAGAACAACACAGGCACTAGCTATTTATCCCATTATCACTAATTGGCTCAGAAGAGGAGTGCATGGACATTATGATTGCAGGGCCATATACCTTCCATTCCCCACCACCAAGCACTGGTAGGAGCACACAAGAATGAGAACAGGTCACGTATTTCTTGCCGAGGTAGCAACAGCTACTGTTTGTTGCACTCCCCTATTACATCTGGAGAAATTAGCATTTCCAGTCATAATACCTCCCATCCACTACCGCTTGATTTCAAAAGGTAATTCTCTTCCTCCAGCACTCAGAGCAATGGCCCAAGATTTATTGTTGCCCATTCTGCCACATGGTAGGTGGTTTGCAGGGCTTCCTCCTAGTCTATTTTATTAAGTGGACTATATCTTGGTCCATGCTCCAATGGCACAAACGTGCCATAGAGCTGTCCTAACAGTAAATACATTAGAGTCAAACTGTCAAAGAGCTTAATGAGAGCTCGGATCTGGTGCTGGTGTGGAGGCATATTCCTGTTTTTCCATTACATCCCTTGGAAACCACATATATCATGATGTGGAGCCAGCACCTGCTGCTTCTTTCATAGGAGGTGGAAGAAAGTACTATAGCCAACCTCAGAGATTAGAACTAGGAGGGAACTCTACTAGAAAAACCTCAAAGATTTTCTCCCTCAAGTCCCTGCCTAAAGAAGGAAACAATCCGGTTCCAGGACCCCCTTCACTGAGAAATTAAATTATCTATTCTTTTATTCCATAAAAATTGAATTACTTAGCAAAAATAACACTAAATAATTCACTTAGTATATTTATCACAAAGTAGTAAATACTGCCACAAATTACTTACAGAAGAAACACATTATTTCCGAATCATCATTAATTGAATTAGTAATTTTAATTTATGTATTTTACTGAAAAATATCTCAATTTAATGTACTGCATAATCTAAGCACATCAGCAAGTAAACAACAAGGGCTAAATCCTTCAAGATGCTCAGCACTTCCATCTTCCATTAACACTAGTGATAACTGCAGGAGTCTTCCATTTCTACGAACACATTACATGAACCCAGGTAAATAAAATTAGCTCCAATTATAACAAAGCTTAATATGGAAGATCAAATCATAAAGGTCAAAACCAAATTAGAGCCTCAGCAGTTATCTGAGTTATTTCAATTAGGGTCACTGATCTACTTTCCTGCTTTCTCTGAAAAAGATGCAAACCCCAAAACATTACTAACTTAACCAGGATAATATTGTATAGCCAGTGCGTTGTTTTTAGAAGAGTCTATTTTTATGTATAAAATACTTTCCAAATTCCAGTCCCAGCAGTACATCCTATTGGTAACTTCACATGCATCCTATTGGTACATCCTACATCAGTACATCCTATTGGTAACTTTCATCAGTGGAGGAGAAACCAAAAAAAGTACTAGTTTATAACCAGTGCTTCTTAACAAAGGAACAGCTGCCCACAGAACAGTTATTTGGATCCGTGTTCAATGATATTATCATAATTATAGGTTTCAGAGTAGCAGCCGTGTTAGTCTGTATTCGCAAAAAGAAAATGAGTACTTGTGGCACCTTAGAGACTAACCAATTTATTTGAGCATAAGCTTCGTGAGCTACAGCTCACTTCATCGGATGGATCATAATTATAATGTTTTAAATTAATCCAGTGAAGCAAATTCAGACCTGGCTTGAGTTGGTTTATCTTCAAGGACTTCAGTCATCTTCCATTATTTAGTAATGTCATTACTTTTAAACAGTAAAACAAAGAAACAAAACCCCTAACTAATGCCATAGGCCAAATTCTAGCACAATCCCAGTTGCTACCAAAGTGGGCCCATACGTTAATAATGAAACAGTAGCACTGATGTGTGCCCAAATTATGTCTTGCTATGGTTCCAGGTATGCAGAGGCCCTTCACCTGACAAAATATTTCTGTTTATTTCTGTGCAGGTAGACAGTTTCTGGGTGTGGGACATGGGCATTGAAACACATATACCATGTCACTGTACGTCACCTTGGAATGTTCTGCTACTCCAGAGGCAGGACTCTAAAGCCTCCAGGACAAATAGAGTTGATTTCGGGATGAGGCAAGATTGGAGCAGAAATCATCATTCCTTGCCCCCCCTGCCTTTCAGGCTGCCATCTCGTTTTTAGTAAGCATAAACATCAGCAAGAAGTTTTTCTCCAGGGTTTATTTCTAAGTTTAAATACTGGGAAGTTAAAATGTAAAGAAGTGAAAATTATTAAGGGATTCCACATGCCTTCCCATGAAGAAACCTACAGGAAGGGGCATAGGAGCTGGGAAACTTCTTGAGATTTCCTCACTGACTTTCTAGGAAATCATCATTCCAGGTGAAGACAGGATTTGTGGCTTCCCATCCTCCCACAGATCCTAGGAAACTTCTGGGGAGCATTAAATCATTCTGGAAAAACAGGATGGGTATCTGCAGGGCCAGCTGGGTATGACGCCACAGAAAGACCTGTTCTTGACACCTCCTCCTGCCCTGAACTCTATGGATCTCACTTCTAATGGAACATTTACAAATGGATTTCCACAGGGATTCTAGAGATGGGAGAAAATTACAGAAGATAATAGATAATAGATAGATACAGATACAGATAGATAATAAGTAATTTCCAACATAGAACAAGTAAGTCTAAATAGTCACAATTAAACATCAAGATATTATTTTACTTGGTAATATTAATTTTAAATTACTCAATCATTTAGAGCAAAAATTAAGAGTAATTTTAATTTATTTTTGATGAATTCACAGTACATTATTGTTACTTCTTTTTGGTGATTTAAAAATTTTTCTTTGACCATTAAGCTCAAAATGGTAATGCACATATGTAAATCAGACATATACCAGTAATGAAGTACTCGGGCGTGGGTACTGACTGATATTGAAGATATAATGACCTCCTCTGTGTCTGACCCAATTTTACTCATGGCAGAAAAAGTAATTTTCTTCAGTATTTCAGCACTTCTGTATTATAACCTTCATCCTTCACTGCACATACATTTGCCCTATCTTATGAAGCTATAAACCTTGTAGAAAGGGCGTGGGGGTAAGCTAAGCAATACATTCCCTCGTCACTTTTTCTCAAAGGTGGGACATAGGGTGGTCTTTCTCATCACCACTGGTACTATATATGCTGTTGCCTGTCTCTTAATCTGCAGTATGGGATGGTGCTAATAATAAAGGCTTAGCCAGGGTGACTGACAAATATCAGCAACTAAGTATTGCTTTTACACTTCAACCACAGGTCCCTGCATCTGCGAGAGTATATTTTAGAATATAATTCATCTTAAAGGTTCTCAGCACTTTTTGACATAAATGTTTATATACATAAATTGTTTTGCAGTGGCTTAGGGCAAAATGCTACATAGCTGATATAGCCATTTTATACGTCAGTATCCATTGATGGTTGTGTCCTTTGAACAGATATAAACAAAGACCTTTTCATTCAGCTATCAGCCAAATGAGGAACTCAACCCTAACTCCCCACCCCGTGCATTATGACTGCAGTGCTTTGGCTCACTTGTTGTGTTGCTCGATGACCTGTCATGTTTGGATACTCTCTGAAGCGCTATTTGCAAGGCTGGTTGTTTATTTGCTATGCAGCCTGCCAGATTGAAAGGGATTAGGAAGACTCTTACAGGTACTTGTAAAGTTGGATTTGTGTTACTATAAAAGATGTAGCAATGGGAGGCTGAGAGCCAAGCAACAAAAAGGTGGATATGTCTGATATGGTGCACACTGGTATTTGAAAAATATGCAACCATTGCTCTATTCCCTACTGTGGCTGCTGAGAACCACTCTCCTGTGACTTATGCTGCTTTCTCTGGTTAGAGGAAGTTATTTTCAGTACCATAATGAAGTAGAAGCAAAAAGGCTAATTGTAAGTTTGTTTCTCTTGAAAATCCTTTTCATTGTGCTGCTTGTTGCACAATAAGTATAATTTGCATGTATGTGAAATTTTTACTCCCAGGCATTCTTTTGCACTGGCCCAGCATGTAGGCACACCATTGGTATTTCTATCTATGGCAGGAGTTCATAAACTGCATCAAAAGCTACTTGCCCCTTCACACTCCCTCCCTCCCTCCCTCCCTCCCTCAAAAAAAAAAAAAAAGCAGCAGAGTCAAAACTTAAATCATTAGGGCATTTTTTTCATTAGCCTGACCCTTAATACTTTTCAAGCAACTGGCTCATCTTTGTTCTCTTTTTTCATGGCTAATTTAACTGCATATTTGCTGCCACAGCTACTATTGCTCATGCTGGGACAGCATAAAAATGGAGAGGTTGGTGCATTACTCTATGGTTATCATTTGAAAGTCTGTAGGTGATATGAATTTCCAATGTATTTGCCTCTGATAATATCATAGCCCACTTACCCTTTCTTTTCTGAATAACAGGTAGAACGTTAGACATTTGTTTGATACCTTCTTTTCTTAAGTATTGGCTGAACTATAACCACTGTAGTCAGTAGTTTTGGTCAGGTCGGTTTGATTAATATAAGTGATTTGCTCCATTGACCAAACCCATCTGCTTTTATATATTTTAAGATATACCAGGGGCTGTGTTATATACCCACAAAGAAACCATAACTATAATGATAAAAGAATGGAAATGCTGTATAGCAGACACTGTATATCAATATTGTACAGAATAGAAAGAAAGAAAGAAAGAAAGAAAGAAAGAAAGAAAGAAAGAAAGAAAGAAAGAAAGAAAGATGCAATCAAGCCACATTCAGTGCTAATATTGCAAACATTTTATTTCAGCCCAAGGGCCCAATTCAGATTATGCATAATTCTCTAGGAACAGCAAAAAGGGCCTGATCCAAAGACCATTGAAATAAATAAAAAAAAGACTCTATTGACCTTAATGTGCTCTAAATCAGGACCAAACCATATATTGTATTGTACTGTACATACATGAAGAGCAGCTGATTTTACAAGCTAATCACCAACAGAATTTACATACATGAGATTAGAACTAGGTCCTCTAATCTCAGTATACAATTCTGAACACTTTTCAAGGAACTAGTATTAGCAGTAAATGGGAGTGAGTCTAAATCCCAGGCAAAAACAACAACAAAATTGAACTAAAAGTTGAAATCAACCCTCAATCTGTTGATAATCATTTTAGTAATTATGGATGCATTTTCAATAGCACCCAAGATTTTTGGAGCCTAAATTCCATTTCCAAAATGGATTTAAGCATTTAGGACTCAGAGCCTAAATCTGATTGACAGTCAATGACACTTAGGCATCTAAGGCCCAGATCCGCTAAGATATTTGGATACCTAACTCCCACTGAAATGAATGGAATTTAGGCACCTAAATACCTTTGAGGATTTGAGGGCCTTAAGGGTTACATTACACTTAAAATGGGATTTAGGAGGTTTGGAAAAAATTACTCAGTGGCTATTTTGACACAAGGAAACTAAAAGTATATCAACATCAGCTAATTAAGGTCAATTTCCCGATATTATCTATGGATTGAGATGGCTGAAGTCAGGCACCCAATTGTGAATATTTTGGTTTAGACACTTAGGGTGATGTTTCAGAAGCATCAGAAGCATCTAAGTGACTGAGCGCAGGGCTACACTTGCGAGTTACAGCACAATAAAGGAGCCCCAGGCACAGAAGCTCACTATCCATCCACACTGGCAAGGCACGTAGAGCGCTCTGACTCCACGGCTACAGCGCGGCTGGCGCTCCACCTCGGCGAGTGGAATAACGTTTGGTGCGCCCTCGCTGGAGCGCCGCGGTGCCAGTGTGAACAAGGTGTTGCTTTACTGCACTCTGATCAGCCTCCAGAAACGTCCCATAATCCCCTTAAGTCAAGTGGCCACTCTTGTCATTGTTTGGAATCGCTGCAGGAATGCGGAAATGCCCTTTGAAAGCTCCGTTTCTGACAGTCGGCTGCTTATCTGCTCCGAGACAAAGCAACCATTAGTGGAATGCTGTGTGTGAAAGAGAGGCGGGGGGGGGGGTCTGCTGCTGTCTGAACTTACAAGACAGCATGCTGCCATGCTCTCAGCCCCCCAGAAACCACTCTCTCTGCTCCCACATACACACAACACACTCCCTGTCACACTCTACACCCCCACACACATTTGAAAAGCACATTGCAGCCACTTGCATGCTGGGATAGCTGCCCATAATGCACCGCTCCCAATGCCGCTGCAAGTGCCGCAAATGTGGCCATGCCAGTGCGCTTGAAGCTGTCAGTGTGGACAGACTGCAGCGCTTTCCCTACTGCGCTCTACAAAGGCTGGTTTAACTCAAAGCACTCTACGTCTGCAAGAGTAGCCATGCCCTTAGGAACATCAGTCTCATTACTTCCAATGGGATTTCTTCTCCTAAATTACTTAGGCACGTTTGAAAATTCTACCCCATATTCCTGTATGTCCTTTGTGTTCTTCCCCTTTTATTTTGGCTTTGTTATCAATGTAGGAATTGTACAGTCAGGAGAGCACTGTGAGTCCACTGACATAACAAAGACTGGTGGCATGACATTTCTATCTTTGGCCTTGCCTTAATTATGTTCCATGCTGACCCTCTTGTGTAGAGGCAGTACCAGAGAGCACAGCTTTGACAGCAGTGTTTACATGAATGTTTGATAAGCATCTGTCAGCCTGAGCTCTCTACGAGACTGTGTAACACAAAAGGCAGCCAGGGACCCCTGGAGCTTTTGCCACCTGAAAGCATAATCTAGTGTGTTTTCTGAATTTCAAATCAGCACAGAGATTACATTTTAAGTTACAAAAGAACAATGTATGTATTATTTGCTATAAGAACATATTAATCAGGGAAGACAATTGCTACTTTTTGTAAAATGTGGCTTTAAGGAGCATGGTCAGGACATCTTTTATTGCACACTTATCATATATAATTGTATTTGATCCCACTGGATATAAAGTGGCACACAGATGAAATTGATTTGAATGTTGACTAGACTATTGAGTAGACGTAATGAGAAATTACTCACAAACATTTTGAGGACTTCTGATTAGATTTTCATTTTTACTGTCTTCTCACACCTTCTTATGTGCCCATTGGGAACGTGTCTACAAGCAAAGCTTTGTGCTAATATTAGGGGAGGCTGTGGGGCCTACTGATTAGGGAACATGAGTCCTAGTCAGGATACCTGAGGTCTATTGCCATCTCTGCTACAAGCCAGCTGTATGGCCTCTGTCTACCTTCCTACCTTTTGCCTTCGCTAGATAGACTGTAAGCTGTTTGGGGCAGGCACTGTCTAAACTATGTGTTTAGTTTAGCATAATGGGGCCTCAATCTCAGCTGGAGCCTCTACACATTCCTGTAGGACAAATTAATAATATGAAACATAAATTTCAGACCTATAGCGGAGATTAATTTAAACACAAAACAAGATGAAACTACATTCAAGATGAAATCAAGGGAATTTTTGCCATTGACTTCAATACGATCAGGATTTTACCCTCAAAGTTCAGGTCATCCATGTAATGGGAACGATACCATGAGACTTTTAGCTGATCATACACACATCTTGAATATTGAATTGTGAATACTGAACATGCACAGAGAACTGTTCATGAGAAATCAGTAGGCTGAAATTGGTCCACACAAAATAATCACTGAATGATGCCCTCCATATTCCAGTCTACCAAACAATCATTAATTCATCATTCAAATCCCTCCTAAACACTAACTTCTTCTGTGATGTCCAAAACTGAGATAATCAAATATGTTTTTAAAAATCCTACTCACTCACTCCTCTTGACTTCCCTGTGCATCTTCTCTTCTCTATACCAGTCTTTTATCATGAACAGAGTCAAGCACATTGTCAGTTCCTAAAAAATAAAGAGTATTAATTTCACTGAGTGAGCAAATCAATAAAAATCAGTCCGTTCATAAACAATGGGGGGTGAGGGGGGAGAAAAAGGACTGAATTCTAACTAAATCATTTGATACAAACTGTTTGCCCAGATTTACTTATTTTATTTCTTTTGTACTTATTTATTATGTAGGGTGTTCTGTACCTAAGGGGCATTTCATGGAAACATGAAGGGGAAGAACATTATGTTTGTTGATTTACCCTTCATACAGCTGTTCTATAGTATAGACATAATAAACCAAATGAATCTGTGGTGTAACTCCATTGATTTCCACTTAAGTTAGAAAATGCACAGTAGCTACCTTCAGGGAAATTACACCAAGGATTAATTTAGTCCTATTTCAACAGGCACATTGAAGAAATTTGAATCTTTTCACACAGTGAGAATAAGCATTCAGATTATTCAGCTATGTTGGGCAATAAAACGTGAGTGAGTATTTATCAATTTAATTGCAATGTTCCAATTTCCTTTTCTTGGTAGGTTCTATGTGTGACAGGATCCCCCCGGGATGTAGCCTGGGACCCCAATGTATAGAATGTCACACTATGTTCATGACAAATATGAGTACAATCATAAATACAAAACTTATTTCCTGAAAGGAAGGAGGTGTTGGGAGTCCAAGAGGAGAGATATCAGACTTGATCTTGCTCAGAGCATGAGCAGATTGTTGTGCATATGATTGAAAGGTGCAAAGTACTGAGCTGGACAGAGAGTTGAGAGAAACCCAGTCTGGCATTAATGAGAATGCTGCTACAAGGCCACTAAACTATTCCTGCTTATTTATAAGAGTAAAGCCAAAAAAGGGGAGCCTATAGTTAGGTGCTTCATTTATGTGTCAAAAATGAGACTTTAACTCATGACTCTATCCACATACTCTTCTGAGATTATTTTTACTGAGTGTGGAGGGCTAACCCTAGGACACGGGCGTGTCAAGTTCTGGTCCCTGCTTCAATGAATAATTATTTTATACTAACGGGGGCACCTCTACCATGTTTTGTGACAGTGCTGATCTGTGAGGCATGTTCCAAGGCAGCCTTCTGTAGATGCCTAAATTTCCTCCCAGATCAGGTCCTGCAGGCAAGATAGGTGGGTAAATGTCTAGCATGAGGACACAGCTGGGGTTTAGCCACTGAGCTGCTTGACAGCATCAGGATGTAGTTGGCTTTGTGCATGGATACCAGCAGACATTTAGGCTTGGTCTATACTACCCATCTATGTCCATATAACTACATCACGCAGGGATTTGGAAAATCCACACCCCAGAGCGATTTAATTATACTGACCTAACCCACAGTGTAGACTCCACTAAGTTGATGGGAGGGCTTCTCCCATTGACATAGATACCGCCTTTCAGGGAGGTAGAATACCGACTGAAGAAGCTCTCCCATTGGTGTAGGTAGCATCTTCACTAAGCTCTACAGCAACGCTGTAAGTGTAGACACGCGCCTAAGGAACTTTATTGGTGGAAATTTAGGCATCTACAGGGTTAGGTAGCAGCTGGGCCAAAGTTTTGAGGATTTAATATTAGACATCAGCACCTAAAGTGGCAGTAAATTGCCTAAATTACCCTTAGTTACCTGCTTTGCTAAGCAACAGTTGGCTCACTTGCACTCCCCAACCACATTATGTGGGATTATGTAACATTAATGGAATCATGTCAAAAATTATGGAAATCCACTGCTACCAGTTATAAAGAAAACCATGTTAGGATATAGATATTCAGGCCTGTCTGTAAAGGCCTATACTCTAAGAATTTAGGTGTATTCTTATCACTTGGCTAGTTATAGAGGTATAAAAGAAAGAATCAAAATCACTGTCTGCCAGTGTAAAGTCCTTCTCTTACTGTGACAGTCAGAGGCCCTGTTCTTAGGCTAAGGCCTTTGGCTAAGCAGCAGAGGCAGCCATAAGCTGGGAAGCAACCAGTCACCTCCTCACATTCCAAACTAGTCACATTGAAATAAGGTGCTCTTGGGCTGTTAGGAATACACTCCTGTCCTGATAATGCCTGTCACCTCCAGAGAAAGGGAAGTGCCTAGAAGATGTAAAAGGAAACTTAGTTTGATAGCATACTGTTTGGCAAGAACTCACTTATCAATAGCTGGGATGTGAAATCCTCACTTCTGTATTGTTTTGTCATTATAGTTCCCACTTTGCCATTGTTTGTCTGTATAATCTCTGTCTGGTTCTGTGATTGTTTCTATCTGCTGTATAATTAATTTTGCTGGGTGTAAACTAATTAAGGTGGTGGGATATAATTGGTTACATAATCATGTTACAACATGTTAGGATGTTAGTTAAATTTCAGGAAAATGATTGGTTAAGGTATAGCTAAGCGGAACTCAAGTTTTACTATATAGTCTGCAGTCAATCAGGAAGTGGGTGGGTGTGGGGGCAATGTGGGTGGGGAAATTGGAATCATGTTTTGCTAAAGGGGAAAAGGGACACAGGTGTAAGGCTCTGTGGTGTCAGAGCTGGGAGGGGGACACTGAGGAAGGAAACTGGAATCATGCTTGCTGGAAGTTCACCCCAATAAACGTCGAATTTTTTGCACCTTTGGACTTCGGGTATTGTTGCTCTCTGTTCATGCGAGAAGGATGAGGGAAGTAAGTGGGTGAAGGAATAAGCCCCCTAACAAACCATGAAAACTTCCAAAAGACAAAAGGGAGAGTGAATGAAAAAGCAATCCAATGTTAATGAATGTTTAGCAATTCCACGCAGTGCTTGAGGTGCCATTGATTATCCTTCCTAGCAAGTGGTCCTTTACTGTTCCCAGTTTGAAGCCAATTGGCTTTTTCTTTCAGGCAGGAACTCTTTAGGCTCAATTCTTATCTCAATTACGATGGTGTACATCAGGAGTAATTCCATTACCCTCTCTCTTCACACCAACGTAACTGAGTTTTATAACAAGAGATCTACAGGTGCATTGTTATAGGCAGTGTGAATAAATTCTGTAGAAAACATGCTTTTTAAGACAGAGTGTTCACACTTAGAACTCTTAGAAACAGTTCTATGTTATCTTTAAAGCCTATTTTCAGTGGACCACATTTTTTTTTTAAATTGGCACATGTGATTGTCAGAAAGTGTTACCCTGAAATTAATTTTCATTTTGAGGACTGGATTTTCCTAACATCTTAATCAGTCAGGAAGACATGTTAGTTTCTACTCCCCAAGGCTAGATACATATATTGACTTTATGAGTGTTTTGAGTGCTCAGCAACTCTGAAAATCATTCCATAAATGACCAGGGACAAAGACAATATAAGAAGTCAGTGACAGAGCCAGGAATATATAACCCAGGAGTAGTGGCACCCAGGCCCCTACTCTAACCCACATGACATCAGTCTGATCATATCAGAAGCAACCATTTCAAGGAAAAACCAAAATAACTTATAAAGGTGCAAACCCCAGAATGGACACTTTCCTGCCCCTCGATAATCTAAAAGCTTCATTCTGCCACTGCACCAGGTGACTTCAACAAAAGGTCATGATGAACATATTCATTGAGTCATCACTGATGTGAAAGCACTCATATTAATACAGTGTTATGTTGGCATTCCTGAAGCAGGAAGAACTGTCCCACTACTCATTTTTGTCTTTCTGCCTCTTGGCTTGCAAAGTGCGCATTTTGCTAATCTTTGCCTGTGGTACAAATAATACCCTGACTAATCTTTACAAGCCAGCAATATCATAGTGGCAGAGGCTGGCACAGACTGAAGCTCAGCACTAGCACAAAAATTGATTGCTGACTTATTTCAAGCAAACCAACCCTATAAAAGGATTCGGGTTCAGTCTGGCTCTTATTTTGAGCAAACAAGTTCATCTACTGCTGGTTAGGGGAATTTATTAAAGAAGAAAAGCACATTTTCCCATTTAATCACACCTCTCCTGACACATAAGCTCTTGGCAATTAAATTCTCAGCTGCTCTCCATTGTGTAGCTGACCAGAAATAGTGGAAAGCTGACAGACAGAGATGTGCAGATCCAAACAAAAGCATCCTTTATTTTTCCTCTTAGAAGAACATTTACTTCTAAAATCTGCTTTCTATTTTAAAGCAGGTTGTACCAGCAACTTAAAGCTGCAAACAGGGGCCCTGTCTAGTAATACATTAATGAATGCACTTCCACATCTCCTGGCTTGTCAAAAATGTTGCCTCCTGTGTCCCCAGGGTGACAAAACCATTTAACTTCACTTTGGAGTTCTCAACCCGAAGAGTGTATGAGGCGACATTCTTGACAAGCAATGCAACTTGGAAGCAAAACAGTGAGAATCAATTGATTCTGATTCGAATTCTGATTCTTGATTGCAGTAGCTAATGCTGATAAAATAATATTACAGAAAGAACATACGGTGACCCTTATTCAAACCCTGAGATCAATCTTTTGGGCCTTCCTCAGAGCCTTAGAATTTTCAAACAATTCTGATTATAGTGTAGACAGTGCTAAATTTTGAAAGAATTATCTCACTGTCCTCCAAAAATCAGGGCATTATAGATTAAAATAGAAATATTCCACCATCTCTGTTTATGGTTCCGAGTTTGAGAGGAGAATCCCATATGCTTGATTTTTAATGAACTTTTTTCCCTGCTAGGATAGTTTCGTAAGTATATCTGAGTTTTGAAAGCAGTGTCCCACTCTCTCCATTCCATCAGTGGCATCTTGTCATCTGTACGTCTGCCCAATTGGTTCATTAAAACTTCTTCTGAACATTTAATTTTCATCTGAGGACTTTAAATTACTTTAAGTTCATGAAACAATTCCTACTTCAAGAGAAGGGAGAAATTTTCAGTTGCGAATCCAAACTGAACCTTCTGAGGTTTTCCCCCATCTCCAAACTATATATATATAGTTTACGGTGACCTCTTACATGGAATTTTGCATGTGTGCTTCCTAGGTGTAATTTTCTAGGGTAATGCCCGTGTTTGCAAGCTTCTTTAATTTTGTTCCTTTCTTAGTCATAGCGTACAGGCCATAAGGATCAGTATTGCTCTGGGAAGAATGTGAAATGGTGGGAAACAGACTGGCTTAGATATCTGCTGTCACAGCAATAACCAGCAGCAGCAATGTTTATGGTCTTGGGTCAAACTTGCTTCCCTTGCTTTGGTTGCACAGGATTCTGGTTTCAAGTCATCCTGCTCCTCTGCTGGCTCCCCTGTTGGTACCCTGTTGCATCCATGCGTAATGTCAGGGAAAAGAGGATGAGTGGAACTCACAATGACACCACCAGAAATAGGGCCAGAGTTGGTGCCCATGGCTTGTGATTTAGACTGCATTGGTCCCCTCTTCCCTTATCAACCAGTCACAACAGCAGCTGCAGGACATCGGCTTCTGCCAGCACTGCGGTGAGAATCCTCCAGGTCTCCTGATGAGCAGTGAGAGTTCCTGGTTTACTTGGGCCCACTCATACTCGCCTGTTACCCAACCATGTCGTTTGACAACAGGCTTAATATGACGGTTTATTTCTTAACCCCTCTCCAAAAGGGAAGATAGATCTCAGGAACCTGAATGTTAAAATAATAATAATAATAATCCCAACCACAACCCACATGTCATTTTGTAGAAAACACAATATGTCGCATCTGTGAGAGAGAAGCACTGGGCAATATGCCTCACACTGAAGAGCTTGCATATGTACAAGCTTCTATATTAAGTTCAGGGTTTGAAAACAGAGACTAGATCATTCCACACTTGCCCACTTGTTTAATTTGTTTCTACTGCAGTCATTTTACATTTGAAACAAGAAAAAAATACAATCTTTATAAAAAGCCTAAAGCTGGGGATCAGCTGTTCATTCTCTGTGCTGCTCTGATAAGGCATGCTGTGGCCAACTGTGGTGGAACATCTGCCAGGTTTTCTCACCACAGTTGTTCAAACCCAGAGGTTCACAGTCTCGACTGAGAAACTGGGGCTCATTCCATAATGCCGGCAGAGTTCAGGGAATAACGTGTTAGCGGTGGTATACCAAGCACAGGAAAGTGACACCCACAAAAATAGACAGTGTATCTCAAACATTTTCCTGGCACTTCCTAAAGAACACTGAGCGACATTAATTCTTTTACCACAACATTATCTTTCACACAACAAAAGCTTCATGAACATAGTATTAAAGGTCTGGCAAAACCCAGGAAATTCTAGAGTTATTAACCTTCTTTATTGTGCCTCGGTATTACAGAGTCCCAGGAACAGCAGGTTATTTTACATATAGACTCATATGTGCTGCAATAGCTTAAATATGCACAGCTGAGTGGGTAAATGTTCAGCTTTAACCCCGTGTTTCAGTGATAATGATCCTTGTCTGTATGTCAACTGTGCAGAAATATTGGAAGTTTTGTATATTTCTGACTGAGAAATAATGCTTTTGGAGAAAACATGGATCAATGTTTCATTATGGAATTGAATTCAATACCTGGTATCTAAACTTACTATAATACTAGACTGTTAAAAAAGGGGCAAACACTTTGCTATAGTATGGTAAACAATGAACTGAAACACCCCCATTTTCATGCATGTGTTCTACTTAGCAAAGCTCTTGGTAACATTGAGTGGACAATCCCACAACTTCCAAAGCCCGGAGGACACAATTACATTTGTACGAGTCAGGAAGTTAGACAAACAAGCAGCCTCCCAAATGCCATCCAATCAGGTAGAAAACTTCATTTGAACTCTGCAAAATTAAAAAAAAATGTTTTTCTCTCTGTTAATAGCCATTAAGAGCTCTTTAGAGAGGTCAGACTAGACAAGGGGTCTCAAACTAAAATGACCATAAGGGCCACATGAGGACTAGTACCTGGACCGAGGACCGCACCACTGACCACTCACCCGCTGCCCTGGCCCCGCCCCCACTCCACCCCTTCTGTGAGTCCCCGCCCCTGCCCTGCCTCTTCCAACCCCTTCCCTGAAATCCCCACCCCAACTCTGCTCCCTTCCTGCCCCCACGGGGTGCAGAAGGGGTGCAGGATGCGGCAGGCAGCTCAGGGCAGTGGGTTGGGGTGCAGGAAGTGTGCGGGGTGCGGCAGGGGGCTCAGGGCAGGGGGTTCGGCTGCAGGAGGGGTTCGGGGGGCGGGTCCGGCCTGGCATGCACCGGGGGCAGGGCAGGCTCCCTGCCTGCTTGCCCTGCCCCCGTGTCGCTCCAGGAAGCGGCCGGGATCTGGGGGGGGGTGGGGGGGGCACAATGGTCTGTGTGTTGCCCCGGCCGCTCCTCCAGGTACCTCCCCCTGAAGCTCCCATTGGCTGAGAACGGGGAACCGTGGCCAATGGGAGCTTCGGGGGTGGAACCTGGAGGAGCGGCCAGGGCAACACACAGACCCCTGTTCCCCTCCCTCCCCCAGGTCCCGGCCGCTTGCCGGAGCGGCACGGGGGCATGGCAGGGCAGGGCAGGGAGGGAGCCTGCCCTGCCCCGGTGCATGCTGGGCCGGAGCTGCTCTAGGTAAATGCTGGGGGGGTCGCGGGGAGCTGGCGGGCCGCAGAAAATAACCCCGTGGGCCGCGTGTTTGAGACTCCTGGGCTAGACAATCTAATGGTCCTTTCTGGCCTTAAACTCTATGGATCTGTTATTTCAGAGAATTACTGTACTAACTCTTTATGGTTGCAAACATGTTTCATAAATAGTATCTTGAATATATTTTCTATATGTAAGGCACTAGATTGGGGATTGCATCTTTCAAAGAGAGAGTAAAGCAAAGCAGAAGTGTTTTTTCCTCATAGTCAGCATGTGTGGTAATCATGGTATTATGGCAATACATTACTGAAAGAATGTATTAAATTGCTTGAAACGTCCAGTGTGTGGCTGGTCTGAGGAATCATGAGGATGTGTCTATTGCATTCGGTTGTCCTAAAGAGAGTCCTGCATTTACTCAGGCTATGATCTTTGGAGAATACCAGCACTCATTTCCACGCATGCTTTATGGATGAAAGGATTAAATAGATAGCTTATTTACAGTTTCTAACCAATAAAATCCCATGTGATCCTGTCAGAGGATCTAACGGAGCATTTTTTCCCCTTTTACTCTTATGCTGATGGTATAGTTTCTTACCTCCTTTGGCTGTAGAGCTGCATTGCTGAATAATTCTGACAATGGGGTCTGCCTGTTCAGCTAGCCAGCTTTTGTTTTACCTGGAAATATATAGACAAGTGTAAATTCATAGATTTGGAAGGCCAGAAAGGATATTAACACAGGCGGTGGAATTTCCCCTGTGCAGCAATGTAATGTTCATTATGTTTGCATGGTGGGGTCAGCCACGACTTGAGCGCCCTCTCATAGCCAGAAGGTGTCTCAGTCCCTGTTTTACCCTTTTTTAGATCTCCTTCAGCAAAATCCCACAGTCTTTTTCAATCACAGCCCTACCTTGGGGGGTGTGTGTGTGTGTGTGTGTGTGTGATTATCATTAAATTACCAACATTCTCAAAATGAACACAACCCCCTAAGGCTTAAGCTGCATTGCACTGCATTCCATTGTGCAGTACCCCTCCTCCACAAGGAACTATACCTTCCTCAGGGACCACTGTAGGAACACCTCTCTCCCTGCAGCTTTCTGATGCCTTTGACCCTGGGATCACCCTGGGACCACCAGGTGTGGTTCATCCCGTAGTCAGGGCAGCCCAGAGGCAAGTCACCCTCTTACAGTTGGAATAAAGAAAATTATTAAAGTTGTAACTAAGGCAGCAACTTTCATTTTGATTTTCAAAAGGAGAGAGCAAATTTTATTTTTCATTTTCATTTTACAACATTTTTGAAAAAGAAGGGATTCAAACAAGTGAGCAAAACCCCATATGTAGAAGTTAAACATATGGCAGCTAGTAATATCACATTGGGAATTAACTTTTTATTATTTATTTTTGTTTGTTTATTATTAGTTTGCAGTTCAATACAAAAGTGCCTACTTCTTGATTCAGCATGGAAATCTCTCTCTCTCTTCCCCCAGTAGTCCTGGGAGTGCTTTAGCTCAGTGCCTCCTGAAGTAAAAATATTAATATCTCATATGGTTGTCTGCAGATTAAATGCTGTAGGTAGAGAAACGTGTGTTACTCATAGTAAATGCATATGTTTTTTTCCAGGTTGTAGAGAAAATGCATAGAAAATAGATATGTTTTTTCCTTATATATGGCAAAAAAATAGTCAGTTGGCTGTGAGAAGTGGGGTTTGGATATTTTTTGTTACTTAAAACATTTTCAGATATGCAGATCTATATGTTATTTTGTCACCCCCAAATGGTGACACATTACTTTTGGCATTTATATTTCATACAGGACTCGTAACATGCTGCAGTGATTCTAAAAAATCACACAGTCTAACCCTCTGTTACACGGACATTAACACAATTTATTTTTGCATTTGTTTCTTTAAATTTGCTTGGGGAAAATGCGTGAAACAAAGTCCATGTGACTGTGATTATACTGATGATAATTTCTCAGACTGATTTCAGCAAGGGGTCCTGCTCAATATAGTACCCTCACATAACTGTTATTATCCAAACACATTGGGCACAGATTTCTTTTACTATTTCACTAGCTACCAACCCATCATTGTCGTTGCCATTTTTCACACATCTTTCTGTTAAGTGTCAATGAAATCTTGCCTTCCTAGAACACTGCCATAGGCTGCATGTCAAGAAGGAAGCTGAAATAAGACTCAAACATTGCAAAAGAAAGAAAAATACATGTGAGTAAGTCACAGTCACAATCACCCATGAATTTCCTCCAAGTTCAGGAACATCAACCAAAGGATGAATTTGAATATTGCTCAGTATGTCTGCTGCTATTATATTGAATGACACTAAGAAAATGTCCACCCAAATGACATCACCAATTCCTGAGCTGAGCATGGCAACTAAGGTGACAAAGCCAGTCTGACTATTGTACAAATTAAAAGTGGTCTATCCTTCCCTTATTCTCTATTAAACAAATTATCTAGAGAAAAACTATTGGCAGGATGTTAAATTGAGTAATACAATGTCCTCTGCTGGCTACATCCTTTCCTTCATATGAGGTCAAGGGAAGCTCATATGAGGTCAAGGGAAGATACATAGCAATGTCCCAGGAAGTTCATTGCAATATGGGGTATGAAAGGAATTAACAGTCTTCAGACATTTTCTCTTGGAAGCAAATGTAGTACCAGAGAAATGAATGAGATTATGTCAGTGCCTCCAATGGCAGCTCTTTGATATCCTGATTCATACCTAGGGGGTCTTTTATTGGATGTCCATGGAGTAATGGTAGTCAAAAATGGTTTTCTCTATTTGTGCTTGACAAGTATAGTTTCAGATTTGTCTTTCACATGTTGATGTGGCAACTGTCATCCAGGCCTTTGTCACCTGGAGACAGATTAACCGTACAGACTTTAAGATTTATTATAAGACATAATAATACAGATTTTAAGACTTGCAGGAAAGTGAAGCTTGTTATACAGGATTGTCCACAGGTAGCGCACTGTTTTCCATGATCTGCAATGGCTCCCAGTGGATTTCTGGGAGAAGTTTATTATGTTGGTTGGTACCTATAAAGACTGCTGGGACATTGCTTTGCTTACAGATTCCTTATCTCCCCCTGTGTTACAGAGAGGCTGCTGAAAGGGCATTCTGGCTGAAGGTTCCTTCACTGCAGAACTCATTTCCCCCAGGGTCCTCAGGCACGCATCAGAATATGAACAAAGGTCTCTCCCTCTTCAGACTTATCCTTGGGGAGGGGGAGTGGGGATGGGGGAAGACAGCGGCAATGTGGGGAAAGGGACTGCTCATTACTGACTGGAGGAGATAGATGTAGAAGAATCTTTTGGTCAGTATTGTTCCAAATCTCTATTTTTTTCTTTAATTGGTCATAAAGGGCTTAATTGGCTCAGAGTGTGAGACTATGCAGGGATATGAGGGGCAGTAAGGCACGCTCTGCTTTCCCCTACTTTTGCCTCTTCACGGTCTCGCCCCTAGCCTAAGTGCACAGGCACGGGTGAGTGCTGTGCTACTTGCTCTTCCATTCAGGAGCATCTGAGGAGGAAGCAGGTAGCACTACCTTCCTGGAACAAGTAGGGAGCAGGAAGGGAACGGTGTCTCTCCAGATCCTTCCCTGCTCTGCTCTTGGGGTGGCACACCTGCCCACCACCATCTACACTGAACTCAAAGTAAATGAAAAGTCTAGCTCAAAGAAATGTAAACAAATCAGATATTTGGTCCATCTCATTAACAGGAAAATAGTTCAATGTTTGCAAAAGTGTTCTTTTTAACCAAGAGTAGTGCTGACATTGAGGTTTATGGGCTCAATAGTCTCCTAGGTCTAAGTTCCACTCAGTACAGGAAGCAGGAAGGGCCACCAAAGAGCCAGTTACAACTCCCTGACCCAACTTTGACATGAGCTAGGGCCACCTAGTGACTTCTTTATCCTATCCCTCTGATATAGGGTTTCTAGACGATATTAGGGCAGTGATGGGTTGATATAGCAGAGTGAAGCTCCACTATGCCCCTACCCTTGGTCTGTCCCATACATTGGGGTGAAGAGTGTGGGGATAGATGGTGCAGGAGCTGGCTTTGGTGAGTTACAGCCAGAATCCAGCCCCTTTGCATTGCTAGGAGGCACAAAGGTGCTGGAGCATAACACAGAATCTGGCCCTTTATTTTACTATATTATAAGCTCATTCAAAGAAAAGGTTTGTAGCAGCTCAGTGGTTTAACTGAAGACTTTGTCTGCTGAATATGGAACAAGATACTGTACATCTGTGAAATGTGTTCCTCCGGTATAAACCTGGCTGCCAGAGTCTGAATGTCCTGATGTTTCATTTGAATGGACATTCTATAGAAACCTTCTGCCAGGGCACATGCAGTTCTAGCAGCAATGAAGGGGTAATACTATAAAGAGAGTCTTCAGTCAAAGTACTGCGTGTACAGATTGCTTGCACCCAGGGGTCATATGACCTAACTCAAGACGTCTGCCACTATTGTGAGATACAACTGTTTTCAATTTAAAATAACACATGTTTGAAACGGAAAATGGGGAAGCAAAACTGAAGGCAAGATTTGTCTTAAAAGAAAACAAAAAGGTAAATATTCATAATAACTGTTTGTCACAGAGAAAGATGAATGACTCACTTTTATGCTCAGACTGTTCTTTTGGATTTTAAATCAATAAACACAATGGAAAACAACAATATTCGCAAAGCATGAAATATCAGAGAGAGAGAGAAATACTTGGCTAAGATCAAACATTATGAATAGAAGAATAAAAAGGAACAATACACAAATGCGGAAGGAACTATCCTACCGAGATTCAGAGGTTGCCAATATTTTGACAAGGGCCTCCCACATTTTTTTCCCCCTTTTTTGTTATAAACCAGGAATGAGTATGCTCCACTGTTAGCTGGCAAGGAACATGCATCTAGGGCAGGGGTCTCAAATGACCACGAGGGCCACATGAGGACTAGTACATTGGCCCGAGGGCCACACCACTGACCACCCCCCTCTCTGCCCTGGCCCCGCCCCCACTCCACCCCTTCCGTGAGGCCCCGCCCCTGCGCTGCCTCTTCCCACCCCTTCCCTGCCCCCATTCCAACTCCTTCCATCTGTAAGAGCCATTCACATGTTCAGAGAACCTTCACAAGGGCCAGGCACCATCTAAATCTGACTTAAGCCCAGAGTGTGATATCCTGGCCCCACCTAGGTCAGTCAGTGAGTTTTGCTATTCATTTAAATTGAGCCAGGCTTTAACTATGACATTTTAAGTAAAATTTATGTCATACATAAGCCTTGCGTGAACTGCACAGGAATGTATTTTGCTCAAGGGTAGGGTGGTGAAGTGCTATTCTGAGCTTGGGTAGCGTACTAAAATTAGCAGTGTGTAAAAGCCTACCTAATGACCTGAGTATGTACTCAAGTGGCTTGCCTGAGCCACCACCCATGCCAATCCAGCCATGCTGCTAATTTTAGCATGCCAGCTCAAGCAGAGCTAGCAAGGGTATATCTACCTGAGCTGGGAATTACACCTCCCAGTTGCTGTGTAGAATGCATCCACAGAGAGAAGGGGCAAAACACTAGTCAATCTATTTGTGTATAGGAAGTAGGCAGCATCCCTGTAAGTGTTGGTGAGCCCTCTAGTGGCCCTCAATTCAATTTAATTTATTTGTAAAAACTAGGCCATGCAATGTTGTATATAGTTAGTAAACACAGTATTTGGCATATAAATGTCTTGTGTTAAGATTGCAAAAGACACAAGACTATGCATTCGTTTCCATAATCAAACCACAACAACAAAGCTCTCTGTCATGACTATAACCAAGAAGGAAGCAACATCACTGTTTAGATGTTGCTTGTAATTATTAGAACTGGGAGCACTGGCTGTTCGGAGTCTGAAAGGACAGGAAACAGAAAGGGGGGGGAGGAGTTGAGAGGCTGGGAGAGAGCTACAGAGGGTGCAGCAACAGCTTGGTAAAGAGGTTTCCATTTTGAAAATAAAGTCCTGTTAAAGCTTGTTAGTACTTTGCCTGTTAGTACAACAATCACTCGGCAAATGAATGTATATTAAGTACATTTAATGTTGTTCCTGAAAATTACACCGCGTAGATCTAAAGTATAGCAAAGTGTTCAACTTGAATAATTTGCCATGCAGTGGAGATGAACACCTTGTAGGAAAGATCTTGGGATCTCCTCCACATGGGGAATATTATTTTTAAACACCTGCCATTTGGTGAAATCTGATTCCTTCCAAAGGCAAAAAGGAAGTGCTCTTTGGATGTATTTTAATGAAGTTGCCTGTGCAGGATGATTTATCAGTACCCAGAGGGGAGGAACGTGGGGGCAAACTCCATCAGAGGCAAGGAAATCATCCAAACCTTCCCTTCAGTTTGATAGAATTTTAACAAGTACTCCCAGGAGTCCTGGAGAGCCCCCTCCAGCACTTCATGGCCTTCAAAGATACTTAATAAGGTCACTTTTAAAAGAGAGGTACTTTATGTGCACTAACTTCTCACTCTTTTCATGATACGCATGAAATAAAGTTAAGTGGATATCAGAAATGTAGCATATACACATTCCCGTGATAGGGGCCTTAGAAATCCCTAGTATAGAAAGAGATAAATAGATTTTAGCAAGGATTAGGGATACACAATTTTCATAAATCTAGGGATGATTGTTTTTCTGCACATAGAATTATTTTAGAAAAATGTGTCAACTCATATGACATTTGGAGGACATTGTTATAAAAGCAAATATAAGCACCCACACGTACTTAGTTTATGAGGATGACTTTTTCTGATCCTGCTTTTTGGAGATGAATATGTAAAACACAACCACAGAATGTAAATATAATAAGGGGGCAGTGAATCCAGGAATGGAAACAATTTCTTATTTGTTTCTGTTTACATAAAAAGTATAATCCTACGAGTTCACAATGAGAGGGGTAGACCAGTGTACTGAGATGTACAGAGAAGCCTTTTTCTAGATGCCTGGCTGGTCAGTCTTCCTCACATGCTGAGTCATACTGATTGCCAGATATGAGATAGGAATGATCTTTCTCCCAGATCAGACTTTCACTTTCTTTTGCAGCATGGGGCCTGTTTTCCCTGCTGGGCTCTTATGGGAATATCTGACCTAATCAACTCCTTGCCATTGTCATGTCCTCAGACACTGGTGGCACCTTGGTATCTCCCATTCTCTGCCTGTGGCACATGGTTTGGTCTCCTGAGGACTGAAATCCTTTAGTCTAAGGCAGTGGTGGGCAACCTGCGGCCCGTACTGGGCCCGTGCCGCTTCCCGCAGCTCCCATTGGCCGGGAACAGCGAACTGTTTTGCGGGTGGCCGTGCAAATGTAAAAAAACTGTCTGGTGGCCCACCAGCACCTTGCCCTGATGGGCTGCATGCAGCTCACGGGCCGCAGGTTGCCCACCACTTGGCTAAGGGGCTGCTGAGTGAAATGTAATGTCCTGGAAGTCAGACTAGATGATCTAATGGTCCCTTCTGGCGTTAAACTCTATGAAACTATGAAGTAGCAGCTCTTTCCATGGTTTGCAAGAACAGTCCAAGAAAATGACCCATCAAATCATAAATAGTGGGGATATGGCTATGGTACAGAATGTAAAGCTAATTTTGAGTGAGGCAGATGGATTAATATGACAGGAGGAAATCTCAGCCCACTTTTCACAGTAGATATCTGACGGATACCGATTCTTAAAAGCCAAGGAGAAATATCCATATGGCTAATATTACAGCTGGTTAAAGAGTGAAAAAAATTCATGAAAAATTTCAAAACTGTTTCCATTAACAAGGTTCAAAATTGGGCCATTTAAAAATATACCAAATTTTTAAATGAAATTTTGATCAAAAACATCAGAATCATTATTGAAATCTTCCACTTACTGAAAACCCAAATGAAAAATTGATAACCATTTTGAGAATGTTTTCAAAAAGATGTTTGATAAAATGTTCAATAAAAAAGTAGCAAACTTGAAAAGGTCAAAAGTTTTTCATAGGTTTTCTTAAGGACACATTTTCACAGACCCGCCCCCCCCCCATTAAAAAAAAAATCTATCACCAGTTGTCTATTTAGCTATGTTTGGTACAATTCTTAGAAAGTGAATGTGCTGTATGTATCTCAGTTGTGAGCATTATCTGTTTCTACAGCTGCTATTGCATTTCTTCTCCTGGTGTTTCTGATCTGGCCAAAACCAGGATGTTTTGGAAATCTCGGAGGTGAGATTTCCAGTCGGACATCAAGACCAAAGAAGCTTATGTAAGTTCAGATACGCATCCAGACTTTTGGATTTTTATAGTAACTGAACCTAACCTCTGAATGCTTGGAAGTGATCTCATCATTTGTAGATTACATGCTTTTTTATAATCTCATGCATAGTACATTTATTTGAATAGTTAGAAATTTGTTTGCTAACTCTAACTGTTGCATGGGTAATTCCTAATAGAAACATTATTGCTTTGAGTGAGCTTCTAAATTCTTATATTGAATTCAGTCACAGGAACAAATTGATTTGCAATTTTAAAGGCCAGTTTCTTGAATACATATTCACATTGAGTGTTACCTTACTTTGTATGGATATCATTGGGCTGGATCATGCTTATAAAACCTACTCATTTTAAGGAAGCGCCAGATTGAAAGCTCCCAGAGGATACTTCTGACCCATATGACTTTCAGATTATTGACCTGTCCATGCCAGTTCATTTCTGGTGGATGTCTTTTTAGGGAGGAATCAGAGCCAAGTCTCCAGCTAGTCCCTGTCCCTTTCTATTCACTTCCTGCCACCTGTGTACATGGGCATAGCTCATGATTATCTTACTTTTTCCATCCTGTATCTGCAAGAGAAATGCAAGGAGGACATGCAGGAGTTGTGTGTGCGTGTGTGTTACACCTTGTGCCATTGTGTGGCCACATAGGGTGGGCTAAAATCTAGTCCATTGTGACTGCTCAGCACAAATAAAAATGACAGAACCCTAGGTCCTTAATGTGCACATATTCCATATGTATCTAGTGTTAATGGGAAGATGAGTCTACCATCATCCATTCAGGGAGCTGTGGTTAATAGTCACTATACCAGCTAAGAGTCGAATTACAATATATCCTCCGTAAATCACTCCCACAAGAAATATATATTTAATATTCTTGGCTGTATCCAGTTTTCAGTGGTCTTTTCTACACAGAACACTAAGAGGTAAATACTCTTCTCTTTATAATCCAATGTTCATAATTCTGATTTAAATTAATTTTTCATATCCTGATCTATTTATCCTTTTTTTTTCTACTATACTAAGTGATAGTTTAAGTTTGAACCATTCACTTGAATATTTCAATTATAATTCAAGGCTAACTTGTATGAAATATGCTTGCCTTGGTGAATTTGAGAATAAATATCTCTGGGAATGTTTTATATGCAAAGTAGAAATATTAATTTGACAGTACAAACTTTGTCACATTGTGAATTAAAATAAAATACCAGAACATGAGTCAGACTTGCTGCAAAAAGATGTCAGTTAAATGTTTGCTTAAAACTTTCATTTAAATTAAGATTTAGCCATTTAAATATTTCTAATCTTGAACTCGTGGTGCTGTGTTGCATAGAAAGAGTTGCCAAGCACATTTTCTCTAAAAGGGTACTCACTCAGCTAAGTGTCTGGGGTTTTTCCCTTGTGTTTATGTTTGCTTGCTTGTTTTAAGGAATAATGGCAATATTTTAATTCGCTGGTGAGTTAGCAAAATACTTAGCACGGTTTACTGACCTTTTCCAGAAGCACAGTTCTCACCAGAGTCTTTCTCTGCATTGTCACAGAGTTAAGTTGCTCACTGAGTTAGCGGTCATGGCCCAATCTGCATCCTCTGCACACGTGTACCAGGGTGCACTCACCTCTTGTGAGCACCACCTTGGTTGAGTGCACGTGCCTGCACACGCGCTCTCAGATTGTCTCTGCTCTGGGACAGAGCGGTGCCCCAAGGCTCCCTCCCTGGAGACAATGTCTTTGCCTGCTTGGGGCTTCCTGTCTACAGCTCTCCAGCTGGGTCACTATAGTTCAGTTCCCCCTTTGGGGTGCCTCAATGTCCAGGCCACTTTCCCCCAGTGGCTAATAGGGTGTGGGGGCAGGACCTGGGCCTGCCCACTACTCCAGGTCCCAGCCCGGGATCCTGTACATCGCAGACATCTGCTGTGTCCCTTTAACTATGTCACACAGCTTCTCTAATTCCCTGGGCCACTTCCCCATGGCCCCATGCCATCTTCACCCTTAGCTCAGGGCCTTGTCCTAATGGAGTCCCAGCAACCAGCTCAGGGCTCATTCTCGCTCTCCCCAGCTTCTGGCAGAGCTGCCTTGTCCAGGATTCTGTAGGTCCATCAGCCAGACACAAACCATCCACACTCCTACAGCTCCAGCAGGGAACTGAACACCCTCTGGCCCTGCAGCTCTTCTTATACTAGGCTACTAGGCCCTTATTGGATGTGTCCCACACAGCTACTCTAGGCAGCTTTGAGGACCCTCTCCACTGACCTCTTTTGGGGTGGTGTGTGGCAGGGCCACGAGGTTTCCAGTAGGCCTCAGAGGGTCTGGTATACCCTGTCACAACACCCAAAAATTTCATTGAAGTCAATGGGAGTTTTGCGTGCACAAGAAAGGAAAATATGAAACTTAGTGGACACATTCAAACCGTGATCCTGCAAAGCACTTATGTACATGCTTACCTTTAGGCACTGGGTGTTTCCATTGAACTCATTGTGTGTGTGTTGTTAGATTTCCAGGATTATTTCAATTAGGCAATGAGGAGAGATCCCTGGGGAAGGAGGAGAAATCCTCTACATTTAGACCATGGAATACTCAGAGTGGAGAATCCTATGACCTTTCCCATCCTCCTTCATATTCCCTCTGGGAATTGCTGTGGTACAAGTCCCCAGAGCTGTGCTCTGAGCTTCAAAAAAGGCGGCACTTCTGCAAAGGTCCCTAAACCATGTCCAATGGAACTACATTGGCTGAGATCATGAGGGAGGAAAACCATGATCTGAGGACTTCAATAGCTCAGACATAGGTGAGAGGTTTTTCGCAGGAGTGGGTGGATGAGATTCTGTGGCCTGCGTTGTGCAGGAGGTCGGACTAGATGATCATAATGGTCCCTTCTGACCTTAGTATCTATGAGCTTCACCCCATGCAGCATTGGGTAGCATTTCACCTTGCTTCCACCTCCTTAATAAAATACACAACTCTGTATCTCCAGTAAATCAGAGATTTTTGAGAACTGCACAGACTAGTAAATCAACCATATATGCCTATGGGCCATAGCATCACATGTTTCGTGTGATGCTTTCTCAGCATGCGTGTAAGAGTCACACTTGGTCTCAAACAGAGCATAGTTTAATTAACACCTTTTCATTTCATTAAAAGCTTGAAGACAAGAATGCATAGCAGCATTCAGGTCCCAAGCCCCTCCTTTTAAAAACACACCTATCACTGAAGCAAAGATACAAAATAGTTGTATTTTACTTCTGTAACACAATGCAAATGCTGATCATGGCTCCATAGTAAGGGCCACAAACAAGTTCCAATATAAAGCTTATTAGAATAGTATAACATTAATTATACTATCTGCTTATGGTTGAGGAGGCACTTCCATTACAATTCTCTGTTTTCAAGTGTTTGAATCCCAGCTCTTCCAGGGACTCGTGTAGCCTTGAGCAAGTCACTTATGTATTCTGTGGTTCCATTTCTACATCTATAAAACTGCTACTTTCTTGCGTGTCAGTTGTGAGGACTACATACAGTAGATAACATGCATAGCACCAAATCCAATAAGCAGTGAATAGTCTGAATTCCTCAGCTATGTGCATCTCTTAAGGTCTAGAGGAAAGAAATTCTCCTCTGAGGTCTTAGAGGAGCTGCAGAGCCCTGATGTGGCTATTATTGAAGCTTTATGGTTGAAGTTCGCACCCACGGCCACTGCACACCCTTTCTGCAAATGGCTGCAGAACCATCAGTTTTATCCTTATTCCTCCTCAGTGCATTTGAGCATGGGGCCCTGATGGAGCTGAGGTTTGCTTCATGGAGGTTCCACAAAGCCTACCTCTTTCCCATGAAGTAGAGCTACTCTAGTTCTGCTCCATCCATGGAGCTCCAAGTTTCTGTGAAGAGGGAAAATTGGCTCAGCACTATAAAATGTGGTTGAAATTTGTTGTGCTTTTATCAGTCTTTAGAGGGAAGTATTTTAATAAGTCTGATAACATGGAGAAATATCTTGGCATGAAAATGTTTTTTCACCAGGAAAGAGATCATTAGGATGCCTTTTTTTAAAAAAAAAGAAAACATACTCAAAATAACCCAGATGTGGTGTTTGCAGGATTTTGTAATTATTCACTTGGTTTGCTACCTCCTTAAAGGATGGTTGTGTGCTCATGCCTGCCAATTATAGCTGCTAAGGTAATAAAAAGGTGTCTCTAAATTGTTATCTCCTAAGAAGCATCAGTTAAAAATGCATTGTTCATCAATGTGTTAATTTGTCAATTTAATTTGTAAGCAGTTTATAGATACATGTGAATGAGGACAGACAATCTCTATTAACTACTGGCTTGTATCTTCCCTCACCTGCAGGACTTGCTAGACCAAATTCAACTCTCATCTTAGCAGTGTGAGGCTCTGATAAAGTCAACTGGAGTAGCATTTGCTTACAGAAGGGATTAATTTGGCCAATTGTTACTGCACCACTTGTTACCTGGCTGTTCCCTAGTACAATTTTGTCCCTAGTTCTTTCTTTGAGGAACCTTGACTTTTCCTCTAACTCCCCCACAACACTATTTTTCTGGTTCTCTTGAATTTTCTTGATGAGCCATATTTTGTAAAATCATTTGATTTTTTTGTTGATTAAGCATTAATTTTAGCTGTCACCATTCCAAAAAGTTATCTTGCAGTTTCAAACCTCATTTGAAGGAGGATTTCTGTTTCTACTGGTGTAAATGTGGGTGTTACAAAGTTTCTGTGACCGCCCTAGAAATTGTATGATGTCCGTGAGGAAAGCTGAGTGAAGTTACAGTATATTCAGTCTACTTAGTTCAAAATTTTGGACATATTGTTACACAGTCCGTGTTTGTCACTGACACTATTGCTTTTGCTTGTTCACGTAAATTAACATAAGCAAATAAAATGATCGCCAGTTGAGGGCTGAAATGTAAGCGCCAGTTTGCATACTACGTTCTCTTGGGTATCAAATTAGAAGCTAACATCTTTTGCTGGACATCTTTTGTGATTCTGCAGCTTGTTGTGCTGCAGCTGCTCCTTGGACTGTACCCAACCAGTATTTGAGACTGTTTATCCATGTTGTTGTGGCCAGTGTTTTCATGGTCTTGCAATCCGGAGGGTACAATAGATTTTCCCAGCCAGACATGGGTCTCCCAAAGAGCATTAATAAGGACTAAATCCTGTCATGCAATTTGGGCAGCTCGAAATCCTCATCAGAACCTATGGGAGCACACACACACAGCCAAACATCTGACAACAGCTGCACTGCCCAAGGAATAAACCAAATTGTGATTTGTGACTTAGTCACAATTCCAGCCATTCTGTCTCTTTGCTTTGGGGAGGGAGTAAATTACTTCACCATTTGTCATGGTGTACCTTACTCCCCTCCTGAGCACTTGTTCTCAGTGAGATGTAATGGATGTCTAGTCCGTGACCATTCCCCATAGCCAGATTCACAATCTGAGTGGGGCTGGGCTAGGGACTAGTAGGATATTATCCCACTACACTGTCGTGTATAGTCAATGAAGTTAATAATGAGTCAAATTTTCATCTGTTTGCTATTAATTGGTCTCTGTTTTTACTGGTACAATTGTAAGCCCAGAATTATTTGCAACTGTAATTAGATCAACTAGATGCCAAGCAGTGATATGGGCATCTAAACTAAGTTGTTAGCACAAAATTGTATCTGCTAAAACAGAGACCAGTATCTGAAAATTGGATTTACATGTTGAATGATGCATTTTTCATAATTTCTGAGTTATGTATTATCTGGAAGTAGTTTCTCTTGCCTCTTATCCACCAAAATGTATCAATAAAAATAAAAGAATATTAATTAACATAAAAGCACTTTGATATCTGGCATACAAATTTCTGCTCCCTGCACATACTGCTACTATAAATTTGATCTTTCTTTCATTGTAGTCAGTGACAAAATACCCATTTATTTCTATGGGAGAAGAATAGGATTATTCATGTTGAGATTATTAGTGAAATACTGGATATGTTGCGAACATAGTGAAAGAGGATAAATTATCCATATTCAGACAATTGTATGTAGCTAAATGAATACTGTATCACACAATATTTCTGCACTGAATGTACTAGGTCCTCAACTCAGATAAAGTAATCTTTTATGGTTAATGTTATCTTTTTCAAAAGGCTGGATTGTCCTCAGACATCAAATGTTGAAAAAAAAAGTCTTTGGTCTAAAGGCAAAAAGAAAGGATGAAATAGTTTCAACTCCTTTTTCTCCAAACATTGCTGGTAATTATTTTAATTTGAATTGAGGTTTCAAGGTGTTAACCAATCTGTTGAGGCTTCCTGGGTTACATTTTTTTGAAACTATAGACAAGATTTAGACATTTATAAAAATGATCAATCAAAGCTTACAAAGGAGCCATTGTATACAGTAACAATATTCCAACTTCAGAGTGTATTGTAGTGTAGCATTTTATTAATTGGATTTCTTAAATAAAAAAAGAAAAAGTGTCCATATATTTCTACCTGATTCTAAGTATTTGATTATCTTTCTGTTTCTATTCATGCAATTCAGATAAACTCTTGGTAAAGACAAAATAATGATGAAAAATATTTTTTTAACATTTTATCATCATTTTCCCCTCTTTTTTTATCAAGAAATTAAAATTTGAAAAAAAAATTCAACCAGTTCTATAACTGGTGGGAAAATGAGGGGGAAACTCATGACAATTTAACTGAAAAATATTTTCACTGGACTTAAAATTAGGACCAATTTTAATTGAAAAACTGATATTCAGATTTTTTTAAAGAGCTCTACTGAGAGGTCTTTATGGCTCTGTGGCATAAGACGTGAAGAAGCAAAACCAAGCAGATGGTACCAGGCTTTCCTTTTTACAGACATTTAAAAAAGGAGCACAAAGGGTTAATATTACAATCCAATATCACTGCAAGTCAATAGTAGGTAATCAGAATGTGCATGTGTGAGAATCATCAACAGCAGCAATATCCATAGGTGTTCATTTTGAAGAGAAAAGTGATTTGGGAAGAGATACTTAGATGATGAGAGCCTAATTCTTAAAGCTACTTTGTTTCAGCCTCCAGTGAAATTAAGTATATATAAAAAAAGTTTTCCACATTGCTTGCACTTATTGCACAGACACAGTGAGATGCAAAGTCATTTAGTCAGACAAGCAGCAGGAAACAACATTACTGATTGGGCCATTGAAGTCTGGTGTGACCTCGGACTTGTTTTTGTGGGGGAGGGGCAGGGGTTCTGTTTGAAATTTTAAATATATGTAGGTACATAATATATAAATTCCTAATATATTAGATGACAAAGATTAGTTTACCACCTCTTTTTAATTCTGCCAGGTGGCCATTGGGAGGACTGAACAAGTGGAGAACGGGACACTTCAGGATAGGAATGGCTTGGGGAGGGGATAATTGACCCTTTTGCCAGTGAACTAATGTAAATTTGAACTAGTCCTGATAGGAGTACCAGATTCTTCCACTGAGGGTAAAAAGACGATCATTGGCTCATTGTAGGATTTAATGGAATTTATAGCTAGTAAATAGGAGGAGTAGAGAGGTTATTTTACTTCTGTGTTTGGCACTGGTGGAATATTGTGACAAGTTCTTGTGTCCACAATTCAAGAAGGAAGTTGATAAACTGGAGAGAAGAGCCACAAGAATGACTGAAGGATTAGAAGACATACCTTATAGTGATAAACTCCAGGAGCTCAATCTACTTAGCTTAACAAAGAGAAGGTTAAGGGGTGAGTTGATCACAGTCTATAAGCACCTATGTGGGGAACAAATATTTGATAATAGGCTCTTCTATCTAGCAAAGAAAGGTATCCAGTCACTGGAAGTTGAAGCTAACAATGAGGGTAATTAACCAATAGAAAAATTTTATCAAGTGCCATGGTGTATTCTCCATCACTGCAATTTTTAAATCAGAATTGGATGTTTTTTTTTCTCAAACATTTGCTTTAGGAATTATTTTGGGGGAGTTCTATGCCTGTGTTCTACAGGATATCAGATTAGTTAATCAGAATGGTCCCTTCTTCTGGTTTGGGATCTATGAATCTATGAACTAACTTCCATATTGAGGTGGCAAGAATGGGAGTACCTTTATTCCTACCTTTTTCACTTCACCATATCACTGCTAGGTCCTACTTGCATTTGTAAAGGGTTGGGTTTTCCTTTATTTTTGTGAAAGCATCATGACTCTTTCAGAAATGAGGCAATCAAGAGGTCCCTGCATCAGAAGGTGACTAGCTGGGTGATCCAGGTAGTGTTACCAAGGAAGAGCTCTCAAGTACAACCCATGATCTTCTGTTACAGCAACACAGATCTGTAGGTTGATATTGTTATCGTGTAATTACTAACTAGTTTAAAGTTATACAACTGATTGTTTGAATATTTTGCTTATTCACTGTGGGCTTAGTTGTAAACTGCCTTACATATCCATACAAGGGACTAATGGTGCATACTTACTTACAGGTGTGTTGTCTTGCCATTGATAGTTTTTTTTAGGGAGAAAGCAATGACAATGTGTATCATTTAATATGCTTGTGTCACACACATACGTGGTAGAGCCACTCTGCTGAACACTCACCAGGCAGTTGTATTTGGGCTCCACACACTAGCCCCATGTGCTCTTAAGCATTCTATGGTCTGAGTAGGCTGCAGCACTATCTCTTTCCTTGATCTTTCAGGCACACTTTCTGGGCACAGGCTCTTTTTGTTACCCCTTCACAAAAATGGGACCTTGTGAGCCCCAGGACCACTGCAGACCTCCCAGGCTCCCCAGTAGCTTAATCACACCCTTTCCCGGAGCTTCAGTCTAGTGGACGCTCTGGGTTTACAGTTCACCTCTTCAGCAATCTGACACAATACATGTAGAGACTCCCCAGTATCAAACAGAATGTATAAGTTGTACATAGATTTCCCAAATCATCACGACTGGCTTGTAAACAGGGACACTGAACTAAAGAAAACATTGCTCTGCCTGCTTTTATTAGAGAAAGGCTCCTTTCTGCCTCATCTGCTACATCTGGAAGGTTCAAAGCTTGAGTTCAGTCACCAGATGGGCAACTCTGAAAACCAGTTAAATCTACCCTAGTAGCTGGCCACCTCCTGGCAAGTATAGTATTGCCCAATCATGTGAAACTACCTGGCTTCAAATATGTAGAACAAACTGATAACATCAGGTTAATATTATGGGCCTGATTATACTCTCATACCCATTTTATAAGAGTATAACTTTATTTACTTCGTTGGAGTTACTCCTGATCTATATTGGCCTATGCCTGGGCCAAGATACTTGTAAGCGCAAATAACCATCTATGTTTTCAGTCTAGATTGTTGAAACTACTGATTTCCCTACACATGAGCAGGCATGCATCTTGGTATGATATCTGAATTTTAATACAACTCAAATGTTACAAGTTCCATAAGGAAGAGAGGGGGGTGATGGTTATTTAAGCAGAGACAACAATAGAAGAAGCATTAGCTGATCTTTCTTTCTTTTTTTCCTTTCTGAAACAAGCCAACATTTCAGTTAGTAAAGATCTCTGCTACCACATTTACATACACAGTTACCACCACTGCATGTACAAACCATCTGAAAATGCTTAGACATGTACACATGTAATCATGATCGTTGTGTGTGCAAATTTGTATGTACATAGGGTTCCCATATTCAAAATGGGCAAGAGGGCCACTGTATATTTCACACATGTGTTAAGGAAAAGTTAGCACATGTGACTCCATTTTGGTTTGGGGCCCACCATTGTCTAAAAGCAAGCACATCATGCACCAGGAGGAGTGTTCCTTAGACACCGCATCCCTGTGAAAATCCTCCTCCTTGTCTCCAGCCTGACTTGACTCCCAGTATCTGTTTTTTGTCAGTCTCTAACTCCCTATCTCCTGGCCTTTGATGTGAGGCCTCCCATCCTGATAATAAAAGTTACTGATGCATGGCTTTAGGACCATGCTGTGTAATTAACATACTAGTTTAGCACGAGGAATGCACCAAGCAGGGATAGGTGGTAGATAAGAAAAGGGTTTGTTTATTGGCTAAGGTTTCCGATGCATGAGGGCAACATGCTTTGCTAAAAAGTATATAACCTTTGTATAATCAGTATTGGGGTCCCCTCCTGGCTAGCAGGGGGGCACCACGCTCGAGAGTAATAAACTTAGTGTCTTTTGGGAACTCTGCAGTTGTGGACTTTGTTTATGTGCCTCAGCCTAGATTCGAACTGTGCGTGACCTATCAGGTATACTTCGTAGCATTTGTGTGCGTGTCCTACCAGGTGTAATTCGTAGCATTTGTGTGCGTGTCCTACCAGGTATAATTCGCAGCAGTTGTGTGCATGTCCTACCAGGTATAATTCGTAACACATGTAAAAATGTAAAATTATCTGTTCCAAAAACAAGTTTATTCCTTTGCTTGTTTGTGCATCAGTCCGATGCCCTTCATAACACCTTTGTATAAAGACAGCACTTTTCACTTCATAGAAATAGGATGGCAATGTCAGAAATGTTTGACAAGTCACCAAAAAGTATTTTTTTTAAATGTCAGTAAATTACATAGCAAAGGGCAGCGTTTGAAAATGTTACTACCAGAAGACATAATCCACTGCATTTTCAAAATATTGCACTAGATTTACCAAAGAGATCCCATACATTCTAACTTTTGGGAAGAGCTGATTTAATCCACCTTGTTGAGTACAGGTGCTGGGTCTCTCTTTGAGAGAAACAAAGTGAATGGATCAAGGATTGCCTAATGTAGCATTACAACACTCCTGAGCAAGAAAGGCATTGATCACAACATTTTATATTGCTGCCTTTAGGCCTCTGAAATTCATCGATGCCAAAGTCATACCATATAAAATAAGCAGCATGTGTGTGGTTGTCTCAGAACTTGGGGGGCTACAGCAGATGTACAGATGATGTTAGTCCTTTCTGACTTGGGCTGTAATTGAGCTCAGTGAATATGCTCAAGTAATACTGTATTCTAGCACAACACATATTGTTTAGGGACAAAGGGAATGTATTTCACTTTACTATATCACCAACTATCAACAAAGCCTTGTCATTTCAATCTGTCACACATTTTCTTTGCCATTTTTGAAATCACACTTTAGTCTCGTCTCCCTCTGGGGCCAGAAGCAAAGGTGCTGTAATGCTTCAAAAAAATGCTGCTCTCTTGGTATTTCTGGACTGATTGGATGATGGGAGTATGCAAAATAAAATGACACAGTCTGATCATTTGATAGGTCTCAACAAGGTTTGCAGATCCAATGGGTTAAGCAACAGCAAGGCACATAGCAGCCTAGGATGACAAGTAGTGAATTAGCATAACTCATATGGGAAAGGGCACATTTCTCTGGCAGAGGTGTATTGTATCTGAGCCAAATAGGGTTCCTGAAGAGCTACACTTTGTTCTCTTGGCTATAAGAAGTTGAGGTAAACCTAGCTGAATGTATGCCATTAGGAAGTAGTGGAAAACAATATACACAATGGATCATATTCTTCCCTCATGTACATGTACAAAAGGCTTTGGTCCTGTATATGTAACTATACTAAAAGCTTTGTTATCTGACATGTTGGGGGAATGGGAGGTGCCGGTGAGTCAAAAATTCCCATTAACTAAGAGCTATACTTACCAATGGAGGGAGGGAGTTTGGGTGCGTGAGGGGGCTCGGGCACGGGGTTGGGGCATGGGAGGGTTTTCAGGGTGCCATATCTGGGCGGCGCTCACCTCAGGCAGCTCCCCGGAAGCGGCGACATGTCCCTGATGGTCCTAGGCAGAGGTGCGGACAGGCGGCTCTGTGCGCTGCCTCTGCCCGCAGGTGCTGCCCCACAGCTCCCATTGGCCACGGTTCCCAGCCAATGGAAGCTATAGAGTTAGCACTCAGGGCAGGGTGGGAGCAGCACACGGAGCCCCCATGCCAGTTCCTCCACCTAAGAGCAGCAGGGACATGTTGCTGCTTCTGGGGAGCCACACGGAGCCAGGTAGAGAGCCTGCCGGCCTCGTGCCAACCGGATTTTTAATGGCCTGGTCAACAGTGCTGACATGAGTCGCCAGAACCCCTTTTTGACTGGTGTTCCTGTCGAAAACTGGACACCTGGCAATCCTATTGGGAAATATCAGAAATACCAGTTTCTAGAGCTTTCTGGCTGGCAAAGTGCCAGATAACACAGCTTTTACAGTAATTCAATAGTTAAACAAGTTATATAATAATGGCATCTCACTGTTTAATGTTAACTAGGCGGATCTGGATTTGATTTTGTTTATTCCAGGGTAACAGTATGGATGAGAGAGGCAAGAGATTATTTTACTTTTGCTAGGAATAAAGCCGAAAAACACGCTAGTTTATCAGCTTTTTGCTGATTTCCTACTTTTACAGTGGGGAAAATGTATTTTCCGTTTTCTCTAAAGAGCAAAGAAACGGAGGCAGTAATGCAAATAGTTACTGCTCTGTTGTCCTTTAATACTGGGCATTGTCAGTTGTCATCAAAGTCAAAAGGTGAATGGCAGTGATGGTGCTGCTGGTCATGGTAGCACTGCATGATCCTTCAGCTTCACAGAGATTTGCTGCCTTGTTGCCAACAAGCCTGCCGGATTTCAAAAACCTGATCTGGCTCAGCTTTGCTGCCAGTGTCCTGAATGAAGCTCTCTCACTGGGTTGCTCTCTTTCACTTCCAAAGAACAAGTCCATAAGATAAAGATGGCTTTCTTTAAGTATAATTTTCATAAAACTAGTGGATTCAATAAAGTGGTATGTTTTGTAAATTACCAAAAAGCAAAGACTTTAAAAAGTGAAATCTAAATCTCATAATTGATGAAATACCTGTCACCATGACCTCTATGCATTAGAAAATGGAATAGAGGGAAAACCAATAGGACTTGTGTTCTATAAGTCCCTTAAGTACTTTTGAAAATCTTCCCCTGATTCAGTTTCCCAAATCTGGAAGATTTGCCTTTAGACGTGGCCCCTTTCTAATGGCATAAAGATGACAGAAAGGAATGGAAACAACCCTACATAGTCCTCTCAGTGTAAGGGGCTGGGCACCCTCCCAGCCCTCAGCATAGTGGCTATGTCAAGGGCACATTCTTAGCAGGAAGGCAACACCCATAGCCAATTAGATGTTTCCTTTTTGTTGAGAATCTGCCGCACACCAGCTCTCAGCCAATAAGGTGATGGTTCTCACTGCAGACTCCCACCAGTAACTCCTTCAAACCAGGGAATTGCCTGGCAGGAGTATTCCTCCCTATAGGCTCTTCAGCCCTTCCTGCAACCCTAATCTCCTCAGTCTTTGCTTTGCCTCCCAACATTTTTCTGGCTCTGCTGATAAAACTAAGAAGCTAACACTGTCTGTGGTGAGAAGGGAGTTGATTCAGTAAAGCTTCCTCCTAAAGGGGCACTGAGGACAAACACAGACCCCCACTCTACCAACACCTCCTATCCCGTTTCACCCACCGGTGGGCATATGATGGCCTAGGTATTGAACCCAGGTCTAGGAATTCCCAGATAGCTATCACATACTGACCTCCACCCAACACCTGTAGAAAACTTGTCAGCTGAGAAGCTAGTAGGACTATAGTCCCAATCAAGGCATCCCCCCTGCCCCAGGAGACCTGATTGGAGGATTGCCCAGCTCCACCCATTGGTCTAACCATACTATTTAAGCCAGAAGGAGACAGAGGCACTTATCTCTGAAACTAGGTGGTTTCCTGGTATGGCTGTGTTGGACACTGCTTCCCAACACTCTTCCTGATTCCTGCTTCACCCCTCCCTTTGCTCCTGTTCTCAATCCTTGCCTCTCCTCTGCTTCCTGCCACACTTCCAACCATCAGTTATCAGGAAGAAGGGGGTTCTGAGACCCAGGAGGGGATGGGAGTAAGTCTGGAAGACCCAGGTGTCTTTGCAGAGTGGTGCTGAGGGCTTGGAAATTCTCTGTGTGTGTCTGTGTAAAATAACTGGTGAAGAAATGGCAAGGGTGGGGGGATAGTAGGGGAGAGTCAGAAAGTAAGAGGGGGGAGTGATATGAAAACAAGTGTGGGAAGGTTAAATAAAGTAATGGAAAGGAGAAAGGAAAAATAACAAGAAATAATGCACAAATGCAAGGATGGGAAAACATGTTCACTTTACTCTCTCCCTCTTCATCCCTAAATATTATTTTCATCCAGATATTTCAAGTCATTCTGAAACTCTCAACACCCATGGGATGTAGGTGTTATGAGGAATAGTTTCCAGATGGGTAAGCTGGGAGGTATTAAAATGTCTTGGTCAAGTTTGCTACAAAGTGAATAACAAAACTGGAAATAGAACCCAGGTGTTCTGACCCCGTTCCTAGCTGTAACCTCTATATTCCACTTTCACCTAGTGATATAATTGTTCTTACCTTATGGTACCCACCCAACCACTCCTACAACCTCAGTTAGTAATGGGTGGGTAGCAATCTATTCTTAGGAAAAGCTCATGACTGGAATACTTGATGTGTTGCTGGTCAGGATAATGGGATATGCATTTGCACAATGTGCCTGGCTCTTGCCAGTGCTATTAGTTTTTCAAGGAGCATAAAAGTGTACATTTAAAAAAAATCACAAGTTTGAAGAATATTACATCTCTACATATGTATATTAGGTCAAGAATGCTATATTACTTCAGATTATAAATTACAGATGCACTATAAAATTCGGAAATAAACATGCAAAGGAGTGTTGGCAACAGTAGGGAAAAGCACCTTAATATTCAAATCACAACAGTTTCAGGCATTTTCAAGAGCTATATTCTTTGTTAACAGCAATATACTAGGAAATACATCTGTTGTATTAAGACAAGGGACTGCCCCTATAGGCTGGCATATAAACTTGTGAGAAAAGAGAAATCTCTAATGTCCAAAGTTATAAGAAATGTTGTTTTTTTAAATTAGGGTAAAAACTTCAGTAACATAGAAAATGATTTTCTGAGATAGAAACATCAGTAACTTGATTCTAAAAGAACACAGTAAAAAAAAAAAGATTCACGTGCTGTAATTTTAAAGGTCTATTCTGGAAGCCATAGGTATATTCTTATTTTAAAATGATATACAGCAGTAACTATGAGACTGATTCCAGTGCCCTCTGAAGTCCATGGGAGCCCTTAAATTAACTTATGAGCTATTTAAGAGATTTTAATAGTTCCAAATATGAGAGTAACTTAATAAATGACAGATAAGTAGTAATAATATCTAGCTTGTATAGGGCTTTTCATCCTTAGACCTTAAAAGCACTTTACAAAGGTAAGTATCGTTATCCCCATTTTACAGAGAGGGAAACTGATGCACAGAGAAATGAAGGGACTTCCCAAGGGTGCCCTACAGGCCAGTGACAATGCTAGACAGGCCAGCTTTCCTGAGATTTGCTCCAGTGAGCTATACGTTAGGTCACATTATCTCTCAATGTAGTGGTGAAAAGTTATATACAGGTAATGCTATACATCCAAAAAAAGACTTGAATAACTGTTTTCCTTTACATAGCTATCTCTGTGGTATCCAAATGTTGTATAGCATTCTGTACCGCTGTGAGAGATTTACCCACAGACCTGAATTTTCCTCTTCCACCTTCTCCAGGAGAGTGGATTTTCAAGAATGTCATATCTTTTTAACAGGAGTTTTCCTTGGGTGAGGACTGAATCCAAAATGTGTACAAATACAAACATCTAAAATATTATTTATGGGGCTGATCAAGCACAACAGTAATAAAATGGAAGCACAGTGAATTCCACAAGGCATAATGACTCAGAGGAAATACACAGCTATTTCACATTGACAAATCATATTCAAATCATGTGAATTTTCTCAAATAGAAACTTTATAAACTGAAGGGCTAACTCCTGGGGGGGGGGAAGGATTTTTCCCACTGACTTCACTGTTCTTCTGAGCACATTTGAGAAAGATGTCAGCAAAGCCAAGTTATATTAATGTATCGTTATCAGTCTTCCTAAGAAAAGTATCTCCCTAGTACTTATTGCAAGAAATAGAGGAAATTGTACTAATCCAACAATAAACTTATAAATATTTGCTATGATGATGAGTAGAATGTGCCCCTCTGGGCAGTCTAAATCTGTTGATAGGATCAGTTACTCATGGAGCAAAAACCTCTTTGGTTTTATTTCAGATTGGGCTGGGATATAGCCATTCCTTTTTATTCTTGTACTGTCATCAAGAAGCTACTGGTGTTGGTAAAAGGGAAATCTACTGTTGCATTGCTTATGTGAGCACTCTCCTCGGTGTTGCTGTTTTACTTTTTAAGTTATCATATTTGTAAGTGATTCACAAACTCTGACAACGAGGACCAACTTGTCTCTCTGGCAGATAAATAGACAGTTTACTGAACAGATATTAATATCCTTAAGATTACTGCACAGTTGTTCTGGACTGAAAGGTTTTATTGAATGTTTGTAGAGTTGGATTACACCACATATTCACTGAACACTCATTGTTAGTAATATTTTCCATCTATTTCTGTCTTTATTTTCCTTCTCCTCTTTAAGTCTTTGCTTTATGGATTATAAAATTAGCAATAGTACAGCTAGCAACTATTTCAAACAAACTCCTCTCAAATGGTTCTGGCCTTCTCAATTTTGTCTCTCATAATAGATCATATTGGGCTCAAATGTCTATTTTGTCTATTTTAGGGCTTTATGCTGCTGTTGATCACCATAGTATGTGAGTGCCTTCCACATAAAATATTGAAGTCCCTAGTGGGATTCATGAAGTCTGGCATATCTCCCTTTTTGGGATTAAGACTCATCTAGAAGGAAGATTCAATGTTTCATAGTGAACTGGAGGTGAAAATAAATATTTAGACATTATGCTTATTCATCTAAGCTTAATGGGGTCAAGAGAACCCTAGGGCTTTGCACCACTTTAACGGTATACCTTCAATGGAAGATGGAGACATATTTCCTCTAGTTCTTCAAAGCTAATTCTGACCATCATTGCTGACCAACCTCTGGGTTTTTTCTGACCAGTGTTACTTTGATTTGGCTTGAGCCAGCTCGTCCTCATCCAAGACCTGATTTCCTGTACGCATTCTGTGGTGGTAGTTGTTTAGTAGAATGGATCCCTAAAAGTAAATTGCACTGGAAAACTTGCTAATATTTTGAAGTGGATGCAACTTGAAGATGGACCTTCAAACTCCTTGTATGTTGCAGGAATGGAATGAACTTTTATACTTAAAAGGTCAACAAAATACAGTGGGAGATTTGACATCATTCTAATAAACCAAGATGGATGGTAGTGAGGAAATTCTTCCTGAGAAATGGATTAGCTATAGTAGAGTATTAGTACAGTGACATCAGTCTACATTTTTATGCGACTTTGTTAAAGTCCTTAAATCAGTGGAGGGGCGTAGAGGAACATGGAGAGGGAGTGTGGAGGAATATTCAAGAGGTGTATGTGATAGAGCCAGGGACAGCCCCCACAGGGAGTGGCGTGGGAGCGCCATCCCCAGTCCTGCTTTCTTCCAGGTCCAGGTCCACCCCCACTCCCTCTGCACCCCCCAAACCAGCTCCAGTCCCAGTCCCAGTTCCACTCTGCTCCTTGTTCTGGACCCATTGCAGCCACAGCTCCACTCCATCCCCAGTGCAGCTCTGCCCTAATTCCCTTTCCACCCCCAGACCAGCTCTGTCTCTAGCCCAAGCTACTCCCCCATTCCCAGTTCTGTCCCCAGCTCTGCCTTCAGCCCAAGCTCTGCTGCTGAGGAAGCCTAGGCTGTGCAGTAATGGAGTGGGTGTAGGGACAGATTCCCTTACTGATAAGGGAGGGGCACAACTAGAAAAGTTTCAGCACCAGTCACTGCCTTATATAGATGTATTCTTCAGCCAAATCAGCCTTGACAAAAGCTGGAGGGCTCACATAGTGACAGTTTACCAGCAAAGAATGAAATACAGATATGATGTGCTCTTCAATATTAGTAGGTTGTTTGTTACTAGTATAACACAGTGTACTACAATACAGGGATTTCAAAGCATAATGAAATTATAATAATTAAAGAACAGCATGTGGTTATTTTATAATGAATTTATTTAGTTATGGATGATGTTTCCTTTAAGATAGTTGGTTCAGTGTATAGGAACACAGGACTGGATAGGATCTCCTGGCTCATCAAATCCAGTCCTCTGCTATTCCAGGCACTATAATCCCTATCATATAGTCCTATTCATAACCATATCAACCTCAGCTCCTCAAACAGCATTTATGTTAATATTTTTAAAAAGAGCATAGAATCATAGGACTGGAAGGGACCAGTCCCCTGCACTCATGGTAGGACTAAGTATTACCTAAACCATTCCTGACAGGTGTTTGTCTAACCTGCTCTTAAAAATCTCTAGTGATGGAGATTCCATAACCTCAGCAGTTTACTCCAATGCTTAACCACCCTGACAATTAGGAAGTTTTTTCTAATATCCGACCTAAGCCTCCCTTGCTGCTATTTAAGCCCATTGCTTCTTGTCCTATCCTCAAAGGCTAAGACAACCTTTTGCATACTTGAAAACTGTTATCATGTCCCCTCTCAGTTTTCTCTTTTCCAGACACTACAAACACAGTTTTTTCAGTCTTTCCTCATAGGTCACGTTTTCTAGACCTCTAATCATTTTTGTTGCTCTTCTTTTGACTATCTCCAATTTGTCCACATCTTTCCTGAAATGTGGTGCCCAGAACTGGACACAGTACTCCAGCTGAGGCCTAATCAGCGCAGTGTAGAGCAGAAGAATTACTTCTCATGTCTTGCTTACAACACTCCTGCTAATACATCCCAGAATGATGTTCGCTTTTTTTTCGCAACAGTATTACCCTGTTGACTCACTGAGCCCTGATCCCTTTCCACAGTATTCCTTCCTAAGCAGTCATTTCCCATTTTTTATGTGTGCAACTGATTGTTCCTTTCTAAGTGGAGTACTTTGCATTTGTCTTTATTGAATTTCATCCTATTTACTTTCGACCATTTATCCAGTTTGTCCAGATCATTTTGAATTTTAATCCTATCCTCCAAAGCACTTGCAACCCCTCCTAGCTTGGTATCATCCACAAACTTTATAAGTGTACTGTTAGGATATAGATATTCAGGCCTGTCTGCAAAAGCCTGTACTTTAAGAATTTAGGGGTATTCTTATCACTTGGCTAGTTCTAGAGGTATAAAAGAAAGAATCAAAATCACTTTCTGCTGGTGTAAGGGCCTTCTCTTACTGTGACTGTTTGAGGCCCTGTTCTTAGGCTAAGGCCTTTGGCTAAGCAGCAGAGGCAGCCATAAGCCAGGAAGCGAACAGTCACATCCTCACATTCCAAACTAGTCACATTGAAAGAAGGTGCTATTGGGCTGTTAGGAATACAATCCTGTCCTGAATACAATCCTGTCCTGATAATTCCTATCACCTCCAGAGAAAGGGAAGTGCCTAGAAAATGTAAAAGGAAACTTAGTTTGATAGCATCCTGTCTGGCAAGAACTCACTTATCAATAGCTGGGATGTGAAATCCTCACTTCTGTATTGTTTTGTCATTAGAGTTCCAACTTTGCTATTGTTTGTCTGTATAATCTCTGTCTGGTTCTGTGATTGTTTCTGTCTGCTGTATAATTAATTTTGCTGGGTGTAATCTAATTAAGGTGGTGGGATATAATTGGTTAGCTAATCATGTTACAATATGTTAGGATTGGTTAGTTAAATTTCAGTAGAATGATTGGTTAAGGTATAGCTAAGAATATTACTATATAAATTAGGGGCAAACAGGAAGTAAGTTGGGATTCAAAAATAAGGAAAAAGGAACTTGTATTTAAGCTTGCTGGAAGTTCACCCCAATAAACATCGAATTGTTTGCACCTTCGGACTTCGGGTATTGTTGCTCTCTGTTCATGCGAGAAGGACCAGGGAAGTGGGAGAGTGAAGGAATAAGCTCTCTAACATGTACTCTCTATGCCATTATCTAAATTAGTGATAAAGACATTGAACAGAACCAGACCCAGTTACTGTATTTGATGTACAATAAATATATTCAGTGAGCTATAACCTGGATCTCAAGAATAAATGAAATTACTGTTTATAACATTGAAGACCAACAAAAAAGGGCTGGAACCAGTAAATATAATAAGTCAAATAGTTCAGATCATGAATCCTACGACAAGCCACAGAACCTTGAGATAAATTCTATATAGAGAGACAGGCTATGCTAGTCAAATGTAGTGTTTATAATATAACTGTTGAAATACCTGAAGTATCTGCACTAAGGTTCTAAATTGTCATTAAAAATGCAGTTGTTTCTTCTGCTTGTTCATTGAGAAGTGCTCCAAATCCAGTGAGTTTTCACCCTTTGTGGTGCTATATACTATAGCCACTAGCATGGCTATAGTAGTTTAAATATGGATATTTCAAGAGGGAAGTTGGGAAAATAAAGAACAGAAATCCCAGAACACAGTACAGTATATCTGATATCGGTAAAAAGCTGGATCATGTAATTCAAGAAACTCAAGATAGCCTTGAAGACATTCAGAAATTAATTTTTTGGTGCAACAATATAGCCCGTTTGGGAGGATACAGACTGAAAATTTCCTATGTTGGGCAGCAAATGAGTAAAGGGTAGTAGTTAGGTAGGACTCTACAAGGAAAGAAACAATGGAAAATATTCATGTTTTCAGCTCATTTGTGAAAAAAGAAAACCCCATAGCCTTGCATTTTTGCTGTACTGGAAGTTGTATTGATGTCTCCAATTTCAGGTTAATACAGAAACATTAATAAGGACAGATGCTGGTATGGAACATCATCAAAATCCCACAGAAGTCAATGGGAATTGAAGCCACTTGACACCTGATAAGATTGAATCCACAAAGTCCAACTTCACAAAAAATACAAAGAAAAAGATCTTAGGAAATTATCAAACTCCTTGAAGTCTCTCCCTTCCTGATGGGCTTGTGTGATGTCTTATGCTATCTTTATAACCTTATTGCAATCACTGGCTTTACTTGTGGTCTCAAATTTTCTACAAGCGAACAGGAACACAAATTAGAGTTAAACCCTATACCGTAGAACCTCAGAGTTATGAACACCAGAGTTATGAATTGACCAGTCAACCACACACCTCATTTGGAACCGGAAGTTCATAACACTGAGGTTCGACTGTAGTTGTCTGTAAGCTAGTGGGCAGTTTCACTAGCTTACAGGAAAGGGAAATAAAGCTTCAAACATTCATCTTTCAAGACCCTCTCCTCAGTGCGCCTCTCATTGCCCACAAAATAATGAAAAATCTGAACTGAAAATCACTGGAAAATAATCCCCTGGTGGCTTTTTCCTGCTTTAACCAGCCAGAAGCGAAAAAGATGTATTTTTCACCTAGTTCACCTTTGACCTACCTTCCCTTCCTTTTATACTCCTGCCCTAAACAGCCATGATGGGAAGTAAGGATCTATTAATTCATTACACGATGTGGCACCATGCCCTTGGCACCCTGCCCCAAAAGTGAAAGCCTGGAAATGAGAGCTGTGCTGGGGCGACAGCCCCATACAGGCAGACGAAGGGTTAAAGCTGCCTTGGGGAGGCTGCGCAGAACCCAGCCAATTATAAGGGAGCTTATTGAGCCAGCCAATAGGGAGAAGGCTTAGTGGAGCAGCAAATCAGGGCCAGGCTGGCCTATATAAGAAGGGCTGATGAGCAGAAGAGGGGGAATGTCTCCCTAGAGGCCAAGGAGGAGGACCGGCTGCTCTGTAGGAGGGTTGAGAGAGACAGCACCATGGACAGAGAAGTGCTGGGCAGGGTCAGGGAAGAAAGAGATAGTTCCAGCCTGACTGCTGCCATACTGAGGCCCTGATACAAGAGTGGAGAAGGTGCTAGGGATGTGGGGAAGTCACCCAGGGAAACAGATGGTGGAGTAGGAGGAGGGGCAGTATGTGGCTGCTAGCTATAGGGTTCCTGGGCGGGGACCCAGAGTAGTGGGCAGGCCTGGGTCCCTCCCCACCCCTTTACCCCCTCCACTTGCCACCAAGGAGAGTGGCCAGTGGATGGACTGCAGTTTGCCACTGAGGCAAGTGGTTGGACTGAAGAGTGTCGAGTCCCCCGAAAGGGAGAAGAGAACTGAGTGGGGAAGAAGAGCCAGAGGGCTGTGTCCAGAAGAGGACACTGTGGTTTGGGGAGCGATGTGGGTCCTAGAGGTGGAGGCAAGTGCTCCAGAGAAACAAGAGCTAATTCCCAGGATGGCCAAAAGGAGATGTCATGGTGGTGAGTCCCACCCGGTCACACATTGTGGAGAATGCAGGCATGCGGTCACCCCTGATACAAGGGAAAACTAGAAGACTGTGGTGGCTATTTCCTGCTTGAGAGACTGAGAGACAGTGGAGATGGAGATATGGAGTCGGACTACTTGAGAGACTGTGTGACCTAGCTAGCTGAGCAGCAGATGTATATGCTTAAACTGCTGTGAGAGAGGGTCCATTGACGCTACAGAGAGTGAGTAGAGAAGCAAGACCCCAAGTGCGGGAGGCCAGAAATCCACGTAGGGCAATGTTATGCCTGTGGGTGGAAGGGCAACTTTAAGAGGGAGTGCTCCTACTGGAAAGAGGGACAGTGGAAGAGAGAATACCCCTACTGGGATGGGGAACAGAGACCCCACCCAGAAAATGGGAAGAAGAGAGCCCATGAGAGTCCCCCCTGTGAAGCAAACAGGGAGGCAATGGGCATGTTGGGCCTGTGGGCAAACAAGACACCTGAAGAGGGAGTGCCCAAATGGGACTTGCAGGGCCCAGGCTAGCCCAAAGAGCAGGGCTGAGCCAGAAAAGGACCAGGGGAGGACCATGGCCAAGGGAGGACACAGAATTGCTTCCATTGCCATAAAAAGGGTCATGTAAAGATTCATTGCTCCCAGAAGAGAAAGGAGGGGATGACTGAGAACGAGGCTCAGTCAGAGACTAACCAGAGTGAAGGGGCAGTGATGACCAAGGTCTGGGCGGAAAGCCATCTCCCACACCCAGTAGAGGAAGGTAGAGAAGTGGTACAGCAATTGAGTGGGGCAGAGAGGACCCAGAGAGAAAGGGGAACCAACTCGGGAGCAGGACAGGCTACGGTGGGAACCCAGAGGAGGGAAGCAGGTTGCTCCTCTTAGTGGAGAGCCTGTGGTAGGAGAGAGACACCCTGCGGGCCTAGCTGCAAGGGAAGCTGGGAAGATAGAGACAGGCCTGTGGGTGTGTGGTCTTAAAGGGGAGGGTGTGTGCTGGGGTGGCTGCCCCACACAGGAAGAAGAAGGGTTAAAGCAGCCTTGGGGAGGCTGCACAGAACCCATCCAATTAGAAGCTCACTTATTGAGCCAGCCAATAGGGAGAAGTCTTAGTGGAGTAGTGAATCAGGGCCAGGCTGGCCCATATAAGAAGGGCTGCTGAGAAGAACAGGGGGAGTCTCTCCCTAGGGGCCAAGGAGGAGGATTGGCTGCCCAGTAGGAGAGTTGAGAGAAACAGCACCACCGACAGAGCAGTGCTGGGTAGGGTCAGGGAAGAAAGAGGGTGCTCTAGCCTGACTGCTGCCAGACTGATACCTGGGCAGAAAAGGTGCTAGGGCTGCGGGGAAGTGACCCAGGGAAACAAATGGTGAAGTAGGAGGAGGGACAGTACATGGCTGCCCGCTATAAGGTCCCTGGGCTGGACTGCAGTTTGCCACTTGTTATTATAATAAACACGACATCTTGTCTAAAACTGCATGGGATCGTTTCACGGGACACCCTGAGGTGAGTGGCTTGACCAGAGACTGCAGTTTGCCACTGAGGCAAGTGGCTGGACTGAGGACTGTCGGGTCCTCCAGAAGCAGGGAGAGAACTGAGTGGGGCACAGCCAGAGGGTTGTGTCCAGAAGAGGACGCCATGATCTGGGGAGCAACATGGGTCGTAGAGGTAGAGGCAAGAATGATGACGGGTGAGACACCACTAGACGAGGACGCTCCGGCAAAATGAGAGCTAATTCCCAGGGTAGCCAGCAGGAGATGCTGTGGTGGTGAGTCCCACCCTGTCACAAGAGCTATAATATCAAGTATAGTATCAAGCTCAGAGAACACTTAGAGGAGTCATGAAATTCCATAAAGTCAAGATTTGTCAGAGAAGCAGTGACAGGATCTGAACTGGTTCCTGGAAAATTATATGAATATCTGTAAATTATTCTAGATAACCCAGAAAGTGACATTAATGCTGAGAGTCTATGCCCTATTAGGCCCAAAAAACTGAAGCACTTTGTTACCTCTAAAATGGGTTAGATGTAATTTATGGAGAAACAGTGTAAATAAGTGCTCATAAGGTTGATCAAGCATAAACAATATATTATGTCACAGAGGATTGCTAGCATTTCAACTCTAGAGCTTATCAAATGTTATTGGAAAATTCTTGGGTATTTGCAGCATCATATTAAAATGTCCTTAACCACAAGTTTGGAGGTATTCCCATGACTTTCATCTTTAGCACTGTCCTAGGAAAAACACAGTACTATGGGTTTTTAGTCGTGTATTATTAGCAGAAACCTTAAAAGTACATGGACAGTAGAACAAGGGTTATTTACCAGCTCGCCATGAATAGTGAGGTCAAAGAAAGGTGCAGAAGCACTGTTACATTAAGTCATGAAGTAAGTAATTTGCCTTAACCTTTTTGTCCCAGTGAAACATATCAGGAGTTTGTGATTTAACACATTGGGGGATTTTCACAGAAAAGACAAAATGTGTTAGTTAAAATTACTTCCCCCTGCAATTAACAAACCCCTAGAATCATAGAAGATTAGGGTTGGAAGAGACCCCAGCGGGTCATCTAGCCCAACCCCCTGCTCAAAGCAGGACCAACTCCAACTAAATCATCCCAGCCAGCGCTTTGTGAAGCCAGGCCTTAAAAGCCTCTAAGGATGGAGATTCCACCACCTCCATTCTCCCCAGCTTAGTGTCATCTGCGAACTTGCTGAGGGTGCAATTCATCCCATCATCCAGATCATTAATGAAGATGTTGAACAAAACCGGCCCAAGGACCAAGCCCTTGGGCACACCGCTTGATAGAGGCTGCCAACTAGACATTGAGCCGTTGATCACTACCCATTGAGCCCAACGATCTAGCCAGCTTTCTATCCGCCTTATAGTCCATTCATCCAATCCATACTTTTTTAACTTGCTGGCAAGAATACTGTGGGAGACTAAAGCTTTCGTATCTAAAGCTTTGCTAAAGTCAAGGTACATCACGTCCACTGCTTTCCCCATATCCACAGAGCCAGTTATCTCATCATGGAAGGCAATCAGGTTGGTCAGGCATGACTTGCACTTGGTGAATCCATGTTGACTTTTCCTGATCACCTTTCTTTCCTCCAAGTGCTTCAAAATGGATTCTTTGAGGACCTGCTCCATGATTTTTGCGGGGACTGAATTGCTTCAACTACCTGTAGTTCCCTGGATTCTCTTTCTTCCCTTTTTTAAAGATGGGCACTATATTTGCCTTTTTCCAGTCATCTGGGTCCACGCCCAATTCCCACAAGTTTTCAAAAATAATGGCCAATGGCTCTGCAATCACATCAGCCAATTCCCTCAGCACTCTCAGATGCATTAGATCCAGACCCATGGACTTGTGCATGTACAGCTTTTCTAAATAGTCCTTAACCTGTTCTTTCACCACTGAGGGCTGCTCACCTTCTCCCTATACTGTGCTACCCAATGCAGTCTGGGAGCTGACCTTGTCTCTGAAGACCGAGGCGCAAAAAGCATTGAGAACTTCAGCTTTTTCCACATCATCTGTTACTGGGTTGCCTACCCCATTCAGTAAGGGTCCCACACTTTCCCTGACCTTCTTCTTGTTGCTAACATACGTGTAGAAACTCTTCTTGTTACCCTTCACATCCCTTGCTAGCTGCAACTCAGATTGTGCTTTGGCCTTCCTGATTACACCCCTGCATGCTCGAGCAATATTTTTATACTCCTCCCTAGACATCTGTCCAAGTTTCCACTTCTTGTAAGCTTCCTTTTTGTGTTTAAGCTCACCAAAGATTTCTCTGTTAAGCCAAGCTGGTTGCCTGCCATATTTACTATTCTTTCTGCACCTTGGGATGGTTTGTTCCTGCACCCTCAATAAGGCTTCTTTAAAATAGAGCCAGCTCTCCTGGACTCCTTTTGCCCTCATATTAGCTTCCCTAATCAACTGGACTTTGATTGTCTGATGTGTTGATTTCTAGTTATAAATTTGTTCTTCAGGTCAAAAGTCATCTGCATGCACTGTGCCTTTAAACACCTAATTTTAAATTCCACTGTGATGTGAAATATATCAGTACTGGAAACACATAATTGGAGGCTACTGAAAAGCAAAGATGACTACTTGGGTATAGCTCTCCTGCATTAGCTAAGTTCATATTTTTGTTAATATGTGCAGTTATAGAAGGGTGTGATTTTTAGAAATGGGCTATTATCATGTTTTGTATTACAATGTTTTAATACATCAGAAACAGAGCAGTGCCAATTATTAGCACTCTGCAATGTCTTCCTTTCTTCGTGGACAATGCACCCCCTCCATCTCAGCAAATGGAACAGTAATAATGAAACAAGGTAGAATTTAACAGGGATTTTTAATTAGAATGCAGCCATATAAAGTTGTAGGTACATAGGAAATGCCATACCAGATCTGACCACTTGTCCATCTATTCCAGTGTCCTGCCTCTGACAGTGGCTTTACCAGCTGTTTCATTAAAAAAGTGTGGCAAACCTGTTAGGCAAGAACTATGCAATAACCTGCAACGCAGGGGAAATTTGTTCCCAACCCCTGCAGTCATGGCTTTGCTTATGGCCCGAAGTATGAGGGTTTACATGACTTTAAAACCTATTATATCTGCTCTGATTTAAATGTAGATATTCTCATTAATCACACACATATCTAGTCCTTTTCTATGTCTTACTAAAGACTCATTGATATCTTCCAATAGAAATAGAAACTCAGTTATCAATACCATTATTATCAATTATTTTGAGGCTAAATAATCACATTAGAGCATGATGGTTTTATAACAAATCAGTTATAGGTAGTTCTGAAATTGTCCACTTCTAACTAAATGATAGGACCATATGAACCTCATAGTTGTCAGATGTCAGGGTTTGACACTTAACGAATCACCTTTTGAGGTCTTCAGCAGCTAATCCTAAATATTAAGGATTATCAGGTGCTACCAGTTTCTAGTCAGTTCTTCAGCTATTGCAGTGAAAATAGGGCTGTGTCTGTCTGTCTGACTGCTGTTTGTCATTGTGAGAAGAAATGATGAGCAAAGAGAGGACATCATCTGATAACCCCCAAGAAGACTCCATTCCTCTTTATAAGGTTGGGTTAACCAGGAGTCCTGCCAGGCAGCATCACAAAGACCCTGGGGAACAGTTATCCAGTGCCCCTCTGAAACCAAGGGAGGAGGAAAGAGTTGCTAAGATCAGAGAAGAGGGGCAGCAGGCTCTGACCTCCACTGAAACATCTGAAGATAAGTACCATGTTCACCATTAGTCAACATTTGCTAAAAGTGACTGCAGTTCTCCCCTATATTTTAAGGGGAAGTAACTGTGTAACTGCATGGGAAGTATCAGGGGAAGCTTTTGGCACCTGGGGAAGTTAAAAAATCCCTGTATTAAAAACTCTGGAAATTTTCAGCATTTTTAAAGATTCACACTACCATAATATTAACCCCAGAGTCTTTCAGCAGATATTTTGATTGCTAAAGCCACGTGACTGGCAATGTTCATGTAATACGCAATTCTTGTCAACCCTTAAAAATCTTCCCATTCATTTCTGTTATTCAGCTTTAGCTGAGGACTTTGCAGATCTGCTCTCAGCATTGTGACAGCATTTGTAAAGTACAGCACCAATTGTTGCATGAGTCTAGGTGCCTTCAAAGATAATCATAGTGGAATTTCTTCCCCTGGCCAGCTTACAAGACTATTCTGTTTGTTGTTTCTGGTCATCTGGGATCAGACAGTCATAAGAAAAGTGTCCCTTTTCCAGGCAAATATAACATATCTTTTCTCCATAGTAATATCTGAAATGTGTCCCATTATACAATGATTTTTTTAATTATCACTGATTTTCTTTGTTTATTTGGAGAGGCATGTTGCATGGTGGTCTATGTAAACTTATACAAATGTGTCATTTAATGAGGCATATTGCTTAAATTTATTTAACCACAAGATTAGCAATGTGTATTATTAAAGCTACAAATATACTGAAATACTGCACGGGGACATTGTTCACAGAAATAATTTATCAGCTTGGTGATGCTTGCAGGAAGGATATTATATTAACAGAAGTAAGCTTTTTCTGTGCTACAGTAGCATTCTGATAGGTACCACCTTCAGGAAGCAGAACTCTTAAGAATGATTTGCACACACAGCCTTGACTCTGTAGGTAGATGAAGGTATGGGTATGAAAATATCCCCCCTTCTAGTTGCTTGCTAAGTACAATACCCCATCATTTACTCATATTATAGCAAAAATCTTAGCTTGATTGCCTATGACATCTCTACCCAAGTTATTATTTCCCTCAGAGTATAATATCAGAGGGCCCCAGGCAATACTGTGCAACCCCTAAAGCATCTTGTTATAAGATTATGTATTATGCAGGCTCACATTCTCAGTTTTCAGTTAACAAGAGCAGCAGACATCACTACTTTGCAACTAGTTCTGAACTCCATTAGAACTGTTATAATGTTTGACTGTTAGGCTTCAAACCTTCATCATCAAGTTCCATTTGCAACTATTTGGCCCCTAGGTTTCTCCTTGAATCTGTTCTCCGTCTTTTTTTCTCCTTTTGTTCCTGGTGACATTTCCTACTCTATAGCTCCCAGCTATCCCTTAACCACAAAGGTAGTTGAAGCAGATTCCAAAAATACCAGCTCCCAGGAGCAACCCTTCTGTGCTTAGAGTTTAAAATGGGTCTCAAGTCTGTGTAATAAATGAATTCATGATTCTCAATTCCCAGATGACAGTAATAGCAGCAAGGTGCAAGAAGCGAGTTAATGTTAATTTCTGCAGGTAATGCAGGAAAGCAGACAGGGAAAGCTTGAAAGGTCAACATCTGCTGTCATGCAGGAGAGTTGCAAAATTTGATTGGCCAGTAAATGTCAACACCATGTTCTAAAATCTACATGCTAGCCTTTCAATTTAATCTTAGCTTGCAGCCCATCTAGTGATCATACAGCATGTTTCAAAAAACCCTTGAGTTCTAAAATGGAATTATATGATTGCATTCCCATGGCAATAAGGCACCTGTAAATTATAAACTTGTCATTTAATCAACATAAATGTAGGTAGTACAACTACTGTGGGGTTTTTATATCAGTTTTCAGGGAATGCTGAAGAACCCTTAATGATTATATACCATAAAGAACTGCAGTTCCAACTGTTGCCATGGTATTATGTGCTCCCTTTTCTTTAAAAGCAGTGACTAGAATGTAGAATAGATAATGAATCTAATTGATTGTCCTTTTCACCTCACAGAGATGCTTTATTGTTTTACAACATATCAGATGCAGGACTACATTGTTTAGTGGCAATGATGTTCACAGGAGGACAGATCAGTTTTTCAAACAGAATGAATACAATGGCCAGCTCTGAACAAACATTAGTGAACATTCCATCTTCTTTGTCTAAATGGCAAATAATAATGGCTGTTGGAAAACAAAGCCCCAGCCTATATCTACATAAAATTTCCTATGCAGAAAGGAGACAAATATTGAAACAGCAAAAGGCTATTGTTTATAGTGTTCATACACAGCCTATGTAACCATACATAGATTTTTTGACCAATTCTCCAGGGCTGCCAGAGCATAGCCCTAAAGCTAATGTAATCTATCATGAGAAGATCACCTCAGGCTGGATGCTCTTGCGTTGTAGAGCTGGAATGGTGACTCTGTAACAACTCCCTTGTTTATTGCCAGTATAGGGCACATGAATGGAAGAGGGGGTATGGCCAGGACATCCACATGCCCCACAGTGATCCCGAGCTATTGTATTTGCCGTCAGTGTAGCATAGACTGGCACAGAGTGTGATCAAGACCAGGGTAGGTACAAGGGCTCTCTGGCATTTAATTCTCTATCACTCATTATCTCTCTACCCACTGCCCCCTACATTTTGCAAAAATATATGCAAAGTCAAAATAACAAATTACATGAGTATCAGAATTTGCCTTCCCTGCCAAGGTATCTATTTCCAATAATCTCCATTAATCAATTAATAATCAGCCATTAATAATTGTTTAAGGAATTAATATTATTCCAGTACTAGACATAATTCTCTACCATCAAAGCCAGTGGGGTGGGGATAAGCAGGGCTACATACAAGATGTTTGTGCCCTTGGGACACAGAAAATGGCAATGGTTTCTCTTTCACACACTCACCCATTCATGAGACTGCCCTGAATCAAAATACTCTCTGCCAACAACAACTATATGTGTATACATGGGTAGGGTCTAACTATGACCTCAGGACTGAAAGAATTCTCTAGCTCCTGGAATGCACTATTCCCAGAAGCCTGGTGTTGCCTGTAATGTTTGCAAAGGCCACAGGTTTAAGTGGTCTTGCCACACATTAAATATATTACCTGATGGGTAAACACATTTTTTTTCAATCTTTTAGGCTCCTCTATACACTTTACTCATTCTTTTTCTTAATGGCTCCTCCAGACCATGTGCCTCTCGTGGTATGCATTGAAAACAAGACTGCAGTTTTTTGGCATTAGCTTCTCTCTTCTGCTGGCTATTATTTTGCTTTTTGTTGATCTAGTGATAGATGCCAAGTCAACGGTGCAAGGTTACTTTAATTTCTCTCCTTATCAATTGTCCTCCTATCTTATGGATCAACCACAAGCAAAGAACCTTAATCCCCCTTTTCAATATAATTAGATGAGTAATTTTATACAGATCTGCTCATTATTGATTTTCTTCAAACCTCCCTCTCCCCCAAAGTTAGCTGTAGTAGAAGTGGTACATCTGCTCACACAAACATTTAGATTGCTAATGATTCTTTGGAACATCTGTTATACTGCTACTGAACATTTGTGGTTTCTTTAAGGAGGCCCAAGGGACTGGACCTGTGCCACCTCAATCTTGGGTACTTTTTAGAAATAGTAAGAAACACACCACTGGGAGTCATATATATATTCTGTGCTGTACAGATAAAAACTTATGGCTCACTGTTTCATCACTTCTTTACCCACTATGGTATTGATCAGTCTGTGCTGTTTCTCATTACTGTAGCGTTTACTAGTTTACATTTTCATTTCATTGCTTACCACTCAGTTGTGCTGAATATAGACACCATGGATATGAAGCCCCTTAGTTAAAAAGGAGACGCTGAAAAAAATCAAATGGGCTGTGAGATGCATTTATAGCAATTTGTTAAATAATATACAAATAGCAACAAAAAATTGACCAAGCATATTTATGTACTGGAGGAGAAAAAGAGCCAGCCCATGCATATATGTAGGCAAATGCGTTGTTGAAACATCCTTAAAACTAGAGAGTAAATTATGGAGCCAGTCAGGTGGCCTAAAGATACTGCATTGCAAGAGATCTGTGATTTCCTGCCCCAGGCTGGCAAGAGTTCTGCTGAGGCAATACACTGCTCTTGAAGGAAGAGACTGCCTCTTGGGTTCCTTAAAGGTAAACTGCAAAGATATTTTTTTTCTTAATCCCCAATCATCATTTCAAGAGTTGGAAAGAAAAAAAACGCACCAAACTGACTGCTATTCTATTTTTTTCATCTGGTTGTATCATGTGACTAAACAACACTGCCGGAACAGATGCAGACTGGATTATTATAGGTTCTTAAAACAGGTGACTATGTTTAACAGGTAACCATTAGTACAGGTTTCATTTCATTGTAGCTATTGTTCAAAACAGGGATCAGATTGGGAAAGAATACAGATGAAAACGTGAAGAAACCCACTCTGGATATATCAGATCTAGCCAACTACCACAGGGATCACAATTTCCTGAGCAAGCTCAAAGAGAGGGTAACCAAAGGCTGACTACAAACTCATCCAAGTGAAGCTAATATCCTAGACATGGCACAAGCTAGAACATGGGGTGGAAACAGCTTTAGTATCACTGATAGAGGATGTCTTGCTATCAATGAAAGGACTGCATCGATTTTCATCCTCTTGGACCTCTCTTCAGCATTCAACAGAGTTGATCATAGCATACTTCTGTCCCACCTACAACAGGTCGCAGAGATCCAGGGGAATGTGATCAAATAATTTGTTCCTGTAGAGATTCAGTCCAAGATCAGTGATGGGAAACTATACCTCCACCATTAACTCTCACTTGTGGAGTTCTACAAGTGAATCAATTCTCTCACCAGTCCAACATCTACATGATGCCACTAGGTGAGTTGGCAAAATGACATGGCTCAAGTGCCAGAAACATGCAGAGGACACAGCTGTACTTATCCTTTACCACATATGACCCAGCTACTACCACAATGATGGTCCAGTGTTTGAACGAGATGAGCTCATGACTGAAGCTGAACCCAAGCAAGACAGAGGTGGTGATGATAGGGAAATGAAAACCTTTCGAGGAGTTTGCAGCCACAGTGCATTCTCCTGTGGTTAATAGTACACACCCACAATTGGTCAATTCTCTCTGTAGTTTAGGAATGCTCTTGGATTCATCTTCAACACTAAGGTCCCACATAGCAAATCCACAACTAATCCTTTTTACCATTATTTTGTTTAGCAAGGAAACTCTATCTCATGGAGTTGTCAGTTCTACAAAGCCTTCAACACACCCTATCTGGACAATAGCAATGAAATATATCTGGGCAAGAAGCCATTATCCCTTAGTAAATAATTTCAGAATGTATCTGGATGTCTCCTCAGCACTATAGACTTCTCCAAGCACACCAAAGTTGTTCTTTGCTCTCCACTCTATTTTCCCTTAGAATATTGCATCAGATCTTATATTCAAGACTTTCAGTGGTCTGGGCCCAGAATATATCAAATAAGAACTAAAGCTCCAGAATGAGAACCATAGATGACAACTCTTCTCCTCAGGAACAACTGAACTTTCTATCATAGTATAAAAAGCTCATCTGTGTAGGAGACAGAGTATTCTCGGTCCTGAGGCTGGCCCCAGACTGTGGAACGAAGTCCCACAAGAATACAAGTGCAAGGCTAATTCTATGGCCTTGCCTTCTCTAACAAAGAGCAACATGTACATATTTACTTAAAAAAAACCCCCAAACCTATCAAAACACTACATTGCATACAATTCTGCCCCCATCCCAGGAGAGAATGAGAGAAGAAATGAACCATATGTGACAAATAGTAGTCACATCACTTAATGTATTATTAGAAGGTGTGCAGATACTACAGGGATTAGGATGGTACAAGAACCTATATAGAAAAGTCACGCTATAGCATCATTTCTGACTGGTTGGTGAAGAAGGAAATAAATTGTAGCAGATCATCATTTCCCCCACCTAAGGCTTAAAATGTTAATTAATTATAGAGCTACAGTAGCCTTTATCTAGCTAAGAGCCTGCCAATATCCATGGAAGTCAACAGAATGCTTTCTGTTGATTTGAACACACACTGGATTGGACCCTAATTTTCAATGTTGTAACTAACTTTCCATTATAAATCTTAATTTGACTTACCAATCTTTTCTGATTTTTTTTTCTGAATTTTCAAATGTAATCATAGAATCATAGAATATCAGGGTTGGAAGGGACCCCAGAAGGTCATCTAGTCCAACCCCCTGCTCGAAGCAGGACCAATTCCCAGTTAAATCATCCCAGCCAGGCCTTTGTCAAGCCTGACCTTAAAAACCTCTAAGGAAGGAGATTCTACCACCTCCCAAGGTAACGCATTCCAGTGTTTCACCACCCTCTTAGTGAAAAAGTTTTTCCTAATATCCAATCTAAACCTCCCCCATTGCAACTTGAGACCATTACTCCTCGTTCTGTCATCTGCTACCATTGAGAACAGTCTAGAGCTATCCTCTTTGGAACCCCCTTTCAGGTAGTTGAAAGCAGCTATCAAATCCCCCCTCATTCTTCTCTTCTGCAGACTAAACAATCCCAGCTCCCTCAGCCTCTCCTCATAAGTCATGTGCTCTAGACCCCTAATCATTTTTGTTGCCCTTCGCTGGACTCTCTCCAATTTATCCACATCCTTCTTGTAGTGTGGGGCCCAAAACTGGACACAGTACTCCAGATGAGGCCTCACCAGTGTCGAATAGAGGGGAACGATCACATCCCTCGATCTGCTGGCTATGCCCCTACTTATACATCCCAAAATGCCATTGGCCTTCTTGGCAACAAGGGCACACTGTTGACTCATATCCAGCTTCTCGTCCACTGTCACCCCTAGGTCCTTTTCCGCAGAACTGCTGCCTAGCCATTCGGTCCCTAGTCTGTAGCGGTGCATTGGATTCTTCCATCCTAAGTGCAGGACCCTGCACTTATCCTTATTGAACCTCATCAGATTTCTTTTGGCCCAATCCTCCAATTTGTCTAGGTCCTTCTGTATCCTATCCCTCCCCTCCAGCGTATCTACCACTCCTCCCAGTTTAGTATCATCTGCAAATTTGCTGAGAGTGCAATCCACACCATCCTCCAGATCATTTATGAAGATATTGAACAAAACCGGCCCCAGGACCGACCCCTGGGGCACTCCACTTGACACCGGCTGCCAACTAGACATGGAGCCATTTATCACTACCCGTTGAGCCCGACAATCTAGCCAGCTTTCTACCCACCTTATAGTGCATTCATCCAGCCCATACTTCTTTAACTTGCTGACAAGAATACTGTGGGAGACCGTGTCAAAAGCTTTGCTAAAGTCAAGAAACAATACATCCACTGCTTTCCCTTCATCCACAGAACCAGTAATCTCATCATAAAAGGCGATTAGATTAGTCAGGCATGACCTTCCCTTGGTGAATCCATGCTGACTGTTCCTGATCACTTTCCTCTCATGTAAGTGCTTCAGGATTGATTCCTTGAGGACCTGCTCCATGATTTTTCCAGGGACTGAGGTGAGGCTGACTGGCCTGTAGTTCCCAGGATCCTCCTTCTTCCCTTTTTTAAAGATTGGCACTACATTAGCCTTTTTCCAGTCATCCGGGACTTCCCCCGTTCGCCACGAGTTTTCAAAGATAATGGCCAAGGGCTCTGCAATCACAGCCGCCAATTCCTTCAGCACTCTCGGATGTAACTCGTCCGGCCCCATGGACTTGTGCACGTCCAGCTTTTCTAAATAGTCCCTAACCACCTCTATCTCCACAGAGGGCTGGCCATCTCTTCCCCATTCTGTGATGCCCAGCGCAGCAGTCTGGGAGCTGACTTTGTTAGTGAAAACAGAGGCAAAAAAAGCATTGAGTACATTAGCTTTTTCCACATCCTCTGTCACTAGGTTGCCTCCCTCATTCAGTAAGGGGCCCACACTTTCCTTGGCTTTCTTCTTGTTGCCAACATACCTGAAGAAACCCTTCTTGTTACTCTTGACATCTCTTGCTAGCTGCAGCTCCAGGTGCGATTTGGCCCTCCTTATATCTTTCCTACATGCCCGAGCAATATTTTTATACTCTTCCCTGGTCATATGTCCAACCTTCCACTTCTTGTAAGCTTCTTTTTTATGTTTAAGATCCGCTAGGATTTCACCATTAAGCCAAGCTGGTCGCTTGCCATGTTTACTATTCTTTCGACTCATCGGGATGGTTTGTCCCTGTAACCTCAACAGGGATTCCTTGAAATACAGCCAGCTCTCCTGGACTCCCTTCCCCTTCATGATAGTCCCCCAGGGGATCCTACCCATCCGTTCCCTGAGGGAGTCGAAGTCTGCTTTCCTGAAGTCCAGGGTCCGTATCCTGCTGCTTACCTTTCTTCCCTGCGTCAGGATCCTGAACTCAACCAACTCATGGTCACTGCGTCCCAGATTCCCATCCACTTTTGCTTCCCCCACTAATTCTACCCGGTTTGTGAGCAGCAGGTCAAGAAAAGCGCCCCCCCTAGTTGGCTCCCCTAGCACTTGCGCCAGAAAATTGTCCCCTACGCTTTCCAAAAACTTCCTGGATTGTCTATGCACCGCTGTATTGCTCTCCCAGCAGATATCAGGAAAATTAAAGTCACCCATGAGAATCAGGGCATGCGATCTAGTAGCTTCCGTGAGTTGCCGGAAGAAAGCCTCATCCACCTCATCCCCCTGGTCCGGTGGTCTATAGCAGACTCCCACCACTACATCACTCTTGTTGCTCACACTTCTAAACTTAATCCATAGACACTCAGGTTTTTCCACAGTTTCGTACCGGAGCTCTGAGCAGTCATACTGCTCCCTTACATACAGTGCTACTCCCCCACCTTTTCTGCCCTGCCTGTCCTTCCTGAACAGTTTATAACCATCCATGACTGTACTCCAGTCATGTGAGTTATCCCACCAAGTCTCTGTTATTCCAATCACGTCATAGTTCCTTGACATCACCAGGACCTCCAGTTCTCCCTGCTTGTTTCCAAGGCTTTGTGCATTTGTATATAAGCACTTGAGATAACCTGTTGATCGCCCCTCATTCCCAGTATGAGGCAGGAGCCCTCCCCTCACAGACATTCCTGCCTGTGCTTCCTCCCGGTATCCCGCTTTCCCACTTACCTCAGGGCTTTGGTCTCCTTCCCCCGGTGAACCTAGTTTAAAGCCCTCCTCACTAGGTTAGCCAGCCTGCTGGCAAAGATGCTCTTCCCTCTCTTCGTAAGATGGAGCCCGTCTCTGCCCAGCACTCCTCCTTCATGGAACACCATCCCATGGTCAAAGAATCCAAAGCCTTCTCTCCGACACCACCTGCGTAGCCATTCGTTGACTTCCACGATTCGACGGTCCCTACCCAGGCCTTTTCCTTCCACGGGGAGGATGGACGAGAACACCACTTGCGCCTCCAACTCCTTTATCCTTCTTCCCAGAGCCACGTAGTCCGCAGTGATCCGCTCAAGGTCATTCTTGGCAGTATCATTGGTGCCCACGTGGAGAAGCAGGAAGGGGTAGCGATCCGAGGGCTTGATGAGTCTCGGCAGTCTCTCCGTCACATCGCGAATCTTAGCCCCTGGCAAGCAGCAGACTTCTCGGTTTTCCCGGTCAGGGCGGCAGATAGATGACTCAGTCCCCCGGAGGAGAGAGTCCCCGACCACCACCACCCGCCTTCTCCTCTTGGGAGTGGTGGTCGTGGAACCCCCAACCTCAGGACATCGCATCTCATGCCTTCCAACCAGCGGAGTCTCCTTCTGCTTTCTCCCCCCAGACATATCATCTGGTCCACTCTCCGCAATGGTACCTGTGGAGAGAACATGAAAGCGGTTGGTTACCTGTGTCTGTGTTACTGGAACCCGGACATTCCGCTTACCTCTTCTGGAGGTCACATGTTGCCAAGCTTCCTCACTGGCCTCTTGGCTCCTCTGTGCCACCTGCTCTATATCTTTAGAGCTTTGTGCCCCTAGAAGCCTATCCTGTGTTTTGTCCAGAAAATCCTCAGTTTCTCGTATGCAACGCAGGGTCGTTATCTGTTGTTCCAGACCTTCAATCTTCTCTTCCAATATGGAGACCAGCTCCATTAATGTCCAATGGCAGAGCCTCATGGAGATTTTTAATGTATTGGAGTTACAGGGGAAGGTTTTAATATAATATACTACGACAGCTTGAAAAGAATCAGATTTTCTCTTTGGAAAAATGTCCTATCTTTTTTTCCCGCTTATGATTTGAAAGCAGCTTAGCCTAAAAATTTCAGAGTCAATTTATTTTGCTTAGTTTGGGTAAATTGTGGACTTATTTCTTTGATTTGTGCCTGTCAGAAGTCTTCAATGTTTGTAAAAACTACACAGCCAGAAGAGTTCAAAATGTCTACAGCTGAAGGTTCCAAGAAGCTTCAACAATTATCATTCCATGGCCTCACTGGGACTATAACTACTCAGGGACTCCTACAAGCTTATACGATATTAATACTTCACATATGTAGAGATCAAGACATTCTGTCTTTCAAAACCAATAATGTGCATTGAAGTGTTATAGAACAATTAATTTAACACTTTAACATGATAAAAATAAAAGTCCTAGGAAAGAAAAGATTTGTTAAACAGGAGTTAAGCCTTTAAACCCTGTTCAGTTAACTTAAGGAACAAAAGCCTTACAAGTAGATTTTTAGAGAAGCCTAAGGGCATTAGGAACTACATCTATCTGAAATTCAGTGGAAGTTGGTATCCTAACCACTTTTGCCTCTTTGAAAATCCCAGCCTAAATGACTGTGGATGTTTCTTTCTTTTTTTTTTTTTTCCAAATATCATATAAAAAGAGTCAGAAAGCATAGAAAATCTGAGTTTTTAAGGTTATACTTAAAAATATAGATATTGAAAATATGGATTTCCATTCTTTCAATAGATTTCAAGGCCAGGAGGGACCATTATGATTATCTAGTCTGACCTCTGGCATAACTCAGGCCATAGAATTTCACCCAGTAACTTCTGCATCAAGCCCATCATTTGTGGTTGAGCTAGCTTATATTTTTTTAGAAATATATTCAGAAATATATTCATATTAAAGAGTTTGAGTAATGGAGAATCTAACATACCTAAGTAAGTGTAATCTTTGAGGTTAATTAACCTCTAGAAACAAATAAGGTGTAAATTTGACTTTATCTAGCTTCAGCTTCCTCGATCTCCCTAGATTGGATTTTATGCCTGTCTGCTAAATTCAAGAAACCTCTACTAAATTAATAATAATGCAGTCCCCTCCGGGACTTCACCTCTTCAGCCATGTACTTTGAGAAAACCACAGTTTGTGACTGTTGCCATCTTTTTAAACCAAGTCTGCAATGCTTTAAGTACCAGCTATCAAGAAGCATCATGTAATAATGAATTTCCACTTCATGCAAAGAGACATCTTTCTACCAATAATAAAGAATTCTAGTTGTTTTGTTATATTCTACATCTGGATCCCCTGCACTGGAAAGCCTGAGTGGGTGTTAGACTTGTCTTTAGTTTGTGTACAAGTGAGATACTGATATTTTGTCATGGGAGTGTGAATAGAAGAAAAGCCTGGGGTCAGGGCAAAAGGGGTAACTCTAGGGCAGTGGTGGGCAACCTGCAGCCCGCAGGCTGCACACGGCCCACCAGGGTAATCCGCTGGTAGGCCGCCAGACAGTTTGTTTACATTTACATGTCCACCCGCAGCTTCCAGTGGCTGCAGTTTGCCGTTCCTGGTCAATGGGAGCTGTGGGAAGTGGCGGCAAGCACATCCCTGTGGCCTGCACCGCTTCCCGCAGCTCCCATTGACGGGGAACAGCGAACTGCGGCCACTGGGAGCTGTGTGCGGCCATGAAAATATAAACAAACTGTCTGGCGGCCCACCAGAGGATTACCCTGACAGGCCGCAGGTTGCCCACCACTGCTCTAGGGCCAAATTTCAGGCAGGCTATCGTAACAGGCCTAATTTTACAAATGCCCTTTATTTAAGAGCATTTTTTAAAGTCCCCTCCTCAGTAGTCTACTGTGACTGTCAGGGTGTTCCACAAAGCACTGCTACTTCTTGGAGTCCCTTGGAGGAATGTATCTACTCAAGGTGTATCTACTCTTCACCTGGGAGACCTATTAAATTAACAGCTGTGAATGGCAGTTGAGATTGGGATTAAAGTAAATTTGCTTTACTCTGACTATATTTTCCTTGCTTTTGAGAATGAGGCAGAGCCACAGGTATCCCAGTGGTAGAGCTTCCACTTTATGTAAGTGGCATAACTATAGTAGATGTATGTAAAAGAGAGAATGTATGGGACATGAAGCTAGTTTATAGTCAGTGATGAAATTGCAAGTTACATTGCCATTAAAATTATCATATGACTCATAATGGTAGGTAGGAATGCGGGGTGAATTAATTGGGTAGGAACTCTTAATGGTGGGTAGGAACGGGGCCGAATTAAGTGTATTTTATCTCCGTTAGTTTAGGGAACTTGTGACGTTAGCCATTCTGTCAAAGCAACTAAGAAATATGAAGCACATGCTATCCAGGATTTGAAGGTGGTGATTCTCTCGTGTTACAAAATACAGAAATATTTTTCTTATTATTTTTAACAGCTGCTATGTATTTTCTTCATCTGTTGGACTCTTACCAGCATGTTTTTTTTAACAAAATCCTTGCAGTTGATGTTTAATAGCAACCACGCCAGCCAAATAAAAAGCTGTGATGGGATTCAAAAGAAATTTTATGTAATCCTGCTTGACTACAGGATGATGCCTACAAGGAAAGGAAGGGAAAAGGAATTTGATTACATTTGCCAGTGTATTCCCTACAGAATTTTGGATTAAGCCTGGTCAGTCTGAAGTATCTTTCACTTTGATTCTCTCTTTGTCTCTCTTAGTTTTTTCCATGTGCACATGTGAGCCAGAAGTCAATATATCTTAAGTCAGTTAAATTCATATAAATAACTTAACATTTACACAATACCTTTCATCCAGGATAGCAGCATTGCAACCTCTGGTGGATGAATCAGTTCAGAGCCTGGCAATCTGTTTCATCAGAGTTAGGAGTCAATGCATGGATTATGTTTTAAAAACAAACAAATACACAAGGGAATGCCTTAAATTGTAATGTCATACCACTTTGGGAGGGGGGGAGGAGAGGCACTGAAGACAGTCACTTGATCAGTCGTTTAACAATACTGGCTGACATTTTCATAGAGAGGCAGCCACATTTCTATTATACAAGGTCCACTATAGATGCTGATTAATTTAGTCATAGAAAAAGTGTCTAAGCAGCTCATCTGTAGTTTGTTAATGAAATCAAACGACAACTAATCCAGTTACTGGCTTTTTCTGTTGTGTGTAATGTAATTATATGACTTGGCATGAAGTTTAAGAACTAAATGTTTTTCTTCCTCCCAATGAGTTCAATAAAAGCAATACTGCACTATTAGATTAACAGGGAAGTCACAGGAACATAAGTACAGAGAATGGACAGATGCTGCATGGGATAAATTAAAAACATGAGTGTTCAAATATAAACACTTTTTTTTTCTGGTTTAATACAAAGAATATATTTCAGTTGATATTTTTCTATAGTATACTTCTCCAAATACTAAAAAATTATCTCTTTGCTCCATTACAGTTTTTTGCATTGTCATTATCCTATATATCAAGAGGTCTGTTTTTCTTACTCTGATGTGCAGAGATTGTTCAGTCAAACAGACTCTGTTAACTCAAATTTGGTCCAAATTTAGATTTTGGCTAAATTTGTTGTTGTTTTTTTGATAATTAAAACTAACACAATGGATCCATGATTTTTATTTTATTATTTGAAAGGAAAGTTGTGGGATTTTTTAATTCTCCTGCAGTATTTGCAATCAAAACATTGCACTGAGAACTTGAAAGTGAAACTGACTCTAAACCAAAATGAAACTGACTTTTTATTTTCATTGCCCAAAATGAGAGAGAGATCAAAGTAAATAAATAGCATGAACAGCAACAAGGAAATCGGATTTTCAGAAATATTTTAGTTTCAGTAGTTCAAATGTTTTTTTATTAACATAATAACAAAGAAATGTGTGTGTTTTTTAGCACCAAATTCAGTTAACAGAGTCTCACAGAGACAGTCAAACTGTGAGCTATTATTAATTTAAGCTATTTAGGGCAGGGAATATTTCTGCCTTTGTTTCTGCATCACGTAGCACAATGGGGCCCCGATACTGATTGAATCCACTGTATGCATAACAGTGAAATAATTTCAAAAAATATTTTTAGATACCAATATATCCAGTGATGTGCTGAATGCTGTACAAGACATAAATATAGTCCTTGCCCCCCTCCCGCAAGGAGCATGCAGTCCAAAACATGTGTGTTATAGTTCCAAAAGAGGATGAGAACTCACTTCCTGTCACATTCTAAGACACAGTTCCCTACAGGAGACAACTGAAAAACCTGAGACATTCTTCTCTGTTAATGCTTCTTTCCCAAGATTTCTTTCTGCGATTTGGATACAAAGCTGACACCAAATGAATATAACTTTATGAATCAGAGGACTTTGAGTAAATCAAACTGAGGTTCAAAAGCTGTCTTCTCTGCAGCTTGCCTATATAGGACTGGACTCTATTATCCTGTAATATTCAGTTGCTTGTACAGTTGGAGTGCATACAGCTGAGTGCTAACAGTGATGCTGATGACTTGGGATTTGGGGTCCATTCTTGCATGCCTAAAAAAAGTGTATGAATTATAGATATGACTATATGATGCCTTTTTGTTGTCCGCACACTGCATCTTTATATGTCTAAGCATTCACCCTATGAGCAGAGTTCAGCAGCCATTTTGTCTCCCAAGTTCTGGTGCAGAAAGCTCAATGCAAACTGTCATGCGAGACATACATATACTGTGCTCCCTCATGGAGTGTTTATTTTTTATTTAATTCTGACTTAGAGCAAATGGTTGTACGTTGCATAGGAGAAATCCCACAAAAGCCTGAAGGATTAGGCAGTTGTGCTCTACCAGTAAGTCTCTTAATAAGATATTCTTCCAGGAGTTTTTGGCTATTTCTAGGCTGAGATGCAGCTAGGTTTCTAATGCAGCCTTTTGAGTTAAGCCATTCTCTCTCATTCCTGGGAATCATGCTACACACTCACTCTAAAAAATAAGAGTGTAGATTCTTATAAATACTGCGGAATCTCTTTAATCACATGTATGGAAGTGATAATACTAAAAATCTCTTTTTACATATATTAATACACAGAGGGCTTAACTGTGAAACAATTGTTTGCAACATACGCAACTTGCCTGACATGCCCACAAAAGGAAATGAGAAATTAAGCCACCTAGCAGTACCTCCTTTCTACTCCTCTCCCCATAGGCAACACCTTACCATGGTCAAAAATTCTGTACAGACCATACACCCCAATGTTAACTCTACATCCGAAAGAAAATTGGTATTTACGTCCCATAGGACATTCTGATATTTCAACTTAGTTTCCTTCTCAAATCAGAATGAAAAGTTGAAATATCTAAATTTTTCATGGAACAAAACGTTCCTCCCCACACAAAAAAAAGTGTTTGGAAAATTACAAACCATTTAATTTTGGTGTTTAACAAAAAAATATTTTGTTATTTCCAAATTGAAATATATTCTTTTGGTTTGTTGAACTGATCCAAAATGCTTAATTTTCTAAAGTGCTTCAAGTACATCAGCTCAATAATTAATACTTTTATAGAGACATCTGGATTGCTTGGTAAACTGGGTGCAAGCAAACAATAGGTATTTTAATATGGCTAAATGTAAATGTATATATCTAGGAACAAAGAATACAGGCCATACTTACAGGATGGGGGCCCCTGGGAATGACTCTGTGGCCAAAAGGGCTAACAAGCTCCTTAGATGCATAAACAGGGGACTCTCAGGTAGGAATAAAGAGATTTTTACCTCTGTATTTGGCACTAGTGTGACTGCTGCTGGACCACTGTTTCCAGTTCTGATGTCCACAGTTCAAGAAGAATATTGATAAATTGGAAAGGGTTCAGAGAAGAACCACAAGAATGATTTAAGGATTAGTAAACCTGCCTTTTAGTGATAGACTCAAGGAGCTCAATCTATTTAGCTTAACAAAGAGAAGGCTAAGGGGTGACTTGATTACAGTTTATAAGTACCTATATGGAGAACACATTTTTTAATAGATTCTTTAATCTAGTAGAAAAATACATAACATGATCCAATGACTGGAAGCTGAAGCTACACAAATTCAGATGGGAAAGAAGGAATACATTTTTTAACAGTGAGAGTACTGAACCACTGTTACAATTTACTGAGTCATGGAGGATTTTCCAACCCTAACAATTTTAAAATCAAGTCTGGAAGTTTTTCTAAAAGACATGCGCTAGGAATTATTTTAGGGAAGTTCTATGGCCTTTGGTATACAGGAGGTCAGACTGGAGGATGAAAATAGTCCCTTCTGGTCGTAGAATCTATGAACCCATGAAAACATTAAATAGAATTTTCCTATGGACCTCAAGGGACTTGTAGTTCATGTTGCACGATGGCCCCATTCTCCTCTATGGACCACGCTAAATGGTCGGACTACGTCTCCCAGCCCTGTCATTCCCATGAAAATCCATGCCATTCAGTCAGATTGAAGAGTGCTTTACAATCAGGAGGCGATGTAGTCCAGCCAAGGAGCCTAGCCTATAGGAAGGAATGAGGGCCCGAACTACAACTCCCATGAGTCAATGTGCCACAATAAGTCAACACAGTTTAATGTTGAACTGATCCAAAATGAAATATGTTTTTCCCCCCAATGGAATTTTATTTATTTATTTATTTATTTATTTATTTTCAAAATCCAAGTTTTCCCACAGTTGGAAATTTCTGACAGAAAACTCCTGACTAGCTCTACCTAACTCTTTTCCACTCGGGATGCTAGTTTTCCCGGTGCTTCCTGTACCAAACTATACACTCCAGACAAACCAGACTACCCTTCAACTTTCCATTTTGCACACTCCTCTTACAACACTATTAGTTGGGGCTGTTTTGAATATTTCTTTTCAAAACCTATCAGTTGTACCAGATCTATTCAAGATTCAGATCACTGCCAATTTTGGTGTACATATACAGTTGTGTTAAAGTTACATAGACAATAAAATGAGAGAGAGCTTAATGAATTTCAATCAGAAACCAATTGTAAACACGTCTTATGAAAAGTGTATTACAAAAAATCCAAATAAATTACATAGAAAATTCAAAGGGCATAAAAATGATCATAGATTCATAGATATTTAGGTCAGAAGGGACCACTATGATCATCCAGTCCGACCTCCTGCACAACGCAGGCCACAGAATTTCACCCACCACTCCTGCAAAAAACCTGTCACCTATGTCTGTGCTATTGAAGTCCTCAAATCATGGTTTAAAGACTTCAAGGAGCAGAGAATCCTCCAGCAAGTGACCCATGCCCCAAGCTATAGAGGAAGGTGAAAAACCTTCAGGGCCTCTTCCAATCTGCCCTGGAGGAAAATTCCTTCCTGACCCCAATATGGCGATCAGCTAAACCCTGAGCATATGGGCAAGATTCATCAGCCAGATACTACAGAAAATTCTTTCCTGGGGAACTCATTATGTGAAAATTCTCACACTAAAAGCCACTTTCATGAAAAACAGAAATGTATGCCCCAAAAGGCAACCTCAATTATGGAATCACATCTAGCACTTCCACAATACTTGGAAACTTCAGCTTTACTGATTTAAACCTTTTTTCAAACAAAGTTTACAGTTTTGTTCTTGGCTGGACAATCTCATGTTTACAACCTCTCCATGGTTTTTAATGTACTGAAAACAAACAGCACCCCGGTTCAGTTAAGCATCCATCTGATGGCTTAAAGACACACTGTATATCTTTGCTGCTGCATCCTTGCAAAACATGAAACTGATTTAAATGATGTGGCTTTGTGTCTGTTGTGTTAGGACTGAATGGGATTAAAAGAACAGATTGTACAAATCTTTTTTGAGAATCCTACAATGTCAGCAGAGGGACACACTGGCATCCCCTGTCAACTCCCATTATTGATGTCCAATGTTTTGTGGAATGACAATGGAAACTGGCAAACAAAAAGGTTTTATTGATGAGCAGTCCACCCTGCACAAAAAACACTATCAAATCCAGTTTGAACCAGAGGAAGAATTTAGGTGTGTAGAACCTAACTCTCCCAATATAGATCTAGCAAAATAACATGGGTTAACAGCCTGACTCTCCCCAAAAGTGTCATCACGTTTTATTGACCACAACTGGTTAGGATTAATCTAAAGCTAGATGGTAAAATCACTATACTCTTCGGGACATTTACCAGGGTACATTTACCTTACTTCTGTGTATGGAACTCCCCAGTATACAAGGAGAGGCAGCTTCCTTTGCAGAACCATTGCTCATATTCCTCAGGACACTAGAGGACTCTCTTTGAAGGTCCAGGGATCTACAATGGGCAGAGGAAAAGCCAAGGTCAGGAAGGGAAGCACATCATCTCCCCAGCAGCTTTTAATAATTACTAAAAAGAAAATACAAGCCTTGAACTGCATTATCTTTCCTATTCCTTTTCATGATGGGACTATCCCTTGGAAGGGGAGCCCTTGGGCAGCTGTGACCTACTCCCTCACTGGAGTGTAGATCTAATGGAAACACACTACTAGGAACTGATGTGGAGAGGTATTAGAGGCCAGAGTTGCTGAAGAGACCCTGGCCTCCCACCTCTCCCTGAAATTCTTTTTTGTTTGAGGCTGAAACCATGACTTATAATGCAAGGATTCCCGAGCTCGCACAATAGGACAGTTTAAGGGGAACTCCACAAGATGGTCCTTGTTTGTTTTCTTCTCCCTGACTTATTCCCAAAGGTTTTACCATGGAAATGGGTCAGTCAGCCCATGCTATTTGGCAAGGTATATTTGTAAAGTGCTTTGTGATGAAGAGCACAGTATAGAAGCTAAGTATTATTATTGGTGAGCATACTATATTTAAAAAAAAAACTTTTCTGCAAATTTATGCATACACTACTGTACAGCAAATGGAGACCCATACAAGTAATTGCAAACACTCTATGCAAATATGCTATAAATGCTTTTACCTACACATAAACAGGGATTTTCCCCAAAATGTGTGCTAATCTTGTTATGTTAGATTTAAGTGATATTGCATTCTTCGTCCCCTAAAAGTAAGCATTGAGTCTGGCAATATTTTAATGGCTTTTGTTAGATATTGTTGTGTGCTTTGTCCAGTTATATACTGGTTCAATGACTAATGCGCTCATTATCTCTGTGTATGAGCTTACCTCAAAGTTCATATCTATTTCTGTTTTCCTGTTCGATAGTAGTGTCCGGAAAACAGTAAAAAGGTGATGTATTGTTACAACATAAATCTTGCAGCAGCATGAATGAATTTGGAGATAATGCTTTGTGGATAACTGCTTTGTATATTGAGGATAGAGTGCTTAGAGGGAGCTCTCTGGCAGCTGGGTAGACTGCTGTCTTCAGAAATCTTATTCTCTGTTTAATAAAGGTTGAGGATATGAATTTCAGGACAGCTGAGAACCCACAGCTCCAGCTGAAGTCAGTGAGAGCTGCTAGTGCTCAGCACCTCTGAAAAATCAGATCCTTAAGTATTCACTTAAAGAACTCCAAGTGGATGCCTGGTAATTCAATATACAACAGTGCATGGTTTCTGATTTAAAATCAGGGAAATTCACTGTGGATGAGACATAGCAAACAATATATTGAATTGATAACTTTTTCTGATATTTGTAAATCCCCTTTATTGTTTCTTTTCAGACTCTTTTCCAAGTTTAACCTAGATGCAGGGTTGCACACAGGTTGAACCAGTCAGCTTGACTTTAAATACTACTATAATATTCCTGCAAGCTTGGATACTTCTCTCTACAGTTTCAATCCATTACTCTTTAGAAACAAATCAGAAAAGAATTTGAATTTGCAAAATCAGAAGTTGTGTTAATCATGCAATAATAGTTCTTTGAACTAAACATCTACTCCTGTTGTCAATGTTAGTTTTCAGAAACTAAATCCAAGTGTAAAGGAAACAGTGACATGAGCAAAGTTACCTAGGGATAATGAATGCTTCTTCTGCATCAGTACTTCATCACTTGCCCTCTATGCCTTCAGTTATGACCTCAGACTGATACGGAATTGTACAATAAGCCTTCTTCCGCATTCCACATCTGTTAAGGAAATGAACTAATCAATATCACTGATCTGCCAGTTTGGAGAACACATCCACTGGTGAAGGTTCAAGCTGTCTTGGTAGTGTACCAAGATAACAATGATTCTAAAACCCATTCTTCTCAAAATGGTGAAGTAATGTATCAATAATTTAACAAAATGTTTCATTTGATTGAAGTGTCACTATTTAAACCTAAAGATACTTATTTTAAATAGGTCTTCAAGCCTTTATGTGCCATGATAGAAAAAGAAGACAACTTGAGCATAGACTCCTGTTTTATTACCTCTACACTCAGTCCAAAATTGCTTTACATTAATGTGTAAGAACTGGTAGTAAGAAGTGGTATAGGGGGGAAAGCAGTCATTACATTGATATAACTTATTTGGACTTTCAAAGGCCTTTTAAGTCTCTCAAAGGAGGTTTTTAAGGAAACTAAGTTTCTATGGGTTGAGAGATAAAGTATGTCATGGATTAGAAACTGGCTGTGAGATAGGAAACAAAGGGTAGAAATAAATTTTCAGTTTCAACCTGGAAGTTAATAATGAGATGCCCTACATATCTCTGTTAACACTCGTGGTGTTTGACATACTTATTAATATCTGAAAAAGAGGGTGAACAGAGAGATGGCAAAAGTTGCCAAAGACAGAAAATTATGGACTTGGTCAATAGTAGAAAAGAGAGAAAAGAACATCAGAGGGACCTAAAGAACGCTCGGCTACTGGACAGCATAATGGCAAATGAAATTCAATATAGACAAAAGCAAGGTTATGAATATTGGAAGGAGCAATTTGTACTAACTCATGCACATTGATGGATTCTAAATTAACTGTAACCACTCAGGAAAAAAAATAGGCATCACTGCGGACAGCTCAATTAAAGTATCTCCTCAGTGCATGTGGCTGGTCAAAAAAAGCAAACGCAATATTAAATTGTATTAAAGAGAAAAATATTGAAAATATGCCATTACGTAAAGCATTAGTATGCCCTCAAAGCGGGCAAAAAAGGATTAGAATTGTGGAAAGTCATAAGACATTTAAAAGAGTAGGGCTGGTTAGTTTAAAATAGGTGTATAAGAGGTGACATGTTAAAATTATATAAACTAATGAAGGAGAAAGAGGAGGTCAATCAAGTGTTGCCATTTACCTTTTCTGATCATTTTAGAACAAGAGGTCACCCAATGAACTCAAAAGGCAACTCATTTAAAAGTTAAAAGAGGACATACTTTTTTACCAATACCTAGTTAACCAATGGAACTCATTGCCACAATGTAGAGCTGAGCAGGATTAGATATTTATTATATTCACAGTAAGAACATATGCAGTAACTTTAGATCAGATAAAAATGTAGAAGGCATATAAACTCTCAGGTTTCAGGGCATAGGCCAAGCACATAGAATCTGGTTCAGAAAGAAACTTCCTCGATGGGCACACATATTAGTATATACCTGTTCATTATGAGGGTTCTCTATTCATGTTCACAGGGCATCTGATTAGCTATTGTCAGATGTGGGATACTGGACTAAATGGACCATTGGTCTGATCTGGTATGGCAATTCTAAAAGACCAGATTCTGCAGTCTTTACTCAAGCAAGGCTGCCATTGATTCAGTGGGAGTTTTTCTCACGTAGGGTCCAGAGAATTTGGTCTGAAATTATTTGGTCTAAAGAAAGACCCAAATAAAGCCTTTAAAGTTCCTGAGAGCAGAGACAATGGGTTCCTTTGTATAGCAGAGTGCTGAGCACAGGCAACACTCAGGAAACCATAATAGAAACTTTTATTAGGAGTTGGGGAATACAATTAAAAAGTCCCTTTAAAATAACTCGCAGATAAATAACATGCACTAGAACAGAGTAACTTAATATGTTTATTCATGAATTATTATATAGGAATATAATGAGAATTTTTAAGCATGTCAGCCTGCTTCTTATTATTGTGCCCACTAAAAGCCTAATGCTGTTTTTATGCAGGCAAACTCCTATGAAACTCAATAAAAAGTCTGTCTGCATAGAACTGCAGGATCAGCCCCTGCAATGCAGTAGTAATGTATTTTTATTCTATTCTTCTGCTGAGAGGTTTTTGTTTTTAAAATGCCAACGTTCCCCTGTGCTACTGAAACTGAAAATTCCTCCAGCCATAATCATGCAGCTCTGATGAAAATAAATTTCCATGTGAAACGTCACATTTTCTCTTTCAAGCACTCAGGAAAATTCATATATTAATTCAGGGCAAAATGTTAGCATTTCAAGCCCTGAACTCATTGTAGCAGATATTTTTGATCCAGAATTTCAAGTAAATTTCAAAAAGCTGCAGATAATCAGCCTGCCTCTATATTTGCATGTTTACCCTGTGGCCTTATGGGTACTGTTGGTTCAGATGATTCATTGTATTTATTTGGATTGTTTTTCAGCTACTCTGGGGGGGTTCGTTATTTGAATTGTTGATGTGGAATGTTACATGTATTAGAAATAAAGGTCCAATTCAAGGTTACTGGTAAGTAGTGTAAATATTGGTATCTCAGAAGGGCTTGCTGAAAGTGAAAGACTGTGGCAGAGAATTTAATCATGAAATTTCTCTCTGACATAAATTTTTCTGTGGCTTCTGTTTTGGCCAGAAATGTTGTATGTGGCAGCATTAGATAGTTGAAACAGATGGATATGAATGAAATTATCATATGCTGAAATTAAGAATGCTGTAGATTGCAACACAGAGCAACTTGAAGTACCTCTGTTGGAAAAAAATAATTTTCCTGTGGGTCATCCTGATAAAGCTTATTACAGCAGCTTTTTGCTGTGAAAATCTGACTTTGTTAAAAATTAGTCATTTTTGCAGCAAAACTATTTCTCCCTCAGCAAAATCCTTGATTTTAAAAAAGATTTTTACATTTATATTTTTCACAGGACAGGGGAAAATGCCAAAATTTTCAATCTCAGGTGCCTACGTAAGGTACTTTGACCCATATTTAACTGCTTGAATAAGTGGCTTGATTTTCAGATGGTAGGACCTCTCACATTGTCTAGAGTGGCTCACGACCTAGGCTGTCAACCTCAGGGCAGACTGTCAAAGCAGGACAGACATCCCAAACCGGTGGTATATTCTATTATTAGATTTCCCCAACTCAGTAATAAATGTGAACGCCTCAATCAATCTAGCAGTCTTACCATGGAGTCACAAACAGTCCCCTTGGGTTCTCCAGTCTATCTTGCCACGCAGACAAAATGAGCTTAGTGATAAATGCAACAAGAAAAGGAGTACTTGTGGCATCTTAGAGACTAACAAATTTATTTGAGCATAAGCTTTCGTGAGCTACAGCTCACTTCATCGGATAAATGGTAATGATAAATGGTCACTTACACCAAAAATCACACCACATTCAGGTTGCTTCCAGTCCCAAGAGACCAGTCTCTTACCTCAGATCAATTGGTATCCTAGATCTTATACCAAAGACAAATCCACAGGCTTTATTAAAGGTTTATTAACTAGGAAAAAGGAATAAGAGAGTTATTTACAGGTTAAAGCAAGCAACATAAACACACAGATGTGTTACCATCTAACTCCTAAGAGTGACAGAGTTATAGTGATCTGTCAATTCAAAGTGTCTCTCAGGGAGGACCCCTGGGGATCTCTGGCTTTCGCTTAGAGCAGTGGTTCTCAAACTTATTTGGTTGGGTGCCCCTTACTCCCTCCCCCCCCAAGTACATATACCGCCACCCAGCTCTGAAGGCAGAGCAGAGAGCAGCAGGGTGGCAACGTGAAAAGTAATATTCGTTAATATCACTTTTCACAACAGAATTAGTGCCCAGATGCCATCCTTCTGCACTGCTGCTGCCACCCCGGGGTTGACAGGCAGGGCCCTGCCATTTTGGCTGACAGCTGGAGACCAGCTGCCTCCAGATGAGAGATTTGGGGGGTGGGAAGGAGAGCCTGAGCCTGGGCTACCTCCTGGTGATGGAATGGGGTAAGGGGAAGGAGACCCTGAGCCCAGGGCGGCGCTCAGCCCTGCGGTGGTGGGGCTTTGGTTGTAAGCCCTGGGGTGGCGGGGATCTGGCTGTTAGCCCTGGGGTAGCAGGACTCCAATTGTCCCTTTATCCCCACCTCCCGGGTGTGCCCGGCCCTTCTGCACAAGCCCTAGCCACCTGGGGCTGACTGCCAGAGCTCTCTTTTAAAAAAAAAAAAAAAAAAAAAAAAAAAAGCACACAGTTCATGCCTCCCTTGACACATTCCTTCTCCTCCCTTGGGAGGCATGCCCCATAGTTTGAGAACCACTGGTTTAGAGTCTGGCCCTGCCAGAATTCAAAGAGCCAAAAAGACGGAAAATTTTCCTGTGACCTTGTTTTATGTCCTTCATTCAGCTTCCAAGTCCAAAGGATGAACTTCTTTGCATATAGCATTTCCCAGGTGCAATAGGGCCATTAACCAATCCTTTGTATTGTGGTGTTCCTTGATGGCCCATCTGATTTTGGCAGTCCTTCTGGATGGGCGTGGAGGATGATTCCCGTGCCTGAGTTCACAAGTTAAGAGCAAACGTTTTCAATGTTATCAAGCAAAATGTAAATATTTTCTGCTAGCATGGAGTACAGACATAACAAGAGAGATTAATGCATTCAGCAACATATGAGCATTTCATAGAGTCTAAACACTAAATACATTCTTAAAAGACTTATCTATTTTGAGCAAAACTAACGTACAGGTGAACTGGTCTTGTCTTCAGCTCTGAGTTTATCCGTTCTTAACTAATGCCTGCAGCCTGGACAAGAGCTGGCATCTGGCCTTCCAGCATCACAACTCCTTTTCATCACAGTATTAGCTTTCACCCAACTATAGTCCAAATCTTTTCAAAATCCATACTTTCTTTGCTTTATCACTCAATACTACATTTCTGGACGGATAACATGTAGGTGGATGCAAATTGTTCCCATCACACTGTAAACAACGTAAAGAAATATTGTAGGCCAATGTAGGCCCAAAATTTAGGTTGGTAAAAAGGTTTAAAGTTCAAGATATATACAAAATTTTCCATGATTTGAGAGTTTTTTCTGGACAGTTTTAGTTTGTATTTAAATATTCTCCTTCAGGGTTTGCAACCGAGGCCCCCGATCTTCAAGTGAAACTATTCAGCCAGCACCTTATTCGCCCTCCTGTGCAGCCCCACTGAAGTGACTGGGGCTCTGTGTGAGTACAAAGGTGCACACTCACATGGATTCACTTTCAGGATCGGGGCCTACACATTGCAGCACATCCATTGGGGCACTTAGCAGCTTTTAATTTTCATTGAAGACAGTGGAGTGGAAGGCACTCAGTGCCAATTCAGAGGAGTTTAGTATCTTGCTGGATCATAGAATCACAGAATCATAGAATATCAGGGTTGGAAGTGACCACTGGAGATCATCTAGTCCAAACCCCTGCTCAAAGCAGGACCAATCCCCAATTTTTGCTCCAGATCTCTAAATGGCCCCCTCAAGGATTGAACTCACAACCCTGGGTTTTACCTTAATGAGTAATCAGACCTTGGTGTATATGATAAAATATTTAGGGGCATACTCTGATACCCTTTACTGATAAAGAATAGTATGTTGTGACTACTCATGGAGTAAGATGCTATTCAACACAAGAAGATCAAAATCTGGCCCTTTTGTCAGTTACATGTGTGCAATCCTACACCAGAATTTGGCCCCTTCAGTCTATCTTGTTTGACTCTCTGACCTAGACAACATAAAATAGCAGAAACAAACAAATACTTTATCATACAGACAGCTCTCTATTATCGTTTGCCTCTGCTTAGCAGTAATGGACCAAATCCATCCCTGGTGTATCACCACTAAAGTCAAAAGAGTTTTGCCAGGGATAAATTTAGCCCAATATTATTTTCTAACTGAGATTAGAGAGCAAGTGAACCAGCAAAAGACAATTAAGTCAGTGATGCACTTGCTATCTAAAGTACTCAAGCAATGTGAATGCCAGCATAATGCAGTTCTTAGTCACCAAGCATGCAAATAAATCAACTTTAATGTCAATAAAGTCAGTAATGACAGATTTTATCACTAAGATATAGCTAAGCAATAATGACCAGGAGGAAAGTAAGTAGCTTGCAGCAACAGAAGTGATTTTTTATTTTGTCCTAGGTGAAGCCAAGGGTAACTGAAAAGACTGGCCTTTCCCTCCTCTATTATTAACTGCAAATCATTCTTGTCATGTTAGAAAGCAGATTTTTTTTCAAGTATTATTCACTATTATGCTGTGACTCACAATATGACCTCCTTCTGAGGTGCTAAAGGCCATTTCCAATTAGCCTCTGCTTATTACTAAGATGTAGTTTCTATGTATTAAATTATTTTTTCTTCATTCAATACAGAAATTATATTTTCTATTACTCTGCAGCAAGTGTAGTTGCCTACTTAATTCATACACCATCCATGATCACAGAAATCCTAGAACAAACAAAAAGCGTAAGCATGAGGTTGCTTCAATACTTCGTAATTTCTAATCCTAAATTGCGTGCTCTTAGGCAGTTGTTGCATTCTATTCCAGAGGTAGCTGCATGTCAGTAGAACCTGAAATTGTTATCTCTCCAGGATGGTGTGAGACTTAACTAACATTATAAACAATTTTGAGATGATGAGATGAGAGGCACACTAAAATTAAAAATATATTATTTGTCTCAAGTAGATATAGTGGGGTGGGCAGAATCACAATATGATTTTATTTTAAAACAATATTATGTCAACTTAGTAGCTACTCTGCTGCTGATTTAAACTTATCTAGACACTCTAAAATCAACTAGACTATCTGGATGTTTACAAAATACTACTCTAGATTATATGAATTTGTACAATTATTTGTCTGTCTCTGGATTTAAAAAAAAATACCACAATTTTATACTATGAGTGTAGCAGTTTTATCCCTGTGGGATATGTTTTACAATGTTCGATTGCCATGTTTCAGTAGTTTTGGCTGACATTCAACAAATGTCTGAGCAGCTAATAATGCACTTAGTTCTGTTAGTCCACCCATCTGTCCATCACATCTGGCCATCCTTATAAAAGCTATTATTAAGTAGCATACTATTTCTCTAACATCCTCTCTATATTCATTGCCATCCCGCCTGGCTTGAAGGTAAACAATGTGTGTGTTCACAATTATTCTAAATCTTTATTCATAAGCGAGGGGTAAATAAACAGTTCTCTACAAATAAAACAAACAAACAAACCATTTTCTTTTATCATTTTGCTGGTGACATTTTAATCCATCAAATCTATACAGTTGCCAGTCAACATTCAGTTGAAACATTATGACTACACAACAGGAAACCTTTCTCTTGTCCATGAAAATCATACACTTAGTCACCAGAAACATAACCTGGGAAAAAGAAAAAAGAAAAGGAGTACTTGTGGCACCTTAGAGACTAACCAGTTTATTTGAGCATGAGCTTTCGTGAGCTACAGCTCACTTCATCGGATGCATAGCATATCGTGGAAACTGCAGAAGACATTATATACACACAGAGACCATGAAACAAAACTTCCTCCCACCCCACTGTCCTGCTGCTAACAGCTTATCTAAAGTGATCATCAAGTGATCATCAAGGAAGGCCATTTCCAGCACAAATCAAGGTTTTCTCACTCTTCCCCCCCCCCCCCACACACACACACAGACACACATACAAACTCACTCTCCTGCTGGTAATAGCCCATCCCTCTTTGAAACCTCTCTTTGTAATGCGCATGATAATCAAGGTGGGTCATTTCCAGCACTAATCCAGGTTTTCTCACCACCCTCCCCCCCACACACTGTGGGGGGGGGGGGGAGGGTGGTGGTGAGAAAACCTGGATTAGTGCTGGAAATGACCCACCTTGATTATCATGCGCATTATAAAGAGAGGTTTCAAAGAGGGATGGGCTATTACCAGCAGGAGAGTGAGTTTGTATGTGTGTCTGTGGGGGGGGGGGGGGGAAGGGTGAGAAAACCTGGATTTGTGCTGGAAATGGCCTTCCTTGATGATCACTTTAGATAAGCTGTTAGCAGCAGGACAGTGGGGTGGGAGGAAGTTTTGTTTCATGGTCTCTGTGTGTATATAATGTCTTCTGCAGTTTCCACGATATGCTATGCATCCGATGAAGTGAGCTGTAGCTCACGAAAGCTCATGCTCAAATAAACTGGTTAGTCTCTAAGGTGCCACAAGTACTCCTTTTCTTTTTTCTTTTTACGAATACAGACTAACACGGCTGTTACTCTATAACCTGGGAAGACACTGTTTCAGAGGAAATAATAATTAACCTCAGTGTTTCCTATGTATTCTGCATTGCACATTATGACAGGCTATTGGGAATTGTTTCTGCAAGCCTCTTCTGCAAGTAACTTTACATGTGTGAGGAGTCTCCCAGAAGTCAGTGCGATGGCTCACATGAGTCAAGTGCTTACATGCTAAAGTAATTTCAGGATCTCTCCAACGGTCCCTTAAACAGTTTATGGTAATGAAAGCAATGCTAAACATTTTATGAGAGTTGTTTTGTATCTTATCTAATGAAATTGGAAAAGAAAGAAAAAGCTAAAATCAAAATGAAGCTGTATAACAGAGCAAATTGAGCTGAAAGACAGGAAGTGATCTTGCAGGAACATCTGCAAATCACAACGGTAAAATATGTACTTATCATACTTTATAAATTTACTACTTCACATTCTACTGCCCTGGTCTATAATCTATAATCTTCTAGAGTCAGGAATGTTAATGACAAAACTTGAAAATTACGATAAAATCATCTTTAAAATGTACCTATGGAATATTTATTTTACTACTATGTGATTCTTAATAATGTTCAGAATTGCAGATAGGAATTACAAAGTGAAAATTTGGATGCATCATTGTGATTCTCTGTTGAGATGGTTTATTATATAGTGTGTCTTAGAAACACCGTGAAAGCAAATACAAGGAATCCTATTGTCACGCTGTCTGGAATGGCTCACAAACAGACAAGCCAAACCCACAAAAAAATGTAGAAATTGGGCATGTTTTTGGCTTAATTGGCTTGTGAGTTGCTTGTAGGCTAGTTTTTGGCTTGTAGCTTGTTGCTTCTTTCTTTTTTTTTTTCTTTTTTTTTTTTGATTGGCTCCTGGCAAGCAGGAGCAAGGTGGGCAAGCAGGGGCAAGGGGGAACAAGCAGGAGCAAGGGGCAAGCAGGAACAATTGGGGGAGAGAGTCGGGGTGCACAGCAGGCCCACCACAGTCCCAGACTGCACGCTGGGGAGACCTAGTCACATAGAGCGTTGGGGTTCTTAGGGATTGGCTTGTTTTGGCCTTGTTTGAAATGGGATTAGCTTGATTTTTGGCTTATTTTGAAATTTGGGGTGCTTATTTACCACATGAAAGTTGGTAACTGTGCAACCGACCCTTACTGTCTCAGGGCAGACTGTCAAAAGCAGAACAGATGCCCCAAACTGGTGGTATGTTCTATAATTAGATTTCACCAACCCAGTACAAATGTGAACTCCTGGATCACTGTAACAGTCTTACCCTGGAGTCACAGACAGTCCCCTTGGGCAATCCAGGCTATCTTGCCACCCAGGCAAACTAAACACAGTGATAAATAGTAATTTACACCAAAAATCACAAAATATTCAGGTTTCTCCCAGTCCCGAGAGACCAGTCACTTACCCCAGACCAATCTGTGTCTTAGATCTCACACCAAAGACAACGCTGGTAGCCAATCCTATCGTAAACTAATGAAGGATTTATTAACTAGGAAAAAGAAATGAGAGAGTTATTTAGAGGTTAGAGTGGAATAAGTTAAGTCTGTGGTTCCAAAAGGTGACAGAGATGTGGTAATCTGTCAGCACTGAATGTCTTTTTAGGGTAACCCACATTGACCCTGGGGATCTCTGCTTTTTGTTTCTTAGCTCCTGCCTTTGTAAGAGTCCAAACAGCCAAGAGATGAAAAATCTTCATGTCAACTATCTTTATTCCCCTCTTTCCGGAATTCAAGCTGATGGGATGTGCTTTCTTGTACACAGCACCTTCATGAGTGTAAGAGGGCCATTAAACCAGGTTTTGTGTTGTGATGTTCCACAAGGGCCCATTTAGCCTTGATAGTACTTCTGGATGGGTGAGGGATCCACTTGTCCCTGCCTAAGTTCACAAGTTCAAAGCAGGCATTTTTAACATTATAAAGCAAACCTTGCATATTACCTTATAGCATGGAATACAGACATTACAAGTAAGATTAATGGATGCAGCAATTTACAAGCATTTTATAGAGTCTAAACACTAACCACATTCTTACAAGTTCAACACCCATCTTGAACAATATTAACATATAGGCAAGCTGGTCTGGTCTCCAGCTATGAATTTGTCAGTGCTTAGCTGATGCCTACAGCCTTGGCAAGAGCTGGCACATAGTTTACTAGCATCACAATTACCATAGTGCTCAAACAGAGACAACAGGTTCTCAGGAGTCTAAGCTCCACATTCTTTTGAGTGCATTGTAGTCTTAAAAGCCTAGATGCAAAGGGCATAGTTATGGAAACTATCAGATTTGAAACTAAAATGCTGCGATTTGGAATGGAGGGCAATTTAAGGCAGAATCAATAGTCATTGGTTGACTCAGGAAAACAAAAATATCCATAGGACCTAATTATGCCGACATAATTGTCCTAAGTGGAGCCAGGGACACAGGGAGCCTTTTGCCCACCTACCCCCAGCGCACCCATTCATGGACAGTCCTGACTGAATTAGCCATTAGACAATCCCAGGTGCAGGTTTCCTATCTTTGCCTGCAGTGCCAAAAGCAACCTTGGGTGAACGTCTGAATTTAAGCATGACCATAGCCCTGCCCCCCTAACATACCATCAAGTGCCTACAAGGAATCACCAGTGTGAGAGTAGACTACATCTTTTCAACAGTTCTAGCAAGGGCCACTGTGATGCCATTCAAATGTGGGGCACGTAGTTGCTTTATGACTTCTATGGTTAAAATGAAGCCATTGCACCTCTCTGGTGCTCCCCCACCCCCATCTCACTACATCTGATACACCTGTGATTTAACCCGCAGAGCACAGACAAAAGTTGTTATATTGCATGCCATAATAAGATGTAATATTAAATGGCTTCTACCCAAGAGATATGTATATCTTATTTTCGTAATTCCATTTATAATCTCCCATTTAAAGAGAAAATGGGCCAATGAAAAGAATGAATCAAGATCTTCCTCTCTACTATTGTGTGAGGAAGGTCAGAACACATAATACAGTCAATATTGAATGTAGTTATGATTAGCTATTTGTTTCTAGTAGAGGCATTGCTACAATGTGCTGGGTGTTATACCAACATAAAGAATAGTGTATATTGTGTCATCCCGTTCAAGGTTCAGTTTTCCTTAACTGAGGCAATTATATATTATTCATATACATTGTGGGTTTACTTAAGAAAAAATATGTATTAACTATGTTAAAGATATCTAAAAGAACATCAATTTAGCATGCTAACAAGTTAGCTAACTTTATGACTGCTGGTCAGGAAATTAACAAGAATGAGCATGTTGCAGCTGGAAATATGTAAAAAGCCTCCAAAGTGTATCGTATTATATGACACTGACAGAATGTGAGAAACTGATGCAGAAACTGAAAATGGGACCTACTCAATGGCAAATCATATAGATGTATAATCTACAGAACTGAATCACACGGTTCATATTCTCTAGCTCACATATCATTCTTCATTACGTACCAGCCAACATGGACTCCAATGTGACTCAGGCATACATGTCTCCTCTCATCTAGTAGATGTCAGGCCTATCTAAAAAGATTGTAGGTACAATTAAATACATGTTTTATGAATGTAAAATGGTGTAATACTTCTGCACCCATATGGCAGATAACATTAGTGATCACATGGTGCTAGATATCTTTTGAACACCTGTTCTGGTGACACTAAAATCCAGTGCCCTACTCTAAAGAACAGTTTAATCTGTGGAGAAACTAGTGGATACCTTAAAAATGGCTGTCAAAGACAGTATTAAATCATCCTGGAATAACATTTAAAATTACTTTCAATTATTTAGTCAATAAAATCTGCCTGGTATTGAAGTAAAAGTCAATCCAACTCCCATTAAATCAATGGAAAGATTTCAATAGAAGTAGAATTGGGCCCCAAGAAAGAACTATCTGATGAAATGTAAAGAAGATCTGTGATTTCCTTTACCCCATACCTGAAAAATGTTTTTGCATTTCATTGATATAAATATAGTAGCTGTTCATAACTAGAGGAGTTTGTCCCTTTTTTTCATTCCTTTCTCCTTAACATTTTATACTAACAGAGAGAAAACATATCTCTTGTAAAGGTGTTTTTGTATGTATCTATATCTATATCAGTGGTTCCCAAACCTGTGAACCCCTTTCACTAAAATGTCAAGTCTCATGAATCCCCTCCTAAAAAATGAATATTTCCAGGGATTTTCTCCTTTCATCATAGAACAATAGAATATCAGGGTTAGACAGGACCTCAGGAGGCCATCTAGTCCAACCCCCTGCTCACAGCAGGACCAATCCCCAACTAAATCATCCCAGCCAGAGCTTTGTCAAGCCTGACCTTAAAAACCTCTGAGGAAGAAGATTCCACCACCTCCCTAGGTAACCCATTCCAGTGCTTTACCACCCTCCTAGTGAAAAAGTTTTTCCTAATATCCGACCTAAACCTCCCCCACTGCAACTTGAGACCATTACTCCTCGTTCTGTCATCTGCTACTACTGAGAACAGTCTAGATCTATCCTCCTTGGAACTCCCTTTTGAGTAGTTGAAAACAGCTATCTAATCCCCCCTCATTCTTCTCTTCTGCAGACTAAACAATTCCAGTTCCCTCAGCCTCTCCTCATAAGTCATGTGCTCCAGTCCCCTAATCATTTTTGTTGCCCTCTGCTGGACGTTTTCCAATTTTTCCACATCCTTCTTGTAGTGTGGGGCCCAAAACTGGACACAGTACTCCAGATGTGGCCTCACCAATGCCGAATAGAGGGGAATGATCATGTCCCTCATCTGCTGGCAATGCCCCTACTTATACAGCCCAAAATGCCATTGGCCTTCTTGGGAACAACGGCACACTGTTGACTCATATCCAGCTTCTCGTCCGCTGTAACCCCTAGGTCCTTTTCTGCAGAACTGCTGCCTAGCCATTCGGTCCCTAATCTGTAGCGGTGCATGGGATTCTTCCGTCCTAAGTGCAGGACTCTGCACTTGTCCTTGCTGAACCTCATCAGATTTCTTTTGGCCCAATCCTCTAATTTGTCTAGATCCCTCTGTATCCTATCCCTACCCTTCAGCGTATCTACCACTCCTCTCAGTTTAGTATCATCTGCAAACTTGCTGAGGGTGCAATCCACGCCATCCTCCAGATCATTAATGAAGATATTGAACAAAACCGGCCTGAGAACTGACCCTTGGGGCACTCCGCTTGATACCGGCTGCCAACTAGACCTGGAGCCATTGATCACTTTACTGGAGTATAAATTATAAAAGCAATGTTCTTGGAAATATAAAAAAAAAAATTATGACATACTTATTACACCAGGGGTCGGCAACCTTTCAGAAGTGGTGTGCCAAGTCTTCATTTATTCACTTTAATTTAAGGTTTCAGGTGCCAATAATACATTTTAAAATTTTTTAGAAGGTCTTTCTCTATAAGGCTATATATTATATAACTAAACTATTGTTGTATGTAAAGTAAACAAGGTTTTCAAAATGTTTAAGAAGCTTCATTTAAAATTAAATTAAAATGCTGACCATATGCCACTGGCCCACTCAGCCCGCTGCCAGCCTGGGGTTCCGTTCACCTAGGCCGGCAGCGGGCTGAGCAGGGCTGGTGTCCGGGACCCCAGACCATCAGTGGGCTGAGTGGCTCAGCCCACTGCCGGTCTGGGATTCTGTCTGTCGGCTCCTTCCAGCCAGGGTCCCGGCTGCAGCCCCGCTCAGCCCCCTGCCAGTCTGGGATCCCGGCCCTGCCCACATAGAGTGGGTACCTACCTTCTCCCTGGTTCTAGCCATTCTCTTCCTCTCTCTCTGCACTGAGATGAGGGTGGGAGTGTGCTGAGCACAGGGCTGAGGGTGAAGGAGCAGGCTGGGGGTGGGGTTGTAGGGTCTGGCCAGGAGCTAGAATGAGGGAGCGGGCTCAGGGTTGCAGCAGGAGGTTTGGGTGTGGAGTGCTTACCTGGCAGCTCCCATTTGGTGGAAAGGGTGCAGGTGGGAATGTGGGGGTGTGTGCAGGAGCTCCCGTTTGGTGCTGAGGGTGGGGGTGGGAATGTGGGGGGTGCAAGAGTCAGGGCATGGGGTCTGGGGGGGGCTGGATATGTGGGGGTGCAGGGGTCAGGGCAGAGGGCTGGGGGCATGTGAGGGGGTGCAGGAGTCTGTATGGGGGGCTGGGTATATGTGTGGGGTGCTGGAGTCAGGACTGGGGTCGTGGGGGGGTGCAGGGATCAGTGCAGAAGGCTGTGGTGTGTGAGGAGTGCAGGGGTAAGGGCAAGGAGCTGGGTGTGTGTGAGGGAGGTGCAGGGGTCAGGGCAGAGGGCTGGGGTGTGTGTGAGGGGGTTGCAGGGGTCGGGCAGAGGGCTGGGGGTGTGTGGAGTGTGCAGGGGTCAGGGCAGAGAGCTGGGTGTGTGTGAGGGGGGTGCAGGGGTCAGGGCAGAGGGCTGGGAATGTGTGGGGGGTGTAAGGGTCAGGGCAGAGGGCTGGGGGTGTGGGCTAGGGTCGTGGGGTGCTCCCAGCCTCCTGCCCAGAGCGGCTCATGGCGGGGGGCTGGAGGGGGTATGCCCTGATTCCACCCCCCTTCCCCAAGGCCCTGTCCCCACCTCTTCTCCGCCTCCTTCCCGGAGCAGCGAGCGCGCTGCGGCTTCGCTTCTCCCCCTCCCTCGCAAAGGCCATCAGCTGATCGGCGGCAGAGAGGGAGAGGAGGAGGGGCAGGAACCCAGCATGGCTGGGGATGGGGGAGCTTGCCTGCCCTGCAGCAGTAGCCGGCAGGACCAAGCTACTTCACCCTGCCTCCGCGGGGTGGGGGGAGGCGGAGAAGATTTTTAATGGCACTCTGTAGGATTTTTAATGGCACTCTGCTGCCTGCTGGGGTCCCGCCCCGCTCAGCCTGCTGCCAGCCTGGGTTCGGCAGCGGGCTGAGCGGGGCTGGCACCTGGGACCCGGCAGGCAGCAGCGTGCCATTAAAAATCAGCTCGCATGCCGTCTTTGGCACGCATGCCATAGGTTGCCGACCCCTGTATTACACACTATTTATTATTAATTATTATTTATCATTACAGTATTTTTATTACATTATGAAAATGGCAACACTCTTCCAAGATCTCACTTTCATAGCTTGTATCACTTTGAATAAGCCTGTGATAAGACAAGGCTCCTATATTTCATCAAGGAGTATCAGATATGGGAGTATCAGATATTTAAGAAGCCAACTCAAAGTTCCTCCTACACAAGCATTCAGGTCTTGAACGGTCCAGGCAAACAACGCACGTTACAACAAAGCTTAAACCTGTTCTTCATAATAATTTAAAAAACAATACTAGCTGCCTATTTAATTTTAAAAACAGCAAAAAATATTCACCTCCCTTTCCATTTCTTATAAGGAGTTTTGAAGTTTAAATCTCCTCAGTGTGATAGATATGCTTGCTTTTATCTGCTTAGCTCTTGGAAGCCAGGGGCTCTGAGCTGCTGGGCCCATGCTGCCCGGGGTTCCTAGGGACAGCCCTTTCCGCCATTAGGGAATTTTTTCCTGAGAACCCCCTGTAACATTTCGTGAACCCCGGGGGGTTCGTGAACCTCAATTTGGGAACCACTGATCTATATTAATGTTATGATTGCAAGTGTATTAGAGCTAGATTTCACTTCTTTTTTTAACAGAAAATAAAAGGATTAAAAAATGATGGCTGATAAGATTATTGCATCATATGTCTAAATTTTTGAAGTATGGGGAGTTGGGATTGGGTACAAGAGGGTAAAATAAGCTAGGAGCCAAATCTGTGGCTATGTCAAAGTGCAAGATTCTATTCTCACTCAGACTGAATTTATACTGCTGAAGATTTCATGACTTCAGTGAAGTTACTCCTGATTTACATCTTTGAAAGTGAACTCAGAACCAAGCCTGAAGTGCCTGAGAAAGTAAGTCTTAGAGAAAAGCATGAACCCAGTTCTAAGTTTTAAAAAAAGCCATCAGGATAAGAGAGAAAGAGAGAGACTCACAGATCGACCATTTAAGGGTTTCCTCTCCCTTCTTCTCTAACACATACAAGAAGCAGAGGTACTGTAGTGTAGGGTCTCTTGGGTTCAGATTTCACTCAAGGCACAAAATAGTGAGGGACTTCAGAATATTGGTATCAGTGTACGTGATTTTCATTGTTATTTTCAAAAAAAGTAATTGAAAGAGTGGAAGATATAGTGTTCCAAGTGTCTTTTTTATGTTTTTTGTGTGTAGGGATTTGGGAGCGGGAGCATGGGGTGGTTAACCAAAAATCAGCTATGACAGAGATAAGATGGAATGGGAGAGCCAGACAAGAGGCTGTGTATCATGATCACAAGCACATTGAAGTCAGTGAGAACTTTGTCATTGATTTCAGTGGGATTTGGATTAGACTCTAAAATCAAAGTAAAACACAGATGCTATTGTTCAATATAGAGCCTAGATGCTACAGAGATTGATGTTGAGAAAATACCTTAGAATAAGGAAGGTAAGAGAGGTGGCAGCATCAGATGATGTCTGGTGCAAAAGTAGGTGGGTGCAGTTTGAACTGTAGCAATGGAAATACTATAGTCTATAAATGGATAAACCTCACAAGAGTCAGAGGTTCATTGTGTATAAGCACACAAAAGTTCTGATACAAAACTTACCCCCTCTATACATGTTTCTTGGGTCTGCAAAAGTATGCAGAACAATAGCGATAAAACTTCACTAAGTGACCATTGTTCTTCCCTTTTCTACTAAAAGATCATTTGCCTTTAGTGCTATATGGAACTTCTAAAACCTTTACTAGCTACAGTATTTGTTTCCAAGGCTATTCCCAGTATTTGAAACAAAGTTGAACCATAGCAATCCTGGACACCTTATTTGGGACATCCTCATTGTAACAATAGGCATCATTGCACTACAGGCTTGCCAGCCTGACAAAGCCAGCAAGGAAGCAAGAAATGCTTTTGTACAGTGCCAAGGGCCCCCTGTCCTCCCCCCTCCTGCACTGAACAAACTATCAAAAGAACAAGACGAGCAGTTGTAGATATAACTAGAGCTAAAGAACTAGCAGATGTGTTATGCATGATTGCAACAGCAGTCCTGGTGACTGTCCAGATTTGACTCCTCCAAATATACATTGGACATTGAATAAGAGATTGAGTAATCAGGTGCTAGGAAGGAAAATTTATATGTTGGTCATCCTTTAAAAAAAAAAGATGCATGACCAGGACATTAAGATAAAGAGGATAGGTAAGCTGATAAGTAAGACTACAATTTAGTCATGGGTATTTTTAGTAAAAGTCATGGATAGGTCATGGGCAATAAACAAAAATTCACAGTCCATGACCTGTATACTAAAAACACCTGCGACTACATATTGGAGGGAGAGTCTGAGGGGCCGCTGCTGGAGGGCCAGTGGCACCAGCTGCCAGGGGCCGTGGACTGTGGCTGCTCCAGCCAGCTACCCCGGGACCACTGCTGGGGCCACTGGACCATGGCTGCTCTGGCCGGTCGCCTGGGGACCGCTGTTTGGGGCTGCGGACTGCAGCTGCTCTGGCCAGCCATCCAGGGACCACAGCTGCTCCGGCTGGCCACATGGGGATTGCTGCCTGGGGCCACACTGGCCACACTCACCACAGTCTGGTGAGTGAACAAACCCAGAATTGGGGGCCACAGCACCACCTTCTCTCCCTCCCCCACCTCTGGTTCTGCTTATTTGCCAAATGGGTTTCCTAATCCCTTACGTTAACTAGAGCTGGATCTAAAGTAAGACACACACACACTTCCCCCCCCCCCAGCCTTCCCGTTCTGAACACCCCAAACTTTTTTGTGGGGAGAGAGTCAGCATTCAGATCCAAACTGCGCAGCTTGGGACCATCTCGAATCCTAATTGTATCAGCTAGGCTGTAAGATAGTTATGGTCTTTTGGTCCATTTGTCTCCTATAATTCAGCAGTCTTTAGGATGCTATTACTCTTCCTATATACACAGCCCTGAAAGGGATTTTAAAGGATTCATGCCTCTACTAAAATTTGAGAAATATCTTCAAAGTTCATTAAACTGTGCCAGCCTTGGAAATGTTTTTATTGCCTTTTTATCATTGCGCATAATCAAGGAAATTTATCTTCCCCCTACAGAATAATGCCTGAGTTGCTGGTTTTGTTTATATGTTTGTTTGTTTTCTATTTTGCAGTTTACACTGTACATTACAGCTTGTCAAAAAAAAAAAGTTAAAGTTACCTAGAAAAAACACACAGGATGAGGAGATGAACTTTCATATATTTCTACATTAAATATGTTATTCCGTTTATATCTGAGAAACACACACCACCATATAAATTCACTGTACATTAAGTTTTATATTTGTTGCACTAAAACACCTTCCAGGCCCAAACACAGAGAGATCTACCATATATTTCCCATATAGTTCACTAAGGACTTTGCTATTGATTTTACATGGAAGTTGCTCAGATACGAAAGTGATGGGTGGCATTATAAAACTGTTAAATAAAGATAAGACAATACAATTCTTTTTGTTGGAGGAGAAAGCTCTATGTGTCAAGTTTTCCTGATCTCTTTCATGATGATGTTCTATAATTTGGGGGTGGAGCAGGAGAAAGGAGGCTGCAGGACTCCCCTTTAAACTGATTCACTGACTGAACTCCTCTTATAGTGTTTCAGAGGGGATAATGTAGCAAAACAGGGGCTACCAAGCCCTGAAGCTACAGTAAAATCCACAGAGTGGCTATACTTCACTCCCTGATGGAAGGGGCAGTGTTCTGTTCTCACCAGGCCTTGTAGAACTCCCAAGTAGAGAGCAGAACTACTTGTGTGATGGGAGGTAGATTTGTACCTTATCAAATCTTGCTACATATTACTCATTTTGATCAGCCATCAAAAGTAAAGTCAAGCAGTAAAGTCTTTAAATAATCTCTATTTGCTGTCTTATATTTCCTTTGATTAAATGTGTTTATTTCCCTTTTATTTGCAGCAGTTAGCCACATTTTAATAATAGATTGAACAGTCTAATCCAGCGGTTCTCAAACTGTGGGTCAGGACCTCAAAGTGGGTTGCATGCCCATTTTAACGGAGTCGCTCGGGCTGGCTTAGAATTACTGGGGCCCGGGACCAAAACCCGAGCCCCACCAACTGCGGCCCAAGCCCCACAGCCCACGGCCAAAACCAAAGCCCAAGGGCATCAGCTCTGGGTGGCAGGGCTCAGGTTACAGGCTCTCTTCCTGAGGCTGAAGCCTTTGGGCTTCGGCTTTGGCCCTGGGGCAGTGAGGCTGGGGCTTCGGCTTTGGCCACCAACCTGGGATGGTGGGGCTTGGGTGGGTTCAGTTGGGCTCGATCCCTCCTCCTGGGGTCATGTAGTAATTTTTGTTGTCAGAAGGGGGTCACAGTGCAATGAAGTTTCAGAACCCCTGGTCTAATCTTTTTTTTCAGATCTAGTGAAAGATTCCCTCTTGCTTGCTGTTGACATTCTGGCCCCTCATCAGACAAGAGTCATTGTATTTTAGCCACCTAATAAAGGCCTTCTTTCAGAACAGTTCAGATAGATCTATGCCAAGATCCAAAACAGGTGTCTGAAATACTTTAAGATATTTGAGGGAACAAAGTGTAAGAAAAGTTTTCTCTTATTACCTCACATTTAACGTTTCCTTTATGTAGTAATTATAGGGCATATAAATCAGGTTGTTTTAAGACAGGAAACAGATATTCTGCTCAATGAGAAATCAAAAGCATGCCTAAAAAACAGGCCAGCTGTCATTTTAGAGGCATTTGTTATTTTGTTATTTCCATAATGATTGTTGATTATGATAATTGATCATTTCAATAATTTCTATGATACAGTTAATTGGTAAAAGTTATTTCATTGCTCTTTTATGTGAAATACTCTTAATTAACAAAGAACATTTAAATAAATTACCATAATACTGAAGGTCACACAAATATTACCTACAGTTGTGCTCACTGTTGCATAGATACTTATTTCTATCCAGAGACAGCAGGTGAATAAGACTCACTCTTTGGAATGAAAGAAATGATATTTCACTAAAATTAAAAAAACATGAGTTTCTATTTCTGAGTTTAACTTCAAGAATCCTATACTTCCTGTCCTTTTGGCTAAAATCAATTGTTGTATCAGTTTAATATTAGATGTGTCCCATATCAGAAGATTGAGATATTCTTCAGTGGCGGAGAGTGAAGACCCTGATCTGGTCCTTTCCACCTCAAAATACTTTGATTTTGTTGGGGAAAAAACCCAACAAACAGCTATGATGGGGAAGCCTTGTGCTAGACACAGGCTGAACTTTTTGAAAGATGTAGACTTTTGAAAACAAAGGTGTGTCTGAAGGTCCACAGTATCTGGTGAGTGCTCATTGGAAGGGACTGTCTAGCTATATTCCACCAGGTAACTAGCAAAATAATACTGTCCCAGTTTCCTCAAAAGCTCTGTCATCAGAATTCCAGCTCAATACTCTTGTTATTTAGTTGTCCCACAGCAGAGACTGAAGTCCTACAAACAGTGTTAAAGATCTTGATGTGGAAAACTGAAATAGCTTAGAAGATCTTCAGGTGGAAAACGACTATTAGGAAATAACTAGACATGAACATCTAGGGCAAAATTTCCTCTTGTCATTAATGGCTAGAACTCCACTGAAGATAATGGAACTTGTCATAAGCCCATTTACACCAGCAGAAACTTTGCCTCGTCCTTAAATAATGCCCTTCAGTGTATGTGTGAGGATCCCATTGATGTCAGGTGCCAGCTACAGTCTACTGCCAATTGTTCTGCTGCCCCAATACTGAAGGCCACTGTGAGGAGGAGTTAAAAGCTCTGCTTGCCTGCTATACACTAACAGCCTCCATCTGAGAGCTGCTGCTCACAGTCCACATCTGCCCAAAGGTGGATGAAAGGTGGATGGCCAAGGAAAGTGTGGGCCCCCTACTGAATGAGGGAGGCAACCTAGTGACAGAGGATGTGGAAAAAGCTAATGTGCTCAATGCTTTTTATGCCTCTGTCTTCACTAACAAGGACAGCTCCCAGACTGCTGCGCTGGGCATCACAGCATGGGGAGTAGGTGGCCAGCCCTCTGTGGAGAAAGAGGTGGTTAGGGACTATTTAGAAAAGCGGGATGTGCACAAGTCCATGGGGCCAGATGAGTTGCATCCGAGAGTGCTAAAGGAATTGGCGGCTGTGATTGCAGAGCCATTGGCCATTATCTTTGAAAACTCGTGGCGAACGGGGGAAGCCCCGGATGACTGGAAAAAGGCTAATGTAGTGCCAATCTTTAAAAAAGGGAAGAAGGAGGATCCTGGGAACTACAGGCCAGTCAGCCTCACCTCAGTCCCCGGAAAAATCATGGAGCAGGTCCTCAAAGAATCAATCCTGAAGCACTTACATGAGAGGAAAGTGATCAGGAACAGTCAGCATGGATTCACCAAGGGTAGGTCATGCCTGACTAATCTAATCGCCTTCTATGATGAGATTACTGGTTCTGTGGATGAAGGGAAAGCAGTGGATGTATTGTTTCTTGACTTTAGCAAAGCTTTTGACACGGTCTCCCACAGTATTCTTGTCAGCAAGTTAAAGAAGTATGGGCTGGATGAATGCACTATAAGGTGGGTAGAAAGTTGGCTAGATTGTCGGGCTCAACGGGTAGTGATCAATGGCTCCATGTCTAGTTGGCAGCCGGTGTCAAGTGGAGTGCCCCAGGGGTCGGTCCTGGGGCCGGTTTTGTTCAATATCTTCATAAATGATCTGGAGGATGGTGTGGATTGCACCCTCAGCAAGTTTGCACATGACACTAAACTGGGAGGTGTGGTAGATACGCTGGAGGGCAGGGATAGGATACAGAGGGACCTAGACAAATTGGAGGATTGGGCCAAAAGAAATCTGATGAGGTTCAATAAGGATAAGTGCAGGGTCCTGCACTTAGGACGGAAGAACCCAATGCACAGCTACAGACTAGGGACCGAATGGCTAGGCAGCAGTTCTGCGGAAAAGGACTTAGGGGTGACAGTGGACGAGAAGCTGGATATGGGTCAGCAGTGTGCCCTTGTTGCCAAGAAGGCCAATGGCATTTTGGGATATATAAGTAGGGGCATAGCGAGCAGATCGAGGGACGTGATCGTCCCCCTCTATTCGACATTGGTGAGGCCTCATCTGGAGTACTGTGTCCAGTTTTGGGCCCCACACTACAAGAAGGATGTGGATAAATTGGAGAGAGTCCAGCGAAGGGCAACAAAAATGATTAGGGGTCTGGAACACATGACTTATGAGGAGAGGCTAAGGGAACTGGAATTGTTTAGTCTGCAGAAGAGAAGAATGAGGGGGGATTTGATAGCTGCTTTCAACTACCTGAGAGGTGGTTCCAGAGAGGATGGTTCTAGACTATTCTCAGTGGTAGAAGAGGACAGGACAAGGAGTAATGGTCTCAAGCTGCAGGGGGAGGTTTAGGTTGGATATTAGGAAAAACTTTTTCACTAGGAGGGTGGTGAAACACTGGAATGTGTTACATAGGGAGGTGGTAGAATCTCCTTCCTTAGAAGTTGTTAAGGTCAGGCTTGACAAAGCCCTGGCTGGGATGATTTAATTGGGGATTGGTCCTGCTTTGAGCAGGGGGTTGGACTAGATGACCTCCTGAAGTCCCTTCCAACCCTGATATTCTATGATTCTATGATTCTATGACTACCATCCTCATTGTTGACATCTCTGTATAGATTTTTTTCCCCTCATCCTCCATTAGGATTCTCCTACACTGTGTCTCAACAGAGGGTTATTTTTGCTTAAGGGAGATGTAATGTTGGGATTTTCTGTTCTTTAAAAGGGTCTTTTTTACACCCCTCTCTTCATTGTGATGCAAGCAAGGTCTGAATGAGCTCTCTCCTGACATCTAGTGATGGACTGGGGGTAAAAGGTTTCAGGAACAGACCATATTTGCATAAACACATCTAGTCTGCCTAGGTGCACAGCATGCTGGAGATGCTTTGCCTAAGTGATCAGTTTGGCTGGTGTTGGGTTACAAGTCACTTATATATTGAGTGCCAGGATAATGAAATGTTATTTTCCTTATTGTATGAGGAAATGGCATCATAACTGTACTTAGACTGCCCTGATTGAGCGGGTCACCCTAAACTGAACCTTGTGTGCTAAACAGGGAGGTAGGGATGTTAAATCTGAGTGTGTATGTGAGAGGCAGGCAGGCATTCATTCATACCTACCTACCTACCTACCTACCTACCTACCTACCTACCTGGTGGTGATGCCTAAGGAGTCCGCAACACCATTTGTCTCACTTGTTTTGTTTGGTGATCACTAATAACCAGGTGCTAAGGCTTAGATGTAGTGTTGTGGTAGAAGAGACTACACAGCTTGCACTAGTAGTGAGATTCCCCACTATATGCTTGAATCACTACTGAGAGCTGGGTTAAGTGGTGTAATGTCACAGAATGTAATGTTGCAGCAGAGAGGCTGCAAGACGGCAGCAGCACCAGCTACTGGTGGAAGGGCAGATGGCAGTACAGTGGTCAACAGCAGCAGAACGAACAATGGTAGAGTGAACAGCAGCAACAGAGCCAGCTGCAGCAGTGGAGGGAGGTAAACTCACGTGAATGCACCTCTGAACTTTGGGTCTTCACTGACCAAGGACAGCAACTGTGAGTGGGGTGCAGTGGAGGGGAGTGGTGTGTTAAAGGTTGGTTGTTGGACTTTCACACTGCAAGTTGAGAAACTGAGGCAAAGGGCACTCACTGCCCAATATAGTCTGGGGTGGGTGTCTGCTCATGGTCATATACTCTCAAATCATGGTTATGGTATTTTCCCAGGTTGATGCTGGGTTCCTTTTCCCTTTTTATTAAAAGTTTTCTTTGCTATACACAGACTCAATGCTTGTGAGAGGGGAAGTATTGCCTCTTAGAGGCACCCAGTGGTGGTGTTTAATTTTCCAAGATTACTGGGTTGGATCTTCAGCCAGTTCTGCTTTGTACTGTTAAGAGCAACCCCTAGATATTTAATCTGGCCCTTGTTGCTGCTGAATCTGCCTGGCATACAAGTTACAATTGCAAGAGGAGGGGGCAGGAGTTATAGACATGTTTTTGGAACAGATCATACAATGTCTCCCCATGTGTCTCCCTATATGTTTTATCTGTGTGATCCATGTTTTATCTGTGTCTCACCCGTATCTCCCCACAGACCTCAATATGCCTCTCTTTACTGTCTCTAAGGTTGTCTCTAAGGTTGTCTCTACACTGCGCACCTTAAAATGGTTCTCCCGGCGACAAAATAAAAACACCCTGAATGAGGGGTGGTAGCTTCATTGATGGGAGAGTGCCTCCCGCCGATGAAGTGCTGTCCACATTGGTGCTTTTCATCATTAAAACTTTTGTTGTTCATGGGGGTGTTTTTTTTCACACCCCAGAGCGACAAAAGTTTTAACAACAAAAGTGCAGTGTAGACAAAGCCAAACTCACCATGTTATGGCCCTACTTTAAATCTCTTTCACAAATCTTATCAGTATGTGTTTTTAAAGCAATTGGTAGGAGTCCAATATAGAATCATAGAATCATAGAATATCAGGGTTGGAAGGGACCTCAGGAGGTCATCTAGTCCAACCCCCTGCTCAAAGCAGGACCAATCCCCAACTAAATCATCCCAGCCAGAGCTTTGTCAAGCCTGACCTTAAAAACCTCTGAGGAAGAAGATTCCACCACCTCCCTAGGTAACGCATTCCAGTATTTCACCACCCTCCTAGTGAAAAAGGTTTTCCTAATATCCAACCTAAACCTCCCCCACTGCAACTTGAGACCATTACTCCTCGTTCTGTCATCTGCTACCAGTGAGAACAGTCTAGATCCATCCTCTTTGGAACCCCCTTTCAGGTAGTTGAAAGCAGCTATCTAATCCCCCCTCATTCTTCTCTTCTGCAGACTAAACAATTCCAGTTCCCTCAGCCTCTCCTCATAAGTCATGTGTTCCAGTCCCCTAATCATTTTTGTTGCCCTCTGCTGGACGTTTTCCAATTTTTCCACATCCTTCTTGTAGTGTGGGGCCCAAAACTGGACACAGTACTCCAGATGAGGCCTCACCAATGTCGAATAGAGGGGAATGATCACGTCCCCCAATCTGCTGGAAATACCCCTACTTATACAGCCCAAAATGCCATTGGCCTTCTTGGGAACAACGGCACACTGTTGACTCATATCCAGCTTCTCGTCCACTGTCACCCCTAGGTCCTTTTTTGCAGAACTGCTGCCTAGCCATTCGGTCCGTAGTCTGTAGCAGTGCATGGGATTCTTCCGTCCCAAGTGCAGGACTCTGCACTTGTCCTTGTTGAACCTCATCAGATTTCTTTTGGCTCAATCCTCTAATTTGTCTAGGGCACTCTGTATCCTATCCCTACCCTCCAGCCTCTCCTTCCAGTTTAGTGTCATGTGCAAACTTGCTGAGGGTGCAATCCACACCATCCTCCAGATCATTTATGAAGATATTGAACAAAACTGGCATGAGGACCGACCCTTGGGGCACTCCACTTGATACCGGCTGCCAACTAGACATGGAGCCATTGATCACTGCCCGCTGAGCCCGACAATCTAGCCAGCTTTCTATCCACCTTATAGTCCATTCATCCAATCCATACTTTTTTTAACTTGCTGGCAAGAATTCTGTGGGAGACTGTGTCAAAAGCTTTGCTAAAGTCAAGGAACAACACATCCACTGTTTTCCCCTCATCCACAGAGCGAGTTATTTTGTCATAGAAGGCAATTAGGTTAGTCAAGCATGACTTGCCCTTGGTGAATCCATGCTGACTGTTCCTGATCACTTTCCTCTCCTCTATGTGCTTCAAAATGGATTCCTTGAGGATTCCATGATTTTTCCAGGAACTGAGGTGAGGCTGACTGGCCTGTAGTTTCCAGGATCCTCCTTCTTCCCTTCTGCTTCTGAACCTTCGCTACAGCTAAAGTGTTTTACTACTGCTACATCTCAGTGTTTCACTAGAGATGATTTTCTCTGATATCCAAACCCTACATGCTAAATCCTAGTCTTTTCATTCAAAATTAGTGTATGTCTACACGGGCAGAGTTACAGTGCCGGCAGCTACAGTGCCACTCAGAGAGTGCTGAAGGGGAACCACTGCTGTGTGTTCACACTGTCAGCTGCCTGCACAATAGCCTCACACTTGAGGCGGTATTCAGAGCAGTGCACTCTGGGCAGCTATCCCACAGAACATATCTTTCTCTTCTGCCGCTAAGAGTTGTGGGAAGGCAGAGGGGGTCGTGGGGCATCCTGGGTCCTGTCCCAATGTCCCGTGATGGATTGCTTCACATCCCAACAATCCCTGTGCTTCCATCTGCATTTGGCGCCATCTTTCAATGGTTTGTGTACTACTCACTCTGCCTCTTCAGTCTGCAGGAATGGATCCCAAACGGTTGACCAGTATGCTTCTTGCTCTCACATGTCACAAGTGGCAGTGGAGTTATTCCTTAACTACAAAGGCAAGAGAAGTGCAACATTGATCTCGCCACGCATACTAGCTATGACACAAGACTGCTTGTGGCATTCATGGAGGTGCTGACCATAGTGGACCACCACTTCTGGGCTTGGGAAACAAGCACTGCGTGGTGGGATCACATTATCATGCACGTCTGGGATGATGAGAAGTGGCTGCAGAACTTTTGGATGAGGAAAGCCACCTTCATGGGACTGTGTGCTGAGCTCACCCCAGCCCTGCGGTGCAAGGACACGAGAATGAGAGCTGCCCTGCTGTTGGAGAGGCATGTGGTGTTTGCACTGTGGAAGCTGGGTACTGCAGACTGCTACTCCAGACTGCTAACCAGTTCGGAGTGGGAAGGTAGACCATTGGATGCCATTAATCGCATCCTGCTCCAAAAGACAGTGACTCTGGGCAACGTGCGTGACATTGTGAATGGCTTTGCACAAATCGGCTTCCCTAACTGTAGAGAGGCAATAGATGGCACGCATATTCCAATTCTGGCACCAGACCACCTAGCCACTGAGTACATTAATTGCAAGGGGGTATTTCTCAATGGTTCTCCAGGCACTTGTGGATCACTGTGGGTGTTTCACAGACATTAGCACAGGCTGGTCCGAAAAGGTGAATGACACACGCATCTTTCGGAACACTGGCCTGTTCCCGGACCAGAAGATCACCAAGTCAAAATGCCCATTGTGATCCTGGGAGACCCCTCCTACCCCTTAATGCTGTGGCTTATGAAGCCATACATGGGGCAACTTGACAGCAGCAAGGAGCAGTTCAACAACAGGCTGAGCAAGTGCAGAATGACTGTCGAGTGTGCTTTTGGCCATTTAGAAGCCCGCTGGCGCTGTCTCTAGGGGAAGCTGGACCTGGCCGATGACAATATTCCTATGCTTATAGCTGCGTGCTGTACACGCCATAATATTTGTGAAGGGAAGGGTGAAAGCTTCACTCAGGGCTGGACCACAGAGGCTCAGCTCCTGGAGGCTGAATTTGAACAGCTAGAGACAAGGGCAATTAGAGGGGCACAGTGTGGGGCCATAAGGATAAAGGATGCCTTGAGGCAGCAATCTGAAGCTGAAAGCCACTAATATTTGTTGCTATGCTCAGGAGTGCAGTGCTTGTAATGCTAGGAGGTGATTGTGATTGGTGCAGATGATGCAATATGAAGGTTTAAGATAATTGTCTGTTGCTTTGCAGGGCTCTGTTTGCTTTCAATTAATAGAATAAAGATTGTTTTCAAACCCAAACCAACACAACTCTTTTATTAAAAAACAACAACTGGAGGAGACAATCAAATGAAAAAACACATCAGCACTGCGAAGGATGGGGGAAGGGAAGGTCCCAGGGGGAGGTGGAGTCCCAGGACGGCTGAAGATCTGTGTATGTCCAGGGATCATATCCAACCCTCTTCTTTAGAGTACAGTGCAGCAGGCTAAACTGCAGAGGGATGGGTGTTAAGTGCAGTGGGTACTGGAAGTCTGTAGTGCTGGACTGTGATGGGGGAGGAGTGGAATGCCGTGGGTACGGACAGGAGCCAGGAGGTCAATAAGAGTGTGTTGGCGGTGTCTGTGGGGGTGCATGGGAAAGAGTTTTGTGACAGTGGCTGCAGGGGAGGGCAGGCATGGAGATCCTTGGTTTGCAGTGCTAGTATCACCTGGTGCATGTCCGCCTGGTGCTCCATAATGTTTAAGAGCCACTCCATGGCTTCATTCTGGCATGCTGCATTCTCATAGATCATAGTATTAGGGTCAGAAGGGACCATTATGATCATCTAGTCTGACCTCCTGCACAATGCAGGCCAGAGAACCTCACCCACCACTCCTGCGATAAACCTCTCACCTATGTCTGAGCTACTGAAGTCCTCAAATCATTGTTTAAAGACTTCAAGGTGCAGAGAATCCTCCAGCAAGTGACCCGTGCCCCATGCTACAGAGGAAGGCGAAAAACCTCAGGGCCTCTTCCAATCTGCTCTGGAGGAAAATTCCTTCCCGACCCCAGATATGGCAATCAGCTGAACCCTGAGCATATGGGCAAGATTCACCAGCCAGATACCCAGGAAAGAATTCTCTGTAGTAACTCATATCCCACCCCATCTAACATCCCATCAGAGGCCATTGGGAATCTATGAATCTATAATGTTTAAGAGCCATTCCATGGCTTCATTCTGGCATGCTGCATTCTCCTTTCATTCCTGCATTCTCTTCTCGCTGTCCCGCCACTCCTTCAATTCCTGTTTTTCGGCCACGGAGTGCATCATAACATCAGGCAGAAAATCCTCCTTAGTTCTTTGTGGCGGCTTTCTAATTCTGCACAGCCATTCATCCAGCAATAACAAAGAGGGAGGCTGGGCTCCCAAGGTCATTGCTATAATTGACTAGGGTGTCTACACTGACACCGCAGCACCGTACCCCCGGTGCAGAAAGCTGTACGCCTCTCGTTGTGGTGTTTTTTTTACAGCGCTGCAACTGCACAGTTTCTGCGCACTAAGTGGCTTGGCAGTGTGTACACCTCGGGAGCTAAAGTGCAGAAAACTGCTTTACTGTGCAGAAACTTGCCAGTGTAGACAGGGCCTTAGATTCTGTTTCAAACAAAACTGTGAACTTACGAGAGCTGTAGGGGAAAAAAGTGTGAAGTAGGTGACAAGGTTAATGACATTTACATGCAGACTGACAGAACTAAAGCCTTAGCTGCAGCACTGATTGAGGATAATTAGTGAGTGTACTGCCATTTAAAATCTATGTAAAATTTTATAAAATTAACAAATATTAAGATCTGGTTATGTTTTGAATCTATAAGTAGTGGGAATTTGTTTGAAAAGCTTTCATCCTTTTTAATCTGTTTGGTTGATCTTGATGTTCATTTTTACTTCTGGGTACCAAGCTCTGTTCTTTCCATAGCACCCACAATGACTTCGGTTTTAGTTGTGGGGACTCAGACTTTCTGATAATAAGCCCCATATGGTTTACCCTGTTTAAAAAAAAAAATAGGTGGGATATTCAAAAGCACTTATGCCCAAATTCAGAAAGATATTTAGGTGCCTAACTCCCATTGAAATCAGTGAGAGCTGGGCACTTATAATAGCTTTGAGGATCTGGGCCTAGGTGTTTTCGTCTAACCCTGCTCCCATTGAAATCAATGGGAGTTTAACTCTAGACATCAGTGGAACTAGAATTGGGCCTATGTGGAGTGCTTTTGAAAATCCCACCCATATTGTTTAAATTTCTCCTTTTATTATTGTCACCATAACAGTCAATTTTTTGCAACCTCGCATATGATAAACTTTGAGTAATAAAAGGGACAGATGGTTGTCTGCAAAAGGAAAGATAATTTCCTTCTTTGACAGGGTGACTGGCATAGTGGATGTGGGAAGCAGTAGACATGATATAAGTACAGCTTTTGATGCTGCCCACATGACATTCTCGTGAATGAAATTACTATAAGGTGGGTGCACCATTAATTGAAAGATCGTACTCAAAGAGTGGTTATCAGTGGTTTACTGTCAAACTGGGAGGATATTTTTAGGAGGGGGATCCCATAGAGGTCTGTTCTGGATCTGCTTCCAGTCAATATTTTTATTAATTATTAATTTATTATTATAATTTATTTTATATTTCTAAATAAGTTATTATTTTATTAATTATTAACTTTGATAATGGAGAGCACAGTATGCTTATACAATTCGTGGATGACTCCAAGGTAGGGGGGGTTGAAAGCATTTTGAAGTACAGGATTAGAATTCAAAATGACCGTGATAAATTTGAGAATTGGTCTGAAATTAACAAGATGAAGTTCAATAAAGAAACGTGCAAAATATTACACTTAGGAAGGAAAATCAAATGCACAACTACAAAATGGGGAATAAGTGGCTAGGTAAGAATACTGCAAAAAAGGATTCAGGGATTATAATGGATCACAAATTGAATATGAGTCAACAATGTGACAAAGTTGTAAAAAAATGACTAATATCATTCTGTGTATATTAACAGGAGTGTTTCATGTAAGACATGGAAGGTAATTGTCCCACTACTCAGCACTGGTGAGTCCTCAGTTCGAGTATTGTGTCCAATTCTGGGTGCCACATTTTAAGAAAGACATAGACAAACCGGAGATAGTCTAAAGGAGAGCAACAAAAATGATAAAAGGTTTAGATACCTTGACTTGTGAGGAAAGGTTAAAAAACCTGGGCATGTTTAATCTGGAGAAGAGAAGACCGGGAGTGGAAGGGGGACTTGATATAAAACCTTCTTCAGTCCACGTGCATTCATGATAGTACTGAAGACTCTAAAATCTTACTTTAAATGTATAAGTCATCACAGGTTTCAGTTAAAAAACTGCAAGATTTTTATTAACACCATACTGTTAAATTTCATTAATTATTCATGTGGGATCAGACTAGGACACTGACAATAAGAAAAAGCTGAAAATATCTATCTATATATATCTCCCTCTCTCTCTCTCGCCAATTAAAACAATCATGATTAATCATGCAATTAAAAAATAATTGTGATTAATTGCACTGCTAAACAGTAATAGAATATAATTTATTTAAATATTTTTCTATAGTTTCAAATATACTGATTTCAATTATAACAGAATACAAAGTGCACAGTGCACACTTTAGTTTTGATTACAAGTATTTGCACTGTAAAAACCCCCCAAAGAAATAGTATTTTTCAATTAATCTAATACAAGTACTGTACTGCAATCTTTTTGTTGTGAAAGTGCAACTTACAAATGTGGAATTATGTACAAAAAATAACTGCATTCAAAAATAAAACAAATGAAAATCTTTAGCGCCTACAAGTCCACTTACTCCTATTTCTTGTTCAGCCAATTGCTCAGACAAACAAGTTTGTTTACATTTGCAGGAGATAGTGCTGCCTGTTTCATGTTCACAATGTCACTTGGAAGTGAGAACTGGTGTTCTCATTGCACTGCTGTAGCCGGCATCACAAGATATTTACATGCCTGATGCACTAAAGATACATATGTCCCTTCATGCTTCAACCACCATTCCAGAGGACATGCGTCCATGCTGATGATGGGTTCTGCTTGATAACAAACCAAAGCAGTGCAGATCGACGCATTTTCATTTTCATCATCTGAGTCAGATGCCACCAGCAGAAGGTTGATTTTCTGTTTTGGTGGTTCGGGTTCTGTAGTTTCCACATCGGAGTGTTTCTCTTTTAAGACTTCTGAAAGCATGCTCCATGCTCCATACCTCATCCCTCTCATATTTCGGAAGGCACTTCAGATTCTTAAACCTTGGGTCGAGTGCTGTAGATATCTTTAGAAAGCTCACATTGGTACCTTCTTTGCGTTTTGTCAAATCTGCAGTGAAAGTGTTCTTAAAATGAACATGTGCTGAGTCATCATCCAAGATTGCGATAACATGAAATATATGGCAGAATGTGGGTAAAATAGAGCCGGAAACATACAATTCTCCCCCAAGGAGTTCAGTCACAAATTTAAATTACACATGATTTTATTAATGAGCATCATCAGCATGGAAGCGTGTCCTCTGGAATGGTGGTGGAGGCATGAAGGGGTATAAGAATGTTTAGCATATCTGGCACATAAATACCTTGCAATGCCAGCTACAAAGTCCCATACGAACGCCTGTTCTCACATTCTGGTGACATTGTAAATAAGAAGTGGGCAGCATTATCTCCTGTAAATGTAAACAAACTTGTTTGTCTTAGCAAATGGCTGAACGAAAAGTAAGGCTGAGTGGACTTGTAGGCTCTAAAGTTTTGCATTGGTTTTGTTTTTGAGTGCAGTTATGTAACAAAATAAATCTACATTTGTAAATTGCACTTTCACAATAAATAGGTTGCACTACTATACTTGTATGAGGTGAATTGAAAAATACGGCTTCTTTTGTTTATTGTTTGTACAGTGCAAATATTCGTAATAAAAATAATAATATAAAGTGAACAGTGTACACTTTGAATTCTGTGTTGTAATTGAAATCAATATTTTTGAAAATGTAGAAAAACATCCAAAAATATTTAATAAATTTCTATTGGCATTCTGTTGTTTAACAGAGCAATTAAAACTGTGATTAATCATGATTAATTTTTTTAATTGAAATTAATGTTTTGAGCTAATCGCATGAGTTAACTGTGATTAATTGACAGCCCTTATATATATATATATATAATTTAAACATTGAAATAATGCACTTTACTGTATTTAGTTAACAAATAGAACTTATCTAGAATGTAGAAACACAAACAAATATTTAATAGGGTGGGGGGGAATATTGTTAGTGTGCTAGTCTTTAGGAAATTAATGGTATTGGAACTAAATAATTGGAAATGGGAATTTGTGAACAGTTTTATTAAGCTTATATTAATTTGCAAAATGGGAAAAGAAAAATAAGAAAATCTTGTTCCCAGAAGTTACTATTTACCATACACAGAATAAATTGCATTTATAATAAAAAAAAGAAAATGCTTTTCCTCTTTATGAAAGAGACAGTTATAGTTCCATTAAATCAATCAATTAAATCAGCAGTAATACACATCCACATGAAACATTTTTAGTAATGAGTAGTTAATCCAGTAAAATTATACTTTTGTAGAATAATAAAATTGTATTATTTTCAATTTATACAAATAATAATAGATAAGGCAGGAAAATATACCTACTTATCAGAAATTTGTTTGATATGTCATTGTTACTTCACCTTTTAGAGTCTGTTTTCCATAAACTTCCTTGATCTTTGTGGGGAGAGACACATGATGAGCATGTTATAACTATAGGGACTTAATCCTGCATGGTGCCAAGCATTTTCAAGAGAAATGCAGAGAGCCAGATAACCAGCACTGAATACTTAGGGAGAGACTGAGAACTCTTTATTCACGCTAGTTAATGTTATATTTCACAGCATACACCCAAAGAAGTTAGATAAAAACATGCATACTCTAGCTGGAATGTTGCGATGTAAGACTACTTTATTTCTTAGATTTCAGAATAACACACAAGAACTCCAAACAGAGAGAGAGACAAAGCAGGCTGCTCTCTGAAACACAGAGGCACAACTCCCCCCACTTTACTCTAGACTGTCTGCTGACTTGACTGTTACTACATCCAAGTGACATACTTCCCTATAGAGGCCCCTAGTTTGCAAGCAGGGCCAAGAAAACCCCCTGAACATTTCAAGTGGCAGCTTACAATTTCAATACACTTTTCAATACACCACAATGAACAGTTACTCACACATGTAGCTTTACTGAAACCAATACAACTAGTCATGGTTACAATTTAGGAAAGCACTTCAGCACATGCTTAATTTGATGTCAATGGGACTTTCCTAAATCAAGGACTATGTGAGTAACTGCTCACCAGTATGAGCAAGTGGTTCATAATCTGATCTTCACCATTTGTTGAGCACGTATGTAAAGAAGCTTCCATGCACTATAAAGAGATGTGCACAGTACTCCGCAGTGAAAACAAACCTCTACATGGCAGCACTGAAATGAGGGAGAAAAATGGATATGACAGAGGGACACAGGCTAAGGCATAGGTGCTTAAATGCAGCCCAGTGACCACTTTTAGGATTTTCAATTACTCCTATAGCCAGGCAGGAACAGAGGCTTTCTTTTATCATGCTTAAGAAAATGAAGAGCAGCCACTAAAAGAAATGCTTTCATAAATTTCCATTCAAAACTCTCTGTTTATTTAAGGCAGCAGCTCAGTGCCACATGATCTATTCCAGACACAGAGTTCCTGCTTGGCCTATCAAGCTGCTGCACCTGTTCCCTTCAGTTTACTTCACCCAAGTTGAGTGTGACATGAGTAGCAAAGAACTATGCTCAGGAGCCCTACAGACAGCTCAGCAATGCTCTCCTTTAGCCCCCATATGCACCCTTGTTCTAAGCAGTATTTGGGCAGAGTACTGTGCGTCTGCTGCCTGCCTCCCTTTCTTCCATCCTTTACTTGGCTACCTGTCACTGGTAAGTGAAGTGATTCCTTTAGGTATATAGTTTTATTGTTCACAATTAACAATGCTGCATAGGATATTGTTTCCATTACAGCTCTTTATTGTATAGAAGACTAACATCTCATTAATTTCAGATTTCTTTGGATATGGCACAGACTACCAGGTAAATGTTTAAGAGAGGCAAGGAGGGTCGGATAAGCTTGGATAGTACTTCCTTCAATATGCGTTCCTTTAAGTCCCTCACGTTGTTGAGTAAAGTTGTAATTTACCTATGCAATTACCTTTTGCTGTTTGCAGTGTTGTTGCAGCCATGTTGGACCCAGGATATGAGACAGACAAGGAAGGTGAGATATCATTTATTGGACCAACTTCTCTTGGTGGAAGAGAAAGAGACAAGATTTCGAGCTACACAGAGCTCTTCTTCAGGTCTGAGAAAGGTAATCAGAGTGTCACAACTAAATATAGGGTGGAACAGATTGTTAAGCATAGGAGTTAACACCATGTTGCAAGGGACCATTCAAAATGAAAAGAAAAGGAGTACTTGTGGCACCTTAGAGACTAACCAATTTATTTGAGCATGAGCTTTCGTGAGCTACAGCTCACTTCATCGGATCTGATGAAGTGAGCTGTAGCTCACAAAAGCTTATGCTCAAATAAATTTGTTAGTCTCTAAGGTGCCACAAATCCTCCTTTTCTTTTTGCGAATACAGACTAACACGGCTGCTACTCTGAAACCATTCAAAATGAAGTGAGCCATTAACACTTCTGCAGTGCTAGGACAAAGTGGATTTTAGATTGTTATAAAGAGACATAAAACCAGAGTCCCTACTGAGTCCATGATTTTTAAGCCATATCTACACAACCACTTATGTCGCTCAGGAATATGAAACCACTCCCCCCTAACCCCAATCCCACGAAGGACAATAGTTTCGCCAGCATAAGAGGTAGTGTGCACAGCACTAGGTTGGTAGGAGAGCTTCTCCCTCTGACATAGCTACGCTGCTCATTGCAGGTGGTTTAATTATGTCTACAGGAAAGCTCTCTCCCATCAGCATAGAGTGGCTACACGGGAGATCTTACTGCAGTGCAGTTGCATCAGTAGAGCAGTGCTGCTGTAAGGTCTCTAGCGTAGACATAGCCTTTGTGTCTAGCTAGAAAAGTTATGAATATAAACTCTCAGGCTTTGCCAGACTTATCCATTTCATCTTCACTCATTACAACTTTACATTCAACAATAAACACTTTGTCCGAACCATAGTACCAGCCATGGGTACTAGGATGGCTCCCCAAAAAGCTAGTGTCTTCCTGCACCACCTTGAGGAAGAATTTCTGGAAAAATGCATCACAAAATCAGTGACATACCTGAGAAATATGGATGATATTTTCATCCTCTGGACAGATGACCTAAACTCCCTATAGTTTTCCACCCAGCATCAACAACCACCATCAATCCATCCATCCAGCTCTCTCTCAATCCCTCGTTATTTCAGTCAAAGGGCTTACAGCTTTAGCTGTAACCCCCAGTCATGCCAAATATTTTTCTTAAGTGGACTAGATTTTAACACTGAGCAAGATCCTTAGCCATGTTCTGGATGCTTTGTGACACTCTGATGGCACGAAGCAGCCTAGAGCCAGTTTAACTGTCACTTGAGGATTCCCTCTGCATTGTGGAATCCTCAGGTAGTCCAAAGCCTCATAGTGACTCCTATTTCACTTTCTTTCTCAGATGCCAGCACAGGAAGCATGGCCAGGGCTGGGCATCCCAGTGATCCCAGGGCACCAGAACAACCTTTTGGGTGCCTGGGCATAAACTGGAGAATGCCCTAGCTTGTGTCATGCGTACAGACTGCCACAAACTGGAGGATCTGGTCCCATATCTCCAAAGGGTCAAAAGCATCACTGTATACCACTGATGTCTGCTTTTTGTTTTTTATTTGTTCCAGAAAATTTATAATAAAAAAGATATTTTATCCATTTTTAAAATAAGTTGATTCTTAATATGTAAAATTAAAAATGAGAATTAACTTAAATTTAAAAAACAAATGTCAAAACTATATTAAATTATAGTGCAACAATTCTGTTGCTTTTGTTATATATATTTTTGAAGGTATACTTTTAAAATTAACTGGCAATAAAACCTTCTCATTAAGCCCTAAGAATCTTTCCCCCATTCCTTGTCTAACTGAGCCTAAGTTTATTCAAAGGGCTGATCTACACTGAGAAGTTACGTTGACCCAGTTTCATCATTCAGGGGCATGAAAAATCGACACCCTTGATTGACATAGTTAAGCCAAACCTCAACCCTGGTGTAGACAGCGCTAGGTCGATGGAAGAATTCTTCAGTTGACCTAGCTGCCATTTCTCGGGAAGGTGGATTACCTACAGTGATGGTAGAACCCCTCCTGACAGCGTAGTGAGTGTCTAAACTGAAGCACTACAGTAGTGCAGCTGCAGTGCTGCAGCCGTGGTGCTGTAGCATTTTCAGTGTAGGCATGCTAAGTCACCTAACAATGTGGTATGTAAGTTAGTTGACCTTCAAGGCATTCTGCAAAGCCTGTTTCCTCAGGATTCTTTGGGGAGGCTTTGATTTTTCTTAGTGGGGTGTAATTCTTAAATGCTGTCAGGATGGGGATTTTTGTGTCTGTTTGTGTTTGTTTTTTATGGGGAGGAGTGTTATATAACTGTTCCTACAAGGTTTTCATAGCAGCAAAAAGGGCCAGGTTCAGTTTTCCAGGGGTTCCTTAGACACAGGCTTGAGCTCCCATTCTGTGGGGATCATTGTGGATAAATAGCTGAACATGGAGCTCCTAATGTGATGCTGCGGCCAAAAGAGCTAATACAATCCTGGAATGAATAAATGGGGGAATCTCTAGTTGGGGTAGAGAGATTATTTTACTTCTGTATTTGGCAATGGTACAATCACTGCTGGAATACTGTGTCCAGTTCTGGTGTCCACAATTCAGGAAGGATGTGAATAAGTTGGAGAAGGTTCAAACAGGAGCTACAAGAACGATTAGAAAACATGCCTTATAGCGATAGACTCAAAGAACTCCATCTATTTAGCTTAATACAGAGAAGGTTAAGGCATGAGTTGATCAGTCTGTAAGTATCTACATGGGGAACAAATATTTAATAATGGGCTCTCCAGTCTAGCAGAGAAAGGTATAACTTGATTCCATGTCTGGATGTAAAAGCTAGACAAATTCAGACTGGAAATAAGGCATACATTTTTGACAATGTGGGTAATTAACCAATCGTTGGAACCATTTACCAAGTATCATGGTGCATTCTCCATCACTTTTAATTTTTAAATCAAGATTGGATGTTTTTTTTCTAAGAGATCTGCTGTAGGAATTATTTGGGGAAAGTTCTATGGCATGTGTTATACAAGAGGTTAGATCACGATGTGCTCTTCTGGCTTTGGAACTTATATAGGAGTCTGTGAAAAATGTAGGAATATATAGAAAATATATCCCTACGTTTTTCACAGATTCATATACAGACACACACACCATTCTGAGTTTAAAATAAATAGACCTTTACTGGGGGAGAGAAAAGAAGGACAACAAAATATATTTGGGAAAGCCAGCAATTAATATCTATGAGGAAAAACTTCTAGCCCATCCCCATGGTGCCCTAACAATAGTCCCAACCTCAGGTCTCCTTTTGCAGTTGTGAGTAGCTAAAGCATTCTAGCCACTTCCCTCTTCCTCTCTCATATCTTGTTGTCCAGGGTTGTAGAAGTCCAAGAATTCTGGCAGATCTCCAGCCCCTGAGCGAATTCTGCCTCGGTTGTTTCAGGGGCTCTGCCATCTGAAGCAATTTCAGCTTTGATTTCAGGGTAGGGAGGCCCCACACCAGAGTCCCTCAGGTAGGCTACAGCACTTTGCAGCTTCAGCCCAAACTACCACATCACTGCCTCACCTTAGCTTTCCCTACTATCTTGAAGCATCCTCTGCTCCATCCATCACCTTGATGCTGCCTCAGGAGAGAAATCAGTAATATATAGATCAGATGCTTATCACCAGAAGGACACACCCAGTAGAGATAACAACACTTATCTCTCATTCTCCCAAACCAACACCCAAAGAAACTGTTGGTAGAGAAGCCTTTCTTAGTGCATATTCACTTTGCAATGTTTGTTCAAAACCACTGGATTACAGATCCCAAATCTTCCAAAACCAATCAAACAAAAATGATGTCTAGCTATTTTACATGAGCCACCATTTCTTTACTATGATATAACAGCTATACATGTGTACTATGATATTTTATGCTGCTGTGGAGTCACCCTTCCCAGAGGAAAACTGGGGAAAGTGGATTTGAGATGGGAAAAAGTTACCCCAAATCATTGCAGTTAGGGGTTAGTCTTCCACCCCCTCTCCCCCTCCCTTCCCACACACATAAACACACACACAGAAAGAGTAGGGGGTTCTTCTCCCATAATCCACAGAATTTGAGGATCCACCAAATGTCCTGTGACACCCCATTGTGGCCAGGTGCCCCTGCCTCACTCTGCTCAGGGATTCTCCTGCCACTGGGTACACCTAGAGCTATTCTTAATGGGGGGGGGGAGGGGGACTGCAATGCAGAAAGAACACTCTGCACTATGCAGCCCATCCATATGGGAAAGAGGATATCATCTTGTAGGGAACTCTCCAAGGATCTTGGAGGAGCAATTCTCCCTATAGGGAGAAAACACTTTAAAAACTCATTGCATAGTAAAGCATGATTTTTGGCAGATGAAAAATACGTTAATTCAGCAAGGGGGAATTTAACAAAGAAGGAAAGTGATGGTGATGGAGTACAGAGATAGGGTGAAATCCTGGTCACGCTGAAGTCAATGGCAGTTTTGCCTTTGACTGCAGGATTCCACCCATAGTATCTTGGAACATCAACAACAAAATATTCTTTTAACAAACTTCTTATTTCAGTACTTTATTTTACGTTTGTAGGAATTTTTTTTCTGTTTCTGCAGTGATCTGAACAAATCAAAGTAGATATTTCAAAGGTTTCACAGATCTATCACTCAGCCTCCATAATGGCAAAAGGACACTGGACTCTCCACTGGTTTCCAAATTACTTTATTGTGTAATTTGAGAGGACTCTGAGAAATAGTCTCTATAATCAGAGGCAGCTGGTAGAAACAGGTGTTGTGGAAAATTATAATCCTACTTTGATTAATCCTGTGTTATTTTGGCTGTTTTGTTTTTTTTACAACCACCCTCCAGTTATGCATGACAGGTATCCAAATAATCAAATGTATAGACTCGGTAGTAACAATCCTGAGCTATTGTCAAGAGAAACATCAGGAACGATTGAAGCATGCAAGCCAAAATAATTTGCTTTTCATGGAGATAGACTTTCATAATGTCCTCCTCAATTCATGTATTTGCTGGAAAATATAGATTTGTCTCTAAGTATATTGCATATATTTTTATTATGTTACTTCTCAGATACCTCATGTTATGCTGCAAGTTCTCAAAGCAGCTTTCAGACAAATTAAAAATGGAAAAGAAAGTAAAGATTACCTTAATCAATTGTGAACATGTTGGAACAGGTAAACAGGAGATTAAAAAGTAGTTTAAATCAGTCCAAATAAGGCTGTTTCATTTCTTGGTTTGATCAGTGATACCATTGCTGTCAGATGTGGAGAGCTATTTAAAGGTGACCCCTGAATGTCTCAAATATGAAAGTATGCTAAATTTATTCATCTATGCCAAGATTTTCAAAAGTGACTAGTGATTTTGTGGGCCTCTAAAGGTATGTGCCCAACCTGAGACACCTTAATCATTGAAGGCCTGGTTTTCAGAAAGTGTTAAGCTACCTCCCTGGAAAAAAATCAGACCCTTTTCAAGTACACATAAACATAACACAAACCTGTCTCAATTTGTGAGGACCTTCCTTCTGTTGCATGAGTCAGGGGCAGTTGTGTCCCTTTGTGTTTACTCAGCTCTTTTTCTCAGTACTTGGGTATGATGGAGGTATACAAACCCCACACCAGAGAGCAAGGGGTTAAGGAACAGCTCTGGGCCAGAGGGCCCTACCCAGTCACACCTGTGAAGCCTACAGAAGCTGGAAATGGGGCTTGAAAAGGGAAGCAGGGCAGCTTAGAGGCAGGCAGGCAGTAGAAAGGAGCAGACAGCTGCTCTGAGCTGGAAGTGATGCCCAGGATCTCATTGCTTGAGAGCTGACAACACAGACCTGCACAAACCTACAAAAGAGAGGCAGGTGACTGAGTGTGCAGGTCAGAGACTTGGTTGAATATTCTGTGATTTACTCTGTGAAGCTAAAGGAGACTGGAGTAGGAAGTGGACTGAGGGAGAGGGCAGCTGCTTAGCATCCCAAGGTGCAGAGTGTAACTGACCACCTTTGGACCCTGGACTGGAGCCTGGTGGAGAGTGTGGGCCCAGGCCACCCTACCCACTCCAAGAGGATGTTACAACAACAGAAGCCTTCACCAGAAGGACCCACCTGGTACAAACCTTGACTGTTCAGTGGTCCAGACCCCTCAAACCCCCATACTAAAGGGAAGGACTGGAAACTCTTGGTGGGGCCCTGAAGGATAGGACTGGGTTTTCAATATGGAGATGACCTGCCATCTCCCCACCTGACCACAAGGTAGCACTGTTTGTGGTTATTCACCTTCTACAGTATTATACACTCTTAGGCCATGTCTACACTACCGGTTAATCAGCACCACTGTGATCGATGCAGCAGTATCGATTCAGCAGGTCTGGTGAAGACACTAAGTCAATGGAACAGTGCTCTCCCATCGACGTCTGTATTCCACCTCTCCGAGGGGCATCTCCTGTTGACATAGAGCAGTGTAAGTAGACCTAAGTTACATCAACTTCAGTTATGTACCTTACATAACTGGGCTAGTGTAACTTAGATTGACTTACAGCATTAGTGTAGACCACTCCTTAGACAACTTTGTTCTATGTTCAGAAATATAATGAATAATTACCAGGTTTAAATACCTGAATCCTTCCTATTAGCTTAGATTTGGGAAAAAAAATTGATTCTTTATTAGAAAATGAAAGTAAATTAGAAATCTTTAAGTCTTGTATAGTCCCTATTTTTTATGAAATGAGAGATAACTCAATACTATATGCAGGACTCTGCTGTTAAAATCACACTATTAAAAATTACAAGCTGCATTTTCAGATGCACTGCACTTTACAAACCATTGGCACGAGGGGTGCAAATAGCAGTAGGGTGACCAGATATTCTGATGTTATAGGGACAGTCCTGATATTCTTACCTTCCTCTGGTTGGGCTTCCTCCTGCCCATCCTGTCTGAAAACTCACTCTCTCCTCCTTCCCCGAGGAGAGGGGGGTTTTCAGACAGCATCGGCAGCTGGGTCCCCCCCTAGCCTTCACTGCCAAATTCTGAGTCTGTGTTCCCCAACTGCAAGCCAGCCAGCAAAGTGCAATTCTATGTGCTTTTAATTGTTGCAATCTCCTCAAGGTAAGCAGGGAGCCCTGTGTTGGTGTAGTGTGACCTGGCCCATTTAGTTTTGGCTTAAAACACTCCTGTCAGATAGGTATGATTACCATTGTAGAGACTGGGAAACTGGGGCTCATAGAGGTTAAGAGCCTGATTTTTCAAAGATTCTGGGCACCCACAATTCTAGCTGAGATCATGGGACCTTCAAATTGGTCGGCACCTTTGAAAAATCAGATCCTAAGTAACATGGCAAATCTCATTGTCCAAACCATCCATCTATTCCCATGGAGTATGCAAGAAAAGTGAAATCCCTACACTTCTGTCAGACAGGGGTGCATTTACATGTTAAATGTGGGGGAAACGTTTCTAACAGTGTAGGTTATTTGCAGGAGCTATGCTCCCATGCAATCAATATTTGACCTGTAATTGTGAGATTTGACAGAGATAACACTTCCTTGACTGGTTTCAGAGTAGCAGCCGTGTTAGTCTGTATCCACAAAAAGAAAAGGAGGACCTGTGGCACTTTAGAGACTAACAAATTTATTTGAGCATAAGCTTTCGTGAGCTAAAGCTCACTTCATTGGATGCATTCAGTGGAAAATACAGTGGGGAGATAATTACGCTTATTTATTTACTTTAGTGGTTAACTGCTTCTTTTTTTTTTTTTTGGCCCCATGAACGGCAGTTAGTCAGATGGTCATCTGTTGTAAGCTCAAGCAAAATAAACAAAAGGACTTTCATGCACCATCAAATGGGGAAGTTTATCCTCTTTGAAGGCTAATACTAGTCCCAGCATTGACTGCAGAGATGGGGAAGAGAGAGGTGAATTGGAGCCCACTGTCTCTAATCACTTGTTGACATCAAGGGAAAGAATTCCATTGTCTTCAGTGACATTGGATCAAGCCCTTAAAGTGGAGAATGAGGGATTAATATCCGAAGGCAGAGGGAAAATAGAACTGGTATAAAGAGATTATTTGTGGGAAGTTGGCCCCCATAAATGGTTCTGACCCCAAATTTTCCAAAGGGGAGCTGCTCCAATTTCTGGAGGGTATGCTTCCCTCCTGCTGGAAGCTGGGGTTGCCCCTTGACAGAGACTTCTTCATACTCTTGCATTCATATATAGGAAAGGCTAATCAGTCAGTCAGGAATTTGGGTTGAATTTAACTTTTTCGAGATTGGAAGTTCATCCCTGCTTGTATTCTGTAAACGTTCCAGCTATGAATTGTCTTGGAAAAGCTGTGTAACTCTGGACACATTGGCACACCTAGTGTAAATGAAAGGTTTCCACAAGTACTAGGTAGCAAATGGGGAAATGGAAAAGATACATTTCCTGCAGGAGATCCATACCATTCTGGCTGTGGAATCTAGTCTCCTGCAGTTCTCTCTTTATTTCTTCCTCACAGTTTTGTTTCCAGGTCCCTTCTCAATTGCCTTATAAAATCTGGGAACTCCTTCTGGACTTCCTACTGGTACTGGCCATTTAAAAGTTTCAGGAATCAAGAACTGGCAACAGTTTCAAGTATGACTAAGATCCCTTAACCAAGTAGCTTTCCACCTGGTGTTGTTCACTGGCTCCTTGTTTTTTCATAGAATAGTGGGCAATAAATGAAGGTATCTGCTTGGTGTCTTCCGACAACACATGCTTACGTTTCTCAGTTTAAATACTACCCTTAGGGTTAATCATGAGTTAATCAGGGGGAGACATTAGCATAAATATAAGAAAAGTGATGAATGAGTGCAAACAAACCGTGGTCATGTGTTGCACTGAATCCTGAGCTCAACTCTGCACAAATACACAAATGAAGAAGCTGGTTGTGTAAGCTGGCCTGGTCCTTTACCAGATATACAAGGGGAAAAGAGAGTGGACCATATTTGCTGTACTCTCATTCAGAAGTAGCAGATGTTCGGAGTGCTAACTGTCATTTCCTCTGTACTCATCACACCAATTACAGGGTATGGGGATCATTACTCTTGGGGAAAGTGGAGACAGTATGTGATTTATTCGATGTCAAACCTGGAATAGTTTTTCTTTGGTAATTCCTGTGAAGTAGACCTTTGCTATTATAGGATACAACTACACCCTAAACATAATTACATACCTACACTTCAGACAACCCTTTATTTTTCTAATCATACCTCCTAAAGTCATTCTGGGATAGGAGGAGCACAGCATCTATTACTACTGCTTTGCTTTTTCCTCCCAGGATCATATCTTGCTGTTGACACATTTTCCAATACAAGGCAGTCTGCACCACACCCCTGGATTTCATTCACTGCACAAGAGGGATCTCTCAGCCCAGGAACAAAACAGTTATCTTTAGTGAACTCAGTTGCTAATGACAGACAGAGTAGCAGCCGTGTTAGTCTGTATCTGTACTCCTTTTCTTTTTTCAGTTGCTAATGAATTTCTTTTTGCCCTTCCCCTTACTGAGGGGAGAGTGTGTTGTGGTTCCTTCATTGTAACAGACAAGTCTGAATGGGAAATAAAATTATCATTTTTCCCCTTTATATTTAAGGAGTTTGTTTCCCTTTTCTATGTAGAGGCCACAAAGGAGCTTTTCCTCATGGGATACAGGCACTATCATACCTTATAAATCATAACGGGACAAAGTGGCTTCTAGGAGAGGAACAGCCCAAAAGTCATCTTCCGAAGGACTGAAGTAAGAATCTGGAGCTATTTTAAATTACAAGAAATGGGTTAGTGACCAAGGAGGCTGGCTTCGGTTAGGCCACTACTACAAGATAATAGTCTCCCTTTGGGCATCAGTGGTAAAACTGGACTAAAGATCACCACATTTTCACTTAAGCAATAATTATGCAGGATAGTTCTAAGTTATAAGGATCATTAAGGACAACCAAAATGTATATGTTTTGTGTGTGACTGGTGTCCATTAATGAGCCCAATGTCAGTGCAAACACACACATGACTTTGACTATTCCTCAATATATTTGAAAATTCTATTGTTTACCATGTAGACTATGAAACATTTTTTTCACTCTCATGTTAAATTGGTTGCCCTCCAAAAAACATGAAGGTTCAGCTAAAGATATATTATGGTTGGGGATAAGAGTTGGGAAACCAAGTCACAAGTCCACCCAATTTAGGCTTTCACCTTTTTATACAAGTTCAGACAGACTTATTGTCACATAGCATCTGGACATACATTTATGCCAGACAAATAATAACAGACAAGACAGAACTGGTACATGTGCCCAAGTTACCACATTTGGGGAACTGGGATGCTCTTCTACCTTCCAAGAAGTCATCACCTTCTCTGATCCCTTGGTCGGTTTCTTCAGTCCCGTTCTTCAGTTTCTGATCCAGTGTTTCTCAAATTTGGGCCCATGTTCACTTAGGTCTTTTATATATTTCTATATCACAGATTACTTAATCTTTATCCAATTGGTTTTTAGCACATCAGCCCTTTGGATTTCATTACACTTTCATGAGCTTCAATTCCTCAACTTCTGTATTTTTTCTGCTGGTTTTGCAGTTGCTGGATCACGTTGTTTTGTATCACCCTGCCAAGGGTTTTCCCAAAAAAGGGTGGTGTAGTGAGGCAGTGTGGTCCCCACCACCCCGCCGAGGGACGAACCCCCCCAGCCACCAAAGTGGGCGGAGCCAATGGATCCTGCGCCCGCCCCCCAGAGGTCAAGGCGCAGGACAGGAAGTAGAAAAGCCCAACCCTCGAGCTCAGTTGGGCAACAGCAGCCGAAGAGGCCAGACGCCCGTGGCCTGGCTCTGACTTGGGAGACCCCGGCAAGCCATGGCTGACCCAAGGACTGGCCGGACCGGCCGAGGCCTGACGCTGATCAATGCCCCAAGGAGTGGCCAAGCCTACCCCCCGCCAGCTACCCAGAGGAGCGGCCAAGCCTACCCCTCGCCAGCTACCCAGAGGAGCCCATGGTGCTGGAACCCTCCGAGGACACTACCCTGACCCAGGTACCCTATGAGGGGGAGTCCAGAAGTAGCCCGGGGGCAGCAGACCCCAGTCTGGCTGCAGCACTGCCAGATCCAATGTCAGTGTGTTGCGGACAGGATCCCCACTGACACAGCAGCGGGGTCTTCGACCGCTGCTAGGGCCCCGGGCTGGGATGCAGTGGAGTGGGTGGGCCTGCGCCCTCACTGCCACCCACCTCGTGGGTGGCAGTCTCCCCCTACCCTTGGTTGCTAAAGCCAGGGCCTGGGCTTATGTTGAACTATTTGCTCAGCCCCTGCCTAAGGGCCTGAGCACCTGACTGTTTCTTTGCTGCCTCGCCCTGACCCAGGGCCTGGGCTTATACTGAGCTGCGTGCAGGACCCCGCCTGAGGGTCTGGGCCATAGACTGGGTATTCCCCCACCCAGCTGAGAGTGTAGTGAGGCAGTGTGGTGCCCCCCACCCCGCCGAGGGACGAGCCCCGGCTGAGTTCCCTTACAGATGGGTTTTTTACTTATCACTTCATATTTGTGTATCTCTTACTTTCATCTTCCAACACATGTTACCTTTGTTCTGTCAGCAAAAACGTTTTAAGCAGATTAGTAATTTTATGTAAAAGAAGAATTGGCAAAACCACATTTATGCCAGCAAGGACTTGGCCTAAGTGCTACCTCATCTGTATTCATTCACTATACATAATTACAAATCATTAAAAATATAGCTATCAAAGCTCTTAATTTTACCATTAACAGTTCTTCATTTTATATTTCAATATTATAAATCAGTATGTTATTCTGTGCTATCCTTAATCTATTAGAAAGGGGAGAAGGGGTTTTGGAAAACATTATGATTCTTCAGTGTCAACATTTCTTATCTTTTTATAAACATGGGTTTTTCATTCAAAATGCAGGGTTTTTTTGTGAATCATTACAACGAAACTTCATTAGAAATTTTTCTATGAATTCATTTTGAGGGGTATCTCAATTTTAGGGCATTAATTAATTTATATACTTTTAATGGTACCCCAATGTCTACTGACAACATTAGGTCAAAGCACAAAGTTCTTAAATGGATTTTAATTGTATCCTCCAACTAACACTTATTACTGCTCAAACTAAATCCCACTGATACTTCTGTGTACTTTGCTGAACAAAAATGGACTATATGGGGAATCTCTGCATAGAAGTCATAAGTTTGGTACAAAACTCCTAATGTAATATGGATTTCTAAAATGCAGCATTTAGCAAAATAATTTTTCCATACCAGGCTTACATTTAAGATCTGTACCTTCATCAGGTATTTGCACCTTCATTATGTCTTCATTTCAGAACTATGATACCTGAGAACTTCTGGAATCAAGTCTACCTATCTTCCCACATTAGTTAAAAGATGCAAGAATTGAAACTGAAACAGAAAAGATTTCTCAGAACATTCTCCATGCATCACTTACATTTATCTCTAGTTTGTTTCATAAAAAGAAAAAAAAAGAGTAAACCTGCTTCCCTAGTTTTACCTTCAACAAACTAATAGTCTGTCAATAAGGCAGTAAATAGTCTCATAAAGAATAAGATACAACAAGAAAGAGGAACAAAAACAAAACACTTTCTGCATTTCCTATTTTCAGATGAACAGCAAACTTCTCAGCAACTATATCCGCAATAATTCCGTAACTTATTTGTGTTAGATACATGTTTGTGAAGTATTATAAAGAACAATTACCCTGAGAGTTAGCCTTCCCTGAAACAATATGTACTTTTGGATTTGTTTAATAAGTCTTTTATGGAATTTTCCATCAATTTAATAACTAATATTTCTTCAAGACCAAGATACGGAGACCTTGCAAGCTCTGATAAAATATTTATGCATGTTAAATTTTTAAACACCATTTTAATGACAGCTGCAATAAAAAATATGCTAACTACTTTTTCAAACAACTACCAGAGTCCTATATTGATGGAGGTAGACAGAATCTGCTAGTAATTCTGGTGTAGCCAAGAGATATTATACGTTTAGCTATTGCACATTATGTGTTTTAATTTGCCCTGTTATGAGGCATAAACCTTTTTCCCATCACTCTTCTATAACCTATCCATAAAATGTTTGGTGAGCAACTTGGTTGTGCATGGAATATAACAGTAGAATAAGGAGTAACCCGGAGTCCTGTAGAATACTGGCCTTTCCTTCCTCTTTTAGTGGAGATCTGGAATTACAAGGTATGAAGTCAACTAGGAAACCATGAGAAATTACCATCACCAGAGAGTTGTCTGGTTAGTTTAATTTATACAGTATGTGCATATATATTTAATGCCCACTTCTGTGTGAATTCTTTTTTTATCATTTGTCATCCCCTGTGTGTAAGTAAATAATACCAGCACCAACCTAGTTTTTCATAGGTTTTATCGCTCTCATTTTGCATCATCATTTATCAACAATGGCCAGAAGATCATTTTTCCTTTAGTGATTAACTAGGTAGTTTTGCTTTGTCTTTTTATGCAGACCTGACCACAGTTATTCATCTCCTCCCAGTTTCATTACTGCAAGGCACTCTAATTGAGTCTTCCCTTCAAACTGGCACACACTTCAGCCACTGAAAATGCATAAGCCCACTGCAAACCACATTACACCTGTATTCAGTTTCTGTCCTTGACTTCCCATCTGTCTTCCAAATGCACTGCAAGTATTTGATTTTGATATATAAAGATCTGGCTACATAGCATACTGCCACTCTCCTACTGCATTAACCTGACACATTAAGTCAGTTGAAGACCTCTGGTTGACAGTCGTTAGATCTGAACACTAAGAGGACTCAACTATTTTGAGAGATCACTTCTCTTCTCATGGCATGCTATCACAGTTGTGATCAATGGAAATACTTCACCTGCCCCCAGTTTAACAGAGAGGTAGCTGCGGGTAAAGCATTCTCAGAGAAAGCCCCTCAGGTATGTAATATGTCACTCCCCAGTTCAAGTAGCCTGGGGCTACTGACCTTCAGAGCACACTGCAAGATGCATTAGCTTGTGTGGGCTTCTGTGAAGAGTTTGATTTGACAGGAATTGGAACTGTGTAGGTGGAGGCGGTGGGAGTAGTTTTGTATTTTTATGGGGGGTTGAGGTCTGATGGCTGTCAGGTATAAGTGATGGTTTAATTTATTTTTGTTCTTATGGCCTGGGTCAGGGACACCTAGAATCTTGGATAGGTGCTCCTTAAATCCAAATAAACAATAATCAGTAATAACACTATTTGCCCAAGTACTTGTTTGACTTTAGATTAAAAAGTGGGGAGTGCTGGACAACAGGCTGGCTGGCTATAGGTCCTATAGCAGCTCATAGACCTATATGGTCCAATAGCAGCATGGAATTACTTATAGTTTTGTTCCACAAATGCACCTAGAGGTTATCATAATGGGTGCATAATAAATTACTGTAGAAAGGCAAGCACTGCTGCTAATCAGTAAATACTCTGAGGTGAGTAGCCCTGAGAAGCCAAAGGAGCTGGTACCGATATTCAATTGGGTGGAAATCAGTTTTGAAATTTTACCAGGACTGAGCTCTGCTATTTTAAAGAGGTTGTCTCAGTACTTGTCAGGATGGAAACTTGTTATTCAATAGTGGATGTCCCTATCTCTTGCACATGACCAATTTATTAAAAGTGATTGGGAGGGAAACTGTCCATGCCTATGAATTAAATCATTTCATTACTTTGTAGTAACTAATGCTTTGAAAACCTCATCTTACCCATCTTCTGGCAGATGGTGTGGTTGACTCTTTCAGCTGTATGCTGTAAACTTCATCTATGAGGATCCTTGAAAATAGGTTCATTCTCACATATCTTAAAATATTTGCCAGTATGAGAAACTTCCTCAGGATTTTCTCCTCATGAACTCTATTATGGAGGATGACCTGTTGTTCCTTAATGCAATTGGACTACAAAGATTGCACAGATAAAAACAATTCTGTATTGCTGCAGAAGAGCTATTTTGTTAATCTATTTGTAACTCTGAGAGCATCTGGATTTTTGTACTTGCATTTGAATGCATGTCCCCATACATATTCACATCCACATATTCATGCATACAATTTACATGAATAAATTATTGGATTTGTGGAGTTATACACTGAGTGTGAAAACTTTTAACAAAGTCTACCATATTTCTCATAGCTAAGGTACATTATTATTTAGAGAACTAAGATGGGTAAACATTTTTTTTGTTGCATTTATGTTTTATTCAAAAGCTCTGATGAGTCAAAAGCCATCAGAAATAGCTATTCTGGTCTTAGTCATAGGAAATGAGAAAGGTGTTCATTGACCTGAGTGTCTTGGGAGAAGAACTGTTGTAATTATTGCAGAACTTCAACCGATACAGTTTCTTTATGGAAGAAACCAACAAGTATGTGAAAGAATGTGAGAAGGATGGCCAGTATGACAGTCAGTGCGGGAAAGAACTGGCTTGATATCTCCAATTCCAGGCCAATGAGCTTCACCCTGGACAGAATCAAGAGAAGGGGCTGGTGATTCCTTGGAATGTCAGTTCCAGCAGTAAACAGCAGACAGAAGAAGCAGGAGTCTAAATGGATAAGGGGTATGGAAAACCAAAATGATTTAAGGAGTCCAGGAGATAGTAACGAAGATCCCGCAGAAGAGAAGTGACTTTGGATTCTGAATGATAAAATTTAGAAAATATGAAGTCGTGTTTATATGTACATCCACCTGTAATGGGGGAATATAATGAGCTGGAGAGATGATATGAGCAATTTGCTTCTCTCGCCCATCCCTTCACTTATTTAGGGTCTGAGAAACACGCAATGACTCCAATGAAGAGTGGTATGAAGCTCTACTGATGAAGATGACCCTGTATTTTGGCTTCATCCCGAGACGAAATGGGCACCTCAAACTTCCATTGAGTTCAGACCCTTTATGTAGGCTGTGCAGACTTCAAAGAGTAATAGAGCTGCATGTGTGGCTGGTAGCTTTCCTCCTCTTCACTGTGGGATCATTGGAAAAGGGTCTTTTTGGTCTTTCTAAGATAACGATGCATATTTCCTTCCTTTTCCATTTGATTTGGAGGTATTGGGGCTTCTCTATGCTGCTCTTGTAGAAATTTGGCTAGATCAGCCACTTAGGCTCCCTTTTTCAGGGAATCCACATTTTCTTCTTCTGCCCAGCACTCCTTCACAAGTTTGAGTCCTCTTCCACTTCATCTCTGTGGTGAACGGGAAATAGAAAAAGAGAGGAGGAGAAAGTGGCATATTTAAAAAGGGCCAGATTCTGCCATCCTTACTCCATATGAACAGCAACTCCACATCGCGCCACTCTAATCAAGCTAGCTGATGATACTAGTAAATATGCAAAGATGAAAACTTACCCTTGGATTCCAAGAAAAGCATTTGAAAATCCAAATATCTTCATTCACTGGGGATGCTCAGTGCTGAATGGCAACTAGAACTGGTCAGGAATTTGCCATAAAGTATTTGATGGAAAATTTGATTGCTTCAAAAATGAAATTTCACCTGGAAACTCAAAAGGAAATGTTTTTGTTTCAGGTCAACAAACCAAAATGAAACCTTTTGATTCTGGAATGTCAATATTCAAAATCAGAGTGAAATCAAATGCCAAATGTTTTGACTCTATTAGAATATTTGCTTTGCACTATTAGCATTATAGCTATATTATTGTAGGAAAGACATCAGCCAATTAAATGCTAGAAATGTAGTATGTTATCGCTTTAGCTAATAGCTGTAGTGTACATATTCTACAATAACAGAGGAAACTAGTATCCACTAGATACATTAATTTTTAAAGCCATAAATAAATACGATAGCTACTATTGGATACATTCTGCCCATCACAGTATATACAGTGTTTTCAACTTTCCTAGCACCTTAAAGTGGATTTGTGTAGTGCATTTTTGTCTTTTCCATGGTATGTTCACTATTATTTTTACATTTTTAAAAATGAAAATTAATAAAAGGCAAAAAGATGTATTATAAAACTCAGTATCTTACATGTAGCAAAACTGTAGTATAAATTTATATTGCATGTAAAAATTGAAATTCTTATACATTATTCATTTTTATTTTGTAGTATCATAGAAGACACACAAAAGATGGGTATCTGCCCTAAAGAACTCATTATCTAAGTACACATGCCAGGCAAGTATATACCAGATATGGAGAATAACACAGGCTACAGATACTTCTACAAAGTATTTAATCATATGAGTAGTCTCATTGATTTCACTGGATCTACTTACTTGCTTAAAGTTAGGCATGTGTGTACCTTCCAGTTCTCTACTGATGTAAGTGGGTACATGTCCTCTGACTTTGATAGAGTATTGTCCATTTACACCAGCAGAGAATATGGCTCAGAGGGCGACATTGGTACATAAATTAAGCATATTGTAGTATTGTAACTGGCTTCATTCTTTCCCCATCTCTTCTTGATGCTCAGGTTTGTAATATGAAACTGCATAGTCAATCTACTTCTGTTTGGTATTAGGAAAGCATTTTAAAATCTCTCCCCTCGTCCCATAAAATTGCATTAAGACAAAACAATTAAAAATTAAAAATACCCCCCTAAAAGCCAAAAATAAAAATTAAACAAAACTTATTAAAAATCCTTGTGTGTCAATGTTATGGATGTAGAACTACAATATTTATGGCCTAGCCATGGAATCAGAGTCATGTTGCACCAAATGCAGTAATTATTTTGAGTAAGGAGGAAAGGGACTTTGTTTTTCAATTATATATGATTACTGCCAAATTATACCTCTCCCTCCACAAGTGTTCTAGAGGAAGGAGAGAAATCAATGACACCTTCCCCATTGTAAATTGTGGCTGGAGCCACTTAATGGTGCAGGGGATGAGGCAGCCTAGTAGTGTGGTCAGTAAAACTAGTGACCCACAAGATGGATATCTGTAAGGTGATGGCCCTGAGTGTCAGCTGAACTGTGGTGGAAAAGGGGTATGTGGGAGCAAGTTGCTTACATCTTTCTAACGCACAGTCAACCAGTGGAACTATTTGCCAGAGGATGTTGTGAAGGCCAAGACTTTTACAGGGCTCAAAAAAGAACTAGATAAATTCATCGAGGGTAGATCCATCAATGGCTATTAGCCAGGATGGGCACAGATGGTGTCCCTATCCTCTGTTTGCCAGAAGCTGGGAATGTGTGACAGGGGATGGATTACTTGATGATTACCTGTTCTGTTGTGCTTGCTGCTGGACTGAAATATACCATGTGGTCTGTTTGTTTGGGGGAACCATGTGCTGACCGTGTGGATGCTAAGATTAGTGGCCTGCTAGGCAAGGCTGAGAGCAGAGTTCTTCTTAATGAGGCTTTGATCCCTAAGCCCTTTAGCACCCATCAACCTTAACCAGGGGGAGAGGCTACTCAGGAAGACCAGGACTTTAAAAAGCCTGCTCCTAAGTGACCAGAGGCATGTGAGGGAGAACTACATACACTTTACATTCCTTAAACTTCTTTAAACTTAAAGCCAAAACCACCCCCTGATAAAAACAAAATAACAACAAAGGAATGAGCTTCAGGAGTAAAAAGAGAATGCAGGCAGAAGTCCAGCAACAGAATGGGGGCTACCCAGTTTATTGCTCCCAATGCAGCATGTATGATTACCTGCCCTATGGGCAGGTGGCGTATGTGTGCATTCTGTGCAAGGAGCTCCTGTCCCTCAGAGACCATGTACAGGCTTTGGAGGCCAGGGTGGCTGAGCTGGAGGAGCTAAGGGACACAGAGAGGTACATAGATGAGACTTTCTGGGACACAGTAAAATGGTCCCACCCACAGTTTCACAGCCTCTGTGCTGTTGAGGAGGATGCAAGTCTCAGGAAAGGAAACCATCCAACTAGAGCAGAGGGAAATGATCCTATAGTTGGGACCCTCCTTCCAGATGATGTTGTGGTATCCTCTTGCACTGAGGATCTCTCTCCGGAGAGGGAACTCCAGTTATTAGGAAGAGACATGTATTAGCAATGGATGATTTGATCATTAGAAACAGATAGTTGGCTATGTGATGACCAGGAGAACCGCATGGTGACTTGCCTGCCTAGTGGGAAGGTTGCAGATCTCTCGATAGATAGGCTTATGTGTAGTGCTGGGGAGAAGCAGGTGGTCGTGGTACACGTACATACCAATGACATAGGATAAGATAGGAGAGAGGTCCTGGAGTCCAAATTTAGGCTGCTAGGTAAGAGATTCAAGTCCAGGACCTCTCTGAAATGCTTCCAATTCCACACACAGGGCCAGTTAGACAGGCAGAACTGTGGGTCTCAATGCGTGGATGAGACGATGATGTACGGAGGAGGGGTTTAGATTTATTAGGACCTGGGGAAACTTTTGGGAAAGGTGAGCCTATACAGGAAGGATCAGCTCCACCTAAACCAGAATGTAACCAGATTCCTGGCGCTTAAAATTAAAAAGGTCGTAGAGCAGTTTTTAAACTAAGGGCTGGAGGAAAGCCGACAGATGTGGAGGAGCATGTGGTTCGGACATCCCTTAGGGGAAGATCTATAAATGGAGATTCCCTATGTCCTAATAAGGAGGAGAGGATGGAAGATGGTAAAATACAGGTAGGATCTGATAAGAAACAGTCAAAAGAAAAAAAGTCCCATTCAATTACATCATGTAATGGCAGACAGCTAAAAAGTGACAAGTTTTTAAAGTGCTTATATACCAATACTAGAAGTTTAAATAATAAGATGGGCAAACTAGAGGGCCTCATATTAAATGAGGATATTGATATAATAGGCATCACAGAAATTTGGTGGAATGAGGATAATCAATGGAACACAGTAATACCAGGGTACAAAATATAACGGAAGAACAGAACAGGTTGTGCTGGTGGGGGAGTGGCACTATATGTGAAAGAAAGCATAGACTCAAATGAAGTAAAAATCTTAAATTAACCAAACTGTACCATAGAATCTCTATGGATAGTATTTTCACGCTTGAATAATAAGTGTATAGCAGTAGGGCTATGTTACAGACCACCTGGCCAGGATGGTGATAGTGACTATGAAATGCTCAGGGAGATTAGAGAGGCTCGTAAAATAAAAAACTCAATCATAATGGGGGATTTCAACTAGCCCCACATTGACTGGGTGCTTAACGCCTCAGGAAGGGATGCCGAGATCAAGTTTCTTGGAGCAGCCAGTCCTGTAACCCACAAAAGGAGAAGCAATTCTTAATTTAGTCCTAAGTGGAGCACAGGATCAGGTCCAAGAGGTGAATATAGCTGGACCACTTGGTAATAGTGACCATAATATAATTAAATTTAACATCCCTGTGGCAGGGAAAATGCCACAGCAGCCCAATACTGTAGCATTTAATTTCAGAAAGGGGAACTACACAAAAATGAGGAGGTTTGTTAAACAGAAATTAAAAGGTACAGCACCAAAAGTAAAATCCCTGCAAGCCGCATGGAAACTTTTTAAAGACACCATAATAGAGGCTCAACTTAAATGTATACCCCAAATTAAAAAACATAGTAAGAGAACCAAAAAAGAGCCACTATGGCTAAACAACAAAGTAAAAGAAGCAGTGAGAGGCAAAAAGGCATTCTTTAAAAATTGGAAGTTAAATCCTAATGAGGGAAATAGAAAGGAGCATAAATCTGGCAAATGAAGTGTAAAAATAGAATTTGAAGAACAGCTAGCCAAAGACTCAAAAAGTAATAGCAAAAAAAAATTTAAGTACATCTGAAGCAGGAAGCCTGCTAAACAGGCTGTGGGGCCACTGGACAATTGAGATGCTAAAGAAACACTCAAGGACAATAAGGCCATTGTGGAGAACTAAATGAATTCTTTGCATTGGTCTTCACGGTTGAGGTTGTGAGAGAGATTCCCAAACCTGAGCCATTCTTTTTAGGTGACAAATCTAATAATAATCAGAAATATAGGAGGCATAGGTGAGCCTTTAAAATTTATAAAATAATAAAAACAAAATTAGACAACTCCTCCTAGTTTATTATTAGCTGTCCATTTAATTAACATATTGTTCACTCTGTCTTCTAGATCAAAACGAAGTTAAACAGGAACAGACCTAACTTTGATCCCATCTGTACCCTGATCCTAGCCTCCTCTTGTTATTGCCTTTCATCCACAATTTCCATTCCGGATGATGATGATTCTGTCCAAACACATTGGAATAATTTTTTAGGTCAGATTTCATGAGACACAATAACAATGCACAAGGTTTATTTCCTGCAAGGGTTATTCCTTGTACTTCCATGTAGTTTATTTCTCAACATGTATTTTGGTCCTAATGAATCTTGTCTCTTTTCAATTATTTTTATGTATTATTATTTTTATTATTAATTGATTATTCATTTACTAGTGGTAGTAGTTAGATTTATGGGATGGTAGTTCTCCAAACTTTCAGTCCAAATTCAATTTGGTCTTGCCACGGTGATTTTTTTTAAAACTGTCTGTTATAATTAGTCTACAATTATAAGCCATTAGCTAATTTAATTCACTAAAATTCATATTGCCCAGATTGATTGATTTTGTTCATGTCCATGATTTTAAAGTAACTCTTAATAGCAGTGACTATTTAATTAAGGTCTTCTCTTCTTTTATATAATAATTTTCTGAATATTTTCTATGATTTTCTTGTTAACAACAGATATAATAAGCCTATTTATCCTTGAAAATGCTGATTTAAATTTTCCTCTCTAGATGTGTACGCATCACCTACATTTCATCCCATTGTGCAAGTTTTTCCCTCAACATGCCATGGTCTGAAACATTTCTTCCTCCTAAGACTCCATCCTCAGAGCAGCTGCCAAGGAAGCATTAACTTGATCTGCAGATGAAAGGGCCATAGGCTTGCAGGTTGTCTGTTATGAAGGGGCATTCTGAAGCTTTCTGGTTTTGCCTTTAACTCATTTTGTGTTTAACAATTTTTCCAAACTCAACATTGAGCCAGAGGCAGGAGAGCTTGTCGTCTTCTTCTCTCAGCTCAGCAAGAATAGAAGCTAGCCTCTACTGATCCTCTTCTGGTGCTGCTTCTGCCCTTCATCTCCTCTATCAGCAGACTGATGAGGAATTGGTAGATCTCATTGCTGCTTCCTCTCCTCAGGCATTTTGCTTTGTAAACAAAACCTTATCCTGAATTTCAGTTCATCCTGATGGCACAGCAGAAATTGTCAGCAATTCTAAAGCCAGTTGCTCAGCTGGTGTAAATCAGTATTGGCTATGCAGTAATGGAGCTATGCTGATTTACACCACCTGAGGTTCGGGCCCCTGCTAGTCTCTCTCTTCTGAATTGAGTTAGCAATAATGGATTGGCAGAGCAGAGAAACCATTAGCATATTGCTGGGGGGGGGGGGAAGCGCAGCGGAGGATATGGCTGTGGCAGATTCGTTATGAAGTTATGTCAGTGGATTGATTCAGACTATGGAAACTCAGAAAGCAGAATGATCAGTAAACAAGAAATCAATGTTTTGAAATTTCCATGATACAGTTATTATCCAGAGTACATTCAAATGTGGTTGCATTACCGATCACAGGTAGGAGGGGGAAAACAGATACCAAAGTCATTTTCATAATATTTTTAATTAAGATTTTCTATAAATGGCATAAAAACCTCCCAATACATATCAACACATAAGACATGAACTAGGTCCAGAACCTGCTGTACCAGCTGGAAGGAATTTTAGAAAAGCAGAAAATTTTAATTATTAAAGGTTACATAGGTGGTTCTGCTCTGTTTGCCCATAACATTTTCAATATGGTGTGATTGTCTTGGCATTCTAAAACCCAGCAGCAGCAGCAAACTGTGCCTCTAACCCACTGAACCAATGTGTTTCAAGCAGTCCACTAATTGGAAAATTGTAAAGCACATACTATGGCCCCATATGAGTCCAGACTATGCCAGCATCTCCCTCTCAACTTCCCAGTTTGTTATATTTCTGCCTCTACAGGCATTGGCATTCATGAAATGATCTCACACACATACACACAGGCATTTTAGTCAGTTTTAACATTCTCTTTCATGTAATGAACACAGTATTTTATAGTTAATGTACTTGTCTTTGTGTTATATGGTTAACATTTTCCAGTGATTGCAGTGATAATGACACAGGGCTGAAACATGCAGTCTATAATTAGTACAAAATACACGGCCACGTGGAAAAAAATGTGCGACACACAGTACTATATTTGCAATTACCCTGACTGCCCTTACAGTAGTTCTTGGTTGTAGTTATTTAACTACACTGATGGGGTTGGGGGGGGGGGAGGGTCTAGCAATAAACATTTAAGTTCCAGTGCTCCCTGATAAAGCAGATTAGTATCAAAATCAATTATTCTCAAGTCAAAACTTGGGAGGTTTCCTCTGACTTTTCAAGAAACAGTTACCACACTTCTGGAGTGAAATGCGGTAGATGTTTTATAGTGCAGGCCAGGAATTTCAGTAGGCAGGATGTAGATAGGAACCTTTTTATATACATCCAAAGAAATAATACAAGAACTGAAATTTATCCAGGAATCTGGAATTAACTCCCTACTTTTATAAAGTTCCACTTTGTGCTGCAGTTAGATATTACTTAGCTTCCTCACTTCAAAGTACTGACCCAGTCTGATCATGCATAACTTGGGAAAGTTGATGAGACCACAGTGCACACTTATGGCTGCGGCAGCCTACCAATTTTTCTACTCCCTGAGTGACATTTTTTTATGATTTCGTTTCATTTCAACGCATCCAATCTGGATAATATTCTCTAATTGCTCTGTGCTGGGTCCAGTCCTTTTCGTCACTAACTTCAAAGGTTTGGACTTTTAAATATCAGACGAAGTATCTTTGAATTGCTTATAGATTATCTCCAGGAGCAGCTTCCTCACCTCTGTTTGCATCCTTATCCAATTTAACTGACCTTGAGAGCCAAGGCATGTTGATCTGTTTAATCAAGAATTGGCAAATATAAATGACGTGGTCCCTGTATGTACCAGATCTATCCTATTGACATCTTATTCACTTTATTATACTGAAGACCACTGGAGCTTGAAAGTAGCCTGAAGAAAACTGCACAAACAATGGAAACCCTGTGTTACTATTATTTGTTTTGGCATATTGTACAGAACAATAATATCGATTTGTCTACTGGAACTATGAACAGTTTATTTGGAATTTGTGGTAACAGAGGAAGAGATTCTCTTTATTCAGTTCTTGAGCATATGGCACTGAAGACTTACACCAAGTCTGACTTGTTCAGTGTTTATTTCAGACCTTAGCCATGCCTTTCTAGGTAATTATACGGCCCTCATCACAAAGTATCTGAGTGCTTCACAATTATTAATGAATCCTTACAACACCCTGCTGAGTTAGGAAAGTACCACCCTGAATTTTTACAGATAAAGAACTGAGGCACAGAGGAGATTAAGTGATTTAGCCAATGGTTTGCAGGAAATTTCTGGCTCAGGAACTGAACCTAAGTGTTCTGAGTACCAGTCCACTTAGCTTATATACAAGTCTATCTTCCCACCCATATAGACATACAGAATTCTGGACTTACTACAAGCCAATGGGTTTAGAATAATTTCTAAGGGGCTACTTTAAACCATTGCCTCCGGAGTTCTCAGCTTTGCTAGCTACGTACTTTTATCAAAAGGCAGATTCACAAGGGCAAATTCAGCCCTGGCTCAGAGGTCTCAACTCCTGTTAACTTCGGTGGGAGCTGACCCCACTTATGCCAAGGCTGACTTCTAATGAAGTTTCCCTTCTCTATTTTACAGTAATTAGCATGCTTGTGTGCTACTCTATTCATTGTAAAAATTATAGGGTTTTTTTGTTTTTTTTTCTAAGCCAGAGATCTTCTGATAGAGGAAACAAAGTCAAAGTTCTGTCTCATGCTGTCTTGCGTCACGTGCTGTGGCATAACCTTTGCTTCCACCAATGGATATGGTTGATAACGTAGAAAAACTTTGCAAGGTAATTGCATTCTACCTCCAAAATTAATGGTAATCAATATCTGCTGCCTGCAAAGTAGAACTGCTAGAAACTGAGCTCTCTTTATACCCCAAATTAAAGGTACATTTATTTCTAAGTTTTTTGAGTTTTAAATTTATCTTATTTATCCACAAGTCCATATAAAGATGATCAGTTAAGAGGTTTTATAAATTGCTAGAGGAAGCCATTTACAGTACATGACAAGTTGTATTGGTCCTCCAAACCCAAGAACTATGCTATTTACTTTTGAGCAGCATCTATGGCACCTTAGTGGTTTACATTGATACATATACAGAACACTTCTGTAACAGGCCAACACTATGGTTTAAAATGAAATTGCACTAATGCCTTGGTTAAACTCTTGTTGTCTCAATTAACAATGAAAGTCTCATGAGATCGGGTTCCAGAAAGATATTCTTTCTGGAACCTGACAAGAAAAACGGAAAAACGACAAGAACTGACTTTTTTGTGGTGTTTTGATGCTTCTGTTTCGAGAAGTCCCCCTACTTTCCTTTAAGGTAAAATTAAGAATTAACCGAAGGTTGTCCAACCTTAAAAAAAAAAAAAAGAAGGGAAGAATGTGGGTCCCCCGGAATAGAGAAAGGGTAATGTAATGGGAAGTTATGTACAGGGACAAAAGCTTACACATGGGGATGAAAGAAGATAACTCATGATACTGAGTTTATTACTGGGATACAACATTTTCTGAAAATATGACAGGAAACTGAATTTGAATCTCATTTTCAAGTAACAAGTTATGTCACATTCCCAGCCAGGTTCCTAGAAGGTATCTAATTGTGGAAAGAAGAAATGTTTACAAACTGTAGCCTAACAGTTCAGAAAAGAGCTACAAGTATGATTAAAGGATTAGAAAACGTGCATTATGGTGATCGACTCAAGGAAGTCATCTATTTAGCTTAACAAATAGAAGGTTAAGGAGTGACTTGATTGCTGTCTATAAATATCTACATGGGGAACAAATATTTGATAATGGACTCTACAGCATAGCAGAGAAAACTATAACATGATTCAATTGTGATGGGTTCGGTCACAGAGACCCCCTTGGGACTGTCACTTGACATGCTGAGACTACCTCTGAGCCCATTTTCCCTGCCAGCCTGGGACTCCAGAACCCTGCCTTGTTGAGCCAGACACACTAGCCTGCTGCAACACAGACACAAGTCTGGTCCATGCCCCCAAAGCTGCAGACTTTAACCAAAAACTGCTCAGCAGGTCACCTATCTCCAGTACCCAGACACCCAGTTCCCAATGGGATCCAAACCCCAAATAAATCCATTTTACTCTATATAAAGGTTAATTAATAAACAAAAAATTAATAAACAAAAGTGAATGTATTAAGTATAAATAGTAGGATTTAAGTGGTTTCAAGTAATAACAGACAGAACAAAGTAAGTCACCAAGCAAAATAAAGCAAAAACACGCAAGTCTAAGCCTAATACATTAAGAAACTGTTTACAGGTAAAATCTCACCCTCATCGATGTTCCAATAAGCTTCCTTCACAGACTAGACTCCTTCCTAGTCTGGGCCCAATCTTGTCCCCTGGTACAGTCCTTGTTAGTTCCAGCTCAGGTGATAACTAGGGGATTTCTCATGACTGGCAGCCCCCCCTTTTATAGCTTTGGCCCAAGGTGGGAACCGTTTGTCTCTCTGGATCCCCATCCCTCCTTCTAAATGGAAAAGCACCAGGTTTAAGATGGATTCTGGTATCCTGTGACATGGTCACATGTCCTGTGAGATCTCATTCTTCATTTTTCCGGGGCTGGCCCGCATGTACCCAGGGAGGTTTGCAAGTAAACAGAGCCATTTACAACCAATTGTCCTAGTCAATGGGAGTCATCAAGCTTCCAAACCACCATTAATGGCCCACGCTTTGCATAATTACAATAGGACTTCAGAGTTATACTTCATATTTCTAGCTTCAAATACAAGAATGATACATACATACTAATAGGATGAACACACTCAGTAGATTATAAACTTTGTAATGATACCTTTTCCATATTCCTTTTCCATAAAATGTATTCCACTTACATTATACTCACACTCATGAGCATATATCCACAAACCCTATGGAGTGCAACGTCACATCAATGTCTGGAAGCTGAAGCTAGATAAATTTAGACTGGAAATCAGTTGTAAATTTTTAAGAATGGGTATAATTAAACAGTGGAACAATTTTCTAAAGGCCATGGTGGATTCTCCAACACTGACCATTTTTAAATCAAGATTGGATATATTTTTCTCAAAGATGTGCGCTAGGAATTATTTTGAAGGAATTTCTGTTAGCTGTGGTATATGGGAGGTTATGCTAAATGATTGCAATGGTCCCTATGAGTGAATGGTTTTCTTTGCAAGACCAGAGCCATCATAGTTTTCTTTATATTTGGGATGGGCAGGATTTTAGAAAAATAGATGAAAAAGTTGTTACATGCCTGAGAAAGAGAATAACTGTATTTCCAGCATTAAATAAATGGAATTGAGGAGTTGTAAGAGCAGAGTTCACTTTTACTGATATGGTAACATCTGTATTTTATTCTGCTGGAGTATAGGTAGAAACTAAACAATGTCTTTTATGATGTAAAGGCATTTCTCTATTCAAAATTATGTACCCTAGATGAAAAATATTATATAAAAATATCATATCTTGTGAGCCACTTAAAATATCTTTCAGAATTGTACATTTAATGAAGGTAATTTTGCTAGCTTTTTTTTCTTTTCCTTATGTCATTCCACACACAGTGCTTACTTTAATAACCTGAGGCTTATCCCAAGCGGTATGACTTTTTTCACGGCTTTTTTTGTTTTAATAACACCTGTGAAAAATGTTGATTAGATATACTATGCAATTGCTTCTCTGAGTGCAACTGAGCTAATTGATTTATTTTCCCTGTTTTATTTTCCATCTTTCTTCTTCCATACTTGAACTGTAGATTTTGTGAACCAGCCTGGTCAAGGTATGTTCACTGGCTTTACTTTTTTACTTTTTTTAAATTGCATAGAAAAAAATAATATTGAAATAAAAACTTTAAAAAATCCCCTTTTTACTTGGTTTGATAAGCACCAGGTTCTTGAGAGAGAGAGAGTATGTGTGTAGCGCCTGCTTTAGGTTTTTCTATAACGGTTAAAATCTCCTTCTTTTTATTTATTTAGGCCCCCTTCATCTCGTCTGAGAAGATAGGAGATCGATCAGAAAATTATGTTGAACTTTTCTATTATTATACCATGCTGAACGGCAGCACCAGTATTTTCTTTTTTCATCTGTTAGATGCTGTACTGAAAACAGTTACTCAAGCCGGGGTAGGAAAAATGGACTATGATATATAATACATCAGGAGATTCAAACTGGGAACCTAGGTGTTTAGCAAGAGATAGACACTTACTGGGACAGTTTTTAAATTCTTCATTCTAGGGCCTGATGTTCTGTGGTGTGGAGCACCCAGAGCTCCCATTATTTTCAGTTGGATTTGTGGGTGATCAGTATCTCTGAACAACCAGACATAAGTGCTCCCCTGGGCCCTAAACATATTTTTTAACTGCAACCATGGAAGTCCATGGGATTTAGTGACATACTTAATGTCTTCCTGAATGAAGACCAAGGTGTATAAAAGTTTCAAAATTAGGTGCCACTTTTGAAAATTGAGTCCAAAATGACTTTGGTCCAATTCAACAAGGTACTTATGCTCAAGCAGTCCCAGTGGCTTCAATGGGATCACTCATGTGGTTAAAATTAAGTAGGTGCTTAAGTTCTTTCTTGAAGAGAGGCCGTTGGCATTAAAGGTTGAAGGCTCAAATGATGTTCATGTCTCACTCTGTCTTTAATACTTTCAATCCAAATGTTCATCTGCAAAGTTGTCTTTTTCTACACATCAGTCGATATAAGTGAAGAGGTGACCATATGGCGGAATGGTCTGTACTTTTTCTTGAAAAGGGCACAGATTTTCAGAAAAAATATTGAACTTCTTTTCATTTGTATGACCTAGGCCTTGATACCAATTGCCATGAGTGATAGGCTGTATATTGGATTAATGGTTGAATTGTTTCCTCGATAAAAGGACGGGCCTTTCCTTGTACAGGTTTTGATGCTCTCGCAGAGTTTGTGGTTACCAGGGTGTAAGTTGGGTGGCCCTGCCCAGTGTGCCCCATTCAGTAAGCTGCAGAATGGCAGGCCAGCCTGCCTCTGTTTCCCTCCTTCAGACTCACCAGAAATAGTCCAAAGCATTTTCCCAACTATAAATATAGCCCTTGTGGGGCATTTATTACAAGAGTCTCATGCACATAAACCATAACAGGAGTCCCACAATCATACTCCAGAATTCCCCCAGCATAGACCAAACAGTACATGTCACATACAGCACACTCCTGGAATCCTTCACCATGCCCCAGATCTCTAGCACACTCCTGGGATACCTAAACATGCCCCAGATTCCCAGCAGACTCCTAGAATCCCTCACCAGGCCCTAGATCTCCAGCACAGTCCTCTCCTGTCCTTGTACAAAGACTGCCATCCTAGCCTTTCCAAATGGAGTGCAAGCCTACTCTGTCCAGTGGGAACATCCCACAGCCTCTCTGCTGGGAGCATCCCTCATTCTTCCTAACTCTCTCATGGTTCCTCTGGGTCTAGCTCTCTGGCCCTGGAGATGTTAACAGGTAATCTCCTGCTATTCCCTTGCCTTCATCCCTCAGCTTCAGCTCTCTGGTTTAAAGCCAGCAGGCAACTATCTCTGCTGCTGTTCTTCCTACATTCAGACCTCCCAGCCCTCTAGCTGCTCTCCTGCCATCAGCCTTCCTCCAGAAAAACCTGCTTCCTGCTGGGATCTGCCCTTCCCAACTGAACCAGTCTACTCCAACTCACCTGGACTCCTTTCATGGGTCTCTCTCAGCAGGTTCCCACTCCTAGGGGAGCCTGGCTGTCACTTACAAGGAACTTCCTGCTTCTGGACTATCTCCATATTCCTAGGGAGCCAGCAGTCTGGGCTACCTGTCCTTTTCCTTACTGACATCTTTCAGGCCAGATTCACCCAGGCTTCCTCTCACTGGCTCTCTCACTGATCTTTTATAGCCCCAGGTGCTGTCCCTATGCTCTTACGTGGCCAAGCTGGGAGCACCTCATCTGGCACAGGGGTGCTGGACCTACTTCATTTACAGGGCCAGCCACCCCGTGATACAGGGTTATTATGATCTGAACAGTTCCATCGGCCAGAGATGGAATTTATTTGTCATTATTTGTCATCTTTTGGAAGAAGATTATTTCCAACTGGCCACATTAATAAGACTTAAATTTTATCTTTAAAAAGGCTGTTTAACCAGAGATTAACATGGGACCGCTTCTCGCCTTGTTTTCCACATACACAGGGTAGGCGCCCTCAACAAGAGGGGCTTCTGAACTTAACTGGGAGTGATCCAGTTGGGGAGATCCTGAGTGCTGCAATCCAGCCTTGGAGACTACAACTCCCATGATGCCTTGGGAAATAAAGACTTCCATTTTCAAGGGTTACTGGGAGAATATGCTGTGGGCTCCATGCTGGAGTGGAGCTGAGATTGCTTTGGGGAACTCTGTTCAAGTCAGGAGCTGCTGCCAGAAAGCCAGAAGCAGCTGCTAAGACTCTGCTGCTGCTTTGCTCAAGCATGGAGCTTCAGAGTCTATTGCTGGGCTTTACTGCAGCTAGGGCAGAGACTGCTGAGGTGCCTAGACATGACTGAGGTTGGCCTGCAGTGTAGGCAGTGTGAGTAACCACCATCCTTGTTGTTTGGGAAAGTGCTTGCGAGGGAAGAAGGATAGAAAAGAGATTTTAAGGGATTGTCTGAGTCTGAGACGAGATGAATTGGTCTTATCATCTAACCAGGATCCAGGGTTACTGGACTCTGGTTAAAACAACTCCCATCTTCAGAGGGGTTGTGCAGCTCTGTTAGAATTGCTCTGTTCCTTGTTGCCTTGGCTGGACTGTTTTACTGGACCAACAGCGTGAGCTGTCCCCAGCTTCAAGATCTTCAAGCGCACCTACACAAGCGTTTAGAACTCTGATATTCAGGGGTGGTGTAAATGGTGGCGGTGTAATTCTAAGTTGGTTAAGTTTTCATTTACTACTGTAAACTGCATTTAGTAATTGAGTTACTGAAGGGCCCCCTGCTGATTTAAGTTGATTGTGGCATTTTAATTAATCTCAGTCTGTTATATCATGGCTTTTTAGTTAAGTAAAGGTGTGTTAACTCTAATCTAAGTATATATTGCCTGTATATGGTTTTTAAGTAGTACTTTTTTGAGTTAGACCCATTGCATAGATTAGCTCTGGTTTATTCCTGGAGGCTCGCAAGGAATGCCAGCGAGTGTGTACAGGGCCTAGACAGGTAGAGGCGCTGCCAAGATTAATATCCTTTACAAGTAAAAGAACTGCAGCAGAGAGGTAAATAAAGGATTACCACCTGTCCAACATCACCACTGGGGTTCTCAGGATCTCCTTTACTGTCAACATCAAGTGCCCAGGCTCCCAAGTAACCGAGTGAGGAAAGGGGGATTACAACAGTACAGCAGAAAAACTAAGCAATCCCTCCTCCATTTTATTGTTTCATAAAAACATGTTTCCAGATGTACACCCACCCCTGACATGTGGCTCAAATGCCTTCCCTGCTACTTTCTATTTGGAGTGGCTTCTCCCCTCTTCTCACTTCCATTGGTTCTGCTCAGTGACAGTGGCCTTGTGCCTCTACGCAAGGTGACTCTTCACTGTCCCCAGGATACAGGGGTGCTATCTCTTGGGGAAATGAATAACACTATCACCTCTGGCAAGGAGTATAAAACCCCATACACAAGAAACAATAAAGTACATCAATGCAAACCCCAGCAAAGAAATGACACACCCCAAAATAACAATATAACACAGAGGGACTTTACTGGGAACAAGCAAATAGGATCTCGGCAAGGAAAAGGTTAGGGTTAGGTAATAATACTAAACTTCAACGACTCAACAAACTCCCATCTCTCAACACTCACAGAAGAATGGCCATACTGACCAAAGGTCCATCTAGCCCAGCATCCTGTCTTACGACAGAGGCCAATACCAGGTGCCCCCGAGAGAATGAACAGAAGAGGTAATCATTGTGTGATCAATCCCCTGTCACCCTTTCACAGCTTCTGGCAAACAAAGGCTAAGGACACCATCCCTGCCCATCCTGGCTAATAGCTATTGATGAACCTATATTCCATGAATGTATCTAGTTCTTTTTTCAGAGTAGCAGCCGTGTTAGTCTATCCGCAAAAAGAAAAGGAGTACTTGTGGCACCTTAGAGACTAACAAATTTATTTGAGCATAAGCTTTCGTGAGCTACAGCTCACTTCAACAGATCCAATGAAGTGAGCTGTAGCTCATGAAAGCTTATGCTCAAATAAATTTGTTAGTCTCTAAGGTGCCACAAGTACTCCTTTTCTTTTTTCTAGTTCTTTTAACTCTTCCCAAACTCCAGCTCCCTCTCTGACACCTTTGCAGGCCCATGGTACACTGAGGACTGATTCAGAGACAAGCGCAGCAGCATTGTAAATGCTGGCTGGCTGAAACAAACAGTAGAGTCCTGTGTGACACTTCCTGGGGGTTGTGAGGCACCTCATACCACCTGCCGTTACCATGAGGAAACCTTCTCTGTGCCTGCTGTGGATCAGATCCCTGACTCCACCAGCCTCTGGCAACACAAGCACTACCACCCAGGCCTGTGCAGGCCTCTCACTCTCTCTGCAGCTTAGCAATAGGCACACACCAACCCCCAGCTCCTCTAAGCATCCCTATGGAATGCTCAGCCTCAGTTCCACTGACCACTCACAGAATTATCAGATTTGCTACTCCCACTAGTTTTAACCTAGGATCACCAGTCTGCTTAACACAGCACTTAGAAATATTTATAGTGAAAACATAAATAAGTTTATTATCAAACAGCAGAGATTCAAATAATATTGAGTAAGAATATTGGAAACAAATAGTTACAAACAAAACCAAAATCATAATACTTTTTTTAGAGCCTAAACTTAACTCACAAGACATCCCCCTGTCTCCTACAGGATAGCTTACTTCATGTCTGTTTCCCAGCATTTCCAGTCAGGATGGCTGTGATCTTCCTTTCCTAAGATCAAGTCCTCTTGTTTTCATGGACTGAAGGATGCCAGGGCATCTCTCTGTACTCCCAGATATACCAGACCAGATCTTTGATCTTCACCTGAAAAAAGGGTTTCCCTCCACCTCCTGCTGTTTATCTCTTCCTGTTAATTTCCTTCTGAAGTCTTCACAAGCTCTTCATTAGCATTTGACTCAGTATGCTAATAGATTTCCTTTGTAAGACACACAGTGCACAGTGGTCCTCCAGAGAGATAAGTGTGTCCCACTTCCTCCCTGGGGAAGTTTGTCTCACAAAACGATACCTTTGAATAACTTGCCTTTAGCTCCATGAACTAGAGAACATAACATATACATAACTCCTCCCATATTTTTCGTACATACATTTCACAATGACTATGATGTCTAGTGTGACACAGGCTTTCAGTGTACAGGACTTTTTTTGGGGGGGTGAACTCAGGGAATCCCTGTACTCTATGTACTCTGAGCCTTCTGGCAGTTGGCATCAAGAGGTTCTTGGGTCACACGTCCCTTCTTACATTGACACAGTAGTCCTTGGCTCACCTGTAGGCATCAGTTCAGAATTCTCATGCCTGGACAGTGTGTCTGCTGCTACATTTTATCTACCTTTAATATGTTCAATTTCCATGACATATTCTTGAAGGGTGATACTCAAATGTAGCCGTTTGGATTTGATACCTTTGGTCCTGTGCAGCAATACTTATGGAGAGTGCTCTGTCAGGACCCTGAATTTCCTGTTGAATAGATGAGGCCTTAACTGCTTCACTGCCCATATAATCTTATAACATTCTTTTTCTCTGACAGAGTAATTCTGTTCAGTCAATGTCAATTTTTTAAAAAAGGAAACAAGAAAGCAATGGGATACTTCTTGTTACCTTCCCTTATTGGCATTAGTACCTCTCCTAGAGCTGAGTCTGATGCATCAGTGCACAATTAAAACCTCCGGTTAAAATCTGGACTGGCCAAAGCAGGCTTTCCTGACAGAGTTTTCTTTACCTCATCAAAGCCTTCTGACAAGCTGCCATCCATGCTTGTTTCTTTGCTTTTATCTTTTTGCACAACTCTGCGATAGCAGACAATGTAGCTGAAACCATTTACAACTCTGGGGTAATAGTTATTACTGGACTGATTTTTTTGGTTTGGGGGTACAGGCTGGTTAACAATGGATTCCACCTTTAAGGAATCTGGGGAAATCTGGCCCCCTCCTACCCAATGAGCTAGATAAGGGACTTTAGCCACCCCTATTTTACACTTGGACACTTTACTCTGAACACTGCATCTTGAGTCTCTTCGGCAATTCCCAAGTGGTTTTATGATCTCACCAGGAATTGCTGAAAATTGCAATATTGGCCATGTAGGCCCATGCAAAGTACTGCGACACAGTTAAAACCTGATTAACGAGCATCTGAAATATGATTCCTGCATTAATTAATCCAAAAAGTAACACTTTAATCTCAAAAAAGTCCCAAATCAATAACGAACACAGCGTTTTTTTTTTTGAGCTTTGCTGTTCAGGGGGATTTGCCAATATCCTTTCCTTAAATCTAGGATGCTTAGATACTTTGCCTTGCATAAAGTGTCTAACATGTCATCAGTTTTGGGCAAAGGTACACATCAGGAACTGCGACAGCATTAAGCTCTCTGTGATCAACACAAAACCTTAGGATCCCATAAGGAATCTTTTGGGAACTATAACAACTGTAACAAGCTGAGGGACTGTTTGACCCTTTAATTATCTTCAGCATATTTTATTTCCTTCAGATTTGCTCTTGCATTTTTCCAGTGGTCCGATATGCTCAGCTGGGGGGCAGGCTGTGGCCCCATAGTATTACTCTTATGGTCCATTTGGTGAATCAGACCTGCCTTGCTGGAAAATACCTACCTCTGGAACACACTCATAACCTCTGTCTTTCCAGTTAGGGTTAACTGTTCACATACCTCAGTGCTCTCTAGTGAGGTGTTACAATGGCATTTAGCCATTAAAATCAATTAGAGGTGCAGTCTAAAAGAATCCTCCTCAACCCTGCATATCATGTTTACAATGGCTTCTCTATTGTGTTACACTTTTAACCTGTTTACGTGCACAGTGTGGAATAATCTTGTTGAAGGGCCTCTGTATATTGTAGGTAACATTGTTAACCCTCCCCACAACCTCCAAAGTCCCTTCCCATGAGGTTCTGTATTTTGCGCTTTTTTACAGGGAGTAACACCAGCACCAAATCACCCACGTCAAATGATTGCTGACAGGTACTGGGGTCATACACCCTTTATGAGCTTCTTGGTTTTTTGTAAGGTTTTGCTGACTCGTTCCCATCATTAAATATTCTCCAAACTTCACATATTTAGCCACTGGTGCCCCCCCCCACCGCCTCATTGTCACCCTCCCAGAAGTCTCTGAGGAGATCCAGGGCCCCTCTGGCTTTCCTCCTATATAGGCACGTCAAATGGGACAGCTCCTGTGGGCTCTTGGGGCATCTCTCAGTAAGCAAATAACAGATAGGGTAACATTACATTCCAGTCCCTCTGCCTTCTGTTTACATACATTTTTAACATAGATTTTAGAGTCCCATTGAGCATCTCAACTAAACTGTTTGTCTCTGGAGGATAAGGGGCAGATTTTAATTGGTTTACCCCACATATCCTCCATAACTCACTGAAGAGCTGAGACATGAAATTTGATTCACGATCTCACAAGCTCTCCTTTGGGAAACTTACTCTGCTAAATATAGAGAACAGTACCTTATCCATTGTTTCAGCCCCTACATCAGACAAGGCAACTGCATTGGGGTGCCTAGTGGCAAGATCCACCATGCCTAAATGCGTTCCTTGACCCTCTGGGTTGGCTGAGATAACAGTCCTGTGATATCCAACGGCACCCAAAAAAGGCTTCTTTGATTACTAGTAGTAGGTGCAAGGGTTTCCTATAGGGCTCTTCTGTTTCTGACATAAGTCACAAGTCCTGCAGGAATCCTTTACTTCATTTTCAGTACTAGGTCAATAGAAGTTTCTCTGTAACCTTTCATATGTCCTTTCTGTTCCAAAGTGGCCAGTCATAGGCTAGTAACAGGACAGTCATAGGCTAGTAACATTAATTCCACACCATGCTTTGAGGGCACATTCCATGGTGTGTAGGGCTCTTCAGGACTTCTATTTTTCTGCGACATGGCCTCTCTGTACAGTCTACGCTCTTCTGTAAATAACCTGCCCACATTCTCTCTATTTGGGGTCTTACTGTGGACGGCTTCCCTTATACTCTCTAGGGAGGAGTCTGCAATTTGCTCTGCAGCAAACTCCGTTTGGGTGTGTCTTGCCTGGAAAACTATCACAGGTAGTGGGGGCAGAGAATGGGGGGGGGAATTTCTCCTCCCCTTCTCTTGGGACACACTGCTATTCTCTGGTGATAACAGGGCAAAGTTTTCTCCGCCCCCATCAGAGGTTACCTCTGAACTCAGGAGCATAATATTGTTACCCATAGCAACAGAGACCAACAACTTTGGGCAAAAAGAAAAGGAGTACTTGTGGCACCTTAGAGACTAACAAATTTATTTGAGCATAAGCTTTCGTGAGCTACAGCTCACTTCATCGGAAAGCTTATGCTCAAATATATTTGTTAGTCTCTAAGGTGCCACAAGTACTCCTTTTCTTTTTGCGAATACAGACTAACACGGCTGCTACTCTGAAACTTTGGGCAGTGACATTAGGGCATTCCTAACCAACACATCAGCTGGTATATTCTTAACAGCCCAGTTTTAAAACATCCCTTACACCTTCCCACACTAATCTGATGCAGACCAAAGGCACCAGGGGTTTAAACTGTCCTGAAGCTAGTAGTTTTACCTCCTGCCCTGGAAGCATATCACTCCTCTGAATTACATCTCTCATGACCAGGGAAATCTGAGCACCTGTATCTTGCCACCTTGTCACACTTTAACATTTATGTTGGCCTTTTGAATAAACTGTGTGCATCCAGGAGGTCAGACCTGAAAGTTGACCAGAGCTCCCTCTGCCTCCACTGAGGTCTCTGACTCAGTGTTAGCTGCATTAACCTGGATGGAATGGGAAGTGAATTTGGAACCCCCATACTTAGGGCATTACCTTTCCATGTCATCAAGGGACCCACATAAATAGCACTTTCTTGGGCCTTCCTCTTGGGCTGCTGTCTGATAATTAGTGTTACTAGGAGGAGACCAGTACTGCGTGAAATGGATTTAGTGCCCTCTCCACTCTCCTTTTTCTCAGGAGCAAACCAGGAACCCTGTTTTACTCCATGTTTTTCCCCTTCCGTTTGGAACTTGCACTCTGAATAGTATCACTTGTATGTCCAAGTCAGTTGCTTCTGCAGCAGCTTCCACAGTTGTTGGGGATTTCTCATACACAGTGGCTCTCACTTCCTCAGAGAAGACCTCAGAGAACTGCTCCTGAACAATTAGATCTGCCAACTTGTCATGAGTTTCTGCCCCTTTGCGTTTTATCCATTTTCTCAAACAATCTACCATCTTATACACATATTCCCCTTGATTTAATTTATCACTTTTTTGAGGTTTCTGGCTTTGAGGCAATACGCCTCTGGAGTAATTTGAAACCTTTTTAACAGACTCCTTGAACTGAACATATTTCAGTCTCACTGACATCCATATCATTAATACTTGTAAAGTTTTACAAGTCAGTTTGGGGAGCAGGACAGTCATTCTCTGTTCATCAGGGATTTTATGTACCATGCATATTCTTTCAAAGCTGGTTAAAAATTCTTCAATGCAATCAGTCTCTCTTAACTCAGGCACAGCTTGTTCCAGCTGTGTGATCTCCGGTGAGGATTACCCATAGGCTCAGATATCTGTTTTTATAAGTCCAGTATGCTCAGGACATGCTGATTCTCTTTCTCTTGGGCTTCTGCTTCTTGGGATTTATGTTTAAGCTCCAGTGCTCTTTAGTGTGCAGCTTTTAGGGCTGTTTCTTCTGTCTCCTGCTCCAGTTCTCTGTCTGCTTTTTCCATGTTCTAGACCTCTGTCTCAGCCTGCCTGAGTTTCATGGCCGAAGAATCGTTCAGAATTGTGTCAGGCTAGTTTTCCAAATCTTTAGGCACTTTGTGTTGCTTGGCATAGTCTACAAATAGGGCTTTTTACCCCTCCATTTTTTCTGGTGGCAAATAAGCAGCAGTCTGTACATATCTCTTCCACTTGCTTCCTGGTGTGCCTAGCATATGTGTCTTTGCTCATCCTGTCTTTTCTGCAGATCTATTTCCTCACTCAAAATAAACAAATAGAAAACAAAAAACCCTAACCTTTTGTTAACTTGTTCCCAACTTTCTCACTTGTGAATCTCTTAGTATCAGTCATCTAGTATATAAATGCTGCTTGGAGCATGATCCTTAGCTAACCAGCAAACTGGGTGTAAATCCTGCCAGCTATTCCACTTTGATTCCCAGGGGTGCTAGGTTGTGAGCCATCTTGCTACCAACTGTCCTTAGCGTGAGAAAGCTTTGTCTGTCCCTACTGCAGATCAGCTTATAGACCAAAGCTGGGCAAACTACGGTGGCCCGCGGGACCATCTTGCCCGGCCCCTGAGCTCCTGGCCCCGGAGGCTAGCGCCCGGTCCCTCCCCCGCTATTCCCCCTCCCTCCGCAGCCTCAGCTCACTGCGCCATCGGCGCAATGCTCTGGGCGGGGGAGCGGCGAGCTCCTGGGGCAGCACAGCTGCAGAGCCCAGCCTGACCCGGTGCTCTGTGCTGCGTGGCTGCCTGTCCTGGTGCAGCTGTGCTGCCAGCCACCAGTGCTCCAGGCAGCGTGGTAAGGGGGCAGGGGCCAGGGGGAGTGGAGAGAGGGCAGGGGAGTTTGGGGGTGGTGGTCAGGGGGCGGGGGTGTGGATAGGGGGCGGGGCAATCAGAGGGCAGGGAACAGGGTGGTTGAATGGGGGCAGAGGTCCCAGGGGGGGCAGTCAGTAAGAAGGGGGGGGTTGGATGGGGCGGCAGGGGGCAATCAGGGGCAGGGGTTCTGGGGGCAGTCAGGGGACAGGGAGAAGGGGTGGTTGGATGTGGCAGGGGTCCCGGTGGGGCTGTCAGGAAGGAGAGAGGAGGTTGGATGGGGTGGCGGGGGGCAGTCAGGGGCAGGGGGTCTGGGGGCAGTCAAGGAGAAGGGGTGTTTGGATGGGGCAGGGGTCCCAGGGGGGCAGTCAGGAAGGAGAGGGGAGTTGGATAGGAGGGCAGTTAGGGGCGGCAGGTCCGGGGGCAGTCCGTGGCCAGAGAGCCGGGGTGGATGGGGCAGGGGTCCCCGGTGGGCCATCAGTGAACAGGGGGGTTGGATGGGGCAGGAGTTCGGGGGGGGGGGAGTCAGGAAGGAGTGGGGGGTTGGATGGGTCGCCGGGGGGCAATCAGGGGCAGGGGTTCTGTGGGCAGTCAGGGGACAGGGAGAAGCAGGGTGGGTCGGATAGGGGTCGGGCCATGCCTGGCTGTTTGGGGAAGCACAGCCTCCCCTAACTGGCCCTCCATACAATTTCAGAAACCCGATGTGGCCCTCAGGCCAAAACGTTTGCCCGCCCCTGTTATAGACTTTAAGGTCAAACAGGAGCATTATGATAACCTAGTCTGACCTCCTGCACATTACAGGCCACAGAACTTCACCTACCCACTCCTGTAATAGACCCCTAACTTCTGGCTGAGTTACTGAAGTTCTCAAATCATGGTGTAAAGATTTCAAGTTTCTAAGAATTTACATTTAAACAGGTTTAAACCTGCAAGTGATCCATGTCCCATGCTGCAGAGGAAGGCATAAAAACAAAACAAAAACCCCAGGGTCTCTGCCAATCTGACCTATGGAAAAATTCCTTCCTAACCCCAAATATGGTTATCTATTAGATCAGGGGTGGGCAAACTACGTCCCGCGGGCTGGATCCAGCGCATCAGGGTTTTGGATCTGGCCTGCAGGATTGCCCCCCATGCTGCCACAGGCCCTGCGGCTGGGAGCAGGGTGCAGAGGGCTCTGTGCATTTCCCTTGCCTCAGGCACCGCCCCCTCCAGCTCCTATTGGCCGGGAAGGGGAACCGCGGCCAATGGGAGCTTCAGGGGAGGTACCTGGAGGCACGGCAAGGGCAGCGCGCAGAGCCCTGTGCCCCCTCTCAGGGGCTGCGCAGGGATGTGGTGCTGGCCGCTTCCCGGAGTGGCGTGGGGCCAGGGCAGGCAGGCAGGGAGCCTGCCCTGGCCCTGGTGCATGCCACTGCCACCCCGGAGCTGTTTTAGGTAAGTGGTGCCAGGCCGGAGCCTGAACCCCTTCTGCACCCCGCCCCCCAACTCCTTGCCCTAAGCCTCCTGCCTGCACCTTGCACCCCAGCCCCCTGCCCTGAGCCCCCTGCTGCACCCGCGCCCCTCCTCTGCCCCAATCCCTTGCCCTGAGCCCGTTCCCGCACACAGCACCTCCTCCCACAGCCTGCACTCCCTCCCGCAACCCAACCCCCTGCCCCAGCCCTGCATACAATTTCCCCACCCAGATGTGGCCCTTGGCCCAAAAAGTTTGCCCACTCCTGTATTAGACCCTGAGCATGTAGGCTAGACCTGCCAGGCAGACACCTGGGAAAGAATTCTCTGTAGTAACTCAGAGCCCTCCCCTCTAGTGTCTCATCTCTGGCTGTTGGGGATTCTTGCTAGTGGCAGTTGCCGATGGGCCACATGCCATTGTGGGCAGTCCTATCATATCATCCCCTCCATAAACTTATCAAACTCCGTCTTGAAACCAGTTTCATTTTTTGCCATCACTGCTCTCCTTGCAAGGCTGTTCCAAGACCTGTTGCAAGACCCAGCTGAACTGAATTATGAAATATTGGATGAAGGACTACTTGCAATTAAATCAGCCTTTGAAGAGTTGCACTGTCACCTCGAGGGTGCTCGACACCCAGTGCAAGTCTTTTCAGACCACAAGAGCCTTGAATACCCACAGGAGGCTCAAGACTTAAACTAAAGACATCTCAGGTTCTTCTGAGGTTCTTCATCTCAGGTTATTCTTCTCTTGGTTTTGATTTCATCACCTATTGCCCAGGAAGCAGGAATGGGAAAGCCGATACCTTATCCCAAAAAGGAGAATAGTACCAAGGGGATGAGGAGCCTAGCCAAGAACCACCGTCTTTCCTAGGCTTAAGAATGATATACACAGACAATTCTGGAATGTTATTATATAGATAGTAGTACACTTCCGCTGACATACTCAGCTGTGATGGGGTGCCCACCCCACACAAGGCCTGGAAAGGTTAAAGTGGCTAGGCAAGCCAATTAACTTTCCAGGCTGCACCTGGAGAAGGAGACAGGGAGCAGGGCACTAATTGGAAATGGGATCAGCTGAGCAGGAACAGGAGGGGTCTCTATAAAGCCCAGGAGCTGAGCGCCCCAAGGGACTGCAGGGAAGTAGTCTGCAGCTATTTTCTGAGAGTTGAGAGGTGTGTTTGAGGTTATGGCATTCAGTAGTTGCCTGTTTGAGGCTATGGCATTCAGTTACTCCCTAGGAAAACAGAGTTTGAGCTGGTACATCTGGGAGGATAGACCAGAAACTGTAGGAATGAGCAACAGTGGTCTGCTTTCCCCGAGACCCCAGTTGCCAGGTATAGGTTCCAGTCCAGGGCCCCTAGAGTAGAAGATAGGGCCAGGTTCCCCTACTAGCCATTAGATAATGACACAGAGCATTGGAGACACCAGCTGGTCCAGAAGGATTTTGAATTCCCTGGAAGGGGAGGACCTCAGTGACCTGGCTGGGGGACCAAGCCATGAATAGGCAGCTGCAGCTCTGGGGGGCACAGGGTGAAAGAGACTGCAGATAGAGACACTGCCTGGCAAGTGGACCCTGTGACACCTGGTAATACCTACAGACAGAATATGACTAGTTTTCTGATGAGACTTTTTGGTAAGTTCAAATTGTCATTGTTATAAAGGAAGTGTGAGTGGCCCTTTTGTCAGGAAACTAGGTCCTGAGAAAGAACTATTTCAGGGGGAAATCTAAGAATAACCAAGTTTGCAAAGAAAGCTTCGACTGAGGTTGATGGTTGATGAGTTACTGGGAAAATCAAACTCCATGAAGGGGAAAACTCAGACTAAGTATTCTGACCCAGTTTCTGAGCTGCATTTCTCAGTAGGAACAACTTAGAGTGGGACATGTAGTTTTATATCACCTTTGTGTTGCTGAAATTCTAGGCTGCTGTAGGGGCTTTGTAAGCCACTTGAATGGGGTAGAGAAGCTCCTGATGTAGTGCTAAACTGTTCTAGATTACAGCAGCTTCCAACCACTCCCTCTGGCTACTTCACAGTCCAGAAGGGCGAGAGCAGAAAGATATCTAGCCACAGTCCTTCATTCACCCCTATGCTGCAGGTTTTGAGGGGGTTGTACCACAGGTCACTATGCTGGCCCTACACCAACAGAGGAACCCTCTGGCACCAAAGGAATTCCAAGCTGGGGAGATACGGCTGATATGTGTTCCCTTCACCCCAGCATGAAGGGGCAGGAACACAACTAGGAATCAGGGACAGTGATATTCTGTTCAGATCAACCTGGAAACTGCACCTGTATATAAGGCTGCTCTGAGGAATTAACTTCGGCGGGGGGAGGCATTCAATGGGGCAATCCATTTGCAACTATACACATGCATTTTGGTTAAAACAACTTGGAGTTTATGATCCATACGGGCAGGACATAGACCTGTAAACTCCTACTCAAGTGAGTAATCCTTGTATACATTAGGATTCCCATTGGATGTATTGAGACTACTCATGTAAGTAAGTATAACTTAATGAGCAAAAAAGTTCAGTATGAAGCTGGAAATAGATTTATGCATTAAAAAAATGCAACAAAATCCTGTGGTACATTGTTTTATTTGTAAGTTCTTTAAATTCTGAACAAATTAAACTAAAATGAATTTAAGAGTTTCAGAAGCAACTATTCATTTTTTGTTTTTTAGTCTGTCTTTATGCCACAGCAGGAGAGTTGTGTGCCTTTGCAATATTAATATTCTAAACATCTGGCATTCCTATATGAGTTCATGATGTATCTGAAGTGAAACTTGAAAGAAATGTGAAACGCTTGTTAAAAGTGAGATTCCAAAATAAATCTCAACATGCAGTATTCTCTGCAATGTAACTGTTTCAATAATGTATATATTTCTATCAGGAACATTTTTAAATAGGTGTCTTAAAATGAAGCTGGACAGCTAAACCCCAGCAGAAAAGGATGCTCCACTTGTGAACATGTGCCCCCCAATAATCTTTGCTGTTATAGATCTCCTAAATACATTTCCACTTCTTACAGACTTTATACGACCCTCTGTTGGGATTTGGATTTTGTTAAGACATCTTTGAGGGTTTAAATAGTAAAATATAAATCCTAGGGATGTAATTCTATACTAAAACTGCCTCAGTTCATACCTGTGGTTAGAAATCACAAATCAACGGAGTAAAAGTTAAGAGCAGCTTCCATCCCTAATAATTAATTTATTTATATATATATATATATGTAGCTTATTGGAAAGGGAGCATAAATCCCCTTTCATTGAAATGCTGAAAGGTATTTTAGAGACAATTCTGTGTTTAATATTTAACCAACAGCATGTGGTTTATCATGAGGTTTAAAATGGACTTTTTTTTATTGATCTCTCAATACTAGCTGCTGGCGTGTGAAAAACACTCTGTAAAAGAATTATAGAAGAATTTTAGCACCAAAAGAATGTTACATTCCATATTTTAATCAGTTTTAGATTTTATTTTTACTACTTTTCAAGAAAAGTAGTCAATACTTCAGAGACCAAAAAACTGTAGAATGCTACCAAACTCCTGGAGTCCATTTCTTTCAAATTTATTATTTTTAGAAATCAGCATAATATTTCATCCCAGTTGGTTATGGTACCTTATACCCTTTAATGCCTGAAAAAATCTATTGATTAAAATGATATGGAAATTAAACACACGGAATCACAAGGCATGTGGTTAGGTATTTAAATGTTGACACCATTTTAGACGAAGCTAGTTTAAAGCATAGTGATAATCATATCCTGCATTTGTAGTTTTCATAAATACCACAGTAATTACTCTTGATGTTGTATTGTTTACTATTTTGGGTTTGTTTGTTTTTTAACTTGTTAAGTCTATTTGTCTTCAATGGGTGTTTTGCAGGCAAATATTCATCCACTGCATACAGAAGAGAATCTGATTAGCCACAGCTGTATATACTGCTTCCATTAGCCTAATATATGGTAAGTCTTTGTGCCTTTTTGGAGAGAATTTAAAAGGCACACAAGGGTAATTAGGTGCCCAACACCCAGTGAAAACTAACCACAACCAGCCTAATAAGGCTTAAAATAATTTTCTCAAATAGAATTTCCATTAATCAGGGAGTGGAGAAGAACAGGAGATTCCATGAAGTCCTATAGGACTGATGTAGCCTGCTCACTGCAGTTTGCTCAGCTTTATTTATGGGTCTGTGAGGGGTGGAGACAGGGTGATAGCTTTAGGGCAGATACAATTAAATTTAGTGTGTTTTATGTTTGTTTGTTGTAAATATATTGACTTTGGGATTTTTTAGCTAAAGTGCATTTGTGGATATTTATAAATTATATCAAATAGAATTATGGAGGTGCCAGTCACAGTACAGTTTGAGTTTTGCACTTAAAGCACAGATAAGAACATAAGAATGGCCATACGGGGTCAACCAAAGGTCTATCCAGCCCAGTATCCTTTCTACCGACAGTGGCCAATGCCAGGTGCCCCAGAGGGAGTGAACCTAACAGGTAATGATCAGGTGCTCTCTCTCTCCTGCCATCCATCTCCACCCTCTGACAAACAGAGGCTAGGGATACCATTCCTTACCCATCCTGGCTAATCCTTACCCATCCTGGCTAAAATCAATCTCTTTGTCTAAGCATTACAGCGTATCTTCCCCAAAATTACAGCACCTGTTTTTTTTTAAATAGATTTTCTGGGAATTTGCAAGTAAATCAATTAGGTTGACGTAAAAATTATAAATTGTGTTCAAGAAATTTGGCACCCTATTTAAGCTGCTGGTGGTGTTTTGCTTTTTGTCCCAAATATATATAAAATGAATTATATGGAGGAGGGAGAAAAATTGTTCTAGTTAACCTCTGAGGATAGGACAAAAAGCAATGAGCTTGAATTGAAGCAAGGGAGATTTAGATTGGACATTAGGAAAAACTTCCTGTCCGGGTAGTTAAGCACTGTAATAAATTCCTAGGGAGGTTATGGAATCTATCTAACTTGCTCTTGAAAACCTTCAATGACAAACACCTGTCGGGTTGGCTAGATAATACTTAGTCCTACCTTGAGTGTAGGGGACTGGACTAAAAGACCTCTCAACGTCCCTTTCAGTCCTACGTATCTATGATATATATATATATTAATATATTTAAGATTAGTGCTCACTTTTTGCCATTATTCTTCATAGTTGAAAGTTACTCCTTCAGCAAAGGTGGAAGACTAACATTTTCCCCAGAGAATTCCACAACGAATAGCCCTTTAAAAAATGGCCACCACATACCATTGTTCTCAGTGAGGATATCCTCAGTCAAGCTGTCCTCAGTTTCAGATAACTTAAAAATGGCTGTCATCTCCCATTTTTGTCAATGGGACTGTCATAACCATACAGCTAAGGGTAGCCCAGAATTCCTCCTTACCTGTAAGGGGTTAAGAAGCTCAAATAACCTGGTTGGTACCTGACCAAAAGGAACAATGGGGAAAGAAGATAATTTCAAATCTGGGGGGGGGTGGGGAGGATTTGTTTGTGCTCTTTTTTGGTGTGTTCTCTTGGGAAGCAAAGAAGCACCAGGTCAGAAAACTCCTTCTCCTATAAACCATCCTAAAGCAAGTCTCAATATTGCAAAAAGGGTAAGTAAATAAGGCAGGGTGCGTTAGATTACCTTTTGTTTTCAAAGGTTTGTGAATTTTCCGTGTGCTAAGAGGGATGTTTATCCCTGTTTTTTGTAACTTTAAAGGTTTGCCTAGCAGGGAATCCTCTGTGTTTTGAATCTGATTACCCTGTAAAGTTACCTTCCATCCTGATTTTACAGAGGTGCTTCTTTTACTTTTTTTTTCTTTATAATAAAGCTCTGTTTTTTAAGAATCTGGTTTACCTATTTGGTTGGTATATTATTCTTAAGCCTTCCCAGGAAGGGGGTGTAGGGCTTGGAGGGATATTTTGGGGGAATAGGAATTCCAAGTGGTCCTTTCCCTGATTCTTTGTCTAAATCACTTGGTGGTGGCAGCGTCCTGTTCAAGGACAAAGGATTTGTGCCTTGGGGAAGTTTTTAACCTAAGCTGGTAAAAATAAGCTTAGGGGGCTTTCATGCGAGTCCCCATACCTGTACCTTAGAGTTCAGAGTTGGGAGGGAACCCTTGACAGGGACCAAGACCACAGGCTACTCTTTGCCAAGGTAGCCATTGCCACCATTCACTGGTCTCTCACAATGTTCTTCACCTCCTGAGAGCATCTGGGGGGGCAGGCGGGGTCCCTATCTTTTCTAAGGTAGGCTTGGTTTTCATGCCATTTGAAATAATGGGCAATAGTGGGCATTTTCAAAGAGGGCATTTTAATTTAGGGCAGACTGTGACCTCAGTCCCATTGATTTCCACCATTTCCGATCGTAATGTAAAAGAAGGGCAATTCTTCACAGGTTTCTCTGAACTAAAACAAAATTGTGCTATTCTCTGTTGAAGAAAAATCTTTCCAGATTAAAAAAGAAAGCTAAAAGTATCAATCGTGTACATATCTTTTCAAAAACTATACATTGCACCAGATTTATTCTACAGAGAGAGCATGAGAGAGGGGAAATTTGCATGGGCATCAGTTGGGCTATTCTGTTCAGGACAGTGTAATTTCCTCAACTAATTTTGTAGTGTTTGTTGCAGTGCTTCACCATTGGAAAAAGTCCATTTTGAATTTTCCTGCTCTTAGTCTCTCCATATTCTTTAGTGGCTTTCTAAATGCATCTCTGAATCTGTATATTATACTATAAAGTAAGTCACTTATGCCACCTTTTCTTTAACAGCCTAACTTGTTTCAACATCAGCAGAATTGAGGAGCTGCATAACTTATTTCATGTCTGTACCCTATGCTTGTTTGTTCTTTCTACAATTATGAGGTTAGACGCAGCAAAATAGTGATTCTAAGTCCTTCTGATTAAACAGGTAATGAGCCTTCTAGCAATTCAGTTATTTTGACACTTGTTGGGTTTACCTTGAAAACTCACATCTCATTGGCTTTTCTATATATCGATAAAATATTTCACTCAGTCTTTGATATAATGGATACCTCTTAATACCTTTCTTCATTATCTTTTGAGTACATTCATTCATCATCACTTAAAATAAAGAACATTTTATCCTGACACTTTGCAGTTATGGTCTCTTAGCAACAGAACTTCCTCTCAGGTTACTCTTGTCATTCTCGGCTCTGTATCCAAAATACTTCAAATAGTCTTAATTATGCATATAGTTTCTCAAGGCTAATCAAGCCTCTTTATATGAAAATCTGATTTTATAATAAAAGGTTTAATTATTATCCTCAACAATACAACATCAAACCGTCATTCCCTATGTCACTAAAAAAAAAAAAAAACCCAAAAAGGTACCTTAACAAAGACTACAGATCTTATTCAGGTTTCAGAGTAGCAGCTGTGTTAGTCTGTATCCGCAAAAAGAAAAGGAGGACTTGTGGCACCTTAGAGACTAACAAATTTATTTGAGCATAAGCTTTCGTGAGCTACAGCTTATTCAGGGGATTGTAAAATTATCTCATCTCCACTATTTTCAGTTTCGCAGGAGTTGCCTTGCTCTAACCACAAGCATGTACTTAGTTCCCTCCCTATCCTTTCTCTTAGCCCTGCCATTAGCTTTTAGTGAACGTTGGCTAAAATAGCAACGGCTACTGGCTCTAGTGGTGTTCTCAAATTTTGGCAGCTCTAGAAGCCTTCCCTAGACTTTTGCCCTAGAGTGATTGTTTAGCTGCTCAGAAGTGACATATGAGAATGATGGCTGAAAGGAAAGTTCTCAAAGGAAACTAAATTTTAAAAATAGTAACAAGGTCCTGTCAACAGACCAATGGCTTCCATCCCAAATGTCTACTATAAAGAGGAGGGCAGTCTGTCTACTTTCTGTGCCATGGTGAGGTCCCACTCCTATGTTCTGCTGTCTACACAGACTGTTTGGAGACATTCCATTGTTAAACACCACCATATATTTAATTTACATCGCCCTTCACACCACCTTCACTGACCCCTACACCACATCTTTTACAGCAGCAGTTCCTCCTCAATTCTCTATCTGAGAGGGAAAAGCTCTTTCCACACAGAGATTTCTTGGTTCTGGCTCCTGTTCTTCCTTCCTGCGCTACCTTTTACCTACTGCACTAATGGGCTAACTATCTCTTTAGTCCTCTCCTACCCATTCTAATCTGATAATTAGGCACAATTAGGGCCACCCAAGGGAAGTAATTGGTGTATAAATGATCAGACTGCTGGCTTGGCTGTTGGTTCCCAGAACTCTGTCACAGCCAGTTATAATGTTTAATTGAAGTTGCCCCTTTAGTTCTTTGGTAGACTTGATTTCCCCAGAAGAAAGCATTTACAGTTTAGGAGGGTTGAAAAGTGTTATTCCCAGTGTAAAAGTCTAACATCACATCATTAACATGAATAGATAATGTGACAAAGTTCCTGCTCTACCTTGGTGGGTCTTGCGCTTATTGGCAGATTTGCTCACCTTGGAGCTTAACGGCAGCCCTCAGCTTGGCTGTTTTTCTGAATTCACAGTCCAGGTTGACTCCTCCTGTGTCTGACCAGGAGTTGGGAGGATTTGGGGGGAACCCAGGCCCGCCCTCTACTCTGGGTTCCAGCCCAGGGCCCTGTGGAATGCAGCTGTCTAGAGTGCCTCCTGGAACAGCTGTGCAACACTTACAACTCCCTGGGCTACTTCCCCATGGCCCCCTCCCAACACCTTCTTTATCCACACCATAGGACCTTCCTCCTGGTGTCTGATAATGCTTGTACACCTCAGTCCTCCCACAGTCCATGTTCTCACTCTCAGCTCCTAGTGCCTCTTGCTCCCAGCTCCTCACACGCACACCACAAACTGAAGTGACCTCCGTTTTAAAACCCAGGTGCCCTGATTAGCCTGCCTTAATTGATTCTAGCAGCTTCTTGATTGGCTGCAGGTGTTCTAATCAGCCTGCCTTAATTGTCTCCAGAAGGTTCCTGATTGTTCTGGAACCTTCCCTGTTAGGAGACGGAATCGTTTTTTCGCTCGCTCCTGAGCTATCTGCTTTCCTTTCTTTCCTGAAGCCCCCTGGCCCAGATTTTTCACACTTTTCCTTTTGCTTAGTTTCCCCCCCCCGCGTTTGGGCCGGACGCTTTGTTTTTTTGGTTTCGTTTTCTCCCGCTTTTCTGAGCTGCATCAGTGTGCTGGCCGGTCGCCAGCACCCCCCCCCCAGACGCCTGCTTTTGGACTTTGCTCTTTGCTTAATTGAAACCCCCAGAGGAGGGGGGGAGGACTGCCGACCCGCTGTCCAGAGAGGGGAGTGGACGCCCCCAGACCCAGCCGTTTTGTTTTTTGCCTGGACTTTTTTCTTATCACTACAACATTCCTAGCTGCCGAGAGCCTTGGGACAGAGCCAACAGCTGCAACAGATGCCAGAGGCCGGAGAACTCGCCCGAGCAGTTATAAATCATCGTGGAGAGAAGCCGTAAGACTGAGGGATTTCCTTTGAATTATACCCTCGGGGGGGGGGAGTTGACTGCGTTCCAGCTGCGTCTGTGGCGGCACAGGGGTGTAGCAGGGAGCTACCCCCAGATCCACCGGTGCCCCCAACCCCCCCACCACTACTACGACTATCGCGGCCCCCGCTGCCTCGTCCCTGCTGGCGATCTGCCATCTGCCTTCGGATCCAGCTGTTTGCTTTGGACTTTGCCTTTCGGACCGGACATAACAACCAACCAAACGAGACTCTTTGGACAATTGTGGTGGGTCGTCCTCCCTCCACCCCCACCCCCCGGATTGTTTATCCCATAGTTTACCCCTACTACCGGACCCCGATTTTTGCCCCCCCCCCTTCTTCCGGTGTCTCCCTGTCTCTCCCTGCTTACAATGGCAGAGATGGAGAGACGCAAGGCCCCTCCAATGAAATTGGTTGTCCCTTCCCCATCTACCCCCCTGCCCACCCCTCAAGATTTTCCCACCGCCTCCATTGTTAGAACCCCTGCCCCCGCCCCCGCTGGGGCCTCGGCAGTGGGAGGCACCGGGGCAATTACTACTGCTGCTTTGGTTTTTGCCCCATTAGATTCTAGGAACCCCCCCCCCAGTTCGACGGAAGGGTCGGGGCGGGCCGAAAGGAAAGGGCCCCGCTAAAGCCGCTGGGCCCTCCATGGCAGAGGCCGCCCCCACCACTGTGGCCTCATCATCGATCGTGGCACCCCTCCCAGCTGTTCCCTCCACCAGCTCTGCGACCGTCCCTCCCCCGGCCCCCAGGACGTATGCCCGGGCGGCGGCAGGCTCCCCCTCGCCTGCCGCCTCCTCATCTCGCCCACCCACTACCTCCGCTACCATCACTAGCGCCCGGGGCCCTCTTCCCGCCCTGACCAGGAAGCACGGTGTCCGTTGCCTCCTGGTGCCCGCCTCGCCCCACGTGGAAGCATACGTGCAGGCGTTGGCGAAGGTGGTAGGACCCATGGCCATTGTGGCGGCCTCCAAGATGTATGGGAAGGTCGTTTTCTTTCTGGCTTCGGAGACTGCCGCCCAGGAGGCGGTGGAGAAGGGCCTAGTGGTAGGAGGGGTGTTTATCCCCCTAGAACCGCTAGAAGATCTGGGCGTTCGCCTCGTCCTCACCTCCGTTCCTCCCTTTTTACCTAATGTTGCCCTGTTACCCGCTCTTTCTGCCCTGGGAAAACTTGTTTCTGCTATTAGCCCTCTCCCGTTAGGCTGCAAGGACCCCGCCCTCCGTCACGTCCTCTCGTTCCGCCGGCAAGTGCAGATTTCACTGCCGGCGGGGGTGCGTGACGGAGAGGCGCTTGAGGGGTCCTTCCTAGTTCCCTACCAGGGAGCCCGCTATAGGGTCTTTTATTCCACCGGAGAGGCCCGGTGCTACCTCTGCCGCTCGGCGGGGCATGTCCGTAGGGACTGCCCTTTGGCCCGGGGGAGAGGGGCACCTGAGACCCCCGAGACCCGGCAGGATATCGGCCCTGTCGTTGCCGACACCCCTGGCCACCCGGCACCTGAAACCACCCCTCCTCCCACCCGATCCAACGCTGCCCCCGTCCGGGCCCAAGAGGTATCTTTCCAACAACGCCCGGGCGACCACGGGAGTCCCGCTCTTGCTGTAACCACCTCGGCAGAGCCTCTGGAGGAGAGTGTGGCACAGCTATTACCAGGTGCAGGAGAGGGCTCGCCCCAAGGAGAACCCCCCGCCCCTCCTGCTGCCTCACCGCTATCCTCCCGAACCCCTGAACCTTTGCCTCCGCGCCCCGCTCCGCCCCCTGCTACTCAACCCCCAGATGATGCTATGGAGGGCTGGACTGTAGTCCAGGGGAAGCGAGGCAAGCGGAGGGCTCGAGCCCCGCTGCATCCATCTGACGCGGAAGCCCCCCGGAAGACCAGGAAGGGAGGTACTGACCTTGAGCCTCCCGCCTCGGCCACGAGTGAGATCCATTCGCTGGTGTTGGGAGGTGAAGATAGACTGGCATTGGAGGGAGGAATCCCCCCTCCGCGAGGGACCCTCCCCTCCGAAGCCCCGGAGGAAGCCCCTTCTAACCGGATACCACCTGAACTCCCTACGAACCCCGACGTGACCGTTGAGGCGGGCCCTAGCGGAGAGGCCCCCAGGGTAGTAGGAGTCGGCCTCTCCTCTGTGTATGCAGAGATTGAGGCCCTAGATTTGACCCCGGTCACCCAGGGAGGGGATGATTTACTGCCGGCCAGCCTCGTTTTAGGCAATCTCACCCCAGGCCCCCTTTCCCCATGTTCTCTCCCCCTGACTGCCTTTCCGGGTGAGCACCCCACGGAAAGTGGTTTATCACCTGATGCCATGGCTGCCACGACCACCCCGAAGCCAGCATCTAGCATTGCTCGGAGCCCCCTCCCTTGCCCCTTAACCCCCGACCCTGCTCAGGAGGCATCTTCTTTTTGCTGCTCGCCTCCTGAAGCCCAGGGCCTTACCTCTGCCCCTGTCCCCACCCCTGTCCCGGTTCAATTTCCCTCCTCCTGCAAGGCTACTGCCGCCCCTGGGGTTATTTCTTTTCCGCCTTTTGCAGACCCCCCCCAGGGAGCAGTCTTTACGTTTTCTAGTTGCGACTCATTAGGAGTTGCGCTTTTCCCCCTGCCATCCCCTTCCACTCCAAGGCACGAGATGGATTTAATAACCCCAGCCTGTCAGACGCCCCGTCGGCGGTCCGCACCCTGCCTACCCGCCTTAGCGGACCTCGAGGCTGTATTAAGAACCCCATCGGGGAGTACCCCGGAAACCGTAACCCCATCCCCCCATGAGCTGCGGCATGCACTACGGCAGTTCTTAGAGCACACCCGTGGTGCCCGCAATAGGGCACAGCTGGCTCTCCAGCGATGGGGGGACTTCGATCAACTTGTTCAGGCCGCAAGGGCCCTTATGAAGGAGGGCAGAGGGCAAGGGAGGCGCGGTGCTGTGGCCTACGAGCGGGCCCGCGGCTTCCGGAAAGAGCTACTTACTTATGGGATGGGACACGGGTTGCTAGGCGACCCGCTGGGGGCCATGAGCACCCCCACCAATGAGAACTCCCCACCCCCCCGGCCCTCCGCATGACACCTCTCATTATTGTAACCCTGAATACCAGGGGCTGTAGGATGGCTCTCCGCAGGTCCCAGGTGCTCTCCTACCTTCGGGAGGGGGGGTACTCTGTGGTTTTCCTGCAGGAGACCCACACGGACCCAACCGCCGAGGATAGGTGGCGGCTGGAGTGGGGGGACGGGGTATACTTCAGCCATTGCACGACCTGGCAAGCTGGAGTGGCGACCCTGTTCTCCCCCGCCCTGCGGCCCGAGGTGCTAGGGGTCACTGAGGTCGTACCGGGCCACTTGTTGCACCTCCGAGTTCGTCTGGAGGGGCTCGTGGTCAATCTTGTTAATATCTATGCCCCGCAAGTGAGTTCACAGCGGCCACAATTCTACCAGCAGGTGTCCGATTTTCTCGGCACCCTAGACTCGCACGAGTGCCTGATCCTGGGAGGGGACTTTAACACTACCCTCGAGGAGCGGGACCGCTCGGGGGCCGAGCCGAGCCCGGCCGCCGCGACCATTCTCCGAGACATAGTCGATTATCACTCCCTAGTGGACGTCTGGCGTGACCATCACCCAGATGACACTTCCACGTTTACCTTTGTCCGGGTGGAGGCCCATCGGTCACACCGCTCTCGGTTAGACCGTATTTACCTATCCCGTTTCCATCTTTCACAGGCCCACTCCTCCACCGTGCGGCCGGCCCCTTTTTCCGACCATCATTTAGTTACCGTCACGGTCTCCCTCCGTGCGGAGGGACCGGGGCCGGCCTACTGGCACTTTAATAACAGCCTGCTGGAGGACGAGAGCTTTGTGATGTCCTTCCGGGAGTTTTGGCTGGCCTGGCGGGAGCAGTGGCGTGCCTTTCCCTCGGTGCGGCGCTGGTGGGATCTAGGGAAGGTGCGCGCCAAGCTCTTCTGCCGCAACTACACTCGGGGCGCCAGCCGACGGAGAAATGCAACGATAGAGCAGTTGGAACGGGAGGTCTTAGAGCTGGAGAGGCGCCTGGCCGCCAGCCCCGGGGACCCGTCCCTCTGCGGAGCGTGCCGGGAGAAGCGGGAGGAACTTCGAGCCCTCGAGGACCACCGGGCCCGAGGTGCCTTTGTCCGGTCCCGCATCCGCCTCCTTCGGGAGATGGATCGCGGCTCCCGCTTCTTCTATGCCTTGGAGAAAACGAGGGGGGCCAAAAAACACGTCACCTGCCTTCTAGCGGAAGACGGCACCCCCCTCACGGATCCGGAGGAGATGTGTGGGAGGGCCCGTGACTTCTACGCAAGCCTTTTCTCCCCGGATCCGACCGATCCTGGCGCTCGCGGGGTGCTCTGGGAGGAACTCCCCACGGTCAGCGTGGGCGACCGAGACCGGCTAGAGCTGCCTCTCACCCTGGCCGAGTTCTCGGAAGCCCTCCGCCGCATGCCCACCAATAAATCTCCGGGCATGGACGGGCTGACCGTGGAGTTTTACCGCGCGTTCTGGGACATCCTCGGCCCAGACCTAGTTACTGTCTGGGCTGAGTCTTTGCAGGGCGGGGTCCTCCCTCTGTCGTGCAGGCGAGCGGTGCTTGCCTTGCTGCCGAAGAAGGGGGACCTCCGCGACTTACGAAACTGGCGTCCCCTCTCACTCCTTAGCACGGATTACAAAATCGTAGCGAAAGCAATTTCGCTGCGGCTAGGGTCCGTGATGGCGGACGTGATCCACCCAGACCAGACCTATACTGTCCCGGGTCGCAGCATTTTTGACAACCTCTTTCTAGTCCGAGACCTTTTGGAACTCGGGCGGAGAGACGGTCTGTCGTTCGCCCTCCTGTCACTCGATCAGGAGAAGGCGTTCGATAGAGTGGATCATGGGTACCTCCTGAGCACCCTGCGGGCGTTTGGATTCGGACCTCAGTTTGCGAGTTTTCTCCGGGTGCTGTACGCCTCCGCGGAGTGTTTGGTTAGGCTCAACTGGACCCTGACCGAACCGGTCAGCTTCGGGCGAGGGGTGCGGCAGGGGTGCCCCCTCTCAGGCCAGCTGTACGCTCTGGCGATCGAGCCTTTCCTCTGTCTCCTCCGCAGGAGGTTGACGGGGTTGGTGCTGCGGGAGCCGGAGCTGCGGCTGGTCCTGTCGGCGTACGCCGATGACGTCCTCCTCGTGGTCCAGGACCCGGGCGACTTGGCGCGAGTGGAGGCATGCCAAGCCATCTATTCGGCAGCCTCCTCCGCCCGAGTCAACTGGGTCAAGAGCTCTGGCTTGGCGGTGGGGGGCTGGCGGCAGGTAAGCTCCCTCCCACCCGCGCTTCAGACCATCCGGTGGAGTGCCGGCCCTCTGCTCTATCTCGGCGTTTACCTTTCTGCCACGCACCCTTCTCCGCCGGAGAACTGGCAAAATTTGGAAGGCGGCGTGATTGAGCGGATCAGGAAATGGACGAGGCTACTCCGATGTCTCTCCCTTCGGGGGAGAGCACTGGTGCTTAACCAACTAGTCCTGTCCACGCTCTGGTACCGGCTCAACACCCTAGCCCCGGCCCCGGGTTTCCTGTCCCACCTCCGGAGATTGATTCTGGAGTTCTTTTGGTCAGGATTGCACTGGGCCCCTGTTGGAGTTCTTCATTTGCCCCTGAAGGAAGGAGGGCAGGGCCTGAAGTGTCTGTACACTCAGGTCCGCGTTTTCCGCCTCCAGGCCCTGCAGAGGCTCCTTTATGGTGCAGGTAGTTCGACGTGGAGCATATTGGCGCACGCCTTCCTACGCCGCTTCCATGGGCTCCGATATGACCGGCAGCTCTTTTATCTTTGTCCGAGAGGTTTTCCGCGAGACCTCTCCGGGCTGCCGGATTTCTACCAGGACCTCCTCCGGACCTGGAAACTGTTTTCAACCACCAGGTCTGTGGCGGCCATCGTGGGGGCAGATCTCCTCACGGAGCCCCTGCTACACAACCCCCAACTTCGTGTGCAGGCGGCGGAGTCCCGCACGGTGCGCCAGAGGTTGGTCCTGGCGGGAGTTACGAGGGTCGGGGACCTCCTGGACTACGACCGGGGAGACTGGCTGGATCCCCTGACGCTCGCTCGACGCATGGGGCTCTCCAGCCTTCGCACCCCCCGGCGCGTGCTTCAGGAGGTGGAGGCCGCTTTGACCCCCGCTGCTCGGGCTTATGTCAGCCGAGCCTTGCGCGAGGGCGCACCCCGCCCATCCTTTACCCCAGGCCCACCGGACCTTTCCATCGGGCCCCTACCCTGCCGATCCCAACACACCCCTCATCCTTTCACTGCAAGCCGGCTGCATGAATTGCAACCGGTCGGTTTTCAAGTTGCACCACGGCAATATTTATATACACTCACGCTCCATACCCTTCACGCCCGCACCCTGGTGTCCCGCCCCGACACAAAGTGGCGAGATCTCCTACCACCCTTGGAGGGGGAGCAACCTCGGTGGGCCAGCCTGTACTCCACCTTGGTCCCGAGGCCCGTCGGGGACATCAGTTGGCGGCTCCTTCACGGGGCCGTGAGCACGGGCGTGTTTTTGACACGTTTTACCTCCGTTCCGGAGACTTGCCCCTTCTGTAATGTGAGGGAAACCCTGGCGCACGTCTATTTAGAGTGTGCCAGATTGCAGCCTCTTTTTCGGCTCCTCACAAACATTCTTTTGCGCTTTTGGCTTCATTTTTCCCCTCACCTCTTTATCTATACACTCCCCATCCGTGGCCCCACCAAGTCGCGGGATCTCCTGGTTAGCCTCCTCCTAGCCTTGGCTAAGACAGCCATTTATAAGACCAGAGAGCGGAGGTTGGCTCATGAGGCGTCCTGCGATTGTAGGGCCGTTTTCCGATCCTCAGTACATTCACGCATCCGGGCGGAGTTCCTCTGGGCGGCGTCCACCGACTCCCTTGACACCTTCGAGGAGCGGTGGGCGCTGTCCGGGGTTCTCTGCTCGGTGACCCCGTCCGGTTCCCTCCGTCTGACCCTCTGATTGAGGGACAGAGCGAGAGACGCCAGCCACAGCCGTTAGCTGCTGTGAATACCATCATTATTGTTATTTAGGAGGGGTCTTATAATACATGGATGTGCCCCCCTCCCTCCCAGCCACCCACCCCGCAGCCGTGCCCATCTTGTCGGGCACTCTCAGGAGAGGGAGGGTCGGTGACCCTGGGCGCGGCACTAGGTAACTCGAGGGGGTGGAAGACCACGAGTGTCGAGGAAGCCCCCCCGCTCTAGGCCACCAGGTAACTCAGGAGGGTGGAAGACCACGAGTGTCGAGGAAGCCCCCCCGCTCTGGGCCTGGGCTAGCCTGAACACCTCTCCCTCCTGAAAGCTGTTGTGTTATACCTTCTGATTGCGTTGTTTTGTTGCTAAGTTTTTCTTTATCTTTTTGTAATCTCTGTAACTGTTACAAATAAATTTCTTTTCTGTTTCAAAAAAAAAACAAAAAAAAACCTTCCCTGTTGGAGGACGGGACCGTCCCTCGCTTGCTCCTCAGCTATCTGCTTTCTATTCTTTCCTAAAGCCCCCTGGCCTGGATTTTTCTTACTTTTGGACCCTGCCTTAGTCCCCCCCCCCGGACCGGGCTGGACGCTTTGCTGATTTAGTTTGATTTTCTGCCGGTTTTTTTGCTTTTTCCTTGATTGCTGACAAGTTGCCATCTTGCAGTCAGCATCACCCCCTCCCCTCGCCTGCTTTCGGGCGCAGCTATTTGTTTTAGCTGAACCCCCGGAGGAGGGGGGGGAGATTGCCGATTTTGCTGTCCGGAGGGGGAGTGAAAGCCCCCAGACCCAGCCACTTTGCTGGCAGCTCGGACTATCTTTACAACATTCTTAGCATGCCGGAAGCCTTGGAACACAGCCAACACGGCCGGAGAAGAAGGATTTCAGAAGACAGGAGAAATAATTTAAAAAGCTACGAATCATCGTGAACGGGTCGTAAGACTGAGTTTTTTTTCGAATTCTACTCTCGTGGGGGGGAGTTTGACTGTGTTTTAATTGCATTTGTGGCGGCACAGGGGGCGTGGCAATAAGCTGCCCCCCTGATCCATCGGTGCCCGCTCCACCCCCCCCACCATTACTACAACTGTCACGGCCCCCCCGCCGCTTCGTCCCTGCTGGCAATCTGCCATCCGCCTTCGGATCCAGCTGTTTGCTTTGAACTTTGCCTTTCGGACCGGACATAACAGCTGACCAAACGAGACTCTTTGGACAAACGTGCATGGGTTTACACCCCCCGCCCCGGATTGCTTAGCTTATAGCCTGCCTCTATTATTGGATTCCCCCCCCCTTGTTCACCCCATCTGGTATTTCTCTCCCCTCCTGTAGCTTAGTAGGGAGGAGTGGTTAATTTGTTTCCCCCCTCCCCCTTTTTCCTTCCGGTGTCTCTCCGTCCCTCCCTGCTTACAATGGCGGGGAATGAGGAAAGCGAGGCCCCTTTCAAAAATTTAGCTGTTTCTCCCCCACCCCCCCCGCCCAACCCCCAATCTTGCCCCCCCCCACAATTGTTAAAATACCTGCCACCGCCCCTGCTGGGGCACCGGCAGCAGGAGGCACCGGAGTGATTACTGCTGCTGCTATGCCCCCTCCCCCCTCAGGTTCTAGGAACCCCCTGCCAGCTGGCCTGCACAAGCCAGGACGGGCAGAAAAGAAAGGGCCCCGCCAAAACATCTGGGCCCTCCATGGCAGGGGCGGCCCCCACAGCCGTGGCCTCGTCATCGACCGCGGTGCCCCTCCCCGCAATTCCCTCCACCAGCGCTACATATGTCCCCCCCCCGGCCCCCAGGACGTATGCCTGGGCGGTGGCAGGCTCCCCCCTGCCTGCCGCCTCGTCATCTCGCCCACCCACTGCCTCCGCTACAATCACCAGCAGTCGGGGCCCTTTTTCCGCCTTGACCAGGAAGCACGGTGTCCGTTGCCTCCTGGTGCCTGCCTCGCCCCACATGGAGACATACGTACAGGCGTTGGCGAAGGTGGTAGGACCCACGGCTATTGTGGCGGCCTCCAAGATGTATGGGAAGGTCGTTTTTTTCTTAGCTACGGAGGCTGCCGCCCAAGAGGCGGTGGAGAGGGGCCTGGTGGTAGGGGGGGTGTTTGTCCCCCTAGAGCCGCTAGAAGACCTGGGTGTTCGCCTCGTCCTTACCTCCGTTCCCCCCTTTTTACCCAATGCTGCCCTGTTACCCGCTCTCTCCGCCCTGGGGAAACTTACCTCTGTCATCAGCCCTCTCCCGTTGGGCTGCAAGGACCCCACCCTCCGTCACGTCCTTTCTTTCCGCCGGCAAGTGCAGCTTTTACCGCCGGCGGGGGTGAGTGACGGGGAGGCGCTCGAGGGGTCCTTCCTAGTCCCCTACCAGGGAGCCCGCTATCGGGTCTTCTACTCCACCGGAGAGGCCCGGTGCTACCTCTGCCGCTCGGCCAGGCATGTCCGCAGAGACTGCCCTTTGGCCTGGAGGGGAGGGGCACCTGAGACCCCCGAGACCCGGCAGGATATCGGCCCCGTTGTTGCCGACGCCCCTGGCTGCCCAGCACCTGAAACCAACCCTCCTCCTACTCAATCCATCGCTGCTCCCGCCCGGGCCCAGGAGACTCCTTCCCTACTACGCCCGGGCGAGCAAGGGAGTCCCACCCTTGCTACTACCACCTCAGTAGAGCCTATGGAGGAGGGTGCGACAAAGATATTATCGGGCATAGGAGAGGGCCCACCCCAAGGAGAACCCCCCCCTCTTCATGCTGCCTCACCGCTGCCCCCCCGAACCCCTGAACCATCACCTCCGCCCCCTGACACGACCCCTGCTAACCAGCCCCCGGATGACGCTATGGAGGACTGGAACTTAGTCCAGGGGAAACGGAGCAAGCGGAAGGCTCGAGCTCCGCTGCATCCATCCGACGCGGAAGCCCCCCGGAAGACCAGGAAGGGAGGCGCTGACATCGAGCCCTCCGCTACGACCACGAGTGAGGTCCATCCGCTGGTGTCGGGAGGGGAAGACAGACTGGCTTTGGAGGGCAGAACTCCCCCTCCACGGGAGACCCTCACCTCCGAGACCCCTGAGGACGCCCTTTCTGCTCGGATACCATCCGAACCCCCCGTGAACCCCGAGGCGACTGCTGAGGCGGGCCCTAGAGGAGAGGCCCCCGGGGTAGCAGGCGTTGGCCTCTCCTCCGTGTACGCGGAGATTGAGGCCCTAGATTTGACCCCGGTCACCCAGGGAGAGGATGATCTACTCCCGGCTGGCCTCGGACTGGGCAACCTCACCCCAGCCCCTTTTTCCCCATACTCCCTCCCCCTGATTGCCTTCCCGGGCGAGCACCCTGCAGAAGGTGGTCCACCACCTGATGCCACGGCCGCCAAGACCAACGCGGGGCCAGCGCCTAGCATTACTGGGAGCCCCCTCCCTTACCCCTTAACCCTCGACTCTGCTCAGGAGGCACCTTCCTTCAGTTGCTTGCCTCCTGAATCTCAGAGCCTTACCTCTGCCCCTGCCCCCTCCCCTAGCCCCACCCAGTTTATCCCCTCCTGCGATGCTCCTGCCGCCCCTGGGGTCGTTTCTTTTCCGCCTTCTGCAGATTCCCCCCAAGGAGCAGTCTTTGCACTTTCTAGTCGCGACCCATTAGGAGTTGCAATTTTTCCCCCGCCATTCCCTTCCACCCCAAGGCATGAAATGGATTTCATAACCCCAGCCTGTCAGACCCCCCGTCAGTGGTCCGCACCCTGCCTACCCGCCTTAGCGGACCTCGAGGCTGTATTAAGAGTCCCACCGGGGAATACCCCGGGAACCGTAACCCCATCCCCCCATGAGCTGCGGCATGCACTACGGAAGTTCTTAGAACACACCCGTGGTGCCCGCAATAAGGTACAGCTAGCTCTTCAGCTCTGGGGGGACTTTGAGCAAATTTTTCGGACCACAAGGGCCCTTATAAAGGAGGGCAAAGGGCAAGGCAGGCGCGGTGCTGCGGCCTACGAGCGGGCCCGCAACTTCCAAAGCGATCTACTCATCTATGAGATGGGTCACGGGTTGGTGCGCAACCCGCCGGGGGCCACAAACACCCCCGCCACCGAGAAACCTCCACCCCACCAGCCTTCCGCATGATGCCTACTCTTATTGCAACCTTGAATACCAGGGGCTGTAGGATGGCTCTCCGCAAGTCCCAGGTGCTCTCTTACCTTCGGGAAGGGGGGTACTCTGTAGTTTTCCTGCAGGAGACCCATACGGACCCGACCTTTGAGAACAGGTGGCGGCTGGAGTGGGGGGACGGGGTCTACTTTAGCCACTTCACGACTTGGCAAGCTGGAGTGGTGACCCTGTTCTCCCCCACCCTACGGCCCGAGGTGCTAGGGGTCACTGAGGTCGTGCCGGGCCACCTGCTGCACCTTCGAGTCCGTATGGAGGGGCTCGTGGTTAACCTTGTTAATATCTATGCCCCACAAATGAGCCCAAAGCGGCCACAATTTTACCAGCGGGTGTCCGACTTTCTCGGCACCCTAGATTCGCACGAGTGCCTGGTCCTGGGAGGGGACTTTAACACCACCCTCGAGGAACAGGACCACTCAGGCACCGAGCCGAGCCCGGCTGCCGCGAATATTCTCCGGGGAATAGTTGAATATCACTCCCTAGTGGACGTCTGGCATGACCATCACCCAGATGACACCTCCACGTTCACTTTTGTCCGGGTGGAGGCCCATCGGTCACACCACTCTTGGTTGGACCGTATTTATTTATCCCGTTTCCATCTTTCACAGGCCCACTCCTCCACCATTTGGCCGGCCCCTTTTTCCAACCATCATTTAGTTACTATAACGGTCTCCCTCCGTGCAGAGAGACCGGGGCCGGCCTATTGGCACTTTAATAATAGCCTGTTGGAGGACGAGAGCTTCGTGACGTCCTTCCGGGAGTTTTGGCTCGCCTGGCGAGAGCAGTGGCATGCCTTTCCCTCGGTGCGGCGATGGTGGGATCTAGGGAAGGTCCGCGCCAAGCTCTTCTGCCGTGACTACACTCGGGGCACCAGCCGACGGAGAAATGCGGCGATAGAGCAGTTGGAACGGGAGGTCTTGGAGCTGGAGAGGCGCCTGGCCGCCGACCCCGAGGACCCGTCCCTCTGCGGAGCGTACCGGGAGAAGCGGGAGGAGCTTCGGGCCCTCGAGGACCACCGGGCCCGAGGTGCCTTCGTCCGGTCCCGCATCCGCCTCCTTCGGGAGATGGACCGCGGCTCCCGCTTCTTCTATGCCCTGGAGAAAACGAGGGGGGCCAAGAAGCACGTCACCTGCCTTCTAGCGGAAGACGGCACCCCCCTCACGGATCCGGAGGAGATGTGTGGGAGGGCCCGCGACTTCTACACAAGCCTTTTCTCCCCGGATCCGACCGATCCTGGCGCTTGCGGGGTGCTCTGGGAGGACCTCCCCACGGTCAGCGTGGGCGACGAAGAGTGGCTAGAGCTGCCTCTCACCCTGGCCGAGTTCTCGGAAGCCCTCCGCCGCATGCCCACCAATAAATCTCGGGGCATGGACGGGCTGACCGTGGAGTTTTACCGCGCGTTCTGGGACATCCTCGGCCCAGACCTAGTCACTGTCTGGGCTGAGTCCTTGCAGGGCGGGATCCTCCCTCTGTCGTGCAGGCGAGCGGTGCTCGCCTTGCTGCCGAAGAAGGGGGACCTCCACGATTTACGAAACTGGCGTCCCGTCTCACTCCTTAGCACGGATTACAAAATCGTAGCGAAAGCAATTTCGCTGCGGCTAGGGTCCGTGATGGCGGACGTGATCCACCCAGACCAAACCTATACTGTCCCAGGTCGCAGCATTTTTGACAACCTATTTCTAGTCCGAGACCTTTTGGAACTCGGGCGGAGAGATGGTCTGTCGTTCGCCCTCCTGTCTCTTGATCAGGAGAAGGCGTTCGATAGAGTAGACCATGGGTACCTCCTGAGCACTCTGCGGGCGTTTGGATTCGGACCTCAGTTTGTGAGTTTTCTCCGGGTGCTGTATGCCTCCGCGGAGTGTTTGGTTAGGCTCAACTGGACCCTGACCAAACCGGTCAGCTTCGGGCGAGGAGTGCGACAAGGGTGCCCCCTCTCGGGCCAGCTGTACGCTCTTGCGATCGAGCCTTTCCTCTGTCTCCTCCGCAGGAGGTTGACGGGGTTGGTGCTGCGGGAGCCGGAGCTGCGGCTGGTCCTGTCGGCGTACGCCGATGACGTACTTCTCGTGGTCCAGGACCCGGGCGACCTGGCGCGAGTGGAGGCATGCCAGGCCATCTATTCGGCAGCCTCCTCCACCCGAGTCAACTGGGTCAAGAGCTCTGGCTTGGCGGTGGGGGACTGGCGGCAGGTAAGCTCCCTCCCACCCGCGCTTCAGACCATCCGGTGGAGCGCGGGTCCTCTGCTCTATCTCGGCGTTTACCTTTCCGCCACGCACCCTTCCCCGCCGGAGAACTGGCAAAATTTGGAGGGCGGGGTGATAGAGCGGATCCGGAAATGGACAGGGCTACTCCGATGTCTCTCCCTCCGAGGGAGAGCACTGGTGCTTAACCAACTAGTCCTGTCCACGCTCTGGTACCGGCTCAACACCCTGGCCCCGGCCCCAGGTTTCCTGACCCACCTCCGGAGATTGATTCTAGAGTTCTTTTGGTCGGGAATGCACTGGGCCCCTGTTGGAGTTCTTCATTTACCCCTGAAGGAAGGAGGACAGGGCCTGAAGTGTCTGTACACTCAGGTCCGTGTTTTCCGCCTCCTGGCCCTGCAGAGGCTCCTTTACAGTGCAGGTAGTTCGACGTGGAGCATACTGTCGCACGCCTTCCTGCGCCGCTTCCAAGGGCTCCGATACGACCGGCAGCTCTTTTACCTTTGTCCGAGAGGTTTTCCGCGAGACCTCTCCGGGCTGCCGGTCTTCTACCAGGACCTCCTCCGGACCTGGAAACTGTTTTTAACGACCAGGTCCGTGGCGGCCACTGCGGGAGCAGATCTCCTCACGGAGCCCCTGCTACACAACCCCCAACTCCGTGTGCAGGTGGCGGAGTCCCGCTCGGTGCGCCAGAGGTTGGTCTTGGCGGAAGTCACGAAGGTCGGAGACCTCCTGGACTACGACCGGAGAGACTGGCTGGATCCCCTGACGCTCGCTCGGCGCATGGGGCTCTCCAGCCCCCGTACTCCCTGGCGCGTACTTCAGGAGGTGAAGGCCGCCTTGACCCCCGCTGCTCGGGCTTATGTCAACCGAGCCTTGCGCGAGGGCGCACCACGCCCATCCTCTACCCCGGGCCCGCCGGACCTTTCCATTGGGCCCCTACCCTGCCGATCCCGACAAACCCCTCACCCTTTCACTGTGAGCCGGCTGCATGAACTGCAACCGGTCAGTTTTCAACTTGCACCACGGAAATATTTGTATACACTCACGCTTCACACCCTTCATGCCCACACCCTGGTGTCCCGCCCCGACACAAAGTGGCGGGACCTCCTGCCACCTTTGGAGGGTGAGCAACCTCGGTGGGCCAGCTTGTATTCCACCTTGGTCCCGAGGCCTGTCGGAGACATCAGTTGGCGGCTCCTTCACGGAGCTGTGAGCACGGGCGTGTTTTTGACACGGTTTACTTCCATCCCGGATACTTGCCCTTTTTGTAATGTGAGGGAAACCCTGGCGCACGTCTATTTAGAGTGTGCCAGATTGCAGCCCCTTTTTCGGCTCCTCACAAATATTCTGTTGCGCTTCTGGCTTCATTTTTCTCCCCACCTCTTTATCTATACACTTCCCATCCATGGCCCCACAAAGTCGCGGGATCTCCTGGTTAACCTCCTCCTAGCTTTGGCAAAAACAGCCATTTATAAAACCAGAGAGAGGAGGTTGGCCCATGAAACGTCCTGCGATTGTAGGGCCTTTTTCCTATCCTCAGTACATTCACGTATCCGGGCGGAGTTCCTCTGGGCGGCGTCCACCGACTCCCTTGACACCTTTGAAGAGCGGTGGGCGCTGTCCGGGGTTCTCTGCTCGGTGACCCCATCCGGTTCCCTCCGTCTAACCCTTTAATTGAGGGGAAGAGCGAGAGACACCAGCCCCAGCCGTTGCCGCTGTGGATACCATCATTACTGTCATCCAGGAGGGCCCTATAATACGTGGGTGTCTACCCCCCCACCCCCAAACTGCCCACCCCGCAGCCGTGCCCATCTTGCCGGGTACTTTCAGGGGGGGATAATCGGTGACACTGGGCGCGGCACTAGGTAACTCGAGGGGGTGGAAGACCACGAATGTCGAGGAACCCCCCCCCCGCTCTAGGCCACCAGGTAACTCAGGAGGGTGGAAGACCACAAGTGTCGAGGAAGCCCCCCCGCTCTGGGCCCAGGCTAGCCTGAACACTTCTCCCTCCTGAAAGCTGCTGTGTTATACCTTCTGTTTGTGTTGTTTTGTTGCATACTTTGATTTGGTTTTTTGGTAATTCTTGTAATTGTCACAATAATTTTTTTTTTCTGTTTCAAAAAAAAAAAAAAAAAAACCTTCCCTGCTCCCTTACCCAGGGAAAAGGGACCTACTTATCCTGCTCTCCTGCTGCTGTCCTCTGACCTGGGCTTTCCTTGCTTTTTGCCCCTGCTTTCAGCTTCCCCCCCGACCGGGCCAGACGCTCTCCCCCCTTTCTTTTCTTTTTGTTGTTTTTTTTTCTTTCTCTGCTGTTGCTAGAGTGCTGGCCGGCTGCCGGCCGGCTGTTAGCCCCGCCCCCCCCGCCCACCCTCGGACGCTGCTGCCGCTGCAGCTGAAACCACCCCCCGAGAGGCGGGGGGGCTGCCGGCCCGCTTCCCCAGAGGGGGGGAGTGGAAGGACCCAGCCCCCAGACCCAGCCGCTTGCTGTTTGTCTGCGGACCCGTCTCCAGTCGAGAGGACTCTTATCACTTGCTCCGGCATTTCTGGAATGCTGCTGCTTCAAAAAAGAAAGCCCAGAACAGACAGAGAAAAAGTCGTCCACCGGAGGAACACCGCCTGGGGAATCTACAAATCGCCATGGAGGGGGCCTAAGACTGAGTAACTTTCGAACTGGACTCTCGTGCGGGGGGAGGCCTTGACTGTGTCTTAACTGTGTTTGTAGGGACACAAGGGGTGTGGCACGGAGTTGTCCCCCGATCCATCTGTGTCCTCCCAACCCCCACACTACGATCTTCACCCCCCCACTCCACCATCTTTGCTGGCTGTCTAACATATGCTTCTGGACTCAGCTGCTCGCCCTGATTCCACCACGTGGGCCAGAAGCACCAGCCAACCAAACAGGACTCTCTGGACAAGCGTACAGTGGTTCATGTGGCCCCGCCTCCCCTGAATTGTCCACCCCACAGCTTGTCCCTTTCTACCTGACCCCAACTCCTGTTAATCACCTGCCACCGCCACCGCTGGGGCATCGGCAATGGAGGGCACCGGGGTGACCTCCACCGCTGCCATGCCCATCGCCTCCCCAGACTCTAAGGAAGACCCCCAAGCCGGCGGGAAAGGCCAGGGCAAGAAGAAGGGGAAGGGCCCCGTTAAAACCACCGGGCCCTCCCTCAACCGCCAGGATGTATGCCCGGGTGGCGGCAGCCCCCTCCCCGCCTGCCGCCTCATCATCTCTCCCGCCCACCGCCTCCGCCACCATCAATAGCGGCCGGGGCCCCTTTCCCACCATGACAAGGAAGCACGGTGTCCGATGCCTCCTGATGCTCACCTCGCCTCACGTGGAGACCTATGTGTGGGCGTTGGCGAGGGTGGTGGGGCCCTCGGCCATTGTGGCGGCCTCCAAAATGTACGGGAAGGTCGTCTTCTTCTTAGCATCAGAGGCTGCCGCTCAGGAAGCGGTGGAGAGGGGCCTGGCGGTGGGGGGGGAGGTGTTTGTCCCCTTAGAGCCGCTAGAGGACCTGGGCGTCTGCCTGGTCCTGACCTCTGTCCCTCCCTTTCTCCGCAATGCTGCCCTGCTACCTGCCCTTTGCACCGGGGGGAAACCTGTTTCTGTTATCAACCCTCTCCCGCTGGGCTGCAAGGACCCCACCCTCTGTCACATTTTTTCCTTCCGCCAGCAAGTGCAACTTTTACTGCTGTCAGCGGCATGTGACGGAGTGGCGCTCGAAGGGTCCTTCCTAGTCCCCCACCAGGGGGCCCGTTAGCGGGTGTACTTTTCCACGGGGAAAGCCCGGTGCTACCTCTGCCGGGCGTCGGGGCATGTCCGGAGGGACTGCCCCTTAGCCCGGCAAGGAGGGGCACCTGGGATCCCCGAGACCCATCGGTCCCATCATTGCCGACGCCCCTGACCGCCCGGTACCCGAACCCACCCCCCCTCCTCTTTGGACCACCGCTACTCCCGCTCAGGCCCAAGGGGCACCTCCCCTACAACGCCCAGACGAGCGGGAGAGCCCCGCCCTTGCTGCTGACAATCTAGTGGGGCCTATGGAGGAGAGTGTGGCAGAGATACCACCAGGCATGGGAGAGAGCCTGCCCCAGGGAGAATCCTCCCTCCCTTATGCTGCCCCACCGTTCCCTCCCCCGCAAGTCCCTGAGCCATCGCCTTTACCCCCTGACATGACCCCTGCTAACCAGCCCTCAGATGATGCCATGGAGGGCTGGGCCCTGGTCCAGGGGAAGCGAGGCAAGCGGAAGGCTTGAGCTCCGCCTCATCTACCCGAGGCGGAGGCCCCCCGGAAGACCAGGAAGGGGGGCACCGATGCCGAACCTTCCGCTTTGCCCACAAGTGCGTCCCATCCACCGGTGTTAGCCGGGAAAGATGTGGCAGCACCGGAGGGTAGTGTCTCCCCTCCACGGGAGACCCTCCCCTCCGAGACCCTCGAGGAAGCCCCTTCTGTCCTGACGCTACCCGAAGCCCCCATGAACTCCGAGGCAACCGTCGTGGTGGGTGCCAGTGGGGAGAACCCCGGGGCGGTGGAAAGTGTCCTCTCCTCCATGTTCGAGGAGATCGAGGCCTTAGATCTGACCCCAGTTGCCCAGGGGGAGGACGACCTTTTGCCAGCAAATCTCGATCTGGGCGACCTCACTCCACCCCTCTTTTCCCCATGCCCCCTCCCCTTAACTGCTGCTTCTGCTCCCACCTCCGAGGAGCCCCTGGACTCCTCCACCGGCCCGGCCGCTGATGGCACCCCGCTGACAACCACCGAGCCTGCTCAGGTGACAGCCGGCACCACGCGGCCAGGACACGAGTCGCCAGGGGCACCCCCTATTGCTGCGGAGCAATCGACTTCCTTCCCGGGCGGGGGCCCTACAGAAGATAATCCACCTCCTGATGCTGTGGCCGCTAAATCCACCACAGAGCACGTGCCCAGTGTCGCTGAGAGCTCCCTTCCCACCCCCTTAACCCTTGAGCCTGATCGGGAGGCGCCACCATCCAGCTGCTTGCCTCCCAAAACCCAGAACCTCGCCCCTGCCCCTGCCCGTACTCCTATCCAGTTTACCTCCTGCAATGTCATTGCCACCCCCGGGGCTGTCTCCTTCCCTTTCCTAACTGATGACCCCCAGGGAGCGATCTTTGTATTCTCCTGCCCCGACCCATTAGGAGCTGCTATTTTCCCTCCACCGCCCCCTATCGCCCCAGAGCTTGAGGCAGGCCTAGAAGCTCCAGCCCATCAGGCACCCTGTCGGGGGTCCGCACCCTGCTTGTCCGTTTTAGTGGACCACAGGGCTGCACTAAGGGCCCCACCGGGGAACAACCGGGAAACCGTAACCCCAACCCCCCATGAGCTGTGAGGAGAGCTGCAGACGTTTTTAGAGGATGTCCGTGGCTCCCGCAACAAGGTACAACTTGCTCTCCAGCGATGGGGGGACTTTTCTCAAATCCTCCAGGCTACAAGGGCACTCATGGGGAAAGGTAAAGGGATGGGGAAGCAGGATGCCGCGGCCTACTGGCGGGTCCACGTCTTCCGTGAACAATTACTCACCTACGGGATGGGTCACGGACTGCTGCGCGGCCTGCTGGGAGATGCGAGTGTCCCTGCCAGTGAGGATCCCCCCCGACCCTCCCCATGACACCTCTCACCATCGCAACGTTGAACACCCTGGGTTGTAGAATGGCTCTCCGCAGGTCCCAGGTGCTCTCCTTCCTTCGGGAGGGAGAGTACTCTGCGGTTTTCCTGCAGGAGACCCATACGGACCCGACCACCGAAGACAGTTGACGGCTGGAGTGGGGGAACAATGTCTACTTTAGCCATGCCACAGTTCAACAGGCTGGAGTGGCGACCCTGTTCTCCCCCGACCTATGGCCCAAGGTGCTAGGGGTCGCCGAGGCCATGCCGGGTCGCCTGCTGCATCTCCGGGTCCATATGGAGGGGCTCGTGGTTAACCTCGTTAACGTCTATGCCCCAACATCGGGCCCGGAGCGGCTGCAATTCTACCAGCGGGCGTCCGCCTTCCTTGGCACCGTGGATTCTCACGAGTGCCTGGTCCTGGGAGGGGATTTTAATACCACCCTCGAGGAACAGGACCGCTCGGGGACCGAGCAGAGCCCGGCTACCGCGGACACCCTCCGGGAGATAGTCGAACATCACTTCCTAGTGGACATCTGGCGCGACCACCACCCAGATGACACTTCCACATTCACCTTTATCCGGGTGGAAGCCCATCGGTCGAGCCACTCCTGGTTGGACTGCATTAATTTATCACGCTTCCATCTCTCACGAGCCCACTCCTCCAGCATTCAGCTGGCCCCATTTTCTGACCATCATCTAGCCACTGTGACAGCTTCCCTCTGTGCGGAGAGGCCGAGGCCGGCCTACTGGCATTTTAACAACAGCCTGTTGGAGGATGAGGGCTTCGTGACGTCCTTCCGGGAATTCTGGCTGGCCTCGCGAGGGCAGCGGCATGCCTTTCGCTCGGCGCGGCGATGGTGGGACCTGGGGAAGGTGCGCGCCAGGCTTTTCTGCCGCGACTACACCCGGGGCACCAGCTGACGGAGAAATGCGGCGATAGAGCAGTTGGAACTGGAGGCTTTAGAGCTGGAGAGGTGTCTGGCTGCCAGCACCGAGGACCCGCTCCTCTGCGGAGCGTGCTGGGAGAAGCGGGAGGAGCTCCGGGCCCTCGAGGAACATTGGGCCCGGTGCGCCTTTGTTCGATCCCACATCCGCCTCCTTCGGGAAATGGATTGCGGCTCCCACTTCTTCTATGCCCTGGAGAAAATGAGGGGGGCCAAGAAACACGTCACCTGCCTCCTGGCAGAAGACGGTACCCCCCTCACGGAACCGGTGGAGATGTGCGGAAGGGCCCGAGCCTTCTACGCAAGTCTTTTCTCCCCAGATCCGACCAACCCTGGTGCTTGCAGAGTGCTCTGGGAGGAGCTCCCTATGGTCAGCGCGAGCGACCGAGACCGGCTAGAGTTGCCTCTCACTCTGGCCGAGTTCTCGGAAGCCCTCTGTCGTATGCCCACTAATAAGTCTCCAGGCATGGACGGGCTGACCATGGAGTTCTACCGCATGTTTTGGTACATCCTTGGCCCAGACCTAGTCACCGTCTGGGCCAAGTCTCTGCAGAGCGGGGTCCTCCCTCTTTCGTGCAGGCGAGCTGTGCTCGCCTTACTGCCGAAGAAGGGAGATCTCCGCGATTTACTAAATTGGCTTCCCGTCTCGCTCCTCAGCACGGACTACAAAATTGTAGCGAAAGCAATCTCGCTGCGGCTAGGGTCTGTGCTGGCGGACGTGATCCACCCAGACCAGACCTACACCGTCCCGGACCACAGTATCTTTGATAACCTATTTATGGTTCGGGACCTTTTGAAACTCGGGCGTAGAGACGGTCTGTCGTTCGCCCTCCTGTCCCTAGATCAGGAGAAGGCTTTCAATAGGGTGGACCACAGGTACCTCCTGAGCACTCTGCGGGCGTTTGGGTTCAGACCCCAGTTTGTGCGTTTTCTCCGGGTGCTGTACGCTTTCGCAGAGTGTCTGGTTAAGCTCAACTGGACCCTGACCGAACCAGTCAACTTTGGGCGAGGAGTACAGCAGGGTCAGCTGTATGCTCTAGTGATCAAGCCCTTCCTCTGTCTCCTCCGCAGGAGGTTGACAGGCTTGGTGCTGTGGGAGCCGGAGCTGCGGCTGGTCCTGTTGGCGTACGCTGATGACGTGCTCCTCGTGGTCCAGGACCCGGGCGACTTGGCGCGGGTGGAGGCTTGCCAGGCCATCTATTCAGCAGCGTCCTCCGCCTGGGTCAACTGGGTCAAGAGCTCTGGCTTGGCGGTAGGAGACTGGCGGCAGGCAAGCTCCCTCCCATCCGCGCTTCAGACCGTCCGGTGGAGCGCGGGTCCGCTGCTCTACCTCGGCGTTTACCTTTCTGCCACGCATCCCTCTCCGCCAGAGAACTGGGAAAACTTAGAGGGCGGGGTGATAGAGCGGCTCCGGAAATGGACGGGACTACTCCGATGTCTCTCCCTCCAAGGGAAAGCGCTGATGCTTAATCAACTAGTCCTGTCCATGCTCTGGTACCGGCTCAACACCCTGGTCCCGGCCCCGGGTTTCCTGACCAACCTCCGGACATCGATTCTGGGGTTCTTTTGGTCAGGAATGCACTGGGCCTCTGTAGGGGTTCTTTATCTACCCCTGAAGGAAGGAGGACAGGGCCTGAAGTGTCTGCACACTCAGGTCCGCGTCTTCTGCCTCCAGGCCCTACAGAGGCTCCTTTATGGTGCGGGCAGTTCGGCGTGGAGCATACTGGCGCACGCCATCCTGCACCACATCCGAGGACTCCGATATGACCGGCAGCTCTTTTATCTCCGTCCGGGAGGTCTTCCGCGAGACCTCCCCGGGCTGCCGGTCTTCTACCAGGACCTCCTCCAGACTTGGAAACTCTTTTTAACGACCAGGTCCATGGCGGCCACCGAGGGGGCAGATCTCCTCACGGAGCCCCTGCTACACAACCCTCAACTCTGTGTGCAGGTGGCGGAGTCCCCCTCGGTGCGCCAGAGCTTGATCCTGGCAGAAGTCATGAGAGTTGGAGACCTCCTGGACTACGACCGGGGAGACTGGCTGGATCTCCTGACGATCGCTCGGCGCATGGGGCTCTCCAGACCTCGTATCCCCCGGCGCGTACTTCAGGAGGTGAAGGCCGCTTTGCCGCCCGCTGCTAGAGCTTACCTCAATCGGGTCCTGCTCGAGGGCACGCCCCGCCCACCCTCTACCCCAGGCCCGCCAGACCTTTTAATTGGACCCCTGCCCCGTAGACCCAATCGACCCCCTCACCCCTTTAAGGCGAGCCAGTTGCATGAACTGCAGCCGGTATGCTTCCAAACCGTGCCAAGGAAACATCTATACATGCTCGTGCTCCGCACCCTTCACGCCCTCACCCTTGTGTTCCGCCCCGACACAAAGTGGTGAGACGTTCTTCCACCTTTTGGAGGGTGAGCAGCCCCGGTGGGCCAGCCTATATTCCACCTTGGTTCCGAGGCCCGTCGGGGACATCAGTTGGCGGCTCCTTCACGGAGCTGTGAGCACGGGCACGTACTTGGTGCGGTTCAACCCCATCCCAGATACTTGTCCCTTTTGCAGTGTGAGGGAAACCCTGGCGCACTTATATTTGGCATGCGCCAGGCTGCAGCCCCTGTTCCGGCTCCTCACAAATCTTTTATTACATTTTTGGTTGCATTTTTCCCCTCACCTTTTTATTTATGCACTCCCCATCCGTGGCCTCACAAAGTCGTGGGATCTCCTAGTTAACCTCCTCCTGGCCCTAGCTAAAACGGCCATCTATAAAACCAGAGAGAGGAGGTTGGACGATGGAGTTTCCTGTGACTGTGGGGCCGTTTTCCGATCCTCGGTCCGTTCACGTATCTGGGCAGAGTTCCTCTGGGCGGCGTCCACCGACTCCCTTGATGCTTTTGAGGAGTGGTGGGCGCTGTCCCAGGCTCTCTGCTCGGTGTCCCCGTCCGGCTCCCTTTGTTTTGACCCTTTGATTGGGGGAGAGAGTAAGGGACCCCTGCCCCAGCCATTGCTGCTGCGGACACCACCACCTTAGAGGGGTCCTTTCACATGTGGGTGCACGTGCGCCCCCCCGGGCTGTCCACCCCACAGCCTGCCCCTTTTGTTGGGTGGTTTCAGACGAGGGAATTGTTGGTGACACTCGGGCGTGGTGCCAGTTAACTAGAGGGAGTGGCAGACCTTGAGAGTTGATAAAGCTCCCTCGCTCTGGACCACCAGGTAACTCGGAAGGGTGGAAGACCACGAGAGTCGAGGAAGCCCCCCACTCTGGGCCCAGGCAAGCTTGAATACTTCCCTCCCCTGAAGCTAATGAGAAAACAATTGTGATTGGTTGCTGTGTTACACATTGCATATGCTGTTGTTTTGTTTTGTTTTATAAGTGTGTTATGCAAATAAAAAAACACCTTTTTTGCTTCAAAAAAATTACTTTCCTATAGCCATCTGGCCCAATCCTGTCACAATAGATACACTTGAATTTCAACAAATCAATGAACTTTGTTTCTTCAAATTAAAACTAGCAAGCTGTGATCTCACTTAAGACATCCTAAATCAGCCTTAATACTTTGTTACTTCTAAAAGTAGAAACTTTGCAGAAAACATAAAATCTCAATTACTCAGACTGCCTGGAGCACCAAATAATTATGTCAAAAGATTTTAAATTACATTTTAAAATTAAGTAGTCAAGATTAAACTTTTTGCAATAAACAAAAAACGTAAAGCTTTCTTAAGCAGTATGATGCTGCCATCTGACCATAAAGCATGAATTTAAAATGAAGTCACTTTACAGATTTCAAGTAAAATCTTATAACCAAATTTCCCAAAAGGTGGTTATACAGTACTGGAACACTTCTGAAAATAAATACACAAGTTAAGTAGTTGAAATTGATACCAACAATTTTGTTTGAATCTGCAGCTCTAATCCTGGACAATTATATGTGATCTACAAGAGGTAATGCTTTAAGTAATGTAGAGACAAATAATTCTGGACCTTTTGTCTTTGACCAGAAGGGAAAATTAAATGCTCTTCTTCCCAGAACGATCCTTATTGTTGATTGGCTTAAGATGGTGGCCTCCTAGCGAATACATACCCTGCAATAAAAACCCCACCAACTCTCAGAGTCTGGGACCATTGACTTAGGCTTATGGGGCTCAAGCTGCGGGGCTAAAAATTACAGTGTAGGCCAGGGATCTCAAATTCAAATCACCAAGAGGGCCACATGAGGACTAGTACATTGGGCCGAGGGCCGCATCACTGACACCTTTTAATATAAAGATACAAAAGCCACCCCCCAACCCCTGGCCGTGCACCCACTCCATCCCTTCCATGAGGCCCTGCCCCTGCCCTGCCTCTTCCCACCCCTTCCCCGCCCCCATTTCAACCCCTTCCCCAAATCCCCGCCCCTGCCCTGCCTCTTCTCTGCCTCCTTCCCTGAGCACGTGGCTCCCCGCTCCTTCTCCCTCCCTCCCTCCTGGAAAGTGCTAAGCACCGCCAAACAGCTATTTGGTGGCAGGAAACACCTGGAGGTAGGCAGAGGAGCGGGGATGTGGCGCGCCTGGAGGAATGGGGGATGGTGGGTGAGGGGAGCTTGGTGGCCACAGGAAATAACTCTGGGTGGGGTGGGGAGCTTGGTGGGCTACAGCAAATAACTTGGGCCGCATGTTTGAGAGCCTGGTGTACACGGTTGGGCTCAGGCTGGAGCCTGGGCTCTGAGACTCCACCTCCCTTGCAGGGTCTCAGAGCAAAAACATCTACTGTAATTTTTAGCCCTGCAGCCTGAGCCCTGCAAGCCCAAGTCAGCTACCCTGGGCCAGCTGTGGGTTTTTATTTCAGTGTAGATATATTCTTAGACTCTGCAGAAGCATATTCTCATTACCACATCCCAGGAAGAGAGAAGTGACAAAAACATGGCAAGTTTGCTTGTGGATGTGGGAAAAATTGGAAGCATGACAGACTAAGGGCTGCAGATTTTAGTCTTCAAAGTTTGGTTAAATACCTAATGACTTAACTGAACCACTAAAGATTTGCTCACAGCTACTTGGAGTCTTTTTCCCTAATAGAAGTGTTCAGCATGGACTATTCACCAGTAGTCAATGTTGTTACATAAAATGTGTTGTGAATGTGATATCTAAATTTAAAATAACATAACTTAGACCAAGACCTGATGAAGAGTCCTCAGAGGTCACCCAAGCTTTGATTTTCCAGTTAGCTTATTTTATAGCTAGTGCTTTGGAAGCCATCAAACTCATAATGAGACAGATCAATCAGATTGCTTTTATTGGTCTACTGCGTTCAACACAGTACAGACAACAGTAGCCTTTGAATAAGACTTTTGGGGAATTTGCATTGTACTGTAGAGTAGGTTTAACCTTGAGTCTTTAGCATAGAAAGCAACAGTTTTATAATACCAGATGTAGTAAGATGAGGCCCCGAAACATAAACTCTTGTATCAGAGGCCCAGTATGAGGCCTAAAGCCTGAGCTAAACTAATGGTCAAGACTTTGCTAACATAAAGCAATGTTAAGCTGTGAGCCAGAGGCAGGCCCTGTTCACAGAAGCTGGCAAGGAAAGGGCTGATGCTTCAAGAAGATACATACCTAAAAGGTACTGGACACTAGATATCAGAACACTCCAATACTTGCACATGCCACACACATAACAAAGAACAAGCTGACCCATCCTAAAGACAGGGGCAAAACGGTAATATGATGGATAGAGTTGTTTTTTTCGAACCAACATGTACAAGGTGAGAGGCGGCACCTTGCTACATAGAGGGGTTGCACCTCAATACATCAGGAGTGATGTATAACTTGTTTGTACCTGTATAAGAATACATCCCTGGGGCAGTGTCTTTGTCCGGCCTAGGGGGCAGTGGAGTGTCCCGCCACTGACTGAGTTGTGTCCATTGTCAGGGAGCACATATGTACTAGCAGAACTGTACACATCTGATCCGGGGAGCTAGAGACTGTGTTTCATTTGACAATAAACCTGGCCGGGTGCCTTTGTATCTTATCAGAGTCTATGGTCATTGGGGGTTCTCTCGGGGTCTGCTGCGTCAGCTATCCGCGCAGAGCCGGGGCAGCACACAGAGGGAACACACACACGCAGGCAACTGTTATCAACATTGGATAGAGCAGAGCACCACCCTGGTGGCATCTGACAACATCTGAATTATATATTTTCATTAGGAGTTCAAATTTTAAGCAGTAGTTTAAATGAAGAACTTTAGGGTAGTAAGTCTGCTGAGATTATTTGAAAGAGGATGTTGTTGATGGATATTTCCTGAAGATTTCAAATTCTACTGCAGTATTTTAGCATGCTGAGGTTGAAGTTTAAATTTGTGGACATTTAAATAGATTCTCTTCTTTGTCCTACATTCACCAAAAGTGTCAGTAGCTTTTTAAAATTAATTTGCTGTATCTTTAGTGATTGAAAATAAGGAGCAATATAAGCCCCAAAATTGACTACTTGCCTCATCTATGTAAATTTATGAAAATACTAAATTTTATTTTTCATGAAAAGTGTATAAAATATAACAACTGGCATCTGCCGAAGATCCTCACATCAACTGAAACTGCCACATCTCTTTGTGGACCAAACAAATTAAAATCTGATTATGGCTAGTGGAGACAACTGATTAGCAGCAGACGTATAGCAACACAGCAGTGTAAGACTGTGGGCCTTCAGTAAATAATTGCTACATTTTAATCCTCATGAAATTCAGAGTTTCAGTTTTGCCAAGCACAAGATTTTTTTTTTTAAGTTTGAGGCAGGCCCCAAATGTTAAGATTCGATTTTTTTAAAAAAGATTTTTTTAAAAAAATAATACATTTGGGAGGTTTTTTATTTGCCTTCTAATTTTTAAGACTCTATTGTTCATGTTTTAAAGAGCCTCTCAACCATTCAAGACTAGAAACTTTTTGTTTTAAATGAAAGCTGAGATTCTAATGTAATCATCTTTCTAGGGTTGGGGGCTTAAAAAAAAAAAAAGATAAAAATCACAAGAGTTGGCAAAACTGCTACCCTAATAGTTTGTTTTTTCCAGACATGTTTTCCCCAGCAAAACTAGAGGTGGATCTTAGTTGCAAACAAAAATGACTAATTGCTATAATTAGTCACTTTTGTTTGCAACACCCAAGAGCACTTTCTTTTGCATTCAGTTCCCCTAATCTCTCTTGAGCTAGTGAGGGAGGAGGGGGATCCCATTGCTATTCAGTACTGTATGGCTGAAAAGTCTAATTTTTTTTTAATGGAAAAGCAGAATGGTAAAATATTGGATCATGCTTGAATAACTGATTCCCTTGCCAGGAAGGGTAAGGAGTTGATGCGGCCAGGTAAGAGGCGACTGCTGTGAAAGATAAGGGTCTGGAGCTCTTTCCCCCATTCACTAACTTTCCTTCAAGTGATGTTCACTAACCTCCTCTCCCTTTTTCCCCCAATTGGCAAGGTGGGTGAGGCTGCTGTTTCTGGGGATGAGGAACAGTGGGGGTTGAGCATGCTGGCTCTGTGACCCAAGCAGTTCAGGTCCTTGCCTTTTCATCATTCCTGAAACTCACACACTGCATCATTGGCTAGTTCAGGGATCACAGGAAGCTTGACTGGCTCCTTCTTTTAAGGGAACCTTATAGGAAACCCCCGATGAACACTCACTCTGGTGCCTGCCCTTCTGGCCTCTAGGTAGGCGCATCAGACCTCCCTGAATACCGGGGTCTTGGCCAATTGCCTCTCTTTGAAGCCTGGAATGGCTTTTTTCCTCACAAAGCAGAACTGACCAACAACCTTGTGGTGAACTTTCCTTTTGGCATTCAGAAGGCATTTGACATGTACCGTTGGTTACCGCTAATTCTGGCAGGCTTCGAGTGAAGACTGCAGTTGACATTGGTCAGTTACCTGGGTCACTAATTATGGACTAAGCATTGGAAAATGGTTTGAGTTAGTAGGGGTTCCACAATCAGTCTCTTATATAGTTTGAGTCTCCCTCATATTAAAAATTTACCTCATCTGAGGAAGGAGGCAGAGACTCTTGTTATCCAGATAAGTTTTCTTGGCTTCTAGGTTCAGGGAGCCACGTCCCATATTTTGTATTACATCTATGGCCAACTTGAAATCCACATTGGAACTGCCCCAACCGGTTGTGGCTTTGGTGCTGTCACCCCTAGGTTGAATTGTGAATGGTTAATGAATAAAGTTGTGGCCACTGCATTTAACCTGTGTCTCATTGAGTCTGAGTTTCGGTCAAATAAATACGTTTATTTTATGGGAAAATGGGTTTGCAAACCAATTCATTTAGTGAATCCTGCAGATACAAAAAAGTTTGAGGGTTTCTCATAAGATTTTAAACTGCAAGAAGTTCTCTGACCACTAATTTTACATACATTATTTGAACTTCATTACCATTATCTGTTTCAAAAATAGAAACATTTTGAAACCTTGGTGAAATTGGTTTTCACTATTTTGCAAAAAGTTGAATAATTCAAACCTTTACCAGTGTAGATTTTGCAATTAAATTTAAAAAAGACACCTATTGTGACACTCTGTACCTCCAACTAGCACCTTGGAACCCCCATATTCACCATGGTGATATGACTATGATATGTTTTGTGCAAAGTATACCTTGTGAGGTATCATTTTAAAAAGTCTTTATATGTTGAACATTAATATCCTGTTGGATTGTATGTACTATGATGGTATGTGAAGTTACAAAGTATTGCCATATATGCTATGAGGTTGGGAACACCGACAACCAGCCTTTCAGTTATAACAAAGGAGGAACCATCAATAGCCAGACAGCATTAATGGCTCATCAACACCTATCAAGAAAAGAATCCACTATCCTAGAGACTTCTCAGAGGAGGTATGTAGACCATGGGGGTGGACTAACCCATGTCACAGCAGAGACCTTTCCAGCAAGCTTGAAGAAAATATAAAAGAGAGACTGTGACATCATCACTTGGCCTCCCTCCCACCCTCGCAATTCAACACCAGGAGGAACGTCTAGAGTACAAAGACTTTGAACTGGGGAAGGTTATAGGCTGGAAATGGAATCTGTGTATTGAGGTTCTGTAACCTGCTTGTACCATCTGTCAGGGTGAAACACTGTTTGATTCAAATCTTGTTTAATCTGTAGAATTTAGACTGTGAATTTATTTTTGTTTTTTAAATAACCAACTGTGATCTCTGTATGCTACTTATGATCACTTAAAATCTATCTTTCTGTAGTGAATAAACCTGTTTTATATTTCGCGTAAAACAGTGTGTTCTGATTGAAGTGATTGGGAAATTTCAGTTCAGTTTATGAATGCTAATGTGGTCCATTTCACATTGAGGGAGTGGCAAACTACTTAACGAACTTACGCTGGCGAGGCTTCTGACCAGTGCAAGACAGTACTGTTCTGGGGTGTCAGGCTGGGGAGCTGGGAGGAATTTGCTGGAGTCTCTCTATTGATGGTTCATGAGTGGCTGGGAGATCATTCATGTATGTCCTTGCCTGTGGATGTCTGTGTAAGTGCAGTGCCTATCAGAGATTTGCAGCTTGACATTAGCATCACAATGTGAGTGATACCAAGGCTGGTGGATTTTGTATGGCTCAGCAGTCTCACAGTCTAGTTTGCACCCCCTAGATTCCACAACTGTACTCAGCTGCCCCAACTTTCTCCAACAATTGGTGAAATCTTCTATTCTTGCACATCTAAGCCTGAGGTTGAATGCAAAAGGCCTTTTTAGGAAGCAGTGGAATACGTTGTGCCTATTTAGTCCCTCCATTTACTATTTTCTGTTACTCCCCAAGTCACTCTCCAGCTATTTTAGCATGCTAACTCTAGTCAAAGTGCTAGTGCAAGACTGTCAACCCAGGCTGGATGCTGGATGGCTTGCTGCTACAGTGTAGACATATCTTTCCTAATTGACTAGCCAGTATCTGTATGACATGAATGGTCTAAAGGAAAGTGATGTAGGCCCACTGGCTGTCATGCCACTTCTGTTTCCCCAGTTAGCAAACAGCACTAAGTTACAACCCAGTCTGAAATTCTATGGGATATTTTACAATAATCTTAGGTTTTTTTCCCCTTACTGAATCAACTATGGCGACATATGTATGGTAGAGCAGATTTATATGAGGATACATCTGCATGGGAGCAAGCATAAGCATGAGGTCAAAACGAGGAGTGCTACTAGTCCAACGCATTAACAAGGTGAAACTCTGTAATACTTCTTCCCTATGCTAGTTGGGCCTGCAACAATGTGGCAAAGAGACAACCAGACATGAACAGCATGTCAGCATGAGAGTGCATTCAGGAGCTACAATTTAAAATGTATTCATCAGCAAATATTAGTGAGCATAAGTCAAAAGGAAAGAGTGGCTATCACCAGCATTCTGTTTCAAGACTAGGGAACTAAAAAGTGAACACTGCCAGTGGGATTTACCCCCAGGGCTGTGTTAGCAGCTCTTTGGAAACTGCCACAAGGTTGTGTTGGGCCATTGAAAAACAGCCTACACAAGAAGGTGATTCATATTTTGCATCCTTACCCAATGCCAGTTCAGTCTCAGCTCAGTGGTCATAGCCTTAGCCAGTGCATAAGTAAAAATGTCACACAGCAGACAAAACTGTGCACCCTGGATTCCTTCACAAACCTAGTCAAGCCTATCAGGATGAGGAACATTAAATGGGACACACTGCTCTTGGCTGCCCAAAAGCAAACAGCATAAATTACGAATGGGAATAAGCTGTAGCCAGTCTTTGGTGTCTAGATTCTGTGAGTGTTTTTTATATTGACACAGATATCAGGAGGAGTGCACCATCCATCTGTGAGCAAGCTGCCAACTCACTGCAGAGAGCTGTACCCATTTTCTGAATACAGACGATGATAAACATGGAAATACTGGACAAGCTCAGGTCAGTTTTCACCAGAATATCATGTATCATTGTCTTTAATTTTACATCTCAGAAATTCAGCCAAGATACCCATCAACAATGATATAGCTCTAGGTCTGGGTCTAACTCTAGGTCTCACAATAGTTAAAATAATTTATCATGTTTGAGAGATTAGGGCAGTTTTAAAAAATGTACAAGAGATTTCATCAGATCTATTGCAACCCTATCAGAAAGAGGTTAGGTCTGCTTTTGGAGATGGTGAACCTCCAGCCTCTTTGCCAGGGTATACTTTGGTCCAGAGACATCCACACCTTGCTGCTATTGCTATATGGGAAGAAGTTGTGGCCAAATCTTACCCTGCCTCACTGCCTCCATGAGTCAGATTGTCCCGTACACAGTCATTTTAGGATGCAGACAACTAAATCCTCCCACTATCTTCCTTTAAGTGCCCAAAATAAAGGGCCATTCACCTAATGTTGTCAAATCTTGCAATTTTTGGTGTCTTGCAACATTTGGTGTCTTTCTTAAAGTCCTAGCTCCTGGAATCCAGTGATTACATGAGAATCTTGGCTTTCATTTTTAATAAAGGAGTAAATTTCTACCTTTATGGTTGTGAACAAAGCTTGGAAAGTGATCCAAATGCACCCTAAAGGCTCTAAAACCAAAAGGCAAATTTAAAAAAGTTTTGTTGATTTAAAATTATGGTTTTTAAGCCAGTCTCATGATTTTTGAAGAATGGGGATTGGCAGTACTGGTCTCCCCACAATTCATCATTGTTTTCCTTAGAGCTGGTCAGATGTGGAAGTTGGCAAATAATTTGTGAATACTAAGATTTTTGTATCAGTTGGTCATATTCAAGTCACTTAATATTTACAAATTAGAAAATTTGTTAAACTCTGCATAACTGTCTTGTGGATTAATGTATTTGTAGCCCCTTCTCCTGTTCACTGGCTCAGTGTGAGGTTGTTCAAGATGGGGAAGCATGCCTTGCGACTTTTTACACAACTTTGGGAAACTGGGCTGGAGGCTTTTTTGTGTGATCTGCGTTGTGTGCCAGTGTGTGTTCACCTCAGACCAAACCCACTCAGACAAACCAGCAGGAACAAGGCTTTATTCTGTAAAGAACACAGAACAGAATTACAGCAGCCTCCTCTCTGCTTGCCTGGTATGTGCTCCAGCTCAGTCAGTGCTGAGACCTCCTGCTGGGAGGGCAGAGGGTACACCCTGGCTGGAACGCTACAGTTTGTCGTCCACAACTTGTAGTTCCCACGGCTGCTGTTGAAGCACTCTGCACCTTGGGCTACATATTCAACACTGAATATATGTATTTGAAGCTCAAACAACAGATAGTTTATGGAATATTCCATAAACCTCTACAACTTGGTCACTTGTGAAGTTCTTCTAATATTTTCAAACTCTGGATAGATTCACAAATATTTCCTAAAACCAAAACTACACCAAAATTTTTTTACTTGACTATTTGAGTAGCTCTTCTCTTTAGGGGATCAAAGGAAAAATAACACTTTCTTCCAATGTAGCCAGCTATTCTACCATAGTAAATGTCAGGGCAGGGCTCAATGTGGCTAGAGATACAGCATAACATCTTTTCTAAAAATATATCCTCTTTACACTTCACTAAAAGCATTCAGATTTTATGAATAAATATTTCTAAAACTGTTCAAGTTCTACAGCTATTAGAGGCCACCTATATGGTTTCCATCAACTCAAAATTGCTAAAATAATAGTAAAAAAATTGGAACAATAAATTAAAAGTCTGAAAACTAAAAGGAACTAGGACGGGAGGACACATGGAACGAGCTGACAGCTACACTAGGTACACTATGCTGAATTTATTATTCATTCATAGAACTGAGAATTTAAGACTGAATAAGCCATTTTTTGACAAAATAGACTTTAACTTGGCTCAGTAGCCGAGGAGATTATTTCTCTTGTATAAGGGACTCATCTGCTGGTATAGAACTACCACACTAGTCACTAAACAGCATGGTTATGATCGCTAAGGTGCAACTTAGCCCAACAGATACCCAGCTACCAGAACATAGATTATAAATTCTTTGGGGCAGGGACTGTCTTTTGGTTCTATGTTTGCACAGTGCATAGCACAATGAGGTCCTGATCCATAATAATCATCGTCATCTCACTCCCATAACCGCATTGGTCATTGGGGCACCATCATTGATGAGCAATCAACCACTTGTCTCCACCCCTGATGATTATGTGTCAGTGCTTGAGTCTCCTCAAAGTCCATTCCTGTCCACTCTTATGTTGTCAATCTATCTCTTCTTCTGTCTACCTCTTCTTCTCTTCCCCGTACTGTCCCTTTGAGGATGATCTTGGATAGGCCAGATGATCTTGTTACATGGCTGTACCACTTCAGCTTGCGCTTCTTCACGGTCATCAGGAGGTCTTCATACGACCTAGCGCATTGGGAGATGATGTTGCGAACCTCTTCATTAGTGACGTGGTCGAAGTAGGAGATGCCCAGGATTTTAGGAAAGCATCTCATCTCTACTACCTGTATTTTCCGTTCAAGTTCTGCCATAAGGGTCCATGTCTCGCACACATACAGAAAAATGGAGATGACTAATGCGTGCAGCAGTTTCAGTTTGGGTTCCAGGGAGATGTTCTTATTCCTCCAAATTGGCTTTAGCTTTAGCTTTGCCACTACTGCTGTTCTTGTCCAAATTTGCACAGTTCTTGTCCAAATTTCTGTCTTGGATCCTTCATCAGTGATGATTGCCCCCAAATTCTTGAACTGTTTCACTGTCTCCAGGTCTTGTCCACTGACAGTGATATGTGAGCTGATCCCATCACGTTTGTTTGTCATCAGCTTGGTTTTCTCTGCACTGATTTCCATACTATATTTTGAGGAGGTTTCATCCAATCGTTTTACAAGGTTGGTTGTTTGAACTTGCCAACCATGATCATACAAATAATAAATAACCCATGGGTGTCAGAGTTGAGATGTAGGCAGCCATGCCTAGTGGTTAGCATTGGGCAGGTGGCTGGGACACCATACCAGCCGCAGTTCATAACTAGAAGGTCAGGAGCCAAAATTCAGATACAAAGAATTTGCACAAGTCAGGAAACTAGGAAGTCTGGACCAGTAGACAAGAGCAGGTAGCACTGTGTGAGCAGTCCAAAGTAGGGTATAACCCAGTTGTACAGACAGTTGGGATGGTGTCCCTAGCCTCTGTTTGCCAGAATCTGGGAATGAGCGACAGGGAATGGATCACTTGGTGATTACCTGTTCCGTTCATTCCCTCTGGGACACCCACCTGGCATTGGCCACTGTCAGAAGACTGGATACTGGGCTAGATGGACCTTTGGTCTGACCCAGTATGGCCGTTCTTATGTTCTTAACTTCCTGTTCCTTCTTTTAGCTAAAGAAAGAGAGCTGGCCAATCAGGAATGCCAGTGTTCCACCAGTCGGGGCCCAGGTGTGAAGCCTTATATCTTGAGCTGGGCTTTAAGGAGTTTTTGTTCTAGCTGATGCTAAAAAACCATTTGGTGGATGGCTGGAGCATGATGCCCTCACAGGACCTGTGTTTGAGACCTACAGGCCATGATATCAGGCCACTGGCAATTAACAGAGCACTATGAATGCTGTCTTAGATCTCATATCAACAACCAAGCCAGCACTTGCTGGCCCCAGATTGGAAAGGAGCTAGTGTCACTTTTGCCACATGCCACCACGGAGCATGTGCCAAGTAGCATTTGGCCAGTCCAGAGGATCACCCTTTAACAAGAAGAAGAAGAAGCGCTGGATATATGAATCTATCTCAATACATTAATAAGCCACAGCTATGCACCAAAGTTTAATGATCCACTGAGGATTTTCTCTTACAAGCCAGTTACTAAATAGTGGTTAAGAGATCATATATATATGGGCAGCCTAAACATGAGTAATTAATATGGAGCTGAAAGAGATGGCAGGAGAAAATAGTTTTGCCAAACATATGGCACAGGAACTCTTAACATGTCCAAGAACAAAAGATGTAGTGGTGCAGTAGTCTCAGAAAAATGAAAAATGTGAGCTCCAGCTTGGAGAGATGTATGGCTTCCTTTGCCTGCCAAATATCTTTGGGGATCCTTATAAGATAAAAGCTCCGCTAATCATGAAATGACTATGTATGAACAAAAAACCAGAAGTCAGTATAGCGTTATGGATTTGTTCAAAAATCCGAACCCAAGAACAATCCAGTCGAGTAACCCGCTGAATGGAAGAAAAGGGAAATTGGACTGATTGACTGAGGTAGAGCTAAGAGAATCAAATAAAGCAGAAACCTTGCTGAATTCTAGTGTATAATGCCATTATGGGAAGAAGCTAAACACTTGCTGGAGATAATAAAGCTACCATGATGTTAATGAACAAGTCCAGTTTGCCTTGTGCTTCAAAAGCTGAGCAAATGCAGTGGTGGAGATGTCCACAAGACTGATTTGAATTTACAGTAAGATTTATACCCCAAGACTCTGACTAATTTATATTAGGAAAGCCAAGTAAAGAAGTATACCTTAAACTTTAGCAAACGGTATAGGCAGCTGCCCTGGAAATGAATAATATAGCGAACTAGTGCATTTATGGCATTTAATATGTTTCATTTCACAGGGATGCCCTTTGGAGTCCATGGAGCACCTCCTAGAAATAAATGGGCATCTCGGAGAAGATGCAAGGAATGTGCCACTGCATATCTTTAATGTATTTACAGATCATCTTTAGATCCAAGCTTTCAAGTAATAATTGGTAAGATGCAGGTGCAACCATAAGTCCCTGTAAATGAACCTTTAAACTACACGTGCAATACTCTTAAATTTATGCTTAGTAAGAATAAGGCTGCAGATTAAGAAATACAAGGCCACCCAAGCTAGTATCCATCGAAGAAGACATTGATGAGATCTTTCCTACGGCCTTTGAAGGAGTGGCAGAGGCGGAGTTTTGTATTTACTTCAGTACTTCTCAAACAGCCTATCTATAGCACTGCTCCTGTAGCACAGAGAGCTTGAGTTTCCATTACAGTGTATTGGCCCTACTCTCTGCAGTGCACTTGTACTGCAAGAAAGACAACTCAATGTAAGCAAGTCTAGTGGTAAGTCAGAAGATCAAAATAATAAAGTGGAATGGTGGCGTAGGAATAGCCAGCTACTTCATAACTTACAAAGCTTATTTCTGTGATGTTCCTGTGTCCAGGTGCACATAGCAAATACTTTTCCATGCACCAACACCCTTGTCTGTATATGAGTACAGGAATTTATATACTGCCATTCCCCAAATATTTGGGCCAACAAAAACTGGTTCTTGTGAATGGGAGGCCATATTGTGGGAGAGATCTTAGTTCGAGACCAAGAGGAAGAGGTCAGCATCTGGTGGTATACGAGGGTGGCAAGAGCCAAACAGATGTAGCAATGCCACAATGTCAGGCCATATCCCTTTTCACTAAACATTATATATAACCTTATACAAGACAGTCTGTTGAAAATATGAGACTATCTAGTCATAGTGGTTTATTTACTATCAGAAAACCAGCAATTATAAACTTTTCAAAAGTTATGAAGTGCAATATTATCCTACCGTTTTCCATACCAATATGTGACCCAATTGAGGAGTATAAAGAAGATATTTATAAAGAAGTTCAGGGTATTTGCAGGCTGTAGGTTATTCTATCAGACATGCATCCCTTTGGACTACCACCAGTAACTAACCATCTGCAGTTCAGATGCTGCAAGCAGGACCACATGCAGATTCACCGTTTGCCCAGGTGGGCAAGGGCTATTACTTACTAATTAACTCACCATTTTAACACCTACTGTCAGTACAGATACTGTTATTAGAGCAATACTAACCTTATTTTTAAAAAGCAGAAAGCAGATTGCCTACCCATCTTCTAAAGTCAGGAATTACATAATGTATTGCTGCTGCATATATGGCGTGAGAGCATTCCTCGTTCAACTTTTCTGGAAAGAAAAGTTGTACAATTGTACAAACAGTGTACAATTACTGAACTGTACATGATCTTATCTAGTCTCCTATTAGTATGGATGAGAATTAAGCACACAGTAGTGGGGAGGATGGACCCCAAGCTTCAGACCCTCAATGACTGGATGATATCACAGCCAGCAACCAAAATAAGAAAAAAAATGTTTCAGAAGTGTTGTGTCTGGCACAGCTCTCCCTGACAGGCATAGGCATAGAGCATGTAAAATCTAAACGCTGCTGGAGTATAGCTAAATGCTGTTATCCAAGCTGTCAGAACTGTATTGCAGTTTAAAGACATTTCCTGAGAAGAAAATTGAGAAAGCTGTCTGGCTAGTAAATCAAAACCTCTCTCTTCTCCTAGTGGCCAACCAACAGTTTAGGTCACAGATGGTGTTTTTACATTCTGGCCTCCTCTCACATCTTTGGCACAAAGATTTTCCTTTCCTAACCTCCTGACTGCCCCTTCTTCCCCCTCCCCCCCCAAAAAGAGCAAGAGAGTGAAACTTTTCTACAGTCTTATTTTTCAATATCTTTTACAAAGAAAGGAATGAAATAACATTTAATAGCAAAACAGTCAATATACTGGCTGCTAGTTTGAGAAAGAAAAAAATATGTGAAACGGATATGTCAGAAGTGTATTCTTTAAAAATGCTCTCCACACTTAAAGATTACAAAATACATTTTAGTTTGGGAATCATTTATTAATGCCCCGGAATAACATGCAGTGGCAAGAGAAATAGAAGTCCCTTATCACAGAGAAACTGGATGGGGCCCAGAAGAAAGCACAAGGTCAAAAGAGCTTAAGTGACCTAGGATCCTAAATCCCATTTTCAGAAGTGACTGACACATAAAAGTCCAAGTCCCATTGACTTACCATCTTACTACCAACATCATCATATGGGCCTTTCTGTGGTCACTATGTGGGAGGTCAGCTCAGCATAGCATGCACCTTTGAAAACGCCCTGTAACTAATGTAGTACCATTGCTACCAGGACAGCACGCAACCAGTAAAAAACCCCAAATGTAGCCGAAGGTCTGTGAGGGTCTTCTTCCTGTGTATTCTCACAGATCCTGTGGGCTTGGTCCTGAAAGGTGCTGAACTCTGTGGCCAAATCTAGAAAAGGAATGACCCACATCTTACTTTTTAATCAACCATCTGATTTTTAAACCAATGCTCCAAGGTAGAACTGCACAAATATTGCACATAAATAAATAAATAAAATAATGTGAGTGACTAAAGCCTGCTTGTGACAAAATTAAAATGCTCTGTTAGAGTAGGGGTACATTTGAACAAACTTGGGGAACAGGTTTAATTAATTAAGTATTCTGTTTGATATGAAATGTTTATTATCCCAAAGTACATTTAATACTAACTACAGTAAATTTGTTGATCTAATGGACCTAGAGGTAGAGCCAGAATTTCCATAATCTCCGGGGTCTGGCTCATTTCTACTTCCCACTTTAGACCAATGTAAGGAAATCAGATAAGGAGAAGGAACTTCAGGTGTTCACCTGACTGAAAAATATAATATCTAAACAACTGGAACACTTGCCGCTAGACACGTTAATGCAATATTCCAGTCAATCATTCTCTAAAACAGGTGTTGTTATATATCATAGAAACCCAGTATGCAAATAAACACAAAACTTGCAGGATGATGTTATCTTTCATTAATTTCCTAGGAAAATTAGTTGTGTTCTCTTAATACTTCTTTGTCCATTAGCTGTACATTCTCTAGAGTGAGTCTCTTTTTTTGGTAGTAGGAGGTCATATTGACCACAGTTCAGCTGAATTAATCACTATGAAGAACATAAATGTATTAAATACAAAAAGTGAATGACTCATAACCTTAATGGGAAGCTTGATATATTGATGGAAAAGGATGGAAGGATAGTCTTGCCGTTCAGGCACTGGACTGGGGCCAAAAATTCCATTCCCACCTCTGGCATAATCTTTTTGTGTAACTAGGGAGCCAAACAACACTGAAGTGAATGGAAAAAACTCCTAAATGAATTCCATAAGCTTTGGATCAAGCCTTTAATCTCCATGTGCCTCAGTGCTCAGTCTGTAAAATGGAGATAAATAACATTTCTTCCTAACTGGTGATGTGAGGACACATCTATTAATGTTGTGAGGTGCTCAGATATTACAAAGTGATTAAAACATTTTAAAAGCCTATAAGTAAAAACTTATAGCAAGGAAAACCCCAGGATTTTCTAACTTAAAATTGGCTGAAGCAGATTTGAAGAAAACATATGTACAGGGCCATGGTAACAGAGCATCAAACTTAATATTGAATTAAATCTGTGTTCTTCATTTGTGAGAAAATGAAGTGTCAAATCAGCAGTGAATTTAAAATAAGTTTCTATATCCTTTCATATGTTGCCTATATAACTATTAAATAGAAAGGGTTTTTTTTTTCAGTATGATGATCAAACATTTAGCTGAGCAATATCCAACATTATTCTGCATTTGTACATCATGAAGAAAGTCTGGATACTACTAACTATCCGGACAAGATCTGAGGGTCTTAATAAATAAATAAAAACACAGGTTATTCAGGGATAGTGAGTCATATTTCATTTGAACATCTCTAGGTGCTATGTTCATTGACCTGATAAACAATTAAAATTACATTATTTCATTAAATAAAATGGTTCACATTCAAACTTCAAGATCCATATTATAAGATCCAGCACTGAAATATTGTGATCAGTTGTTTGCTTGGTCCTATGTATTGTTTAATTCTTTAAGAGGTTCTGGGTTGGTTTTTTTTAATCAAACACTTGTTAAATAGCTATTTCAAAGGAAAAAATACTCAGTCTGCTTTATCTATCTGCCATCAGAATATATTGTTAGAGAACATGTTATTTATGATAGTTGCATGAAAATCCTCAACTATTGAATTGCTGTCCTACAATATATAGCTCATAGAGGTTTGTAAATATGAGAGAACAAACTGAAATAAAACCTCACTAACATGTTATATTACACAGTATCAAATTCCTATGTGTTCACCATAAAAATAGTCAAGAATGTGGTCAACATGATGGAGAGGTGTCCAGGCCAAACTGGAGTGGAGTGAGGGGAGCATATTGCAGCACTGAGAAAATTATACAGCAGGGCACAGTTTATCCAACAAGTTCTTGGAATAAATTGGAGACAGCTTTTTATTCAGAAGGTGGAGAAAGCGAGTAGGGGAGAGGTTATTCTGGATTTCCTTCTGACAAATGGGGTGAACTTGTTGAGAATCTGAAGGCAGCTTGTGTAAAAGTGATCATGAAATTATAGAATCCATGATTCCAAGGAATGGTAGGAAGCGAAACATCAGAATAAAGACAATGGACTTCAAGAAGGCAGATTTTAGCAAACTCAGAGAATTGGTAGATAAGATCCCATGGGAAGCAAGTCGAAGGGAAAAAAGAGTACAGGAGAGTTGGCAGTTTTTTAAAGAGACATTATTAAGGGGACAAGAGCAAATGAATGCATAGGAAAGACAGGAAGATGGGAAGAGGCCACCCTGGTTTAACCAGGAGATCTTCAATTACCTGAAATATAAAAAAGAGTCACATAAGAAGTGGAAACTAGGTCAAATTACAAAGGATGAGTATTAAAAAAACCCGCACGTATGTAGGGACAAAATTAGAAGGGCCAAGGCACAAAACAAGATTAAACTAGATAGGAATATAAAGGGTAATAAGACAGCATTTTACAAATGCATGAGAAGTAACAGGAAGACCTGGCCCATTGCTAAATGAGAAAGGGAAAGACAATAACAGAAAACACAGCAATGGCCAAAGTGTTAAATGCCTTTTTTGTTTCAGTTGTCACTAAAAAAATTAGCAGATATTGAACAACTAACGTAGAGAACATCAGTGTAAATGGGGTTGTATCTGTGGCTAAAATAGAAAAAGAACAAGTTAAGAATTACTTGGACAAGTTAGATGTCTTCAAGTTGTCAGGGCCTGATGAAATACACCATAGAATACTTAAGGAATTGGCTGAAGAGCTCTCTGAGCCATTAGCAATTATCTTTGAGAACTTGTGGAGGATGGGAGAGATATCTTAGGACTGGAAAAGGGCAAATATAGTACCTATCTATAAAAAGGGAAATAAGGACAACCCAGGGAATTATAGATCTATCAGCTTAATTTTGGTACCTGGAAAGATACTGGAGTAAATAATCAAACAATTGTTTTGTGAGCACCTGGAAGAAAGTAAGGTAAAAAATAGCAGTCAACCTGGATTTGTCAAGAACAAATCAAGTCAAACCAACCTAATACCATTTCTTTGACAGAGAGAAAGTCTGGTTCTCTAATTGTTTCTGTCAGCTGTATAATTAATTTTGCTAGGTGTAAGTTAATTAGGGTAGTGGGATATAATTGGTTAGAGAATTATGTTACAATAGGTTAGGATTGGTTAGATTGGTTAAGGTATAGCTTAGAATATTACTTATATAAAAAGGGATCAAAGAGGAAGTTGGTAGGAAAATTGGAATCATGCTTGCTGGAAATTAACCCCAATAAACATTGCATTGTCTGCACTTCAGACTTCTGGTCTTTTGCTGCTTGCTGTCTGCATGACAAGAACCAGGGAAATGAGAGGGTGGAGTGAAAGCCCTCTAACATTATATATCTTGACTTTAGTAAGGCTTTTGATACTTTCTCACAGGACTGTCTCATAAACAAACTACAGAAATATAACCTAGATGAACTTACTATAAGGTGGGTGCACAAATGGCTGGAAAACCGTACCCAGCGAGTTATCAATGGCATACCATCTAGCTGGAAGGGCATATTGAGTGGGGTCATATAGGGATTTGTCCTGGGTCTGGTTCTATTCAATAGCTTCATAAATGATTGGATAATAGCATAGAGAGTACACTTATAATGTTTTTGGACGATACCAAGCTGGGAGGGATTGCAAGTCCTTTGGAGGACAGGTTTAAAATTCAAAATGATCTTGACAAATTGAAGAAATGGTAGGAAATCAATAGGGTGAAATTCAGAAAGGACAAATTGAAAGTACTCCATTAAGGAAGGAATAATCAATTGCACAAATACAAAATGGGAAATGACTGGGTATGAAGGAGCACTGCAGAAAAGGATATGGGGGTTATAGTGGATCGCATACTAAATATGTATCAACAATGTAATAGTGTTGCAAAAAAATGAACATCATTCTGGGATGTATTAGCAGAATTGTTATAAGCAAGACATAAGAAGTAATTCTTCCATTCTACTCAGCACTAATAAGGCCTCAACTGGAGTATTGTGTCCAGTTCTGGGTGCCACCCTTTTGAAAATATGTGGACAAACTGGAGCAAGAAAAATGATGAAAGGTTTAGAAAACATGACCTATGAGGAAATATTGAAAAAATTGGCTGTTTTTTCTGGAAAAGGAAAGACTGAAGGGGTATATGATAACAGTTTTCAAGTACATAAAATGTTGTTTTAAAGAGGAGGGTGATAAATTGTCCTCCTTAGTCACTCAGGACAGGACCAAAAGTAATGGGCTTAAATTTCAGCAAGGGAAATGTAGGTGAAACATTAGGAAAAACTTCCTAAATGAAAAGGTAGATAAGCACTGGAAAAAATTACAAATGGAAGTTTGTAATTTTGTATACAAGTGGAATCTCCATCGTTGAAGGTTTTTAAGGACAGGTTAGACAAACACCTTTCAGACCTGGATAATACTTCGTACTGCCTCAGTGCAGGAGACTGTACTAGATGACCTATCAAGGTCCCTTCCAGTCCTACATTTCTATGATTCTATGATTCTATTTTCCACTACATGGATCTGATGCAGTGGGCTTTAGCCCACAAAAGCTTATGCTTATATAAATGTGTTCGTCTCTAAGGTGCCTCAAGTACTCCTCGTTCTTTCTACTGATAAAGACTAACACGGCTACCACTCTGAAACCTATGATTCTATGCTTATCTACGGTGGCAGATTGTGTACAGTGGCCTCAGCTTCCAGACTATGACTGCTGAAGTTGCCAGGACCCCAGCTAGTTCCTCAACTTGTGTAATTGACATAGCTAAATTGAAGTCAATGGAGCTATGATATTTTACACCAACTGAGGATCTGGCTCTATGTGTAATATTCCAAATAGCACTAGGCAAGAACCTTGATATGCTGCATAGCTGCTATGGATGATGCAGGTTATGTCTACACAAGGATAAAAAAACCTGCAGCTGGCCTGGGTCAGCTGATTTGCACTTTGGGGCTGAAAGTTTGCTATGTAGATGTTCAGGCTCAGGCTGCAGCCTGAGCACTGGGACCTTGCAAGGGTGGAGGGTCACAGAGCTCGGAATCCAGCCTGAGCCCTAATTAGAGTAATCATACATCCTTTTTTGGTGCAGAGGAATGTACGGGTGGGAGTGAGCAGCTGAGAAGGGAGAGCCACCAGCTTGGCTATCACATAAGCCATGGAAAATTCTAAAATTAATATTTTCTAATCTCCTGTCATCTAGGCACAAGTAACACATTTCTTCAGCTGCAAGGAAACCCTTTGACATGTAATTAGGAGTTTTCATCTTTTCTCAGATTATTGTAGGACCCCTACAATAACTCTAACCCTTTTTGACCTGCAAGGGTATAATACATTCAAAGTTATTTATCAATGAAAAAACAACAAATTTCCCTTACACCTTGTTATATCCAAAATACATGGTTTTCCCCAGCCATGCAAGGGATACATTCTCCTTCTCTCTTCTGCTCTCTTGTAGCTTCTGCAGAGCCTCTGAGCTCAATCTACCGCTCCAAGCACGTATAATCTTCCAGTAGACAAAACCATCTTTTACTCTGCAAATACAAAGCTAATAAAATGGTTCAAAACATTACTTCCAGCATGGTTACAACTGGGATTTCCTTTTCACTTACAATATAAAATCCCAATATTTTATACTCCAAACGTTCACAAATTTGCAAGAGTCTCCTTTGATCCTCACTCATAACCTAGTCACTCCATAATGAATGTATTGTTTTACAGATCTCTTGGAATCTGACTTCTCTGTGAAGGACTTCCAACAAGCGATAAGAATAAATTTCATACTGTGTGCCTTGCAGAAGTCTTCATGAAAGACTGCACCACAACATCAGCTAGTATTTGGGTCCCAGATCCTCAGCTTCCAATGTTCCTCTTTGGAATTCAGCATCTTATCTCTGTTTGAGTTTTCTCTTCAGCCTGATTGGACCACAGGGGCAGGTATGATGCAGTCTTTGCAGCCATTACTTGTGGCAGATTTCTCCCTCTTCCTTTTACATTTCTTAAACCTTGAAAAGTTCCATGTGTTTCATTAGACTAATTGTGCACTAAAAAGCTATTTCTAAGCTTGCTCATTTCAATTCAGAGCCAGACTATATTTAGATTACATTAGTTGACCTTAAGAATCTTTCACCCTGCTGTATGTACAGTACAATAAATACTACCATAAATCACACAACAGCATAAAAATCCAGCATTCGCAGCACACATAAACCACAATTTCTTCATACTTCACAGAAGTAACAAATTCTTAGAATTGGTTTCATGATAATTAAGTTTAAAAAGAACAATGTAATTTAACTGGAATTTAAAAAGCTGCCTGTACTAGAATACTTTATTCGTCACAGATCTAGGGTTAGAAAGTTGACTAATAGACACTAATGATGATAAATCAGTGTAGCAGAGTTAATTTTTTGTAGAGTTGCACTGGATTTAGCCACTCCACTCTCAGTTAACGGAACTGTGTGGCTAAATCCCGGTGCAACTCTGAGAATTTAGGAATAAGAGACTGAAGTTGCTTTTTAAATTCTTTTTAATGGTATTGAAATGAACAGACTAGTAGAAGCTGGAGCAGTACACTGGTACTCAATCTTGTCTCTCTCTTTTTTTAAATCATAATTATGGTCTTACTCCACATGTCTTCTTTGTACACACTAAAGCAACTAATCAACACAACTGTAAGCAATTGATCAGGCCTGTTTTTATTCTTTTGACTTTTTTTTTTTTTACAATAAGATCTTTATTGTAACACAGAGCAAACAGAATGTTCTTGCATTTAGAAGAAAGTATTTGGTCTCTTGGTGGTGAAATGCGGTTTGTGCTGACGACGCAAAACTCTGTGTGGCAGAGGGAACTTGATTTTCGAATCATGGAATTGCTTGTCTGCAGGTCTATGGCACTTGCTAGCAATCACCTCAACCTTCATGATCTGAATAGAGTGAGCATGGACAAGATGGCAGGCACCATATCACAGTTATAAGGCATCCAAATCATCCCCAGGCAGCCAAGTAGTCACTAGGGGACTGCTCTAGGCAGAGTAACTTAGAGCAGTGGTTCTCAACCTTTCCAGACTACTGTACCCATTTCAGGAGTCTGATTTGTCTTGTGTACCCCAAGTTTCACCTCACTTAAAAACTACTTGCATATAAAATCAGATATAAAAAGACAAATGTGTCACAGCACAGTGTTACTGAAAAATTGCTTACTTTCTTATTTTTACCATATCATCAGTATAAAATAAATTGATTGGAATATAAATACTGTACTTACATTTCAGTGTGATACTTGAGCCATTATTTCACTTGTGAGCCTTGTCTGAAGCCCAAGCCCCACTGCCCAAGGCTGAAGCATGTAACTGAGTGTTGTGGGGTCCCCTGCGGTGTAGGCCCTTGGCAATTGCCCTCTTTGCCATTACCTAATGCCAGCCCTGCACTTACGACCCCCCCTAAAACTGTCCCATGACCCACATGGGGGTCACAAATACCAACTTGAGAAACACTAATCTCGATGAGTTGAGTACCCCATGGAAGACCTCTGCATACCCCCAGAGGTACATGTAACCCTGGTTGAGAACCACTGACTTAGAGCAACTTTTAGATATGGGTTGTTTTGGCCTCCAGTCATGCCAAGGATCAGGAGAGTAGAGAGGTGATTTAGAGCCACTACATCTCCTCCACCCATATCCTATACTAAACATAACTTGGGTGAACAAGGGACCTGGATACTGGATCTCTATCCTCTGGGGGTTAGAATTTAGTGATGCTTTTCTATAATAAACTTTTCATTCATAGGTATATGTGTGATATCTCCCTCTAATGGTGGACCTGAGCAACCGTAACAGCCTCCTACTTGCTTTAGAGATACTCATATCTGAAGTGATAAAGACTTGCGTACTTTTGTTGCTGTAAGTCTCAGTTCAGATCCCTGCTGTTTTATCTGTATTTATACAGCCACACATATCCACTGGGAGCAATTATGTGTTACAAACACTGTACCATACCAATGGTATAGTTTAAAGCATATCAGTGCTTTAAATCACCTGCATATTAAGTTGTGTATTTTTGTATATTTTAGATTGTTAAACACATTTTGCTACAGTAATTTTATTAATGGTGTTCAGTTAAATTCCTACTGTACATATGATTATTATGATGACACATAAAGAGCAGTTCATGCAAACAAAATGTGTTCTTGTGAGATCGAGGACTTACTTTTCCATGATCCAACAAACCAAAAATTTTAAAACTTTGTTGTAGTAGCCAGCTAATCTCCAGAGTAGCTCTCGGTGGTCAATACTTTCCCTCTATGATGAATTCATTTATTATATGGGAAAAAAACACTCCTTAAAACCTGGACTGATACAAGGTAAAATCACCTATGTCATTTAAATTACTATGACTTAATCCCAAGACTTTAGGCTGGATTCTGCATTCCTTTACTTTTGACAGGGAGGTTGTAGAGTTGACTGCCTTTCCTCCCCCACTTTTACAATGCCTCCAGTCATGATTTAATTATCTTTTTTCCTCCTTTTCTCTTTTCATTCCTAATCTAAAACAGCAGTCTTGGCAATCAATGATCAGTGCATTAAAATAAGCCATCAGCCTCCACTATGGGAAATGCTTACAACTCCACCAGGGCTAACATTCTCTCAAGTACTAATTTGCAAGAGGAAGTCTCAATAGGTACAAGAGATGAATATGCCTTCAGCATCCTATTAAGGAACACGATGCACTAAACATTATACTTCACCTGTTTGTCTGTATTTAACTGAGTGAGCAGCCGCACACAGTACATCATATTTGTGCACAGCATCCATTATAATTCCATCAAAGGACAAATATTTATAACAAACACACCTTGTCATGTAAGAGCTGTCATATCATCTGTCCAGAACATTTTCAAAATTCTGCAGCCCTTGCTAGGTTACATTCAGTACAACAGGAAAACATCATTCCAGCTCAGACCGAAACTTTATTCATAGTTAATAAATAATGGTCTCCTTAAAAGAAGGACTTTTTTTTCATTTTATCCACATGGGATGAGATTTCTTTTTATAAAAGAACTTATGTAATGACCTCATTGTTTGCCTATTGGTGGCCACAGGCCATAAAGGATATGTCTACACTGCATGGGCTTTTTCCTGGGTTTAACTCCCCAGCATCTACACAGAAAAGATTGTGTCCTGGGTTTGAAAGTGCTTTACATCCAGGCTAGTTGATGGTGGGGATTAGAGCTCAGGCTCTTCTTCAACTGAGACTGGAACCCGCCCACTTTGCAGTGATGACACAGGCTAAATTATTCAAATGCCAATAGTCCTCCAAGGATCTTGCCACAGTTCCCCCTGAAAGACAGACAAGTTCCCCTGCAATTAACTCAGAAGGAATCCTAAAGTTTCTCAGCACAAAGAACCATGGGATATGGTCCCAGACACACACAGGTAAGAGCGGAAACAATAAGGACATAGTAACATGGGTGAAAGTGAGGGTCCTCAAGCCTGGGTGCCAATCAGCTCCATTAGCTGTGCAGTGTAGATACAGCCAAAGGAGATTGCAGTTTGCTAGAGTACTCCGGTAAGTATGCTTTACCACTGTTCACTGAATACTTGTGAACACAGCCAACTACAACAGGTTCATCAGCCTTCTTAAAGTGGTTGCAAAAAGGAATATCCCACTTTGTGGCTCCAGGAACGTCCACATTCCCTGCTGGCTGGCAGACAGTGAGGCACTCTTAAAGTAGTTGGGCAACCGCTAAATCTGCTGCCACAGCTACACTTCTGGAATCACTAAATTCCACTAGACGAGAGCAGCGTTGCCAACCCCAAATGTTCAAAAATCATGAGTCAGGCTCACTAAAAATCATGAGATTGGCTTTAAAATCATGAGATGATGTAAAAAAATAGATGGGGTGGTCTTTTCATTTGCCTCCTGCTTTTTGAGCCTTTAAGGTGAACGGGGCTCACATTGTGAAGCTTTCTCCACAGCCACGCGTAACTAGTAACTCACTTTTTCTTTAATAGTGAAGGCTGAAATCATCACGTCGCCACTTGACTCCAGGAGCTGAGGCTTTAAGGAAAACTATACTTAACATGAGACTCATGGCAAAATCACGAGCGTTGGCAACACTGCCAGAGAGTAACAGATAAAAGCTATGCAGAACATTGATTTCACCCACAGAAGCAGGAAGCCTGGACTCAGGCATTGCCAACATCTGATGGAGACAGCTGCCAAGATAAAGGCTAGGAACAATATAATCCACAAAGTAGTTGGGACTAACTGAGGAACAGATGCTCACACCTTGCAGATAGCTACCATGGACCTCATCTTCTCAGCAACTGAATATTGCATACTGACATGGACAGGTTGCATCCATTTAAAGCTATTGACGTGCAGTTGAATATCGCTATAAGAATTGTCACAGGAGTGCTGAAGTGAGTACTAATAGTTTGACTTCATGGCCTTATACAAATATTTCCATTATTCCTCTGAAGAGAAGCAGCAATAACGCGAGAATATGACTGCACATTAGTGAACCCACCCACTTTCCCCATCTACAAAAACCTCCTCCAAAAAAACCTGAGATGTTGCCTTAAGTCTAGGAAACTTTCTGGTTAGTGGCCAGGGCTCTGAACACCATGGGACTGTTACCGTAAGTGGTAACTGTTACCAAGTGGCGGAGGCTATGGGAAAATAGTGAGGTCAAGAATCAAGACCTGATTATGGATCCTACAGACTAACCATTTGGCTTCCCCATGCCACATCAGATATAGAGCACAGTGAATCGCATCAGAACCTCCCATGGGCTTTCCAGTTATCTACTACACAAATGGGAAATGAACGTGTCAAGGTTCCTCCCCCACTCTGAACTCTAGGGTACAGATGTGGGGACCTGCATGAAAACCTCCTAAGCATACTTTTACCAGCTTAGGTTAAAACTTCCCCAAGGTACAAATTAATTTTACCCTTTGCCCTTGGATGTCCACTGCCACCACCAAACTTGATCTGGGTTTACTGGGAAACGTAGTTTGGACACGTCTTTCCCCCCCAAATCCTCCCAACCCTTGCACCCCACTTCCTGGGGAAGGTTTGGTAAAAATCCTCACCAATTTGCATAGGTGACCACAGACCCAAACCCTTGGATCTTAGAACAATGAAAAGCATTCAGTTTTCTTACAAGAAGACTTTTAATAGAAGTAAAGGAATCACCTCTGTAAAATCAGGATGGTAGATACCTTACAGGGTAACTAGATTCAAAACATAGAGAATCCCTCTAGGCAAAACCTTAAGTTACAAAAAAGACACACAGACAAGAATAGTCATTCTATTCAGCACAGCTCTTTTCTCAGCCATTTAAAGAAATCATAATCTAACACATACCTAGCTAGATTACTTACTAAAAGTTTTAAGACTCCATTCCTGTTCTGTCCCTGGCAAAAGCAGCATACAGACAGACACAGACCCTTTGTTTTTCTCCCTCCTCCCAGCTTTTGAAAGTATCTTGTCTCCTCATTGGTCATTTTGGTCAGGTGCCAGCGAGGTTACCTTTAAGCTTCTTAATCCTTTACAGGTGAGAGGATTTTTCCTCTGGCCAGGAGGGATTTTAAAGGGGTTTACCCTTCCCTTTATATTTATGACAGAAGGATAGCCCAATATGTGAATGTGGAACCACTATGAACTACTAGTGAGCCACAATCCTCTGAGATCATGCTCCAGAGGGACCATTTTGACTCGTTCCATGACACCAGAAGCCACAGAGTGGATGACAAATCTGGACATTGATTTTTAATGTTACTTTTCAACTTAACAGGCCAAAGAAGAATAAAAAGACTACTCTTATGTTTCTTTTAATAATAGTGGTACATTTGAAACACCACACAAGTAGCTTTGTTACAGGTTTCTAAATAGGACTCCTATAACTGCTAGCTTCCATCATCAGCATAGCTAGTTTTAAAGAAAAAAGATTTAAATTGTATATGTGGGTAAGTTCATACAATATGAGCTTCGAACAATTCGTGTATCAATACCTGCTGCTAATATCAACCTTCTCAATTACCACCGAATATCAGGTCTGTGAAACATTTAAAGAATTTTTAAGAATTTCTTTTCTTGGAGGAACTAGATTTGTTGTGTGTAATCAGGACTGACAGATTTTCTCCTTTTTTTGTGAAATAAGGGATCATAAATCTAAAATATTAATTTGTTCCCAAATGACCTGCATTTTAGAAGAGTCAAGCCTTCCTGTGGGAAGTTTCAGGGTTTTTTTAATTTTACATTTAGGGGCATGGTATTATCTCGCTAGTGTATTTATGCCAGATCTGCTGTCTTCATTTTTGGAAAGTACCTACCACATAATGAATTCTACTGGAAATAAGTAGCCTCTGATCTCTAAGAAACAATCACTCTAATGATTTTTTGGCCCAAGCAATTGGTTTTAAATAATTTACATATCCAAGAATTTCTGCAGCAGAAAGGGGCTGGAAATGTACTCTTTTTAATGAAAACCAAAATGAATCTCAGCATTCCTGATTCCCTAACATCATGGAAGATAAAGAAGACTGCAAAGGCCACCTATCCTGATTGATTTGGGCTGAAGTTCATATCTTAGGACAGCTCATCTTAGATGTCAAGATGGAAAAATCATTTGTACTGTGGTAGGAGCCAGAAATTAGACTATGATTGCACCTCTTCATCCTTCTCAACATTAACTGTTGCCTCTTCGCCACACAGGCTGTTTAGTCTCATGGTACTTGATCTGTTATTCCCACCATTAATGTATCCAAGGTGTCCTGCCTTCTATTTTGACTCATATTTCCACAACAGACTAATCCAACAGATCTATAGTGAACTTGTGGTGCAGTGTGTTAAAAGAAAGCCAATTGAGGGACAGTTGAATTCTTCATAATGCCTCCTGGCACTAACTGCTACTTAGAGAAAGGAAGATGCCTTTAAAGAAAGATGACTTAAAGAACTTTGGCTTGTCTTTGGTATATAGTAAATGAAAGTGTGCAAACATGTATGATGTTCTTTACTACAAATACCTATACATAGACATGATGACCTAATTTCTCCCTCTATTTTTCTGAACAGAATGACAACTTCTCCCAAAAACTCACTGGTGAACCCTTGCTCCCACTTCCACTTAACTGAATCATGATCACAGGGCAAGAGGTATTGTAATTGCAAACATTAATGAATATTTAGACAAATGAGACACTCAGTTGGCCAGACATTCTGAGCCTGATCAAATGTGCACATAAATAGGGGACCTTGTGCAAAGAAAAAGATGAACAAAAATATGACTATGCTAATGTAATTACCATGGACGAAGTTAATTTTAAATACCCACTGTATGATAAATCATTATCCAAATTATTGTAAAGTAATAGAGGGTTGCATGATATATTTAGAATTTAATTCTAGGAAGTCTTGGTAACATTCCGTATTACCTGTTGGGCTAATAGAAGGGGAAACATGGACAGGTATTGCTCAGCAAAATGGATCACCTTTTTTCCCCACTCACCAGTCAGGATTTACATAGCAGTGTTTCTAGTGTAATTTTGTTGTTTGGGTTTTTTTTGCTAGAGACTAACCGTTCCAACAAAGCCCGTTGCCAACTGTGTTCACATATCTATTCGGGGACACCATCATAGGGCCTAATCACATCAGCCACATTATCAGAGGCTCAGTCACCTGCACATCTACCAATGTGCTATATACCATCATGTGCCAACAATGCCCCTCTGCCATGTACATTGGTCAAACTGGACAGTCTCTACGTAAAAGAATAAATGGACACAAATCAGACGTCAAGAATTATAACATTCAAAAACCAGTTGGAGAACACTTCAATCTCTTTGGTCACTCGATTACAGACCTAAAAGCAGAAATTCTTCAACAAAAAAACTTCAAAAACAGACTCCAATGAGAGACTGCTGAATTGGAATTAATTTGCAAACTGGATATAATTAACTTAGGCTTGAACAGAGACTGGGAGTGGATGGGTCATTACACAAAGTAAAACTATTTCCCCATGTTTATTCCCCCCCCTCCGCCCCCAACTGTTCCTCGGACGTTCTTGTCAACTGCTGGAAATGGCCCACCTTGATTATCACTACAAAAGGTTTTTTCTCCCGCGCTCTCCTGCTGGTAATAGCTCACCTTAAGTGATCACTCTCCTTACAGTGTGTATGGTAACACCCTTTGTTTCATGTTCTCTATTTATATAAATCTTCCCACTGTATTTTCCACTGAATGCACCCGATGAAGTGAGCTGTAGCTCACAAAAGCTTACGCTCAAATAAATTTGTTAGTCTCTCAGGTGCAACAAGTCCTCCTTTTCTTCCTGTAACACCAGGCAGCACCAAAAGCATCAGAAGAGTAGGAAAATAATACATGTTCTCATTCCATCCTAGGTTAATGCCACATTACCTCCTGGAGGTCCAAAGTAACAGCTAAGGCCATTAACTTTATTTTTGCGATGTACTGTCTTCATCATATGTTTAATGGGGATGTTTTCCCCCTCAACCCAATAGCCTATGACTCTGGTCTACATAAAAATGTTGCACACACATATGCAAAGAAATGAACTGCCGTTAAGGATGAAGGGGATATAATGGCAATATAATGGAATGAAATTGTCCAAACAGTGCACCACCTATAGTTCTATGTTACTAAACATACATCAGAAGCCCGATTAAATCTTCAGGAAACAGCTCACACACAGACATTATGACATTCAAGCATAGACTGCAATCACTCCAGAACAATCCATGATATAATATAATTAATCTCTTGCCTGACTCCTGTACTTTGTGCCCAATCAATAAATAGGGTGCATATTCTAAGTGTCCCCTTAGATGAACATAACTTGAACAGCCCACCACCCCACTGATGACATTGCTTCAAGTCTCTAAACCATCCTGCAGAAATGCTATACTGAAGTGTTGCACATAAAATAAAACTAAGGCCTCGATTCTGCAACTTCTATGCCGACAAGCTCTCTGCACCCACATGCAGCCCCAATATTTTCAATGGAGATCAACCCCAAATCGAGACAATTACAGAATCAGGGCCTGAGACAACACCTGAGTGTCTGAAATACTCATGTGGTCCTTATTCATCTTCGCACTGCTAAGACAGTACAAGTAATGTACAGCAGTCAGATACCTGAAAAAGCGCACTCAAAAGCAAGAGTTCCAGAATCCATCACTGCACCAATCTCCTATCCCTCCCTTTCTCTAAAAAGAAAAAATAGGCAGAAATATTTCCCTGACTTAATAAGACATCTATATTTTGTACAGTAATTTACATTTATGTGCAGCCCTGGATCCTCAGAAATTCACCTATTCTGCAAAAACGGAATAGATTTTTTTTATCTTTGCAGGAACTCTGTTATCTAACAGAGTTGTTTATTTGTACCCTGCAATTTAAAATATTTAAACGATTTGAAGTCATCTAATTATACAAAAGGTAACCTATGTAACTGTGTAATCTTATGACTGCTCTCTCATTCTCTCTTCTCCCATTCCCTCATATTGTTTGTTATATTCTCTTACTGTATCTTGTCTTAACTGGGACCTGATTTCACAAATACAAATATAATGCTTACCTTTAAGTACATTGAAGTCAATAGAGCCACTGTTGGGGTTAAAATTAAACATGTGTATAAACATTTTCAATGTCAGAGGTCTAAATTATAAGCTGCTTGAGCTGCCTTACCATCTCTTTGTAGAGAACCTAGCATAACAGGGCTTCAGTCTGATTGGAGCCTCTGGATATTATAGTAATATAACCATAAGGAATTCAGCCTGAAGGGTGACTGTAATTGTAAGGCTTTTCATTCTAAAGGTGTTTATAAGCTATATACATTGAAATGCTACAACACTGAAATAGAGCCACCTCTGGGGTGGAGGGGAAACAACCAGTCAGCAGGATACAGAACACTACACAATAGTGTGGAGGAGACAAAGTTTTGACCTAAGACATGGGATCCTTAACCTTTACATACAGTGGTTAGGCCTTTATTTTAAGGTGGCATCTGATTAATTCCTGTAAAATAAACTCTATGGTATTCAGTTTCTCTGCTTTAGAAGGATGAGCTGAAGCAGGCCTCTCAACATAACCACATGGTTTGGAGGACACCCAAAGTTATCAATATCCTCTCTAATAATGATATTTCTAGAGTGTTTAGAGAATAGTGGAATGGTAAAAGGAAGGGTGTTGGTATGAAAGCTATTGTACAAAGAACCCCCTAATGCCAGGTCAGGAGATACATCTGCTGAATGGGAAGAGTCTAATGATTTGGGAATTGGACTTTTGTTTTCTTTAAGGTTTGCACATTATATTCCTTTTATTCAACCGTTTTGTCATCATTTTCAAACTGAAAGAGAGCCTCTGCAAACTATTAGTGAATATTAGATCTGTAAGGGAAATGAAATAAAAACATGCAACACTACCTAGTTGCTATTTTCCCACAGTCAAACAGCGCTTGAATTTCAGATGCTGATTTCTGCTATAAATCTGCAACTCATGATGTATCTGAATGGGTTTTAAATAGGTGCAATGAAGTCAGCTGCTATTGTAGGCATTGGCTCTCCTATGCCTGCCAACCACAACCTTCCCTTTGAACCTAATTAGGCTTTAATTAACTAGCGGCCTATGGAACGCCTGTTGTTTCTCTAAGTATTCCCAACTTACACCACATTAGGTAAGCTTGTGGGCAAATAAACTGTCCATGTAACATATTTCCAGATATACATTAATATATTTTATTTGGATTAGTACTGATGAACTATGCTTAAATAGCCAAACATTTACAAATACAAGCTTCTATTGGGTGCCTTTCAGTTAATTAAGTACCCAAACTAAAGTTATGTCGACACCATGGACCTTACAGTGGCACTACTGTACCGCTGCAGCTCTGAGCTGTAAGGTCTCCTGCACTGTAGCCACTCTATGCCAGGAGGAGAAAGCTCTCCCACCAGTATAATTAAGCCATCCCCAACAAGCAGCGGCATCATCTCTTGCCATCTCTCGCTGTCCACACCTGCATTTTTGTCAGTGAAATTTTTGTTGGTAAGGGGATGTTTTTTTCACCAACAAAACCAACAAAAGTGCTAGTGTAGACATAGGTGAAGTATTATGTTCATATTTTAGGCTATCATCCAATCCAGTCCATTGAACTGCATCATATTGCCTGCCCTGCCCTGCCCTGCCCTCCCCTCAACAAAGGTAATTTCCCTGAGGGCTGGTCTACAGTACCAAGGTAAATCGGTCTAACTTACACAACTTCAGTTACGTGAATAACATACCTGACGTCAACGTAGTTAGATACACTTACTGCGGTGGCTAAATTGCGCTGTGTCAACAGGAGAGCATCTCCCATAGACTTCCTTTTCACTTCTCAGGGAGGTGGAATACACAAATACAAATACACAAGATTTAGCATGTCTTCACCAGACCCTCTAAATCGACACTCACTGCATCAATTGCAGCAGTATCAATCTACCTGTATGTGTAGACATGACTTGAGTCTCAGTAATTCTGATTTATATATCCTGCTGTCTCCAGTCAGCTGACTACTATTTTCTGATTGGACATTTGGGGGTTCCCTAGCAACAAGTCTATTAATTGCAGCTGTAAATCTTCCTCCCTCTCTCCCTTTTACAGATCTTCCAGTGGAAAAACAGTTTATAAAGAGAAAAGGATGAGGACTGCGAATAAATTTTTTAAATGTGCTAGTGAGTTAACTGAGAGGTGTTTTAAATGAAGCAAAAAAGAAAGTACCACTATTTCGGTAGTTCGACAATAATAATTTAAAAAAAAACATGGAATAAACATTGATGTCAGTAAACATTGTATTGGAGTTTTTAATAATACAGACTGAGGAATCAAATCTTTTCATAAATTACTTACCTTATTAATTAAAATGGATTGATTCCAATATATACACACACAGAAAGACAGATTTTACATCATTGTTGAAGTTGGAACACTTTAAAAGAGATTCATTCACAGAAGCCTGCAAAAAAGATTTTCAAAAATCTTGGGGAGGATGTCTCCCCACTTAAAAATTAGTAAATATGACAAAGTAATTATTACATCAAAATTCAGATTTTTCACTTGTTTAAGAATGGGCCATAATTTTATGCAATCTCAAAGAGGCATATTTTAGTTTAAAATAATACGTTCTATACTATGTAGGTTAGTGAAGTTTTGTAGCTCTGTAATTCTAATTTAGAAAGTTTATTCTATGTTTTGTAATTAATTAGTGAATTAGTAGTGGCATTTGTTTTTTCAACCATTAGGTACAAAAAATATTGCATTCAGGTTTTTCCATGTGTTATGTTGTTACTTAAAAGACATAACTGGAAAATGTGTCTGTGATGATATGAAAGGATCTAAGCATCTGAAAATCAGTCAGTACGGTTTTCACTTCACTATCAGAAGTGCCCATGCAAGTCTGTCTTCTCTCCCCCACTCAGATACCACTATCCCATTCTCTTCCCAGTATTATCAGTTAAATAGTCACCACATTAGCAAAATGCTAATGATAGTTAGTCACTGCACTGGCCAGAAGGGGTGTGATATAAGACTGACTTAGACAGTAGTTTTCTTCTCTAGAGAATAAGAGCACCTGGTTTGTGGTGCGGCCAGTCTGCACTCTGGAGTGATGATGCAAACAACATGAATGCCTGGGTTATTTTCATATGTATTTGGGTCTCAGTGGCTTGGCAGGGGAGAGCATACTACTGTCATACCATAGATATCAAGGATCAATACATGCTAAGGACTAAAAATGCAAGAAAAGAATTAAGAAATGAGACACTGTATTTACTTGATACACTCTAAAAATGTGTAAGTTATGCATAGGGCCCTACCAAATTCATGGCCATGAAAAATTCATCACATACTATGAAATCTGGTCTCCCCAGTGGAATCTGGTCTTTTGTGTACTTTTACTTAGGCTAAAAGTATATACAAGTACACAGTGTTTCTCAAACTGGGGGTCCCTACCAAAAAGGGGGTAATCAAGCATATTGTAAAGGGGTTGCAGTAGTGTTGCCTTTACTTCTGTGCTGGCTTCAGAGCTGGGTGGCCAGAGAGTGGTAGTTGCTGGCCAGGTGCCCAGGTCTGAATTGCCACCCTCACTTCTGCGCTGCTGCTGCTGGTGGCACTGCCTTCAGAACTGGGTGGCCGGAGAGCAGCAGCTGCTGGCAGGGAATCTAGCTCTGAAGTCTGCGCTGCTCCTGATGGCAGTCCTGCTTTCAGAGCTTGCCACCCGTCCAGCAGCTGCTGAGCTCCAGCTACCCAGTTCTGAAGGCAGCGCAGAAGTAAGGGTGGCAATACTGTGACCCCCCCTCTCAACACCTACCCCACAATAGCTTTGCAACCCCCTTTTGAGTCAGGACCCCCAGTCTGAGAAACGCTGACTTAAGGGCTTTACATGTTTTTGTTTTGCCATTTTCAATAAACATTCATGCTTTGTTACAACGCTGTGAAATTTAAGATTTAAATATCTGAAATCATGAAATTCAAAATTTTTAAAATGCTATGACTGCGAAAGATATGAAAATGGACTGTGAATTTGGTAGGGCCCTAGTTATGCATAAAGATCAATACTGCATATATAGATAAATTACTGGGGGTGTTGCTTGGGATCATTATATTTAGGCTGCCTAACACTTTCCATTATCTATCTATCTATCTATGTGAGAGAGGGAGAGTATGGGTATCTAGACATTTAACTCTGTGCTCCACTCATTCCAGCCACACACAAACAGTGTTTGCCCCACTTGCTTCTCAGATGTCCCTCATTTTAGTCACAGATGCCAACTCATTTTTATCATTGACAGTTATTGACATCAGCTGTAAAGAATCATTACATTGAGGTTACAGAATTATTTATACTAAAGGAAGGAATCCCACAATGTTCTAAGTTTTCTGATCCTCCATTCCTTCCCCCACCCCCCAGCCTCCATTTTGGTTCCTTTTTACACACTGTGTCCCATATTTGGATCTTGGTAGTGTGTTTGATATTCCCTTGTCAGGGAATCGGAATCACAATGTTTCCCAATGAAAATAACTCATGTGAGGAAGTGGGAATTCCATGAGTTTGCATTCATGGAGTTTCTTCATTTTTCTGTTAGTGGTGAGGAGTAATGTAGAGTTCCTCCCTCATGTATATAGCATCAGATTCTATCTGGAGAAACCACAAGCAGAATCTATCTATGCTGAGATCCTCTGACTCTGCCCTGCCTTCCAGCTCTGCTCCTTCATCTCTCCTGGAAGAACACGGTTTCTGCAGAAGTCATGTTCTCATACAGTCTTTTATTAGCATCTCTAGTTCCCACTACAGGAGACAGAGGGTGTTTCAACTGTGGTGGAGGAAACTATCCAAAGTTATGCTAATTGATCAACATTAACTTGGGGTGGTTTGCACTCTGAAGGCTTGTCTACACTTCAAACCCTACGCAGCACAGAGGTAGCACTTCAGTGTACACACTACCTATGCGATGGGAGGGGTTCTCCCAACAGCGTAGGGTATCCAGCTCCCTGAGAGGAGGTAGCTAGGTTGATGGAAGAATTTTTCCATTGACCTCGCTCTGTCTACATGGCCAGTTATGTCTGTTTAACTACCTCTCTCAGGGGTGTGGATTTTTCACCCCCTTGAATGACGTAGCTGAGTTGACCTAACTTTTTAGTGTAGACCTGGCCTGAATTTGAGGGAAGTGGCAGAACATGGCTGGCCACATTGACAGTCTGCTATCTCCCCATCCTTGGAGCTGTAACCTTGTATAAGACTCACAGAAGAGTTTCTGCAAGCAAGGGTGGAGCTTGCTTTCCCACCGTCCCTGTCTTCCCGTTGAACCTATGAGTTTGCCTAGTCCTAGAGCAACACATGGGGCCCAGTGGTAGTACGTGATCTTGTAGGATCTTTAGTTTTCACACATCCTTTCATTCTAGGGTGGCATTTCCTGCCTTTCAATTCCTGCCTCGCTTTTTCTGTAATTTTGTTATGACAGAATAGCGTAGCTAATAATATCAAAAGAGTCTACAAATATTTCAGTACAGATCTTTATTTCATTCCCCTTATGGCTGGTTAGAGAGTTGTCTATTTCATTTCCTCTTTCTACGTCCACCCCTATACAACTAGACAAACTATAAGCAATAGCTCAGTATTACCCATCTGCGCCAGTGCAAAAAGCAAATCCCAAGAACTGTCTGAAGCCCAATATATGAGTGGATAGCATAATACATTGCCAAGTAAGCCATAGGAATATCAGATTTTTAATGATACTCATTTTCCCATGTCATGTAGGGAGGCCTCCAGTATAAAGGTCACTGGATTCTGAATCAGAAGACCAGACTTCTGTTCCTAACTCTGACACTGAGCTGCTTTGTGACCACTTCAATTTTCTATGACTCAGTTTCCCAATCTATAAACTCAAAATAATAATAATTATCTTTCTCTAGCGAGAGCTTTGAGCTCTATAAATTAAAAGCCAGATATAAAACATAAGTTTGGTTATAATAATTATGGTTCTGTACCAGCTGTGAATCGTTTTGATATATTGTATTTGGGGAATTAAATTAGAAACCTAAATACATTGTTTTCTGAAAAACTCCTTTAGCACCTTCACAGAACTCACATTTTCCTACCTGGTCATTTTGAAGATTGTTATTTTTATTGGTGAATTTAGTACTAATGAAGGGCGTCAGAGTCCTGGTGACTAAAGACTTCTTTTTAGATGCATAGGTCCACAGTTCCCCATATACTAGAATGAGCAGTACAGGTTTCTCCATGTTTTCTTGCCATTGTGACTTACTCTGTTGAGTAAGTAGTTTTCATTGTTAAAACTCCAGGAGCCCTTACATTTACAGTGAGCTTTCTAAAGTCTCATATCACATATAATATTAAATAATTAGGTGTTATCCTCTGCAATGCACAGAATTTCTATGGGCCCTTTCATTTCATTATATGCAGCAGTGATTATATATGTAAGGGTTAAATAAATACATTTAAGATTAATAAAAAGAAAAGGAGGACTTGTGGCACCTTAGAGACTAACCAATTTATTTGAGCATAAGCTTTCATCAGCTACAGCTCACTTCATCGGATGCATACTAAGTGAGCTGTAGCTCACGAAAGCTCATGCTCAAATAAATTGGTTAGTCTCTAAGGTGCCACAAGTCCTCCTTTTCTTTTTGCGAATACAGACTAACACGGCTGTTACTCTGAAACCTGTCATTATTTAAGATTAATGTAATAGTACTCTCATTGCAATGCCATACAACATTCCGGTCTTAAATTCTGAGGCATGGAATGGTCTGAGAAGGATGAGAATGGTTACACCATTAGGCTGTGTTTCAGACAACGGGGTTCAGTTTTTTGCTCTGCTGTGTTGTTTCACGGCATACAAGCAGAGAAGTTAGATAAAAACATGCATACTCTTGCTAGAAGGTCACAGAGTAACACTGCTTTATTTCTTAGAATTCAGAACAATACAGAAGAACCCCAAACAGAGAGAGATAAAGCAGGCTGCTTCCTGAAACAGATAGGTATAACTCACCCCACTTTGCTCTAGGCTAGCTGGCTACTGACAGCTGCTAGGCCCAGATCATATGCTTCCCTGCAAACTGCCCTACGAGCTAGTAGGACCAGGAAAACCCATGAGAATTTAAAGTGATTACAATTTTAACAGAGTTTTAGCATATATAACTGCAAAAAAGTTATATTTCATTTGTCTAGTAACATTTAATTCCTAAATAGTTATTGGCAACACTTTACAAAGTCAGACAAGAACCAAGTGCAGAAATAATTTATAATTTGTAATACCATAGTACCTAGAAGCTCTAGTCATGACCAGGACCTCATTTTGAACAGTGCTTAGCACACACAGAATAAAAAGGCAGTTTTTGCCACAAAGAGCTTACAATCTAAGTGTAAGATAAGAGACAACAGATGGATACAGACAGATGGGGAAGAACAAGGAAACAGTGAGACAATATTGATCAGAATGGTAGACAGTGATCTCAACACACTACCACCCTAACCATTGTCAAGATTTTTGTAGGCCTCATGGCAAAGAAGAGTTTCAAGGAGGGTTTGGAAGAAGTATAAATGAGTTTGTTCTGTCAATGTTTATAGGGAGCTTCTCCCAAATGTGAGTGTCTACATGGGAGTAAACCTGAAAGTGCTTGTTTGAAAATTTAACAAGTGGATGATGGAGGCTGATATCATGGGCAGATCGAAGCCTTAGGGAAGAAGTAATCAATTCCTGGTGATTCTGAATGCTTGTGAACTTGCCATGCAGCTATTTCAATTCTTAAATCATGCTGGTGTTGAAAATTTCATTGCTGAAATGATATTTCCCTGATTACTGGCATCCTCTGTTTCCATTTTTGTCAGGATTTCCAGCCAAATAGTCCATCTGGTATTCCCTCTTTCTTATCTTTTTTATAAACATATAAACAAAAGTATAAAATCCTAAATTATCAGCTTTGTTTCTCATAAGATCTGAAGATAAGAACTAGATGGTTATTTTACAGGATTTTTTTTAAAAGAGCATCTTAATTAAATCTGAGAGCTGCATCTGTACATTTATTTCATTATTCTCACACTCTGTCTACTGATGCTAATGACCAGGGAGGAGCAGTCTATCAGGTTGGAATAGAAATGGATTCTTTACAAAATCATCTCTTGAGATTTTCAACTCAGTGCTGGGGATTTAGTCACATCTTCCATTAAAAAGAATGGGGCCATTTTGTGTGAGAGAGAAAGAAAGAGACTGAGATAGACAAAATGTGTCCTTTAAGTCTTTTGCATGGTCTTTCATTTGCATTCTGGCTGTTAAAAAAGATAATGATTGCAAAATGTGTTCAACAGACTGGCGAACATCTCCATGAGCACAGCCAGCCCTAGCTTAGAGGGACTCACTTTATTTCATGAATACATTTACATTATGTCATGTGAAATTATTGAGCAGCTGTTGGGGGAGGCAGGGGGAGTGCACTGTTCTTGCACAGGGACTTGCTGAAGACCGGTCATCAGATACATATGACAAATAGAAATGGCATTCTGAAAAGGTGATAAGCAATCAAGAAAAGACAAAAGCGAGACACTCTGACCTTCTAGTCAGCATGAGTGCTAAATTAACATATCTGTGCAGTGTACCAGAAAACTGAGTAGACAATAAGGGCAAAGTAGTTTCAAAACCAAACCACAGATTTGGAATATTTAACATAATTACGGTCTATTTTACATCAAGTAGCCCACACCTTTAATCTTTTCACCAGAAACCAGTAGTTCAGAACTAGCCTGATCGACTTGACCTATACTGATTAAAAAGAAGTAGTTGGAAGGGGCATGTCCTAGATGAGCCAGGGTGGTCTAAGAGCAGACAATTGACTCTGAAAATGGGCACAATTAACTTGCCTTCATCCATTATGCAATGCTCATTTTTTCACAACAGCAACGATTCTTCCCCAAACTACCGCAGGCGCCCATTAGGTATGTCAAAGTGCAAAATGCATAGCAGAAAGTTATTCAGGTAAACTGATTCCTGTGCTCCTAGCCACTCCTCTGTTGGAATCACAGAATGGAAGCAGTCTGTTCTGGTGAAGAGTTGAGGCAGCGATGTACCAGAGAGGGCTATTGGGAGCCTCTTGTTAAAACTCTGCCACCAAATAAAATGGAGATTTGAGAAGAATTTCTTGCTTCTAGTTCAAGTTCATGTCTTCCCTGAATTATCCCAGTCAGAGATCATTCATCCCTGAGGCTCATAAAAGTACTTTTGAACAGCAAATCTTTTTGCCTTTGGGATCCACCAGGTTGTACCAAGTATTAGGTATTTTACAAAAATGTCCCAGTGGATGCTTCCCTCAAAGGTCTTCATCCTTCACCACTTCGAATTGCAAGCGGAGCTCTGTGATAGACTATTAACATATGTGGCATATTTTTCAAGCATTAAAAATGAACATTTTCAAGCAGGTGCACTGTATATAAGTTTGTTTGCCCCGGAGTGTTGCTTTACTCCATAGAGGTGGTTCTGAGGGACACTCTTCATTAAAAGGGAATATAAATTAGATTCACCAGCCGCTCACCTCTGCCCCTAAGGGTACTTGCACCTCTGGGAAACAGTTTACCACAGGTAATTTTTTCTTTTTAAATCAAATGGGAATTTTTACTAAGAAAGGACCTCAGGATTTGGCACATGGTCTGTAACAGAAACTCTGTGATTACTGGGTAACTCCTTGGGAGCTTATTAAAATTACAGCTGCAATGACAGTGTTTGTTTTCATTATAGTTTTAGTAATAAGAACCACTTAGTGCATAAACAACTATGCATCAAGATAAAACAACTTATGATATCAAGTATGAACAAGCAAAGAGCTATCTAACTTATAATTTGTTAGGTAAGCACTTTAATCCCATTAAGAGCTCCATCCAGTAAAACTCTGGTGCCTAGTGAAGCATATATAAAGCACAAGGTAAAAAGTAAAGGAGTACTTGTGGCACCTTAGAGACTAACCAATTTATTTGAGCATAAGCTTTGTGAGCTGTAGCTCACGAAAGCTTATGCTCAAATAAATTGGTTAGTCTCTAAGGTGCCACAAGTACTCCTTTTCTTTTTGCGAATACAGACTAACACGGCTGCTACTCTGAAACCTGTCATTATGCAAGGTAAAAAGTGATGAATGGGACAGAACAGGTAATACAGAGAAACCAGATCTGCAGTAGTAAGAGCACTGCCACCTGGACACCATGGGTTAGATTTTCAGCATGTGTAAACATAGGCACGGGAAGTAGGGATGTGGAGGGTGCTGCAGCACCCCCAGGTTTTATGCAGGGCCACGACTAAAAATGTTGCAGCACCAGTGCATGTAAATTGATATAACTCCATTAATTTATATCAGTGGTCCCCAAACTTTTCAGGGTCGCAACCCCCTTACTCCTGTCCATGCCCCCCAAGCCAGGGCAGGGAGCGGTGCCGCGGCTTGGCAGGGGGATGGATGCAAACAGGGGTAAGGGGGCTGAGGCTGGGGCCACAGATGGGGAAGGAGCAGGGCCAGGATGGAGATACAGCCAAGGGCCAAGGCTGGAGGTGGGGCCAGGGCCAGGTGAGGAGCTGGGGCCATGCCGCAGTTGAGGGTCGATGCTGGAGGCAGGGCTAGGCATGGTGTTAGGAGCTGGAGCCATGGCTGGGAGTGGGGCCAGAGCAGAGCTGGGAGCAAAGCAGAGCTGGGTGGCCCTCCCTCCCGACCCCCCACCACGCCCCCCCCCCGAACATTTCTCCATGTTTCCTAGAGGGGTGCAGTTTTGGGAGCTCCCATTTAAATGGAGCTACGCCGATTTAGACAGCTGACAATCTGTTTCCACATTATTCCTGAGTAGTAGCAAGTAGTTTAAAATTCTGTCTCCTCCACTTCTGCTCAATGCAGAGAATGATGTCTAATACCTAACTTCACATGTGCCAACATATACTCTTTTCTCACTCTGGCACTGGAGTGCAAAAAAGGGCATGCTCTGTTGCACATCTCACAAGGATTTACATCATTAAGGCCTTAGAGATTTTCAGAACAGGAACTCTGTTGCAGAGATACCCAGATAGATAGCGAGTACCTCCTAAACACTTTTTTGTGCCATTTTTACAGCAAAAAATATGAACTGTAAACATTGTATCTTTTCCCCAGAATTAAAAGTTGTATTCAGAATATGCCTGCTTCTTTTATTTTCCTTCCATACATTTCTGATTTATATTTGGGTTTACACACTAAGGAAAAACATCTGTAATTGGGATTTCTGCCCTCGCCGCTGCTCCTATATACTAGCATGCAATGTATAGACCCCTAAGAGGGTGCGGTTGGATTGCTAACCAAAACATGAAAGCAGATTCAGAACCCGTAGTTTAAGAACAAGCCTAGATTTTCATCTCCCATTATATTTTTTCACACTTTCAGGAACCAGTAGGGTGTTGTTTAGTTAGTCCTTTCTTCCAGGGGTCTGACTTTCTCCCCACAGTATACGGGAATCTCCCATTATAATAAATGTGCTGCTGCTGTTGAAATCAACAGCAACTATCCTTATCCGACAAAGTGAGAATTGGTCACTGGGATTCCCCCTTTAACTCTCCCTGAGGGTGATATATACAGATGTTGAGTGAAATGAAAAATGCTTCTTTCTTCTCCCCCTCATCTCCAGTACCCACCCAAGAAGCATGTTGCATCACTTTCATACAGCAGCATGTGTGCGTGCGCGCACACACACACACACACAAAATAGCATAACCCCTTAGGGGGCCAAAATGACAATATAATGGCAGACAGCCATTTTCATCATTTACTGTGACAATGTAGCTCACACTCAGACCCGCTGATACCCAGCACATCCTTTGTCTTGATAATATGAAAGTAATGGAGGGCCTTTAATGTGCTGTGTTAGAAGTGTTTAATTCTTTTAGACACATTATCTTCCACACCTGTATCTGATCTGGAATGTTTCCAACGAATGGAAGTTGAGTTGCATGGATAAGAATTCTTATTACAGGTATATCTGGCATACAAATGATCTGTGCCATAGATTTTCATTCTCACTTACATCATATGACTATCATACCAAGAATATTGGGATTCAAAATGGTTGCACTGTAGTTTCATAAAATGTTTTTAGAATGCCATATTAGCCATTTTTAGCACAAATACACAGAACATGGAAGAAGGGACTGGCACTTACTGTTTATATGGCTGATTGAACATGAATGGATGGAGTAGAATTCTTGATAACTGCTTTGATTTTTAAACAATTCATCATCTGAGCTGTAAAAAGATGCTGCCTGACACTGAAACCCCACCAAATATTCCCTATGAGTTTGCTGGCAAATGCAAATACAGCCTTTGTTTTCCTTTTGGAGTGAACACTGAGACTGACATACCGTAGCATATTTTGTTGCAGAACTGCCAAAGGAACAGAATTGGTTCAGAGTACAGGAAGTTTCAGGTAAATGATGTTGTAATGTTTATATTTGAGAAAGGCTAATGAGAAGTAGAATTTGCCCTAATGGTGTTTCTGTACTTAGCAAGTTTCAGAAAGTTCTTGTTTAACTGAACTTTCAGCTTGCTGTTAAAAAAGTGAGTTCAAGACTGGCCGTTTGTGTGCACTTCACACTGTAATTTTTCCCTAAGAAAGCTTATAAATGACATGGGAAATATAGATCTACTAGGTACATCCAGAAGACAAAGGATGAAGTGCAGTTACTTTAAATGGTAGAGACTGGCAGAATACTTGGGTCAGCTTTTGTTACCATTGGCCAAGTCTACACTTTAAACTTACATCAGTATAACTGTCATTCAGAGGTGTGAAAAATCCACACACCTGAGCAAAGCAGTTATACTGACCTAACCTCAAAGAATCTCAAAGAAAAAGTATTGAAAAGCATAGTTCTAACTTTTCCTGTAAGGTGTATAGGGGTTTCATGTATGGGCATCATCTTTTTCAAAATTACATGAAAAAAGACAACATTAAAGAGTCCTTTCATTATACCTATGTTTGATTGGAAAATATGTTTTTGTTTTGTTTTGTTTCTTCCCCCACCCTCCCACCCTGAAAATTCTGATTTTTTTATTTTTATTTTTTGTAAAAAACCAAACAAAAAAAAAACAAAAACAGAAAACCAAAACCTGGAAAACTTCAGCTGAAAACTACCGAGAAATTAAAATTTTTCCGACAAAAAAACCAACACATTTTCAAGGAAACTTCCAGTGAAAATGTGATCACAGATTCTGCAAACATGTAGCAAGTAAACTATGACAAGAAAATCTAAAAAATGAGAGAAAGTGATCTTGTGCTTAGAACACTAGATCTTGTGGTCCAATTATTGGCTGTCTCATGAACTTTGTGAGACCTTGAGTGAGTCATGTAACATCTGTGTCTCAGTTTTCCATCATAAAATGGAGAAAATATTTCCTTTATTCTACTCTCAGTCTGTCTCAGCTTTTTAGTTCATAAGCTCTTTCAGGCAAGGATTGTCTTTTACTATGTCTTAATGTACAGTGCTTAGCACAGTAGGGCCCATATCTTGGTTTGGACCTCTATACACAGCTGAAATACAAATAATAATGTTTGCATGAGGCAATCCTCTAAAGTAAGTAGACTAACTATGGTCCAGCTGTAGAGCAGTTTAAGTTGACTCATGTTGATTGGGTGGGTATGGAGGGAGGGAAGAGAGTTGTCTGCAATCATACAAGTAAAAGAAGAGAAAAAGAATACAGTGGTAGAAAGAAAGGAATATAAATGCACAGAATTAGCTCTAAAACAAATGATTGATAAAGCCACAGAGTGATTTCAAAACAAATTCTGAAATTAATAAAGTAACAAGCGTTCATATACGAATCTAAAACAATAAACCAGACAAACTCATTATCCATTATCCAGGCCTGAAAAAAGAATGTATACCTCTATAGCACTAGGAAAGGGTGAAAACAAGCAGATAATAGCTTACCAGTGAATAGCTCCATCCTCTCAGGAATTCGGATAAAATGTGAAAAGGTTAGAAGAGTAGAACACTTGAGCCTGGTACAGAGGCTAAAATTCATCATCCATGTGAAAAAAAGATTTAAAACAAATAAATTGAAAAATCTAGAAAGCTGAACAAAAGGATGTATTGAAGGCATAAAAGCCAGCGTGACAGAAATTTAGTGAAGTAAAAAGCTGCTTTTCCATGCAGATACAGTCACTTAATTGTACACAGAAATCCACATCCTAAGCAATGAGTGTATATGTGTGCAGCATGCATCCAGTGGATAGGTTTTGTTGCCTTAGAACTTATATACAAATTAAAGGATTTTCTACAGCCTATCCTCAGATGAAACAAAAGTAAATCTACTTAGTATTCAGGAATACTACTTAGGAATTCAGTTTTGACCCAATTAATTGTAAGATGGTGAGACATCCAAGTGGGGATGTCAGAGAAACGGGTCAAGATGGGAGATGGGATGAAGAGAAATAGGTCAAGAAAGGGAGGTAGATTTGTGTGTCATCAGCATAAAGACAGTAGTTGAAAGCATTAGAGCAACTGAGATCACCTAAGCAGCCTCCTTAAAGAGAGTTAGAGGTGGAGCAGAAAGAAAGATGTTTATATTAACAAGATTATTATGTGTGTTAATAAAAGATGCTGAATGATAGCATTCAAATTTTGCATTACATATTCCATGATGGTGCTCACTCCATCTCTTCCTTTGGCCTCTCTGATCGTGTGACAAACAAGCAGCAATTCAGTTCCATCAAGGAGGAGGGGAAATTCTTTGCCATACACTGTACCACAAATCCCACTTTTACAGGCTCTGTGGGTACTGCAAGCCAATTAATGAAAGCCAAAGAACAGAAGGCATGTTCTGAGCTCTGTTGTTTCTATGTCAAGTGTCATGACATATTGTCCAGCCCCCCAAAAAAAAAATCTCCTGAAGAATTCCAAGTCTTGGTATAGCTTAGCTATGCATCCTCAGGAGGCTAACTTGACAAAAAAATAATATTTTATGATATTCAGAGTTGATCAGTTTCCATGGTGGGTTAGTATTGTCATATCCTCTGATCTCTAGGAACAGTGGGTCCAGGCAGACAGCTGTTTCAACTTTCACAGCTGGGGATGATGCTTTTAATAAGTACATACATCTGCTGCACATAGGATAAAAGTATCCTTGGTTAGCTATATTCATGTCCATCTGTTGGGATGGCATGCTGCCTGCTCACAAGCTGGTCAGACCATGGCCATATGGCAGAGATACCAGACTAGGGAGGGATTATTTGCTCAGCCTGCATTTCAGTGAAAGTGAACATCTCTTCTGTAGGAAGCCCCTGTTTATGCCAGCACTACCTCTCTGATACCAAATGCTTCTTCAAACTCTATCACACCTGTATACACTTAGATGTATTAACAACGAGGAATGAGTCCTTTCAATGGTTTTTTTATGTTTACACAGTTATCAGTCTGTTGGTGGAGATCTCTGTAACTAAATATTTAGACTTCCCTTTTAGTGTAAAGGCACGTTAAAAAGACAGCACACATATTATGCAGGTTTTTTATCACATGTAATTTATAAAATACAATATCCCCACCCTAAGGCTAAAGATGGATACTTCCACATTGGAGCTCACCTGCAAAAGTGACCATGGCTATGTTATGGTGCAGCATGTACATAAGAACATAGGAACGGTCATACTGGGTCAGACCAAAGCTTAATCCAGCCCAGAATCCTGTCTACCAACAGTGGCCAATGCCAGGTGCCCCAGAGGGAGTGAACCTAACAGATAATGATCAAGTGATCTCTCTCCTGCCATCCCTCTCCACACTCTGACAAACAGAGGCTAGGGACACCATTCCTTACCCATCCTGGCTAATAGCCATTCATGGGCTTAACCTCCATGAATTTACCCAGTTCTCTTTTAAATTTCTGCTTTCTAAGTCTTCAATTAGTTCCTAAAGCACCTTTAGCTACCACAGAGAGACGTACTCTGACCTCAGAGATAAGCAAATGAGGGCCAGAATAAAAGGATGAATCCCCAGGGATACAAAAAGTCCCTTCTCTACTGCTAGATTGTGAACTGGCTAATGTGCCCTTATTCCCTTGCCAGCTACATCTATTGCAAGTAGCAGGAAAAGAGGGAGCACAACTGACATCAGGCTGCTTCTCTCTGTCTCCCACACATGTGAATGGAGAATGGAAAGGTGGAGGAGAGGAATGGTACAGTTTTGACTCTACCCCATCTAATGGATGAGACAGTGCAGCTAAGCATGCTGAGGGAGGTCATCAGTACCAGGAATACTGCCGGCACAGATTACTTTTCCAATGGTGGGAAGCAGGAACCAGAATGTGGTTGTATGGCCCTAAAAATGGTTCAGGTCTAAACTATCTGAAACAAAGGTCAAATTCAGAAGTGAGTCCAAGATAAATTTGTTTTTACCTCCACTTTTTATCAGTACTCTCAGCACATAACCCCACTTTGGACTCTTTTAATTCCACTCCATCCAGTTAAACTCTGCTTCTGCAAAAAGAGCCACATGAGTGAACTCCTTCTGAGTTCAGTGGGAAAAGGGGTGAGTCATTTTGCCTCTTCATTGCCAATTACAGGCTCAATGCCTTACCTTCCCATTGCATAATTCACAATCTCCTCACACATAACCTTAAAATTTGGACCAGTGTCCCTTAACTGATGCACCACAAGGACTTACTAATATGTGAAACCAATAGGTAGAGCTGGGCAAACATTGCAAAAAAGTATTTAGATAAACCCACAAATTCACCTTGACAGCATTTGTAATGCTCTTTATTCATTTTATTCCTTTTCTGCAGACATTTATCTGAATGATTATTAGCAAAAGTATTTGTAAAAAGTTAGCATCTTATTAATACTGTGGTGAATGTTCAAAACAGAAGTGACTTCTTCAAGCTCTCCTTCTATTTATATAATTTTCACTTATACTGTCAGAGATGGAAGACAATGCCATGTGACCAGTGATACAGCACAGAAAGCAGAGTGAATTTGCAAATTAATTGTTTCAGTTTACAATTCATGACCATACTAGGCCAGGGGTCGGCAACCTTCGGCATGCGGCCCATCAGGGTACTCCACTGGCAGGCCACGGGACATTGTGTTTACATTGACTGTCCATGGGTATGGCCCCCCCACCACTCCCCATGTCCGCGGTTTGCCGTTCCCGGCCAATGGGAGCTATGGGCCATGGCGGGCCACAGGATGTGCTGGCCACCACTCCCCACAGCTCCCATTGGCCAGAAACGGTGAGCCATGGTCAATGTAAACAAAATGTCTCGCAGCCCAACAGCGGATTACCCTGATGGGCTGCATGCCGAAGGTTGCCGACCCCTGCCATAGGCTGAAGTATGTTCACTATGGCTAGTTAATTTTTCTGTCAGAACTGTTTTTCAGTGGAAAATTGAGTTTTGAACTAAATATTTTTAACAAAAGTGTCTGCTTTCTGCAGAAAATTTCATTTTGTTGGGGGGAAAAAACAAAATATTTTTGTCAAAATGGTACTGCAGTGCCTCATAGCAATTTTAGTTCAGTTGCTTTATGCACGTGTTCTCTATTAGTCACATTCTCTGGGGGGACAACATCTCCTGTGGTGCATCATAACCAGGTACTTCATTAATGCACCCCATTCCTTATTCAGAAGGAATTAGTGGTGCATCATGGGAAATGTAATCCAGTCATAGCGCCAAGGCCCTGTAGGAAAGTGGAAGCATAAGGCATCCAAACAACAACTCCCATGAGACACCACAACACCATTTTGAATCAAACTAGTTTGGTTTTCAGCCAAAATATTTTTCCAAAAAGGTCTATATTTTCAAGAGGAAAAAATAATTTCTGCTGAAATTTTCCACAGGGGAAAAAGCAAACTATTTTCTGAGCAGCTCTAATGTTCACATAATGCACTGATTAATTTCAAATAATGACCAAATTTATAAAGATTATGGACTGTTTATGAACAATTTGCTAATAAGTAAAAATGGGTAATTTCATCAAATAAATAATTACAGATAGTTTACCCACCTGTATTAATAGGTAGGTTAGATAAACAAAGACTTATTTCCAGTTATCAGTGGATTTTAATGCAGTAACAAAAGAAATAATTTCTTAAGTGGAGAATGATAAATTAAGCTTGTCTTTTTTAAAGAATCCTTATTTAGGAGGATTTTGAAGTTTAATATTTTATTCTGAGATGGACTATAGATATAAAGTTTTTAGAACTTGAATAATAACATTTATTAATTCATTTAATATTGAAGGTATGGACATAGGATATTTTATAAAGGGATTTTGACGTGTAATCAGAGTGAATGTTGAGTGAAAAAAAAATGAAATCTTACTGTAGTTTTTAACAAGCCATAATGCTATTGATGACTAAATAACTGATTAATGTATTACATATGAAAAGGGAGCAAATACATTTTCATGATACTTGAACAAAGTGGTAAAAATATGGAAATAATAAATTAATTGAAATTGATATATATGAGGTGCTCCATCTCCCCACAGGCTGAATGACTCTTTGCTTTAGGCATTTGCATGGGGTAACTGGTACCTGTTTGGCATCAATGGGATTACTCAAGTGCTTAAAGTTTAAAACATGCATAAGTGTTTCCAGGATCAGGGCTTAGATATATATTCATGGCTGACAATGGGTGTTGGTAGTGGGTGCATCTGACCTGCTGCTGGAAACAGTTTAACTGCAAGCAAAGACGAGATCATACCATACCCAGCATAAGAAACTGATTGAAGCCTCCTGGACGCGGATGCTTTTATTGTTAATCACTCTTAGTAACAATGAAACTAAAGTAGCTCTGGGTGGGATTGTTTAAAGAACCTGTGTAATGGGGCTTGTGTTTCTAAGTCACTTAGGCATGGTCTGCTCACAGCTTTTGTAGTAGTGTTACTATTTTGGTTAGGGGGGTGATTTTTTACAGAAATGGTTGTATCAGTACTTCCCTTAGTGTGAACATAGCCTTAGGCCAGTATAGTTTATTTCACTTCCCATATGGGAACAAACTATATTAACAGAAGCACATTTACACTAGTATAATTGCATCCAGGTTAGGGATGTTGTAGGCACACTGGTATTACTGTGATGAGCACGATATAAGAGCCTGTATAGAATAGAATAACTGTATACAGTGAACTGCTATAGTTAAAGTCAGAGAACTTTTGAGTTAGACAAGCCCTTAGATGCTTTTGAAAATCCCACCCTAAGTGCATACTAGGACAAACGCAGTTACCCCTCTGCACACACAGAGGCCCTCTTAACAGTGAAACATGCCGACGGAGCGCACACTCCCTACATTGTACAATGCCTTAATCTGCACAAGCTCACTGTGTGCCTGATTGGAGCGGTTGGGAATGGTTGGAGTCTCCCTTGCTCCTCTGTGGGGTCTTTAAGGCCTGTAAGGTGCTGCAGTCTGCTTCAGCCATTAGGCTGGAATAAGCTCTTGGAGGGGCTGCTCAGTCTGAGGAGAGGATTTCTCCCACTTTCCTCACAACCCAAGCCTCATTGCAAGTGGTTGATGGATAGATTTCCCCCCCATGGTAAATAAAAATAAACTCAGAATGACTGTTCTGAGACTGCATCCATTCATTCGTTTCCCAGTGGGGGAATCATCTCCTCAAGAAATTGAAAACCTTCATAATTGCTGGGCTGCTAGGAAAAAATATTTTTTTAGCTGGGGTGGCTAATCAAAAAGAGAGAGAGAAAGAGAGAGCGAGAGAGAGAGAGAGAGAGAGTGCACAGCAATTTGTGATAGATAAATTCAGGCTGACAAATTATGAATCTGTTTCTATGAACCCATGAATGCTGAAAAGTGGTGCCAGAGGCAAGGGTTATAGTTTTACACGCAGCCACCAATACAGGCAGATCAACTGGGGGAAACATCTGTCACCAAGATGCCCACTGCTCATAATACTTAATGTTTAAACCAGTTCTAATATATACATCTAGTATATACATCTAATATATATATTAGAGCTGGTCAAAAAATGGGGAAATGATTTCACGAACAATGTCAGGACTGAAATTGTTTCTATTTGGCAGAGTTCAAAATGGACCCATTTTCCATTTTTTTTACAAAATTGTCTGCCGTATGCTTAATGGAAAATTGTATTGAAATCATTTTCAATCATTTTCCATTTTCCAGAAACCTGGTTTTCAGTTGGAAAATGCAGTTTTTGGTGATCCAAAAAATTGGAATATGATTCTGATAAAAAAAATCCATACAAAATATTGTGAAAACTGAAAATGTCAAAATGTGGACAATTTTTTGAGGAAGGTTTTTCAGTTTTGAGAAAAGGCCGTTTTTTCTTAAAATACTTTTTTGTGCTAAAAATTTCAACCAGCTCTAAAAGGTTGGGCCTAGAATGGGATTGCACAAGAGTAAGAGGATTGGTAGGATATTTCAGACAATGAAGGTTTCATAAGTGAGATAATTAGCAGAGTATATTACTACTCAATATGAATTAAAGTAGTAGTATCTGGCCCAATGTTTGTAAAAGAGCATAATAAGATGTCACCTAATTGTTGTGGGAATTTTTTTTCCCCTTTACAGATCTTCTTCTTAGCCTTTTCTAACTAATGAAACTCTGATATGGCAAATATGTAGCTGTGCCATCTAGTCCATGGGCACATCAGATGTGTTTGTTGGCTAGCTAATCAGTAGGCACATTTTATTTTCTTCATAACAGGTTCTTTGTTCAAGCCAGAGCTGACACTTTCACTTCCACATGGACACCTGTCTTCAAGTACTGGGCAAAATACACCACTGGCATAAGCAAGTGGATGTCCAGTGACTCCATTGGAATGATGCCCAATTGTCCACATTGAATTATCTCAGAAACTTGTTCCTTTTTCATAACATAGGCTGAAAATAAAATTAGATTAATCTTTGAAAAATACAATCTAATACATCTGGAGGAAAATAATCTAAAATAATCTAGATGTTCGTGGGGAGGGAGAACGTAGTAATGCTGAAAGAAGCTTAAAGGATGATCAGGAACAACCAATTAGACAAGAGTTTGTAACACAATATCAAAGCAAAAATGGCAGTGAAAGTTTGCATCCACAGAGTCATCATGTCACAGATGAGGGAGATAAATTCTCTATATATCACACTGGTGTGACTGCATCTGGATTAATGCAATCAGTTCTGAGCACCATGTTGCCACAATGATATATCTCGACAAACTGAGGGAAGTTCAGATAACAGCAAATAGAAGTATAAGGTGGCTGGAGAGACTGACTTATGAGGAAAATTAAGTGTTACATTTCTATCATTTAGCTAACTGATTACTTTGAGAGAATGTAAGAGTCTACACATATTTGCCAAATATAAGGACAGAGGAGGGAAATGGATTATTTAGGGTGGCATGATTGGGAATAACTACCTGTGGGAGTAATAGGATGAAATTGACAAGGATCATTTTGGGTGAATATCAGAAAACACTCTCTGATTCATTTGACTGAAACATTCTCTGAAGGGACGTGTTATAATCCCCATTGTTTGGTCCATTTAAAACTAGACTGTATGAAGCACTAGAAAATAAACTGTAAGAAGCAATTCTGCATTGAGACAACAACAATCCTGCATTGGGATGGAGGCTGAAAAAGCCCTATCATGTCTTCTAATCTATTTTAATTTCCATTAAAATTAATATTTGCTCCTCTCCTTTGGTTTAAATTTTGCTCATCCAGTCATGAAACCTCTTAAATCTTTGCATCACAAAATGTGACTCTCATCGATATAAGAGTGCCTCACAGCTATTCATACTAATTAGTCAAGGTCATTTAAATACATTTTGCATGAAGCACCTTAAACGCGATGTGCCATTTTGTATATTTATCAAATTACTAATCAATATGCTATTCCACAGTTACTACTGGGACCTGAGCTACACATAAAGTGCTACATGCATTCAAATTGTGCAAGCTGTCGTCTGCATAAATGAAATTAAAGTGTATGCAGTAATCATTATTCACAATACAAAAGCAATGAAAAAGTGGCCTAAATGCAGTACATTCCACAATCTGTATTTTAAGTAAATCTTAACTGTTCCCCCGCACTCCTTTAACAAACCTGGCATTAAACTAGCTTCGATTTCACTTTCTTTCTCCAACGTATTACCTCCACTCTATTGGTAAAGTAATTTATTCCATCCTCTGTGGAGAGCCTGGATCTCATTTGCCAGCATATTTATCTTTCCTGCCACTGCACTGTCATTCATCTGCAATCTCCACAGAATACCAGACCTGTGCAGAATTTCAATTAGGATTGATTCAACTAAATCCAGGCCACAATATTGAGGCTGACAGGGTGACCCCATGAGAATTTAATATGCTGAGTTTAAAAAAACCAAAAACCAAACCAAAACAAAACCCACCAAAGTTTAACACTGTAATTCATTAAATCCTCTGTACCATCATTTTAATCTAATTCACAATAACCCTTTTTCAGTCTCTGTGTATTGTGTGGGTAAACTGCTCTGGAGCAGTTTTGATAACCTCAAGAAAGAAATTACCATAAAAATCTCCGCTCTGTCTTTGAGGTCTAATCAACTTAAACTCAGGCAGTTTGTAATGAACAGAATAATGATTTCCACAGAGGCTGAACTACCTTCAACTTTCCCTTCAATATATGTAGACCTTCAAAAATCAATACAATGTAGGGTAATATAGATAAAATAGCTCTGCTCTTGGATCCTTGATTTGACAGACTTTCAGCAGGTTTCATCATAATCATTGACAGACTTCATCTGCTTGTCAGTTAAATGGCCTAATAGAATTTCCTAAATAATTCTGAGTTCCGTAGAACATCGCTGTGGTTTTAAAAGAGCACTAGCCTCAAGCAGCAGCGGTTTGAGGGTTCTTCTTACCCATCATATATAACATGACACATTGGTCTTAACTTTACATTAACAGCTGTACCTAATGAATGATTTGCTCTGATAATGCATCAGAAGTGCGTGTAAGTAAAGAATTGAAGTGTGACAATGAAAAGGGTAATACATGCTAACAACAATCCTTGTGTTCAACTAGTGGCAGTGGTGGTGGTTTTGTTGTTGAAACCAAAGGATTTTCTTGAATTTATTTTTCCTAAAGCCAGAGTCTTGGCCAGAGGGCTACGACTACAAATTATAATAACCTGATTTAGTTTGTAACAGGGAAGATGAGAACACACGGTAGTAAAAGAGGAATGAAGATGGAGTGGATATATTACTGGCATACACAAATATTAAAATTTAATAAAATATGAATCAGCTTCTGCCAGATGAAATTGTTAGAAGAGAGATTGAGTCCACAAACAAATCAGACACCACACTGATGAATAAATAGACAATTCTACTTGTCAGTAATGTTTATTTATTTATCGTGTATTTTAATCTAATGTGAGTTTACCTGGGAACATGGCATCTAGGGCAAGCACATGTTGCATAATCCTTCATTACTTACAGCTGGAAATTCCTACTGTGTAATGTTACTGTCAGCAATAGAATACCCTGCAACCACCATGTAAAGCATTGCTATCTACATTCCATACCTACAGTAAAGTATGATTCTTTCTGACCATTGTTCACCGAATCTGCAGGCATTACTTCCATCGAACATGACGATCGGTTAGTATGTATTAACAGCACTAAGATATTTAATAATTATGAGCTACATTATGTCTTTAGTGACAGCTGTGTGCAAGGGGAGGTGCATAGGCACAATGCCACAGTTGGAGTGCAGGAGGCAATATGCCTCAGGGATGTCCCTCAATAGAGCAATTCTTCCAGGACTTCCCCTGTTGTGCTAATTTGCTACAGCCCTGTAGCAAATTAGACCTTGCCTCTCTGACAAATAGTGTGTATGTATGTGTATATTGGCAGATAGATTAAAATAAATAAATAAATTTCAAAACAAAACCCTCCACTGCAAACACTTAGAATCATAGAAGATTGGACTTCTCCCCCCGGGGAGAGGATGAGACAACAAACACGTAACAGATGTTAGTCATTGTGCTTAACACACTACTGGAAGGCACTCACATACTACAATGATGAGAGCAATATGAGTACCTGAATAGAATAGAATGCCACATGCTCCCTCCTTCTCTCTCATGTCAAAGTTTGGGTCTGCCTACTCCCTGCCCATATCCCAACCACTTTCTCTCCGGGGAGATTGTCTGGCACAAAAACTCTTTACTCCCTGCTTCAGCACCTGGATCTAAGATCTAGATCAGAGGTTCTCAACCTGGGGGGGATGCTCCCCTGGTGGGGTGCAGAATGTATTCTGAAGGGGTGGGTGAGAAGGCAGAGTGGATAGCAGTGGTTGCTGGCCAGGGACCTAGTTCTGAAGGCAACACCACTGTCAGCAGTGGCGCAGAAGTAAGGATGGCATGGTATGGTATTTCCACCCTTACTTCTCTGGTACTGCTGGTGGCTGTGCTGCCTTCAGAGCTGGGTGACCAGAGAGCTATATACTATATATTTCAATAGCTGTGTTTGAATTAATGCCTAACTGTTTTTAATAATTAGTGCAAGTTGCATGTTGATTATTTTTTTATCAGTATATGCCCTTGTGTGGCGGGAGGTGGGGAATAAACTACTACAGACACAAAGAAGGGAGGTGTGATCAAATAATTTTGAGAGGCACTGACCTAGATTACCCCGTGTGACATTACATTCCATATTCCTTATGAAAATATGCTTATCATAGGAATATGACATAACTGAGATTACTTTATGCAAGATGGCTCATGTAAGATATCATTGGAAAGGTTATGAGCAACTGAATGTGATTATCCAATTTGTATGCCTGTATCATTTCTGTATCTGAAAGTTAGGAATATTAAATATGTATCTGTATTTCAAATGTGTTACTTTGGGTGTCAACTCCAACCAGCCCTTCAGGTACAACAATGGAAAAGTCAGACAGGGCTAATGAGCCATTAGCAGAAACAATGGACTGTGAAAGAGCTTAGGCTTCCCGTGGATGCTGGAGACAGCCTACTAGCAATGGTTGCCACAGCCATGCAGAGATGGGGGTCCGAGTCATGTGATACTGGATACACCTTGTCCCCTTTTGGAATGCTAGTGATTTTCCACTAGAAGACAAAGGGATCCCGCCTTACACAAGAGCTGTATGAGGGAGGGGAGTGACATCATCATGGTTCTCCTCTGCCTCCCTGTGACGTTACACTCTATATGATTTTATGAAAATATGCTAATGAGTGTGAATATAATGTAACTGGAATACGCTTCATGCAAAAGGTCTCTTGTAAGGTATCATCCTATTTGTAAAAATGTATCATTCTTGTATCTGAAACTAGAAATATGAAATAACTCTGAGGTCCTATTGTAATTATGCAAAGTGTGGGGCCATTAATGGTGGCTTGGAATTTTGATGGCTCCCGTCAACTAGGACAATTGGTTGTAAATGGCTGTTTACTTGCAACTCTTCCTGTGAGTCAGTCCAGGAAGAATGAAGGCTTGGGGTCTCACAGGACATGTGACCATGTCACTTGGTACTGGAATCCATCTTAAACCTGGTGCTTTTCCATTTAGAAGGAGGGGTGGGGACCCAGAGAGACAAAAGATTCCTGCCTTGTGCCAAAGCTGTATAAGGGGGTGGAACAGAACAAAGGAGGTTCCAAACCCTAAGAGACACTGAAAAACACCTAGAAGGAAGAACTGAACGGGGGGAGAAGGTTTGAGCCCAAGCTTGAAGGGCGTCTAACTTGTGAGTAATAATACCCGAGGTCTCAAGAGGGAGACCAGTGCAACTGTCTTTCAAGACTTTCTGTAATCTGCCTACAACAATATCTAGGGTGAGAAATACTATTTGTAACCAATTTCTTCAATGAAACTAACTTAGTTTGCGTATTTGGTTTCATTTGCTTAGTAATCTGCTTGTTCTGTTTTACCACTTAAAATCTGCCTTTTGTAGTTAATAAAATTTGTTTTGTTTATAATATAACCCAGTTTCTCTAATTTCAAACTTGGGGGTGAGAAGTTGTGCATACCTTCCTCCACATTGACGGAGGAAGCGGATTTCATAATATACCTTTGGGTCTGCATTCCAAGGGAGGTGGTCACCTGAATGCTGAAGCAAAGTCTTCCCAGTGCTGATCTGCAACTCGGTGTGGCCCTGCCTGTGGGTGTGTTAGAGGAGGCTTTAAGACCCTGGCTCAGTAAAACAGGTTAAAGGGGCCGACATGCTGGCAGAAGAGGTAGACTCAGTGGTATCTCAGCACGTCAGGTGGCATCTCAAGGGGTCCAACCTGTCACACCCTGATACAGCTGTATGGGAGGGGAAGGTCAGTGAATACTTGCTTCACTTTGCACCTGCATTAGATCACAACCCAGCCTTATAATTATGTTTGTTTTTGTTTGTTTGTTGTAAAATTAAGATGTTAAAGAGTAGCTATTACCCAGTTTGTGACTCAGTTTGTAATAATATATTTACTTGTTATTATAATATTTAGCCACTAGATGTCTCTGTGTGGTGCCTAGAGTTCTAGAGAGGCTGAAGTCCTGGGTGAGATATGGAAACAAAGTTGGAACGCAAGCTGTGTGGAAGCAAAGCCTCGTTGTGTTTGTAGCTGTGCCTATTTTCTTTAATAAATGGCTTCTGTTTAAGAAAGACTTTACATAACATGACACTATTTATGTTAAAATGAAACTACTGACAGTAAGAGAGATATTCTCTGCATATTTAGGGGATCTATTCTGCTAGAGATGGTATTTTCTGTAATCTAAAGGATTATATATGTGTTACTAAACTTCAACCAAGTAACAAGGAAATGCAAAATCTCTCAAGATGTAGGGTGAGGATAGATTATGATGATTATTACTTTGGTAGGACCTAGAGGCCTCAGTCAGGGATTAGGGTTCCATTGGGCTAGTTGCTGTAGGCACGAATAATGAAAATATGGCTGTTCCCCACACAACGAGGAAGGTGGGGGACCTCTTGATTCATACTGAGAAAGCAGGGCAATCGTCTAGTTATCTTAGGTGCATGTACACAAACACAAGAAGCCTGGGAAACAAGCAGGAAGAACTGGAAGTCTTGGCACAGTCAAGGAACTATGATGTGATTATAATAACAGAGACTTGGTGGCGTAACTCACATGACTGGAGCACTGTCATGGATGGGTATAAACTGTTCAGGAAGGACAGGCGGGGGAGAAAAGGTGGAGGAGTTGCACTGTATGTAAGAGAGCGGTATGATTGCTCAGAGCTTCGGTATGAAACTGGATAAAAGCCTGTTGAGGGTCTTTGGGTTACATTTAGAGGCAAGAGCAACAAGGGTGATATCATGGTAGGCATCTGCTATAGACCTCCAGACCAGGAGCATGAAGTAGATGAGGCTTTCTTCGGACAACTAACAGAATTTTCCAGATCACAGGCCCTGGTTCTTTGGGGGACTTCAATCATCCTGGCATCTGCTGGGAGAGCAATACAGCAGTGCATAGACAATCCAGGAAGTTTTTGGAGAGTGTTTAGGACAACCTACTGGTGCAAGTGCTGGAGGAACCAACTAGGGGCCATGCTTCTCTTGACTTGCTTCTCACAAACAGGGAAGAATTGGTAGGGAAAGTAGAAGTGGGTGGCAACCTGGGCAGCAGTGACCAGGATATGGTCCAGTTCAGGATCCTAACAAAAGGAAGAAAGGAGAGCAGCAGAATACAGATCCTGGACTTCAGAAAAGCAGACTTTGACTCCCTTAGGGAACTGATGGGCAGGATCCTCTGGGAGGCTAATATGTGAGGGAAAGGAGTCCAAAGGAGCCAACTATTAGAGCTGGCTGTATTTTAAAGAAGCCTTATTTAGGGCACAGGAACAAATCATCCCAATGTGCAGAAAGAATAGCAAATATGGCAGGGGACCACTTGGCTTAACAGAGAAATTTTTGGTGAGCTTAAACACAAAAAGCAGTCTTACAGGAAGTGGAAACTTGGACAGATGAGTAAGGTGGAGTATAAAAATATTGATTGAGCATGCAGGGGTATAATTGGGAAGGCCAAAGCACAATTGGAGTTGCAGCTAGCAAGGAATGTGAACAGTAACAAGAAGGGTTTCTACAGATATGTTAGCAACAAGAAGAAGGTCAGGGAAAGTGTGGGACAGTTGCTGAATGGGGAAGGCAACCTAGTGACAGATAATGTGGATAAAGCTGAATTACTCAATGCTTTTTTTGCCTCGGTCTTCACAGACAAGGTCAGCTCCCAGACTGCTGCACTGGGCAGTACAGTATGGGGAGGAGATGAGCAGCCCTCAGTGGTGAAAGAACAGGTTAAGGACTATTTAGAAAAGCTGGACATGCACAAGTCCATGGGTCCAGATCTAATGCACCCGAGGGTGCTGAGGGAGTTGGTTGATGTGATTGCAGAGCCATTGGCCATTATCTTTGAAAACTTTTGTGGGAATTGGGGGAGGTCCCGGATGACTGGAAAAAGGCAAATATAGTGCCCATCTTCAAAAAAGGGAAGAAGGAGAATCTGGGGAACTACAGACCGGTCAACCTCACCTCAGTCCCTGGAAAAATCATGGAGCAGGTTCTCAAGGAATCCATTTTGAAGCACGTGGAGGAGAGGAAGGTGATCAGGAACAGTCAACATGGATTCACCAAGGGCAAGTCATATCTCACCAACCTGATTGCCTTCTGCGATGAGATAACTGGTTCTGTGGATACAGGGAAAGCGTGGACGTGATATATCTTGCTTTAGCAAAGCTTTTTATATGGTCTCCCACAGTATTCTTGCCAGCAAATTAAAAAGCATGGATTGGATGAATGGACTATAAGATAGATAGAAAGATGGCTAGATCGTCGGGCTCAGTGGATAGTGATCAATGGCTCAATGTCTAGTTGGCAACCTCTATCAAGCCATGTGCCCAAGGGGTCGGTCCTTGGGCCGGTTTTGTTCAACATCTTCATTCATGATCTGGATGATGGGATGGATTGCACCCTCAGCTAGTTTGCAGATGACACTAAGCTGGGGAGAATGGTAGATATGCTGGAGGGTAGAGCTAGGGTCCAGAGTGACCTAGACAAATTGGAAGATTGGGCCAAAAGAAATCTGTTGAGGTTCAACAAGGACAAGTGCAGAGTCCTGCACTTAGGACAGAAGAATCCCATGCACTGCTACAGACTGGGGACCAACTGGCAAAGCAGCAGTTCTGCAGAAAAGGACCTGGGGATTACAGTGGACAAAAAGCTGGATATGAGTCAACAGTGTGCCATTGTTGCCAAGATGGCTAACAGCATATTAGGTTGCATTAGTAAGAGCATTGCCAGCAGATCAAGGGAAGTGATTATTCCCCTCTATTCGGCACTGGTGAGGCTACATCTGGAGTATTGCGTCTAGTTTTGGTCCCCCCACTACAGAAAGGATGTGGACAGCTTGGAGATAGTCCAACAGGGGACAACGAAAATGATTAGGGGGCTGGAGCACATGACTTACAAGGAGAGGCTGAGGAAACTGGGGTTATTTAGTCTGCAGAAGAGAGGAGTGAGTGGGGATTTGGTAGCAGCCTTCAACTATCTGAAGGGGGGTTCCAAAGAGGATGGAGCTAGGCTGTTCTCAGTGGTGGCAGATGACAGAACAAGAAGCAATGGTCTCAAATTGCAGTGGGGGAGATCTTGGTTGGATATTAGGAAAAACTATTTCACTAGGAGCGTGGTGAAGCACTGGAATGGGTTACCTAGGGAGGTGGTGGAATCTCCATCCTTAGAGGTCTTGACAAAGCCCTAGCTAGGGTGATTTAATTGGGGTTGGTCCTACTTTGAGCAGGGGGTTGAACTAGATGACCTCCTGAGGTCTCTTCCAACCCCAATCTTCTATGATTCTATGATTTTACATCTTACAATCTAAGTATACACTGAATGTCCCACAGAAACCAAGTCAAGTTTATCAGTAGTAAGTCACACGTGTATCCTAGAAGAACACATTCATTATGTGATAATTGTATATCCAGCATGTATTCATCCCAAAGTACACATTTTCATCAGTTATATATTTATCACTAGTAACTAGAAATACAGCTGGAGAGACTGAATCTAAAAGACCATGTGTTACAGCAAATTGTGTGCTGGCACAATATAATTGTAAGAAAAGCATATTGTAGCCTTAAGAGTCCAGTCAACAGTGCTCTTTAATCAGCCTTGTATGTTAATCACATAATAGAGGACTGCTTGGCTGAACAGTATGTTTAATAAAGGTATCTATCATAAGCAGCCAAAGTAACCAAAAGGACTATGCATGTCTCATTTCTATAATTTCTGCGTGCCAAATCCTGAGGTACTTATTCCGTTTTTACTCAGACAAACTTAAACTGAGTCTTTCACTCAGGTAAGCTTGAACTCAATGTGAATTTGCCTGAATAAGGACAAGAATCTAATTTACTCAATGACTGACAAGAGAAAAATCACAAATAATGTATTTGCCTAATATTGTTTGACCTTATAAAGACCTGTCTGAATAATATAAAATGTGTTCATTAATAATGTATTTGATGATTCACAGGGGAAAATGGCCTAATATATTATTCACAGATATTATTCAACCACTTCTTATAAATCCTGAGTATAAAAGCTAAGGCCCCAGTTCTCCGGTGAGTTCTACCCAAGGAATCCCTTGTGGCCATGAGATACTCTATGAGGTCAATTCAATGACTGTTTCAATCAGCTCTTTAGATGATCACCACTAAGTCAGCAGAGCTCTGAGTGGGTGCTCATTGCAGGACCAGGCCCTAACCAAGAACGTCAGGGTTTGGTTCTTTATTATTTAGCTGTGTTACAGTGAGTACTTATCTGACAGATTGATAGATCTTCCCATTTGGATGCTGAAAACAGATTGTACCTACAGAAAAAAACAATACATGAGCAGGTAAAACCTTTCAGAAAATTATTAATTAATGACAATAATTATTTATTACTACTATTAAGAGCAGTAATAATTAGTGATTACAAATAGTATATTAATGAAAAGTCTGATACTTTTACAGAATATCTATGAGCAGACTGTAATATTTTCACATTTGTTTATTTTAATTTTTAAAAAAGTTTTGTGGAGATATATTCCATCATGTTGCTTTCTCATGAGCTGTTGACCATGAGTGCAGTTCCTCAGTGTACGGAGGGCCAGCACAAGTCCTGTGTACCACTTACTTCCTGCACAAGCCCTGGAAATAGGCAATGTATACTTCTTGTCCTAGCTGTCTACACAGGGATAAATTTCACCCTCTCACAAAGGCATAGCTATGGGTGGGCTGTGGTGTTGCTCTCCATATGCTTTATGAAAATATGCTTATAAAGGAGAATATGATGTAACTGAAATATGCTTTATGCAAAAGGTCTCTTGTAAGGTATCGTTACAAAGCTTATAATCTACTGAGTGTGTTCCTTCTATTTGTATGCATGTATCATTCTTGTATTTGAAGCTAGAAATATAAAGTATAACTCTGAGGTCCTATTGTAATTATGCAAAGTGTGGGCCATTAATGGTGGTTTAGAATCTTGATGGCTCCCACTGACTAGGACAATTGGTTATGGATGGTTTATTTAACTGCAAGCCCTCCTGTGTATGTGTTGGCCAGCCCATGGGTAATGAAGAATGAGGTCTTACAGTGACATTTGACCATGTCATCTGATAATGAAATCCATCTTAAATCTGGTACTTTTCCATTTAGAAGGAGGGGTGGGGACCCAGAGAGAGACAAAAGATTCCCACCTTGTGCCAAAGCTATAAAAGGGGGTGAAACAGGACAAAGGGCTGTCAGTCAAACCCCTAGTTACCACCTGAGATGTCTGTTGGAACTAACAAGGACTGTACCGGGGAAAGGATTGGGCCCAAACTTAGAAGGAGTCTAGTCTGTAAAAGAAGCTTATTGGAACATCTCTGCGGGTGAGATATTACCTGTGATCAGGTTTCAGAGTAGCAGCCGTGTTAGTCTGTATTCTCAAAAAGAAAAGGAGTACTAGTGGCACCTTAGAGACTAACCAATTTATTTGAGCATAAGCTTTTGTGAGCTACAGCTCACTTCATCGGATGCTGTAGCTCACGAAAGCTTATGCTCAAATAAATTGGTTAGTCTCTAAGGTGCCACTAGTACTCCTTTTCTTTTTACCTGTGACCAGTTTCTTAATATATTAGGCTTAGACTTACGTGTTTTGTTTTATTTTGCTTTGTGACTTACTTTGTTCTGTCTATTATTACTTGAAACCACTTAAATCCTACTTTTTATACTTAATACAATCACTTTTGTTTATTAATGAACCCAGAGTAAGTGATTAATACCTGGAGGAGCAAACAGCTGTGTATATCTCTCTATCAGTGTTTTACAGGGAGGACAATTTATGAGTTTACCCTGTATAGGCTTTATGCAGTGTAAAATGGATTTATTTGGGGTTTGGATCCCATTGGGAGCTGGGTGTCTGAGTGCTGGAGAGGTGACCTGCTGAGCTGTTTTCGGTTAAGTCTGCAGCTTTGGGGGGTGGACCAGACCTGGGTCTGTGTTGCAGCAGGCTAGCGTGTTTGGCTCAACAAGGCAGGGTTCTGGAGTCCCAAGCTGGCAGGGAAAATGGGCTCAGATATCATTTCAGCACATCAGGTGACAGTCCCAAGGAGGTCTCTGTGACCAAATCCATCAGATGGGCTACACCCGGTTAGCCCCCAGGCCCACCCATATCTGAGCCTGTATGACAGAAGCTGATGTCCGCATGGCTGTGGATCAGGAACTCCTGGCTGTGGAGTTGGTAGATCTTTCTCTGTCTGCAGAATACCATTGCCAACTGGGTGCGGTGCAGAGCAGCCCAGCAGTCCCACCACTGCCTTCACCCAGCACCGCAAACATCTCCTGACCATGGACAGCTTCAGCAAGATCCAGGCCCCACACAGGAGCCTCCTGGCCCTCCCACTCTGGCTCAACCCATGCCAGCCAGTGGGGCCTGTCTCCACTAGCGAATCCAGCCCCCAGGCTTCCTGCTCTCATATTCCTTCTCTGCATCCAGCAACCCCTCCATGCCACAATCCTGCTCCCCAGCCATCAAATATAATATGCAATATAATAACATGCTATATATATTATTTGCTGTGACATCAGAACTTTGGGCAATGCCTGTCCACCATAAGTTGGGGCCCACCCAAATTTACACTTCTAGCTATGCCAGTGCCCTCTGAATATTGGTGTGACTATTATTTTTGCCATCCACACTTCACAAGTACAAGGAGAATGAAAGTGGCTGTGGAAGCAGATTCCGTGTGAATTGTTACATATGCCAGGTTTCTCATCTATATGTGTGAATACTTGCTTTCCACAAACATTTATGCAAACAAGTATTTTGTATGAATTTTGGTGGACAGCAAATACAATGTAACCCCACAACCTCAAGTATTTTTTCTGGGACTGATAGGGAAAAAGGTACTGGCTTCTTTAGGTGTGTCCACCTCTCCTCAGAAGTTGGGAAAGAAGGGTGGCTGGGAGGGAGAAAGCATCACCTAAGCAGGTGAGCTGACTGTTGGGGCTCAGGTAAACAATTGGTCTCTCCAGCTTGAGCCTTCCTCATGCGTGGAACTGGCACCAGCTAGTGGCAGGTGCCAGTACAGGTGCTCATTACATAAGGGGGCTGGTTCCCTGGTGAACCAGAATTGGAAGACATCCCCTAAACTAGCTGGGGAATGGGATTGGGCTCCTAGCACAGTGAGGAGACAACACCCTCCCCCCAGCTCTTTAACCTTTATATGAGGGGAGAGTGTTGGGGTCAAGGTCACAGGTTGTGGACTAGCTGTGAAGGGGTAGATGGCTGACAGCTGCCCTCCACCAGGTGAAAACAATTAAGGAAGGAATCATGATTTGCACTGTATGGGTTATTGATGGTTAGTTCCCAGATGAGTTATGGTAATAAAGTTGCTGCCTAACTAAACCACAGCACTTGCATCTTGTCTTTCATCCTGCATGTCCAGGGGGAAAAACATAGAAAGACAATTGAAGCAAAGTCAATTTCTGATTCAAATTAATATTTGCTGGAAACTTCTCATGTTACTGGATTTGCCAGGCACTATACTCAATAATAGTAGCAATATACTGTCCAAAGTGTGCTAAACCTTTTGCAGATAGCCAAGACAAGATCTCTGCCTAGAACAGTATATGATCTAAGGCTGCCGTCCTGCAGTTACACACATACTTACCTTTACACAGAAGAATAATACTATTACCTTCAATGGAACTGCTCACATAAAATTAAGCGTGTGCATAACTGTGTCCAGGATCAGAGCCTAAGTAAGCAAAGAGCAGATGGAGTGCAACAAACGCAAGCGAAAGAGTGAGTGGTAATGTTCAGCATAAGTTTGATCTTGTGGAAGTCAACTTCAAGTGGAATTGAATCAGGCCCGAAGTGTGTTATTTCCACACTGGGGGGAGGCTTTATGTTTTTGTTTATTTTTCCCCTTTCATTTTCACTTCAAGAAATGTAGGAGGTAGGGTGCTGGTAAGAGGATTAATAGGACTTGTGAGAATTTGAAGAAGGGATTTATTTGAATTAAATATTCTTTTCTTCTGAGACTATACCCTGATCAGAATAAGAAATGACAAGACATAACCCAAGGCAACTAGCATAATCTTATCTGCAGTAACTTTTAACTAATACTTTCATTATGATGTAGTTTCATGTTAGGTAACCTGAGCATGGGGGGAATGTTAAAAGGCCAACAGGCAAATTCAGACAGTGTAAGCAGGTGCAAGTTCAGTTACTTCTGTGGCATTACCCCCACTTACATCATGTCTGGATTTGTCCTTAGCTATCTCAGATGCTTTTTGAGGATCTTACAAAAGATTTGGAAAGAAAATATTTTAATGAACCCATCCTGAGGAGCCAAAGATGACAAAAACATATTGCAGAAGGCTTAAAGTTTGATGGGAAATGTGTTTTTTTTCCCTTGACTGATTGGAAAGCTTCCACATAGATGAAATACATGCTAAATTATTTACAGATAATTACATCGCTGTGCTGTTGCTAAAATATTAAGACACCGTTGTCCCAGAGGAGATATTGTGACAGACATTGGCACATCAAGTAATGAATAGCTGTGGGGTAATGAAGAAAAGAACTACCACAAGACCCTGGAATTAGGAAACAGAATGTTTGTAAGTAATCCACTCTCAAGGAAAAAATGTCACTTACTTTTCTTCTTTTTCTTCTACTAATTATGTATAGAACAAATGTTCAACATTTGGTGGATTTTGCTTCAAGGCAAAAAATATTCTGGAACTAGACTAAAGCCCTCCCCAACCCCCATTTCATTATAAGAAAATTTAACCAAGAAATATTTAAAAAAATAACCTTCAACTAAAAATGTATTCAAATACAACACTAATGAATTTGGCAGCTGTCAGTATAGGGTACAGGTCAAACATGACTAGTGAGGAGAAGAGGGAGCCTCGCTACCACGTGAGTGACCTGGTACATTCACTGTTATCTGAAAAAGAAAGGGGGATTATTATTCCATGCCACAGAGTGCATCGGTAGGAGGATATTCCAAAGATATGTAGCCTATGTGAAGTTTGATGTTACCCATCATATTGCAAAAAGACTGCATTACTAAAAGGTCTGCCTGAGGATCTAAGATTGATAGATAGATGTATCTGTTATGGCCTGACCACATTGACTCCAGTAGAACCAGGATTTCACCCCAAAAATTCAGAATTGCAAGATTGTAGAATATCCTGGCAGAAAGAAAACCAATTTGGGCAGCAAGGTCTTTTTCTCAATGGTCCGTGTCTATTCTGACAATATTCAATTACTTTATTTGTTATAAAGTAAACAGAAAACCTTTCCCACCCTGCCCCAGTTTGGTGTTCAGCTCAGTCCCATCAGAGCTGGGGAGGGAATCTGTCACTCAGTGTTACCCAAGCACTCACTGTTATAATACTTTCTCTGGAAGCTTGTACAAGGGGAGGACAAAAATGTGCTGAACTCTTGTTCACCGGAGACCACATCTTACAAACTCAGGCCATGATCCTGCAGTCAGACTTTTGCAGATGCAAGGGACCAAGTGCATGGATCTGGCAGCAGGATTGGCCAGAAATATTAGAAGTAGTTAAGATACCAGTACATTACTATACATTTGAAGAATAGCTACCTGTATATTACCTGCTGTTACCCTTTAGTACAAAATTTGTCATATAAGCAGTGGTGATGGAGGTCCCTATTCAGCAAAACACTTAAGCATGTGCTTAACTCTGAGTGAAGTTAATGGGATTTAAGCATGTGCTTAAAGTTAGGCATATCTTGACTTGCGTAACGCTTCCATTACTGTCTCACATGGCCTTCTCATAACAAAAACTAGGAAAATACAATCTAGATGGAGCTACTAAAAGGTAAGCGCATAACTGGTTGGAAAACTGTTCTCAGAGTGTAGATACCAGTGGTTCACAGTCAAACTGGAAGGGCATATCAAGCGGGGTCCTGCAGAGATAGGTCCTGGGTCCAGTTCTGTTCTGTTCAATATCTTCAGCAATGATTTAGATAATGGCCTAGAGAGTATACTTATAAATTTTGGGGATGATACCAAGCTGGAAGGGGCTGCAAGTGCTTTGGAGGACAGGATTAAAATTCAAAATGATCTGGACAAACTGGAGAAATGGTCTGAAATAAATAGGATGAAATTCAATAAGGACAAATGCAAAGGACTGCACTTAGGAAAGAACAATCAGTTTCACACATACAAAATGGGAAATGACTGCCAAGGAAGGAGTACTGCAGAAAAGGATCTGGGGGCTATAGTGGATCACAAACTAAATATGAGTCAACAGAGTAACACTGTTGCAAAAATGCAGACATATCTCTGGGATGTATTAGCAGGAATATTGCAAGCAAGACACAATAAGTAATACTTCTACTCCACTCTGCCCTAATACACCCTCAACTAGAGAATTGTGGCCAGTTGTGGGTGCCATGTTTCAGGAAAGATGTGGGCAAATTGGAAAAAGTCCAGAGGAGAGCAACAAAAATGGTTAACGGTCTAAAAAACATGACATATGAGGAAAGGGTTTAAAAATTGAGTTTGTTTAGTTCAGAGAAGAGAAGACTGAGAGGGAACATGATAACAGTTTTCAAGTACATAAAGGCTGTTACAAGGAGGAGGGAGAAAAATTCTCATTAACTTTGGGGATAGAATAAGAAGCAATGGGCTTAAATTGCAGCAAAGGCGGTTTAGCTTGGACATTAGGAAAAACTTCCTAACTGTCAGAGTAGTTAAGCACTGGAACAAATTGCATGGGGAGTTTGTGGAATTTCCATCATTTGGGGTTTTAAAGAGCAGGTTAGACAAACACCCCTCAGGGATGGTCTAGCTAATTCTTAGTCCTGCCTTTAGTGTAGAGGACTGGAGTAGAAGACCTCTCGAAGTCCATTCTAGTCCTATGAATATATGATTCTATGTGCTTAAGCTCTTTCCTGAAAAGGGATGGATTTAAACATATGCTTAAAGGGCTTTTTGAATTGGGGCCATAAACAATATTATTTTTTTGCAAACAACATTTATCATACTCATTATGACTGTGGAAATTTCCAAACACAAAATGTACAGTGGAAGTCAATGTGAATTAAGCCCCACAACTTCATTCATGCCTTTCAAAATCTCCTCCCTAGAATACATAGGTTCTGCAACATCAGGCCATACTCATGTGAATATTCTTACTATGTTCTATGAATAGGGTTTTGGAGAGTTGGGCCCATCAATAATATAGGAAAATGTGAATACAACTTAACATATGAAACAGAAAACCAGCCAAAGTTGTAATCAGCCCCTCAGTGGAAACTCAGGTTGCTTTAAACAGAGTGGAAAGGTTGAGAGTGAAGTATTACTTACAAAGCCAAACCTTCAGAGAGATACTGGTAACTTTTTCCTCCATTCAAAGCCAAGCAATGTCTCCTTACATTTGTTTCTCCATGTGAAATGTTGCTTGAACCAGGTTATGTGATGTTTTTTCTTGCCTGGTGACACAACCTGATGTGCCCTGATGAAATGTGACATGCTTGTCAGTTTTTGTTAACAGTGAATAAAAATTGGCAAATATCCATGTGATTTGAATGTTTTCCCATTATGGTGCCTGGCAGGTATTAAGCTATTGGCATATATATATATACTACACTTTAATTGTGCTGTTATTCTAAGGAGATAGATCGATAGATCGATAGATTGATTTAAACAGCTCATTGGAAGCTTTAAAATATATATATATGTTTGTAAACAATTCTGCTCAAAAATATATAAAGCAGAATATATCTGTGAATTCTCTCCTCCTTGCCTCTGAATGAATACCATAACCATTTCCACAGCAAACAGCTGTGATTGTGAGCTACGATTTCAGCTGAGCATAAAACAGCATGAGCAGATTAGCACCTAAGCAAAAAGATTGTTTGCCTGTAAATATCTTAGCAGCAGAAGCTGCAAGATATACAACTCGAATTGTTTCTAATTCCAGAGCCTGATTCACTGGCAGGTTCCTCCAGTTCCCACAGAAGGGAAAGGTTTAAGAACATCTTCCCAGGAAGCCTCTACCAACAGGCTTCTGAGGAGCGCAGGCTGTAAAATTAAAGATGCCTTCCCTTGGTGGAAACCCCCAAAGAGGGCAAAGGTTATAAAATACCATCTCCCATCTCCCAAGAAAAATCTCTCTGGGGTTTTATTGTCACTGCCCAAAAAGTGTGTCTTTTCTGCAAGATAATTAATGTTCATTAGTTATCCCTCTGTAAAATCCCTGTGGAGACAAGACACTGTAGTTTTATCATGAGGTAAATTAGGCAAGGTCAACCATAAGTGGTGGCCATAGTGTGGACCTCACTTTGCTATCTTGCAGCACAAACTACAGGTGCCCTGCCTCCACTAGGATTTTATAGCAAGGTAACTATTTTATGTTAATTATCCTACCGTAAACCCTCCATCACCACCATTTTGGAAATGAAGACATAGCCTGGAACATAGATATCCCCATTGCTGATTGATAATGCAGCTTGCCTGCCCTCTGCCCTTTCCCATGCGTGGGGGCGAATCTAATCCACAATGGGGCGGGGGAGGGTCAGACTTCTAGATGGCATCAGTACTCCTTTAGGGAGAGATTTTCAAGGGCACAAATAGGAGTTAGAAGCCCAACGCCTACTAACTGAAAGCCAATTTGTGCTTTTTGAAGAATCTCCCACTAACAGTTAGGAGACAGGGGAAGCTGTTAATGATGCAGACATTTCCATTAGTGGCCTCATGTGCATCCCACTGTCCACGAAAATAAGGTTTAACAGAGAGACAGTCTATTCTCCTTCTGTCACTCTCTAAAACTTTAATCTAGTACAACAGGAAAAAAAAAGATATCAAACATGTTCACCTCTGTACATTTCATTGCAACAAATGTAGAGAAATGGTCAAATGTACCTTGATTCAATAAGCATGTAAGTGACAAAAGATAATATGTTAAAAATATGCAGCTTAAGGCATAATCAGAATTCGTTTCAAGTAGGTACTAAATTCTAGTCTTAGATTTACTTGTTAGTGTCACAGATAAAAAGGATTAATTAAAGAAGTCTGCACTAGATAGATAAAGGACTCCACTGGATTTTGTTAATTTTCTTGGAATAAGGAGCAGGAATAACATAGCCCAGCTTGGAGTTTTATGCCACCTTGAAATGGATTCTAGCTATGCCCCTGCTTGAAAATGTACAAATCCACAAATTAAAGAAAGATATGTAATCCATCACAAAGAATTAGGGCCTGCAGTCATTTTCTTTAACATTAGCAATAGCCTACCATAAAATCAAACTAAAACTATTCCAATTAAAATTAGGTGAATGCTCCATATTTAATTGAATCAGCATCATACAAAATCAGAAAAAAGCCACCGCATAATTCAAGAAAATGCATTATGAAATAAATCATATTATATGTGATTTGTGGTGCCAGCTTGGTGCTCTATCACATAAATTAAATTGCATTATAACCTCTCTGATATAACCTTGTCCTTAAAATTATTTATTACTTACATACACATTTGCAGAATGTAGGTATGCTTTATGAGGACTGAAGATGCTGTGTATAATAAACTCTCAGTTGTACCTGTGCATGGAGAGAAGGACAAAAGTACTTAGAATTTTTATAGTAAAATTGTTTTTTCTTTCTTTCTTTCTATGAAGAATAATAATTTTGCATCACTGAAAGAAATTTCACTAGCAAATATCCATTCTTGCATAGATTATAGTGAGTGTACAAACAATAAGATGAACAAATCCATAGTAAAATATAGAGGAAAATATAGAATAGATTGTGATATTAGATTATAGAGTAAGAGTTCAAAACATTTGCTATCCAGAACAAAGGTTTGTAAATTATAACATTTCAAAAATATGTTGGACACTGAAACATAACTACCTGAAGATACTAGTATTAAAAACTTCACTTAAAGACGTAAATGGAAACAAAAAGAAACTCTCTCTCTCTTTAGTTTTTCAGAGTTTACAGTTCTTCAGATCAAAGCATATAAATAGTTATTTTATCAGATTCACAAAACTCAGATTATTTAAAGGAATCTGTATGGCAGAATCTTCCCTTTAAACCAAGGAAAATATTACTTATAAGGAAGGAGGGCATTGTCTCTCTAGTCCTTGTGAAAAAGATTTCACACAGAGGACTGTTAGAAAAAGTTACATCCTGGCCCAGTTTTTATGACACAGATGTCATGTGACTAGGATTGGTATCTACTTTCTCAGTAGTTACTGTTGTAGTCATAAACTACTAAGCAAATTTGGTCAAATTTTCCACATTAAATTTTTCCCTCATACAAATCCCACCCTTTTTAAAGCTTTTTTTCCCCCCATGAAAAATTTACATTATTTTCTTGTTTTTTTACTTTTCACAAATGTTTCATGCTTTTTAAAATTCAGTTGTTCTCAAAATTATCTTTATAATTAATTATTATTATTTATTATTATTATTTTATTTACCACCGGTGGTAACCTCGGTGCTACAATGGAGAAAAATTTACTATTGGTCATTGATTATTTAAACATAGTGCGTCCTAGCTGATGGGAAAATTCTTATGGGGAAATTCTAAAGTTCAGCACCCCATACTGCATCGGTTACATACTGTCAGTTAGAAACATGCAACATCAGATTCATCTCAAAATTATTCCTATGCTTCCAAAATACATGGGGAAACTGACATAAGATGATGCCCTCCTTCCTTACCCTGGTACAGTGTAGCTCTGTCTCCCGCTCCCTGCAACCAACACCTCCTCCCACCCCCCACCCGCAGCTCCAGAATTGGACTACAATGCAGCCCAATAAAAATTAAGACCATAAAAACAATGCTGATGTTTAGCAAATCCATCAAATAAATCAGGCAAGGAAAAGTAGTTCTAAATGAACATACACCTAGGAGCCCTTTTTATATATTTAAAAGCCCCTGTTTTTAAACTGTGTGCTTAATTTTTATTCTGAATTCAGCAAGATTCTATATCAAAGTACAATGGCATGAGCTGAAGCCTATTGAAATCAATAGGAGACTTTCCATAGACTTGATGAAAGTCCTGACGCCCCAGTTGAACATTGGGCCAGGGCCCCTTTGTGCCATCTAGATTTAAGCCCCCAAGGGGAATATTCCTCAGTGCAGGAGAACCCTTAAACCTGGTGCAGAACTGCCTCTGGGGTAGGGCAGAAGCAGGATATGGATTGGGGCATGAGGATATGGGTCAGGGCAGATCTACGCCCTGCCAATTCTGCCACCCCTGCAATGGCCTACGGAGGCAATTACAGCAGGGATGCAGTTAGGTCAACCCTTACGACAAATGGAAAAACCCAGTTACTTTTAAAAGGTGCATTCTACTATCAGTCCTGTTACTGTAATGAAACGAGAGAACTTTCTCATTTTTTTCATATCCTGTCTTAAACTGGTAAAAGTCTTTTGAAAATTATCCTTTGCTTTTGACTTGGACCCCAGCAAGTAAGACCTCTCCTTGAGGAGCAAAAATAAACCTCTAGAGGAATGTTAACTGCCTTAATCACTTGAGTTGTATTAAAACACTTGATTGAAAAATATTAACTACTGAAAAAAGAGCAAAAGGTAACAGGGCAGAGTGGTCATTCATTATTTATGTAACCCTTCTGCCCATCAGAGTTGGCAGCAACAAGGGCCGGGTTCGGTATCTAGGGGTTCCATTCCAATAACACAATGTAACACCAGCTTGAGCCCCCACCCAGTGACCTGGGACAAATATATACCACCCCCTCTGGGCACCTCCAAGAGGCAATACTTCCCCTCTCGCAAGCACAGAGTCTGAGTGTAGCAAAAGCCTTTTAATAACAGAGAGAAACAATGTGACATTATGTTGGGGAAACACCACCAACAGGATTCATAATACAACCCATGAGCAAAAATCCCAGCCCAAGCAAATTGGGGCGTGTCCTTTCCCTTTGGTTCTTGAGTCCGGCAACCCAAAATCACCCCAAGTCCCCAAAGTCCAACAACCCCAAAGTCTCTGTCTCTGATCAGTGCAGCCCCAGAGTTCGAAAGTTTATCTGCAGAGTTTTACCTCCCAACCTGGGTGGAGATGTGGGGGGGTTAAGGGGCACCTTACATGGTCCAAAGCCAATTGCCCCACCTCTCCATGGGGCTCTGCTCTACCAGCCTTCCCACGAATTGCTCTGCTCTGCCAACCACCCCCATGAGCTGGTCCAGGCATCCCACAAACTGCTCCGCTCCACCAGCTGCTCTGCTCTGCCAGGTATCCCGCAATCTGCTCTGCACTATATCTTCAGGCTCCCCCACTACTTAACACAACACTTAGTGATTTCAGCTCTTAGTAAGTTTAGCTCTTTTAGTGATTTCTGCTTGTAGTAGGGGAGCTTCAGTGCTGGTGCACTATTGGCCCAAAGTGAAGTCAGCTCAGCAGCCTGTAACTAGACTCCTAATAGAATCAAAATTAGCTCTGGTACTCCACAGTGAAGAGAGGAGGAAGTGCAATTAGCATGTAAGGCTCTCACCCAGGGACCCATACGACCAGGTATTAATACATATCCCCAACCTCTCTCCATTCACTGGGAGTTGGAACCCATGACCCTTGCCTAGCGAGTGCTGTTTAGTTGATGGTGAGTTCCTCCATCATAACAAAAGGCCAAGTAGAGTTCCACTGTCCTTGATTCACATAATCAGGATAATAACAGTTTATTCCTGGCCTAATAACAGAGAAACTTTGGCTCCTACAACAGCCAAAGTGACCATCTAGGTGGGGTGGGTGTGCCTACGCAAATGAGATCAGCCCCTGAATTTCTTTTCCACAACCCACCATGACTCACCACCAGATGTCAGGGTAGAGCTCATCCTGACTCTGCTTACATTTATTTTATGAAAAAAAAACTATTTCCATTTTTTAAAGTTGGGATAATCTGGTTTTCTCATACAACTGGAATAGTAAATTCTCCATTTTTCTTTTATTGTAATCAATAGAGGACATAACCATTTCAAGTGGTTATGTGTGGGCCTGCCAAATCATATTTATCTTGATAGGATGGTGGAGGCTGATGTTCTTGATCCTGGCGGTTCTGCCACAGCTAATATTGTTGGTAAATTTATACGCTTATTCACAGCTTTCAAAGTTGAAGGTCCTCTTAATGAATGCCTACTAAAACAGATACTTGTATTCCACCTAACTGCGTCATGGATTTCAGCCATGATCTGATGGTACTAATTCATCCTGGTCTTGCACTCACAAACACTTTGTCTATGTTTCACATATCAGCTAATCTCTCTTCATGTGTTCTCAACAAACCAAGAGATTTCTATGTCAAGTCTTACTAAATAAAATGTACTAGGATGATTTAAAATTTGAGTGAGTGCTTCCATTCATTCGGAAATGAAACCCCCAGGGATTTTCTTTTGACCAGACTATTGAAATGGTAACAAATGTAACACCTATATCTTGATAAACTATATAAACACAAGAAGTGAATTAGATTAGCAGCTGAGTCTCAAAACATGAAAGATATATTTATCCCATTGATACTACCTCCAGCTTCTAATCAGAGAACCAGTTTTAAAGTCAGCAATGTAGGATGAAATTCACGTTGTCCAAGACACTGACTAAAATGGCCATAGGTGAACAATGCATGGGGATTGGAATCATCCCTCCAAACTGAAGCTAGCACACAATGCAGCCATGTTACAGCTTCATGGCAACTTCCACAGCATCCTGAGTGGAGAAGTGACCAAAGACTGGTACGCTCCTTATTATACAGGATCCCATGTGAGTCTATCAGTAGTGTGTGTGAGCCTGTTGGCCATATTCCTGCCACTCCTCAACTCTTCCATAAACTGCTCATGTGCAGAGATGCTTGTAGCATCAAGGCCTTAATGTTTGGGATAAGCTTCTGAACAAATCAGCACACAAACTTTTGGGGGCCTTTTCAAACCAAAAGGAACCACTGACAAATTTATTTATGTAAAAATACATCCCACAAAGCTCTCCATCACTAATTTAGACCCATCTCCCTAGAAATTAAAGGTTTGTGCCCTAACCAACTCTGCCACCTAAACTATTCTATTTATTCTCTGGCTTTATAATGTTGGCTTTTAGACTCCTTCCAAAGCTTTTATGTAGCAATATTTTTATACACTTTTTTCCATTTCTGTCCCTGACACTGTGTATAGCTGAAATGTCATTTGAAAATACTGATGTAGTAACTTTTTACTGCGGAGAAAATATTTTTATCTTCCAAACCCATACCTAAGGTTATTATTTTGTTTGTTTGTTCGTGAATTGCAGTGATAGGCTAGTCATCATACATTAGGCACTTTGTCGTAATCTTTTCATTTTTAACAGACCTGAAAACTAATTAATTCAAGAAGCTTACTTGCAAAGGCAAGGTGTACGGAACTATAATCTGTGTGTCAAACCCTAAGCTGTGCAGTGGTATGGTGTGGTTCTCTTGCAAGCTCACCTGTGTGAGGGGGGAAATAAAATGAACGATGATGCTCAAATGGGTGAGCTACCAAACTCCTTTTATAAATCTGTCTTTAACAAACAATAAAAAATTAAATTAAATGAAAATAAAAATTTTAGAATACTTGGGCCTTGATCCGATAATTTCTTACATGTGTATTTACCTTTATGCATATGAGTATTCCCAGTGGACTCAATCAGCCAGAATCTCAGCTGATATAAATCAGCATAGCTCTGGTTTATTAATGGTACTATTCACATATGTAAAATTTCATATACATGTAAGTGTTTGTCGGATTGAGGTTTAGGAAGTCTCAATCAATTCACTGCCACTGCAGGGACCTTGGCATCAGTATACATTGGTCCCTCCTATTTTTTGCCTGTGGCACATAATAGCTTAGTCTCCTGGAGGTTGTAATACTTTGTTCTAATTTTGGTTGTTGGGTTTAGTGTGCAGGTACTAGGTGGTGTTGGTGGCCTGTGTATACAGGAGGTCACAATTAATGACCTGGTGACCCCTTCTGGCTTAAAACTCTGTGACTCTAAGGAAGGAAGGAAGAGGAGCGAATGGCATGCTTGGAAAATATGAACATACAAAAAATAATCCAGCCTAAGCAAGATGCATACTAAGATGAAATTCAGGACTTTGCAGAAGTCCTGGTGTAGGCCACTAAAACATCTAAAGGATAAAGGAATCATAAGCAATAAGCAGAACTGATTTATGAAGAAAATATCTAGTCAGAGAAGCATTGCTGCTATTTTATTATAGAATGTCAAAAACAGAGGCCTAAAGAAATACACTCTGTAATATATTTGGATCATAGTGGAATATTTGCCATTGTGGACCTGATTCTTCTCTGCATTAGTCCAGTTTAAAAGCTGTTTTAACACTATTAACTGATGTAACACTGAGGTATTGCAATGATCTATCAGGCCCTGTATCCCATGAAATCCGACTCAAAAATTTAATTCAAATTGATTTGGAGTGTGATGGGACATGCCCCCATCCCACTGATAGAAAGGCTAACAACCATTCCTGCACTCTGGCAGCACCAATTAGGTGCACCTGTAGAACATGCTCCACTTGGAGAGGGGGTGCTTAAAAAAAGGTGAAACTTGCCATAAAGACGTTTGCCTGGGAGAAGTGGCTGCTAGGGACTGTTAGTGACCTCCAGAAGCAAGGGGAGCCCAACCTGAGGCAGTGTCTAGCCTTTCATTCCCCCTGCCAGGCCCTGCTTGTTTGGGGACAGATTGATTCTACAAGCCTAATACAAGTGAGGGGCCTGGGAGAGCTGCCCACAGACAGTGACCTGTGGAAGGACCAGGGGACTGCTGCCAGGGACTAGAAATAATTGGATTCAGAAAGGATCTCAGGAGTGAGCTGAACTCCAGCCAGAACAGAGAGATTGACTAGGAGCACGGGCTCCTGTATGGACCCACAGGCAAGAGATTATTGCGAAACCCAGGCTGAGGGCTGGCCCACTATACGGGGGCAAACCCTCAGAGACCTAAAGGATTTGTACTCCCATGGAGCAGAGCACTAAGCTAGCCATCCAAATGCATGTCCATACCACTAGGAACAAAAGGTACAGGTCATACCTACAGAATGGGGGACTGGAAAACAGTGACTGAAAGGAATTAGGGGTCATAGTGGACAAACTAAGTGAGTTCCCAGTGTGAAGCTGTTGCAAAAAGAGCCAAAAAAGCCCTTAGTTGTATAAAGAGGAAAGTAGTGCATACGAGTAAGGAGGAGATGGGTGGCCTTGGCGAGACCTATGCTGAAATACTGCATATATTT